>NW_026695224.1:17192500-18392500 GCF_021218885.2 Marmota monax
ACTTCATCAAAATAAAAGGTTTTGTGCCTCAGAGGAGACTATCAAGAAAGTGAAAAGATAGAACAAAATCCTAGCATTTTCAGGAAAATGAATGGAACTTGAGAGCATCATGTTAAGCAAAATAAGCCAGACCCAGAAAGTCAAGGGTTGAATGTTTACTTTTATGTGTGGGAAATGGAGAAAAAAAGAAAGGAGAAAAAGCAGGGGGGATCTCATGAAAATAGAAGGAAAGCAGTAGAGGAAGAGAATCAGGGGATGAGGGGAGGAGAGGGAAAGGAGAAATACTGTAGAATAAAATTTCCCAAATTATGCTGTGTGCACATATATTATGCACTGCTGTGCATAATTATCATGCACCAGTAAAAAAAGAAAGTGAAAAGAGAAAACACGGAATGAGAGAAAATATTTGCAAGCCATATTTCCAATAAGTATCTTATGCCCAGAATATATAAAGAACTTCTAGAATTCAACAAGAAAAAGACAGATCACCAATTACAGAATCGACAAAGGATTTAAATACAGATTTTTGTTTTCCTAAGGAGATATAAAAATGACCAATCAGCACCTAGAGAGATGCTCAACATCCATAGTTGTTAGAGAAAAACAAAAGAAAACTCTAATGATGTACCTTTTTCATACCCACTGAGATAGCTGTCATCATAAAGACAAGCAATAAGTACTGATGAGAATTCAGGGAAATCAGAACCCTCATAAATGCAAATACACACACACACACACACACATTCTTATCAGATATATAGCTTGCAAATGTTTTCTCTCATTCCATTAGTTCTTTTTTCACTTTTTTATTTGTGCATTTTAATTATACATAGCAGTGGGCTTCATTCACATTCATACATGCACATAACATAATTTGGTCATTTTCATTCCCCAGTATCCACTCGTTCCCTCTCCTCCCTCCACCTGGTTGCATTCCTTTAATCTACTGGTCTCCTTTCTAGTCCCATGAGATCCTCCAAGTTTCCTTTTATCTTTTCCTTTTTTTCTCTCTATAAGATAAAATGTACATAGCAACATTATAAGAGCCAAAGGTGAAAAACGCCCATCTGTTCATCCAGATGACATAGTTAAAATACAGTTTAGTCCTACAAGAAAATACTTTTTAGTAATAAAAGAAAATTAAATAAATATGCATTCTCCAACAAGACTGAACCTCAAATCAAGTAAACAGGAAAAATGTATTTATGTAAGACCACATATTGTATTACTCCATTTATATGAAATGACCAGAATAGTAAAACATACCAAATAGATTTGTGATTACTGAGGGCTGGAGGTTCATTTAGGGGGTGATGGAAATGTTCTGAATTTAGTGGTGATGGTTGAATTATCTTGTAAAATATACATAAGACCAAGAACTGTACACTCTTAAAGGGTGAATTGTATGTTTCATAATATACAAATTTCCAGGAAGCAAGGAAGAAAAGAACAATGATGGTGGTCAGATTCGTCCTGCAGGCTCTAGTCCATCACCTCCTGAACCAGATAGATGTGTAACCAGCACTCTTTGTTGTCACTGGTCAACACACAACCATAGATGTCACCATTATGTAGCAGATGTGACCATGATATGAAATCAAAGCTACCAGGCAGGGCTGCAAGTCTATCTCTAGGGATCCCTGGAAGTATTGTTAGAAGACGTGACACCTAAATGGATATGCACAAAATGAGCACAATGTAATGACTTAGAAAGACAATTCAACTAGCAGGAAGAACAGGTAAATAATGGGCATTAGGAGAGAGCAGAAGTGCTTCAGAGAATGGCACTGAGGTGAGGGCATTTGAAGAAGATCCATAAACCAAGTAAAAGAGTCTAGATTATTTCAGAGAGGGGCTGCATTGTGGAACAATTCCATCACTGGCATTTTGTTGGAGGTATGGCGTGACATTTGGATGTGCACTTATAATGATCACTCTGGCTACAGGACTGATGATAGAATAATGGCTGGGAAATTGGAGGCAGGGAGACCGAAAAGAGTCTGATGAAGGAATCTAGGCAAAAAAGAAATTGGAGGAGCAGCCTTGGCGTGGAGGCACATGCTAAAATCTGGTCCCGGGAAGGTTTCAGGCAACTGTTAAGTAAGTTTCCACACAGTGAATGTCTTAATCCGTGGCTCAAGTCCCTTCTCAGCCCCATTCCTATTCCTCTCTCATCCTTATCATCAGCCTCACCAGATGGGATTGGGGAAGCAGGATACTTTTCTAAGTAACCCACATGTTATTCATTATGATAAAAACATGCTAATGGTATTTGGCCCATCGTTAGTTGTTCAAGGAGCTCAGCAGCCATCCCACAGAATTTCCTTCCCTACCCTCTTGCTCACAAATGGTATCATTCTGGGCCAGTCACTACATCTCACAGAGTTTCAATTTTCTCTCCATTTAAGAGGGAACAATTCCAGTAACAATAAAGTTAAGGGACGAATCAGATCATATTTCAAACACACCTATCTAGAGTAACTGGAGCAGAGAAAGATATTCAATAAATTATAATTACTATAATTATTTCATAATCACTATTTATACTTTATCAGACTTCATTAACGTAGACAGGCCGAGCTGGTGGTTATATCAGGTTATATCATTTAGTATACATTTGGAAATCTGCTCCAGAGAGAAATTATATCACTTGAATAGACCTATCCAAAAAGCTAGTAGCTGAGGTGAAGGGAAGCTCATATCTTCTAAATCTTAGTCTTATTTAAATTTTATTGAAGGTTAAAATCTGAACAGTTTTGGAATGGAATGGTGTGTGTTGTGGTTTAGATGTGGTATCACTCAAAAGCAAAAAGGTTCAGAGGAGAAATGATTGGGCTGTGAAAACCTTGACCCAATCAGTGATTTAATCCCTTGACAGGGATTAACTGAGTGGTAACTGAAGTGGTAGGGGATGACTGGAAGAGGTGGGATTTGGGGTGTGGCTTTGGGGTGTATATTTGTATTTGGGGAATGGAGTCTCTGCCTCTGCTTTCTGATCACTGTGATGTGAGCTGTTTTCCTCTTTCAAATTCTCCAGTTGTGATATTTTGCCTCACCTCGAGCCCTAAGGAATGGAGCCCCCTGTGGACCTCTGAAACTGAGTTCTAAATTTTCCTCCTCTACAATTGTGCTGGTTGGGTCTTAAAATCACTCAGCGAGAAAGTTGACCAAAACAGTGTGGTTCCCCCAAAATTCTTTCCAGCAAATTCCCCATATAATCTTTTAAAATAAATGCATCTTTACCTTATTGGGCTATTGGCAGCATCAGGATCTTTGGCATGCACTCTCCCAACCACCGTGCCAGCGGCTGCATTTTCTTGGACTTCGTGGATATAACTTGGGGCCAAGAACATGGGGGGTTCATCAGCATCTTCTACCGCAATCTTGACCGTCACAGTGTCCTTGAAAGGTCCGTTGCTGATGAACTTTGGGTCGATGTGCACATTGGCTGCCTCTACCTTCAAGCTATATGCTCTCTTGGTTTCAAAATCTACGGGCTGGCAAGAATGAAGAGAAGATTGACAACCAATTCCTTTAAAGAATAATGGAAGAGAAAGAGCTGATTGTTTTATAGGGCAAAGTAAATAGTTCCTCAAAGAGAGAAAATCAGTGTCTACTCAATATCCAATTACCTGTGCCATTTGATCAGAAAATCAGACAAATCAATTGCTCAAACGTTGAGTGTGCTTAGTGGATAATTCGAAGAGAAGGACAGACATGGAAATCATGCCTTCTAACAAGAACCTCATCCTGTATAGCAACACTATGGTTGTCCAAATCTGTCATTCAAAGCCACCAGAAGAAGGGAATTAAGACAGGAAAAATAAATAAATTTTGAAGTTATTAAAGATTTAAAGTAATAAAAATCTTGGTAATGAAAATGCCCCCTGAAATTGAGCCAGTGTAATGAAATAATGTGATGTTCCTTTCGAGTGCCACACCACAAACACTAGACATCCAGCTTAAACATAATTGACAACCTCATGTTTTAGGTTTCTGACCAGATTGTTTTTCCCAAAGCCTGAAACCCTTAAGGTAGTCCACAAAATGTTACTTAAGGTAGTTTGTGGATAACCTGGGAAGGTGGTATCAATAATTAACTTATTGATACAATTATTCCTTTTCCAATTCATTGAATCCTGGACATCTCAAAATAATGCTAACGTATCTATTGCATTTTCCAATGTCCCTTGGGGGAGTCTATGGTGGAACTCTCTAACTAAACTATAAGGATATAATTTTGTTTTGATTGCATTCATTTTTAGGTGGCCTTCTATTAATGGTAATTGACAAGACAACGAAGATAGTGCTTCCCTTTGAAGAAATGTATATATATGATAAATGCCTATTTAAAGAAAAATAAGTATAAGCACTACAGACGTTTTATACAGATACAAAGAAACTGAAAATTAGCATTTGAATTAACAGAAAACACATCTTAATTTTGAATGAGGAAGTAAGATGAATCACTCAACAAAGGGTAAGAAGAAAAATCATGGCAAAAAAAGCAAGGTTCCATGCCTGGAAAATAACTCCTCAGCACTCTAGATGATGATGAACTACCAAATGTTTGGGGAAAGTTGAACTTTTAAGGCTAGCATATCAATCACATGGTTTCATTTGCTTGGCAAACACTTATTTTGAATGGGCATGCAGGCTTGGAGCTTAGTCCAGCCCACTTCTGCACAACTCCAAACCAAGGACGATACAGGAAGGTCATACACATTCAACATCCCTGGCGCTTCTCCTATCATCTTCCCACCTACATCTCGGCACTCAGGGAACACTTCCTTTTCCTGCAGCTAAATCTGTCCCCAGCCTCTCCATCATCCTGGGTGGGACCCAGCAGCTATTTTATCCTTGGCTATGCTCCTGAGAAGCAGAAATAAATGATGTTTATAGGCTAACGATATGAGATTGCTGCGGTTTCTCACAAAGCTCTGTACTTTACTAGACAGAATCAAGAACTTGAATATGACAGTTCTGAGACCAGGTAATTTGCAATCAGAAAAGGTGACATTTTGTTCAGATAGCTGACTAATGCTCCTAAAGCAGAACCTTTTGAACTTGTGTGTAGGCCTATAGCTCAGGACCCAAACATATGTTCCCAATGGAAACAGGTTTTCTATAGTTAACCATTAAATCCTGACACAGAGTCAGAACTCAAGAAACATTTTTTAAAATTTTTAATCTATTAAAAAATGGATTATGTGTCTGCCGATATTAAGAAGACTATGGAGATGCTAGGGTCTCACTGATACATATCAACCCAAACTTGGACGTTCAGGTCTTTTTCCAATTTTGCCCAGAAGGTCTTTACCCAGGTTGGTGAGATTCTACTGGGACTTCTGGAAGTCAGAACAAGCCCCATTGCTTTATGAAGTCCTTTTCAACAAGCACAGGCATATTTGTATTGTCTCAGCTACCATTCAGTAGCTCTCACTGCCTTCTCAGTTAGCACAGGGGCATTCCAAAGGAATCTATGGAGCAGCTGATCTTTGCTGCTCCAAAGCCCAAGAATGGCTGTACCAGGGGATGATATGCATCAACAGTTTTGACTGAATGAAGACTAGAGCTGATAAATGCATAAAATTTAAGAATATATTTACAGTTTATTCCCTTCCTCCTTCCAAAAAGGATTTGAGGTAGTTTCCCATGTGAACATTTATATCCATGTTATGAGTAGTTGAAATAAAGCTAAATGAGGCGACACACTGCATAAGCCATAAAAATCTTAATACCCCCTAGTTTACTAATCCCCACCTCTGAACATTCTCCCCGAGGGATTAATTCAACAGAAAAACCAAACAAATAATATTCAAAAATGCATAATATTTGTGAGATATAACAGAGGGTTATATCTAATCTGGGGGAAATGTACACACAAAACACCAAATCCAACTGTGAGATTTTATTAAGGAAATAATGGTCCATCAATAGGATGGGATGTTATGTAGTCATTAAAAATGATTATGTATATTATATAACAGCATGTAAAATGTTTATGATGTGGCATTAAGTTAACAAATCATATCACCCTATGATTTCAACCATGCTAAATGTTATGGATCCATGGATCCACATCTAAATACATGTGGCCAAAGCACATAAAGAAAAAAAAATCAGATGTAAAAAATAGTTTCATTTAAATAAAGAGTAGTTAAGATGTCTTATAAGGATGCTTTCACACTGCTTCACAAGTTTATTTGGTTGAAAATAAACAGCTCAGAAACGGCTGGGATTTCTCTACATTCGATAGGATTCCCATTTGGTCAAGGTATTGCAGTGAACAGATTGGATTTTGCCCCCCGCCCCAGCCCGATGACTGCAACAGCACCTAAAAGACTCATTTCTATTTTACACAGGTCTTTAAGCTAAGCATAGAGATCGGCTAAATACCCTGAGAGCAGGTTTTCTGTAGTTAACCATTAAATCCTGACACAGAACTCAAGAAACATTTTTTTTTAAATTTTTAATCTATTAAAAAATGAATTAATGTATCTATTAATCATTTCTTGAATTCTTCCCTTTCACTACCAGCCCACTACCTTTTCTGTTTCATTTTTTTTTTCTTTTCATAATGCCCTTGAATTCCAACAAACATTTCTCATTTGGTCCCTCTGCACCTGTCTCAAGACTCTAACACCAAATGCATTGCAGCCTCTTAACCATGTCCTGTTTTCATTGAAACCAGTCCTTCATGAGCTCTCTTTTTTGCCTTTTCTCTCTTTATCTGTCTGGAAAAATCCTATTCAGTTATCAAGACTCAACTCAAGAACTGCTTTTCTTTGAAGTCATTTGAAATTGCAGTTGATTTTCAACTGGGGAAAGATTTTGCTCTCAGTCACTACAGGGATATTTGGCAATGTGTAGAGCTATTTTTGTTGTTGTTGTTGTTATCATCCCTGTTGGGGTGAAGTGGAATGTATACTTACTGACCTCTAGTGAGGAGAAGCCCAGGTTCTCCGGACATCGTATAGTGCACAGAAGAGCCCCTTACAACAAAGGATTACCCAGCCTGAAATGTCAATAATGCCAAGGCTGAGAAAACCCCTTCTATTTTGATTCTCTTCTCACTGAATTGTCCTGTTCAACTGTGACACCCCCACCCCCACCCCCGTGGCCAGGACTCTATCTCTTCTATTTTAGGTTTCTAGCTTTCCCAAAATCCCTGACTGGTAAATAATATGAACTCTATGACTCTTGGTGGAAGAATATATTAAGAAATGAATTAAAATACTGTAATAAAGAATATCCTTAAAATGCAAAAATGTCCCCATGAGCTCTTCATACTCTTTTATTAAATTGTGTATGATAACTTCCACAAGGACCTACAGTTTTACTGTGTTAAATTAACCTTTGATTTTTTTTTCTTTATGGTGAACATTTGAAACGTTGTGCTACAAGTTAAACCAAATGTTCCTTTACATTGTTTTAAACTTAAACATCATTGTTTCAGAGAAGAGTATTTCATTTACTGAAATCAATATAGGAATAAGGGGAGTGCACAAATTAATCATCTGTCGCGAGCTCATTTGCCATGTGTGAGATCCACAGGGGTGATTTAAATGTTTTAAAATTTTAGAGACACAGTGTGTGTTTATGTCCGGAATACTCTAAAAACAGGTGACAACCTTAGCATAACCAACTATCCAATTACTCAAGCAAAGGATGGAATGTTCATGTTAGTGTCAAGCAGGAGGGACAGTAATATTAATTAACAAAGTAAGTTGACAGCTTGAGGCGACACACACAATTCACACAGCTACTATTCCAAAGTAGAAAAAAAAAGAATATCCTATCCCCTTGGGGCTGATAATTAGTCTTCCTCAATCATACCATTCATCATCATTCATGTAGACTTTTTCAACTATCCAGGGCTCACTCCACTTCTTTATTCCCCATTTCTTTCACTCTTTCAGGACAATCACCTTTTCCTTTCTCTTTCTTCTGCATTCCCTATTTTCGCCAAACCCAACATACTTTCCAATGTCATGAAAAAACAGCTTTCCGGAACACACTACTTCTTGTTCCCCCAGCTGATAGATTTCTCCCAGAACCAGTCTTCTGCCACCCCACACTTGTCTTCTCTTCTCTCCAGCTACTGGCCCTTTTTTAAATTTTTTTGATTCTTCAAATTAATTTTTTATCAGTGTTACAGTCCAATCTTTCCCTTTACACCAAGAAGTTTAATATTCATGCTACAAAACCAAGTAGAAAATGAACGCTTGATTAAAACCAAGGTAATCCCATCCTTCAATTCAGATTTAATGCTCCATACACTTTGATGATGGAAAGGTGTTGATTTCTCAAGTGGTAAATCAGGGGGCAGGAGAGGGGACCATTTTAGAGTACAAGGTGACTAACTGCTTCTTCACTTGAAAGTGAATCTTATCTGAACTTCCTTGATAAGCCCTTCCTGGCTGAGTTATTTCCAACAGTATCTGAAGAAGGAAGTTATACTAACATATGCTAGGCGTGAATTCCACATCTGTGGCTGTGTGACTGTCACCAGGTAAAATTATTCAATCCATCGGAGTCCCAGTCTCTAAAATCAAGTTGAGGCATCATTGCTCATGATTTTTTTTTCCCCATGTAAAAATAAGTGAGATGTTTGAAGAGGTTCAGGCTATGTCTGACCAAGAGCTCATACTGGATAAATGTTAGATTTATAAAAGAAAATTAGAGGAAATCATAAATTCCTCTTCCTAACAAATTAATCCAAGAGACGTGTTTCTAATGATGGTCTAGCTGACTGTGGTAGAGGGTCTATTATTGTTTCTCCACGTTCAATGCTGAAAGAAAGTCAAGAAGGAAGTTGATTGGATCAAGTTTCAAAAAGAGCCCAGCAGAAGCAGTGAATTTGGATGTTTGAAATAAGAGGGGTTCTGAACAACCTATGTTAACAGGCTCAGTGGGGAGGGCCAATGGAGCTCAGGGCTGCTTTTACAAAATGCAGGCTTCCTCTAACTGTCTTCCATTCACTAGAGAACGGTGCCCAAACATAGGCCATCTAATTAGCAACCTCATGGAATCATGGGCACGATTTGTCAGCTCCCTGGGCAGTAACAGGAAGGAACATGGTTATTTCCCCAGAGCTCAGCACTTGACTGCAAAGCAAGTGTCTCTCACATCCTCTTTTCTTCACCTTCCATTCCCTGTCACCTTTAGCGTCACCTGGGCAGAACAAACCACATCAGTGACCTGAGCCATCCCTCCACCCTAACTCACCTTTTTCAGCTTTACCACGCCTTCCTGTGTTTCATAGTCCGTGGTGATTTCAAAGAGCTCCATACCGTCTCCATCAACGATGTTGTATGTGACTAAGCCGTTTTCTCCAATGTCTGGGTCTTTAGCCTTCACTCTGCCTACTTCCTCTCCGGGGACAGCTGCTTCGGATACAGACATCTGGTATACGCCTAGAGGTAGAAGACGACATCTACTCTTATTTTCCTTTTTATTTGGCAGCTGTAAGACTTCAGATTTCATTGAATCCCAATAAATTTCTCAAAGGGTTTGAAATTGAACTTTCTATTGATTGAAAACATGAAAGAAGTGAATGGCTGGGAAGAAGCTCCCAGATGGCCTGCTTGCCAGAAGAATGCTCTCTACAAAGGATGATAAAACAATATTGGGGTCCTGGGTGAGATGCTGAGGTCACCTGCCACGTGTGAGGCAGGAGAGCCACACTCAGTTACATTTCTCAACAGAGAATGGTGGAGAACCATACATGATTTCAAATAGCTCAGTCTTCTTTTAAGTGTCTTTAAGGACCAGTTATGGCACTGCCAATTGCCCAAAAAAACAAATAAACTAAAATACCCTTCACTATTTAAAAGACATTGACAACTCCCTATTTATTTTAAAATCAAACGCGAATTTTAACTTTCAAGGTCAGGACACATTGAGCTCAGAATGTGGCTCGCCTCTTACTTTTGCTCTTCTGCCACCAACTGAAGCACTTACCTTCTCTGAAAAGTTTTCCCACAGTGTGGCCCTTCCATAGATATTTATTCAACATTTCTTGGAAAGCTAATATGTGCGAGGCACTGTTCCATTCTGCACAAACTCAGTGGCAAGAGTCAAGATTTCTCCCTTGAGGAGATACACAAAAGAGAACAAAAATCCACAAATATGTACACACTAATGTCATTGCACTGCCAGGGGTTTAGGGTGATGAGTGGGTTGTGGTTATGTGTGTATGATTTATTCGAGGGCAAGTGTGTATGTGTGAATGGGTAAGGGAGTTGTGCGAGTGGGTGTGAAAGTGTGTGGTTGTGTGTTTGAATATGTTGTGTGTGATGAATGTGTGACATATATTCATGTAAGTGTGTTTGTGTATGCGTGTGAATGTGAGTGAACACACAAGTGTAAGATAAATCTGTATGGGTCAGAAGGAGAAAGAGACTGATTTTAAAGAATGAGGCCAAATATGTTTAGAGGAAGATATCTAATCTCAACCAAAGGGACTGAGCAGCAGTGACTGTGGAGTCACTGAACGCCAATGGCAACACCCTGATATATACACATTAGATAGAAAGCTGGTGAGACAAGTGGGCCTTCTGTTAGGAGATGATAGTATGCAGCTAGGTTGTGGCTTAGTTGTGTAAAAAAGGCAGTGGAAGGCACATGAGTTAAATTCTTTATGTTTTATTTTCCTCTTTCATAGTTTCCTACAATACTCTGTATTTATATTATTTGGCTTTGGATATTTTCAGTTCAGAACTGTATTCAATTTCATCTCATGTGCCTTTCATGTTAAAGACATGGTGGGAATTTCTATAGATAATCACCAACATAGGGAAAGGCTTATAAAACCTGGTATAAGTTGAGTTCCTACAAATCTCATTCAAGTTCATGACCATGAAACTGGTGCAGCTGGTACAGCTACACTGTAACTTTACTATAGGATTCTCTATGAGCAAGAACAATAACAGCTATGCATTAATAATCACATGTGCCCATACTCCTTCCAGCACATCAAACAACATTATAGTGTGGATAATGAAGCATGTGGCTTTTAAAATGTTATATGGGCCTTAATCTTGTTGATGATGCTGAATCTTGTACCTAACCAGGCAAAGCAGTTTTTCCCCATTTGGGAGACCTTATGAGAACTGATGGTTGCCTCTAATCTTCCACCTTGATGTTTCCATTTTCTAGACTGTTCTTTGGACTGCTTTGAGTAACCATGGTGCCTCTCTGGGGCCACATTTGGTTATCTTTTTTATTCTTACATTTTCAGTGCCATCTCTCTGGTAATAAATTTATGGATTTCTCAAAAAAGAGATACCTTTGTGGTGAACCCCACACCCTAGTACTAGCATCATGATCCCACCCTACCCTGCTATTCACCTCCATGTACATGAGTGGATTTGTGTTCAAAGTTTGACTTTGATACAGTCCTTTGGCAACTTATGCCACTTTTGATGGAAGCCAGTTTTATCTGTGAAATATGGGTTTTTTGCAGGGATTTATAATATTAATGACTAATCATTAAATAATAGAAAAGGTGGTTGTTGTAATCACAATTATTAATCACAAACTTCCAAAATCATTTTTTTAATTCCCTCAGCAATTCTATAAACTTTTTAGAACAACCCAGATAACAGTGGCTAATGTTCGTTTGTCATTTTAAGACTTTACACTAGATTTTGTAGTCCTAACTGTAATCCTACCAATTAGATACTATGGAAGATCACATTTTCACAAAGAGGTCAAGAAATAATTCCTATCCCACACACTTTTCCTTCAACATGACTTTGACGGTCCTCCAATGGAAAGGTGTGGTCTATAGCAACCCCACTCCACTTGTGGTAGCCTTCTGACCACACTGGAAAGGATGCGATGTGACTTCAAGAGGCTAGGTCACAAGAGGCAATGCAGTTTCTGTCTGGTGTCCTTGGGGCTCTTGTCTTTGGGACCCAGCCACCGAAAGTTTACAGGGAGAGAAGCCAAAAATCAATATGGGCCCACTAGACATGTGAGAAAGCTATGTTGGAAGTGGATCTTCCAGCCTCAGTGGGGCTGAGCCCAGCTGATACTGTGGAAAACAAGGAAAAGCCATGTCCTATGAGCCTTGTCCAAATTACAGACTCATGATAAAACAAACAAACAAAAAACTCATAGGCAGTTTGTTACATAGTAATGAATGATTGATTTAGATATTATCATATCCAGGTTAGTAATAAGAATATTAAGACAGAGGAAGGTTAAATACTAGATCACAGTGTTAGTAGATAAAATCCCTAGCAAAACAAGTGATAGAAATTGTCACGCCTTCTCTTTGTCCCACTATCTTTATTCCATTGAAGTTTTGTGGTTGTTGTCATCTTGCCTTTGCTTTCTGCAAGAATGACATAAAGAGCTCCTAGTTTTCTGCATTTTCCTTTTCACAAGCTGAGTAAAGCAGGAATGGGTCAATATAGATGGGGGGCTGCTGGTGGCAGTGCTGAACAGTGAAGCCAAGCCCACCTACTTACTCTGTGGAAACTTTGGTGGGTTGTCATTGACATCAGTCAGTGTGATCGTCACTTTGGTTGTCCCTGAGAGTCCGCCCATGTGTCCACCCATGTCCTTGGCCTGGATCACCACGTGATACTCCTCCTTGGCCTCCCTGTCCATGTTGGGAAGGGCTGTTCTGATGATACCTGGGCAGGTGAGCAGGAAACATCACAGATACTCATTTATAACATTAGAGCAATGAAATGTTTTAAGCACTGGATGAGGAAAACAACCTGTTCCCTGAAAGAAAAGTCATTTTAACATGATAATTGTAACTGAAAGCAACCACACCTGAAGCATCAGAGTCTTTTCAAGAAAATCATGAAGATTATGTAAACTGCATTAATTTTCATTTTGTTTGCTTCACTGTGCATGCAAATAATAACCTCATTTTTCTCATATGTAAAAATTCTGAAGTTTAAGTTCCCGCTTGCACGGCTGTCCATGGCTAAACCCATATGAACTTCTAGCAGGATTTTTGGAAATCTATCTCTACATGTGATCATTAGAAACATTTTTATTGCTCATATTCAATTTAAAGTGGGAGGCATATATTTCACGGAATACTGTAAAATGCTAATATTAATTTTTTGAAAGAGCAAAACAAATGATTTAGGAATATATGCAATGCTTATACAAATATGTCCTGTCTACTATCACTGACAACAATGATAAATTCATGATTGAATTCATCATAATCCCTGGATACTGGAACATGATTGGCATGACCACTCTGCACTTCAATCTCAAGGAGAATGTGCAATGTTTTTCTCTCTGAAAATAAGGTTGTACTTGTCCTAAAAGTATAAAAGGAACACTGAAGAAACTCAATCCTGATCTGTCTCTTCCTCCCCAACACTTGTCTGTTTCTGAGCAATACCCTAGAACTCATTGGGTCTAATTTTTTTTTCCTTATATGTTAAAAAATTTGGTAGGTTCCAACAAGTAGTTATTCGTGCATCCCTGAGACAAAGAAGGCTCCAATTTTTAACATGTCAACAATCTAGATGAAGTCCCCTATGTATTTTTGGTTAACCTGGAAAGGGTTATGGGAAATGCCTTTGAGAAATCATAGCAACTAACTGCATAAATCATATTCTGAGCAAATAAATGAATACTTAGGTAAAAGGAAATTATACCAAGTAAATGAACAATATCTGGTAGGCTATGTATACACATACATATACATATGTTATCAAATTAGTGATAAGAAGAGGCATAGATTATTGGTAAATGTCTTTTAAAACAATGGGACATACAGGCCCCTGAAATAATATTGTGGATGATCAGCTTTGTAGGATTGTAATGTTTATTCTAGTCAAGAGTTAAATTTGGTATAAATAAAGTGACAGATTTTGTTTTTTGTTTCAAACATTGTATCGATTCACTTTTTTGGTTTGCTCTTGTTTTCTGTAAGAAATGTATAAATTATTTTTCTGGATGCTGATGTCCACTGGTAATCTATGCTCACAACAGGGGAGATTGGGAAAGTGCTGTCTCTTTCCTGAGGCAACATGAATATTAATACCCTCCTCTGACACTCCCTAGCTTGCTCAGTGGTCTTCAAAGCATGCTTTGAGAGCTACTGGTATTTACACTAGGCTCCAAGTGTGGGGGTCTCTTAATCTGGATCCACAGTTCAAGACCTTTCTGACATTCAAGTTGAAGTTTGGAATCATTTGTGGTAACCAGGTGAAACACAGACACAACAATAATAAATATGTCACACTGTAAGCCAACTGTTTGCCAGGCACATGCATGGAGTGTCTAATCCTCACACGATTCCTCTAAGGTGGCCCTCTTTATTTTCATTTTAGATTTGGGAAAACTTGGGAGTCCAATAGGTTTCGTGAACAGGTGTGAACTCCTTATTCCCAATGCGTCACAAATCACAATGACAGTGACATTCTACAGTACCTGTCTGTGCCTCCACTGAAAAGTAGGGCTGTCCTTCAAGGATACTGTACACTAATTTAGCACTGTTTCCATAGGTGGGATCATCTGCATCAGAAGCTGTCACCTGGATTACTGATGTTCCTGAAAAGGGGAATAAATTAATTAGAAACATCCCTTGGCTTTTCAAATTATGTTCTTGTTTACAAAGTTTTATTTTAAAATGAAACTCAGAGGAGGGCCTCACAGTCAACAGATTCTCCATTTCCTGGAGTTGAGATGCAAAGTGATCTTGATTTTTCCCTTTCTTCCTTCTCTCTTTCTTTCCTGTTCCTTTTAATTGCATGGTTTAAAACAAAACTTTATATATTCCTATTATATTCTGCTATGCTTAGTAGTTAAAATAATAATACGAACATCATTGCCCAAACATTCTAAGGCTCATGCAATTGAAATGCTCAGTATATCAAATAATTAAATAAAAATCTCCCCAAAGAGCATAATAAATGAAAATTAATGATGAATTGCGTTTCACGAAAGGACAGAGTGCAACCTTCCATCTGTAGCCTGGCAATAAATATATCATTTATTGTAGCCTTGCATGTAATAAAATTGCGGCTAATACTACATTTTAATTAATTTATGGCTATAAATATTGTGCAGAACGTTGTTCCCTACTGACATGAAAACAGCATCTTTCCACCTCTAATCAGTCTAGCAGCCACATGACAGGAGCTCACCAGCAGGCACCTAGTGTGATCTAAGGCATGCATTCATGGGTCCCAAAGAGGATAAACCAGTGAACTGTTCTTTGCTGCTCACAAGAACCAAATATCTGGGGTATGGCACACTGGAGAGAGGAAAGAGGAGCTGGAAGTAGAAAATTGTCAATTTCCCAACCTCTCTGCACCAGGCACCATTTGGGACTCATTCCATGCATTCTGCCAGAATTCCTCTGTTGGGTGTTTTTTATATCCATTTTACTTGTGGGACATTTGAGTGAGAGGTATGATGTTTTGCAATCTCTTTCACAAATTGTTTATGGCCAGAGTCAGAGTCTAGCCCCAATTCAGCAAGCAAAGAAAACAGATGGTTCCTTCCGGACATTTTCATCAGAGAAGAAGGATCTGTGTGGGAGGCAAGGAGGCCCAGAGACATTGTTTGTAACTGTTCTTACTTTACACTGTTGTCAGTGACTTTCATGTCCTCTCCAAGTAAATCTCACTCTTTTCTGGTTACCTCCCATAATTCATTGTTTACGTGAATGGTCTTTTTTGAACTCTTCCCAAGTTCAAATCTCCAATGGAGACTTTACAAAGGAGAAAAGGATCATATCACAGCTAAGCAAATAACTAATTTTCATGATTAATTTACTTCTAAAACTCTTGCTAAGTGCTTTTCAACTCTTTGTATTTTAAATCCATTTTACTTAACCTTATTTTATGGATGATGAAATGCAAACTTAGAAAGGTATGAGAAGTTGCCTGGGTTCATGTGCCTGGTCGGAGGTACAGCAAGGATTGTGTCCCAGTACTGTCTGACACCCAGGACTCCACTTTTATATGCCATTGTGGACAATCTGGGTGCTATACCTAAGCATCCAGGACCATAGGGCTGAGAACAATAAAAATTCCTGTGGGATATCCTTTTAGATAGCTGGCTTTCCCATACCACCTCTCTGCTGTCCTCGCAGCTCAGTTCCTGACTCTGCTGTCCCCTATTTATACAGATTTAGTTGATGTCTATTATTTCTCAGTAGAATCCAGACCTGTTTATTGAGAAAGTTAAAAAAAAAAATCCTCTGTGGGAAGTGGGAAGGGAAGAGGTTGGAAAATGGCTTGACCTGATTTCACAAAGTATGAGAAGAGCTTGAATTTACTTGGAAGAGGAAGGAGGATCCGAGAGGCTCCCATATGCAGACTGGGAGGGCCTCTGGGCTGTCAGGACACATCTAACATTCTTGAGTCGGCTGACCCCCATACTTAGGACTTGGTTTGCTCATTCATCAAAATGGACTGTTTGATGCTGATGGTGCCTACATTCCTTTGAGCTCATGTGATCACATGTACCCCTGATCAGAACAGGCCTGCCCACCGTGTGAAAGACGGACCTTTTCTCATCTGAGGTATGCTTGTCAAAAGATTTCAATTGCATGTGTGCTAGAAAGCCAAAGGAAAGTTATCACCAGAAGGTGGCCAGATGAAGAATGCCTTCAGAGTCCTACCACTTAGCAATGCAGTGTGCCCTCAAACACACTGGAATGACACACCTACTTCTAAATCCACAGGTATCATAATGTGGTGAAGTGTAGTGAACTGTGCATTCTGGATCCACTTAATCATGCAGATGACCCTGGGTAAATTATTTAACCTACTTCTGCCTTGTGTTTCTAATCTATAAAATAGACGCAGTTGGACCTGGTACATTGCAAATAAATAATTATGTAATCACATAAAAAATTTTAAATAAAGCTGGGCACGGTGGTGCACACCTATAATCCCAACAAATCGGAAGGCTGAGGCAAGGGGATCACAAGTTTGAGGATGACCACAGAAACTTGACAAGGCCCTCAGCAACTTAGTGAGACCCTGTCTCAAAAAAAAAAAAAAAAAAAAAAAAAATTAAAAGGGTTGAGATGTGGCTTAGTGTTTAAATGCCCCTGGATTCAATCTCCACTATACCTACCCTGAAAAAAAAATAGATAAAATATTATTATATGGTCTCCATCCAACAAAGACTACCATTGCTATTATTTACTGAACACCAACCAATATGGCCCATTTCTATTTCACAGAAGAGAAAACGAAGGATAAGAGACTAGATATAATTGATTCTGGTTCATACACCTGAGAATACAAAGGTCAAAATTACCCAGACTCAATTACATTCTTCCCTCTTCTTTGTCCTTTAAAAAACTTAAGCTCTAATACCTCAAATCCATTTGAACTTCCCACTACATCAGTGAAAAATTGGGGTTTGTTATTTATCCACAAAAGATATAGCACAAGGTCTACTTCCTGACTGGGGAGGACAGGCACCAAACTGGCCACTTGCAGGGACACCAGGTAAGAAAGTGGAGCAGGTCTTCCCCACTTACGCACCCACATTGGACCTCTCAGGCACATTGGCATGATAGGTCTCATGCAGAAACTCCGGAGGGTTGTCATTAATGTCCTGGACCTTGACGATGAATTCCGATGGTGGTTCCAGTGGCCGGTTGGTGTCTCTGTCCACTGCCTGAGCCATCAGTGTGTACTGGGCTCTCTCCTCTCGGTCCAAAGTCTTAGTGGCATGAATGTTCCCTGATTTGTCATCAATCACAAAAATGGTTCCGGCTCCTTCACCTGAGAGAATGTATTTAATGTTCCCATCACCAGAGTCAATATCGGAATGAAGCTAGGAAAAAAGAAACGGAGATTTGTAATTTCACAAGTGGTGGAGCAGGGAGAAAGTGACCCATGCTGACTGCTACAATCTCTGCACACACATATGTGCATGTGTACACATGCACACATCATAAGAGTTCACCCTTATTTTACAAATGAAGATGCAGAATCTTAAGGAAGATCTTTGCCTTGGCCAGGGTCACATAGCTGAGGAACAAACAGGCCAAGATTCAGCCATTTTTTCTTTTTTATTCTAAGACTCATTCTCTTCTTTCCTTCTTTCCATACACATACACACATACACGTATATCATAATATTCATTTTGAAAGAAATGCATCATATTTTTAAAATGCATTTATGCAATTATAAGCCTTTCTCTTATTTCTGGATCCTTCTCCTTCATCTTCTCTGCTCACAAGTCATCATTGTTATTAGATTCATGTGCATCCTCTGGAAGATATTCTCATCTTCATTCACATGTGTCCTAGCTTATTTTTACCCAATAAAGGTCATAGCACTCACTTCATTCCTCGCCTTGCCATTTTCCTCTAACAGCAAATTCAGGTGCCTTTCCGTGTGGATATATCTAGGTCTACCACACCCACAGTGTGCATATCATTATCATCTCTTTTGGCCCTTCTCTTCAAGGGACCTTTGGGGTGTGTCTAGGATTTTGTTACCTCTAACAATTCAACTGATCAAATCTCTGCAGAATCACTGTTGTGCAGCACTCTGATATGCAGACATATCTGGGGATATGTCTTCATAGAAGGAGATCCCATTCTGACCACAGAGGATGGTCAAGTGGGATGGGGTAATACATGTGCAATTCCATAGACCCTAGAAACAACCTTAAAATCCTTGAGGTTTCTCCCTCTGGACAAAGCCTAGAGACAAGGTGAACCCTTCCTAAATCCATACTTGCCAGGCTAAGAAATCACCCAGGTTCCTTGACTACCAGCCCTGTATCTTATGACCTTGAGTCAGCCCTACTTTGGAACATGAACTACCTCCAAAGACCTCATCTGATTTTCCTGTGCAACGAACTCTCCACACTTTGTTGTTCCATTTCAATTTCGGAAGGCTTCATCCTAATTTGAGTTGTTTGACCCTCATGATGCTCTTTGTGGGAAAAGAGAAGCATTATTTTTCCTGTTCTCATAGGCTTCCACAGTAGGCAAGTGAACAAGAAGCCCTTGATTCTCCCTGCTATATAAGAAAACCCATGGCAAGCTGAAATGTTTTATCCAAATGACATTTACAATAATAAAAATAATAATTGTTATTACTAATTATATTTAATATTAACAATGTTAATAGTATTATTAATGCTAATGGATTATTACTACTCTAAATATAATTATGACTATGAAACACAAAGCATAGAGAGCCGGCCCCGTCACAAAGCAAGATTGAACATGAAGCTTTTTAAAATTTCCATATTATTTCAGTTTCCCCAAAGATACCTAATGGATTCGTGGTGTTTCAAGTACACCAAATATTTCAGTTCAGAGGAATATATGGGATAGGTATTACAAAGGTCACGATGTTTTTAGACCACATTGATGTCTCAGGGAAGAAAAAAAATTTTACTTCAGAATTTCTTATTCACCACGAGCTGTGTGTTGTTGTGAAATCGTGGCTGACACACTTTCAAAGAACAAGACCATTTGGGAATAACATAGAAAGTTATTTGATGGCCTATAACGGATGGACAGAATTGCTCCAATCTTCATACATTTTTCCCATACAGAGGCAAGGTACCTCCCTCCCTGCCCCCATCCCTTCCCAGGGTGGTGGGGTGTGTTCCTTTGTATTCTCTGCTTCAGAATTGTCAAAAGTTAGGGGATCTGTCCTGTGGCTGAGGAATGAAGAAACAAGTCAAAGTAGCCAGAGACTGAAAGTTTGTGGAGGCCTTCCTAAAAGGCATATGAATCTGACACGTTCCTTAGGAATTAAACCGAGAAATTTCATGAGCAGCCAAAGAACTGAGAATTTTACAGAATACACTCCTCCTCGAGTTTTTTTTTTTTTCCTACTTTGTTTTCAGATTTGCAAGTCAGATATGAATTCCCGTTCTCTCTTACAAAGAGGAGTTCCAGTACTGACAACGATATTTATCAGGCTTCACACAGAAACCAGTTTGGGCAATGAGTGGATGCTGTCAAGGGATCAGTCACTGCCCCTGCGCCCAGCCAAGTCCTGACTCACGGACGGACGGTCTCCCTCCTCAGCACGGCACAGCACGACGCAGACTGCATTTCCTACAAGACATCTGAAACTCTACGGTTTGCCAAATTTGACTTTTTCAGGGAATCTTGAAGCACTCAACCTTGAATGTCGTCAAATGAAAGGTTGTTACAGAACAAGTCAGCTTCTCGATTGCTCTGATTTATGGGGAACTAGCCCAGCACCATTTCAAAAGGAAAATTCATATGATGCAGCCAGTTTTTCCCGCCCACATCCATTCTGACATGAGGCTCATGCTCAGGTGTGAGCTGTGGACACACTTTGACTCCCCCTTTTTCCTATGTTCCCTTCTAGTAGCCATGATCATGGCTGGGTCCACAGAGATGATGGACATGGCTCCCCAGATCCTGCCCTCTGTGTAGCCCTCCCACTGTAACACATCATGGATCCCCAGTGAGAAAGTCCCACGGCAGCAGGTTCTGTCTTCTCGGAACTATTCACATGGAACTCTACACAGGGCTCAAGCTACATAACCTCTGCCTCAGCTGAAGTCTCAGAGACTGTCTCTTCTAGTTAATAGAATTTCCACCTCCTGGGGCTATATCCACAGCTTTTCATTTTGGGTACAAATAAATAAAATTCCTTTGGTACATTTTTTTTTCAAAAACATGTTCCCAACCCTAAGCAATATTACTGAGGCTCCCTAATCCCTTCCAAGTATGCCAATGATATAGATATGAAGTGTTTTCCTTATGTTAAGGAACAAAGAAGATAACCTTGTTGGAATCCAATGGGTTCAAAAATGCCCCAGACCTCTGCCCTTGCTTCTTTCCCCCTTTGTTGAGTAACTTCTGCTGGTCTTTTAGATCCTAAGTTGTCCTTTTATTGAATTTCATCCATCTTCCTTCTCATTTTAGTTTTTCTCTTTTGACTGCTGAGGAGACTGTCTTTCCCCCTACACTCCAAACTCTTCAAGCCAGGAATTATTTTTAACCTGGTTAAACACATGCCTAGCACTACACCTACACATAGTAGGATTTCACTTCTGATGCTTATAAATAACAATCTTCTTGTCATTCATATCACTATCATCTGAAAAATACCTGCGTATTTTACCATAAATGATAGTGGCAAGTCAGTTTCCCAAATATGTTTTGGACGCTCTACCCTTAAAGCTTTTTTGGTAATGCTACACAAAACAGGCAGAACCTGAGTATGGCTAGGAATCTGAAACCATCTCCCATGGGATTTCCCATCCCTAGAGCAACAGGGATAAAATTATGCCCATCCTGTGACACCCCTTCACTGATCTCTTCAAAGTCAGGCTTAGAACCAGAACCCGGAGACACAAGCACAACCCTTTCTCTGATGCAGAGTATCTTGGGGTTTAGTGAGAAAGAGAGAAGCGTATAGATATGTATAATACAGCAAAGCAAGGTATGATAAAAAGCACAAAGAGAGTTACGAAAACACAAAGGAAAGGGAGCTGAGTTGGGGGGAAGAACCTGATCAAGGAAAGGCCCCCAGTTGGAGAATGATTAAATAAATTATGATCAGTTCCATTACAGTAGACTATGAAGCAGCCTTTAGAAAAAAAAATATATGGTATTGCATTAAGTGGGAAACATGAGTAAGTTTATATCTTGGGGAAAGACTGAGAGGATGTGTGTACATGATGTTGGGTTTTCACTGATGTCAGATCCTGTGTGTTTTCCCTATTTGTTTTTGATTTTTATTGTCCATATGGTATTGTTCCCATGGGGGAGGGTAACAGGTAAATGCCACATGAAAGTCAGCTTACCCTGCCCACGAGCACAGGGTCAGGCCCGGTGTACTCCTCTATCACAAAGAACTGGTTCCAGACCCAGCCTCTTTTGGAGCGTTGCAGCACCTGCCCCTCCTTGCCCTTCTCATGATGTCCATAGAACGAGGGCCGCAGGTGGCTTCGTCGCTCCAGAGCAAATGCCTGGCTGTGGCACAGCATGCTCAGGCACACCAGCGCGGCTTGTAAACAGTAGTTCTCCTTCATTTTTGGTTATGTGGTAGGCACAGGAGAATGCAGCTGTCACCCTTCCGCCAGCCCAGCCGAGTGGTATGCCTTTCCTATGGTAAGTCTCCGGGGTACGTCAAGCAGACCTCTCCTGGAACGGAAGGTCTTCGCTCTCTGAGCACATCACGTCAGGGCTGCCCACTTCCCCAGGCGGCTTCTGCAAGCAAAGAGAGGTTTGATTAGCTGCAGGCTTCACCCTCACCTCATTTCATTTCCATTTAGTAAACAGTTAGGTTTGAGTGTCAGTCTTACCACTTGTCAGCCTAGGGAAAGTTAATTGATTTCTTCTGAGTTCAACTCACTCATTTATGAAACGGGGATAAGAATCCTACTCATTGCAAGGTTGTCACAGGGATTAAATGAGTAATACACATAAAGTCTCTTAGCACAATACCTGGTTTGCAGTATTTATCTGTTAGTGTAATTGATTGTGCATGTGTTTGCTTAAGTTCTTGTAATAGATCAACTTGGAGTATTATGAAAGCCCAGGAGAGGAGCAGAGAATCCAAACTAGAGATGGCAGAGACTAGGGCAATTAAGGCAGATTATCTAGAGGGTAGAATGGATGAGCACAAGAAGGGAAAGAATGGGATATATTCTGGTTTGGATGTAAGGTATCCCCACAACAGCTCACGTGTGAGACAACGCAAGAAGGTTCAGAGGAGAAATGATTGGTTTATGAGGTTAAGAGTTGGGTCATTGGGGCAGGACATCATGCTATATATTTTGTATCTGGCGAGGGTAGATCTCTTTGCTTCCCTCTGCCACACTCTTCTGCCATGATGTCCAGCCTCACCTTGAGCCCTGAGGAATCCCTGAGGAATGGAGTCTGCTGTATATAGATTGAGACCTCTGAAACGGTAAGTCTCCAAATAAACTTTTCCTTCTCTACAATTGTTCTGGTCCGGTCTTTTGCTCACAGTGTCGAAAAAAGCTGACTAAAACAGGATACCTTACGGAAGGACCAGCATGACCCTAACCCTACAGGTAGTAAAAGGCACAACATATTCCAAGACTTTAGCATGACTGGAAAATGTAAGGAAAGCAGGCAATGGAGCATGATAGAGACGAGAGGTCAGGTCCAATCCCAAGGATGATGGGCAGTAATTGTGGAAGGTAATTAGACTTGAAGATCAGATAGGCCTGAATTGAAATACCACTTCTAGGTCTTATGAGTGACCTTGGACATGTCAATCAGTTACTATGAGCCCCTGGGGTCTCCTGGGAATGACAAGGAGGACGAGAACTTTTGCACCCACATAAGACTAAAGACCGAGTGGAAAACTGACACATGTTGGCATGCTTCCACTTTTCCTAGAAGGCCACAATCTAAGCCTGCAGTCTCCCTTGCTTTAGGGGTGAGTGCAGATGGAGGTGCCCAGAAGAGGTGCTTTCTCTAAGGGAGAAATTGAAGAACAGAAATAACTCAGGATACCATAGCGATTTGGCCTCGGTAGTCTAAGAACTAAAGGAATTAGAGGAATTCCAATTTGTTCTAATTCCTTCCCTTCTGATGGTCTTTGACTCTGCCAAGCCAGGCCCCCTCTTTTTTTTTTCTTTTTTTGTAATATGGCAAAATGATATTTGGGGAACTTATAGATACAAGATAATTTCAGGAGTCCAATCATTGTTCTCAACAACACTTGTGATGGTAGCATGATAGTTACTTCTCAAATAATAGAAAGTATAATATTCAAGATTTGTGATACGCGGGCACGTGGGTGGGTAAAAGTGTAAGAGAGAAAAAAGGCGGGTCAAAAATGAAGTGTTTGCCATTTAACAGTTTCAACCTTAAACGCAGCATTTTAATAAGACACTAAATGTTTTTTTATATAGCAAGCCAAACAGACAATGTGGAAAGAACACAGAGAGGCCCTGGAAGTGGTGAGATCCCAAAATGAGGAAAATAGGAAGCAACAGGAAGGTCTCTGGGCTTACATGGGGAAGAGTGAGACTGGGTGGGAATCTGCTCCAGTTTATCATGGAACCTCATTATTTTCCCTTTTGTGACAGTCTGCTTCATTCTATGCAAAATGAAGCCCTTGACTGAAATTCTCTATACAGGCCTCCGTCTTCATATTCGTGGTTAGAGCTCTGATGAGAGATGGTGGGGGCCAATTTTTCCCCCTGACTCATGTACTATGTCTTTACTAGACTGGAAATCAGCCTCTTAATAGTTGAGTTTATATCTTATTTGATATATACCTGGGATCTGAGCTCAAAGCAGTCCATCCACAAAATTCGAACATACGATTTAAACCACATACTTCAAGTTCAAAATTAATATTGCCTCTATAGAAATCCAAGAAGCAAGAGAAAAGGCAGAACATATGGTGCTGTGAGATCCCTGCCCATTTTGTACCATGCCAAGTATTAAACGTTCATTCACATGGTGATAAATTATTCTTGCATATAAACTGTGAAGTGTACTTGAAAGAAAGGGTTTAATTAAAGTCGATATTTCTGCACCTCTCTATTCTGGCTGCCATTTTGCTGTAAAGTACAATTATTTCTGACACCAAAGTGTTGAAACTAGATGACAACTTTTTCCCCCTTTTTAAGAAAAACAATCTAGCTTAATGTTAATGCGTTTAAGAGTTTCCATATGACCAATAAATAATCAACCTTACCCTTTGTTAGAAGGTAAAACTGTCTGCTTATTTCTGTTGGAAAAGACAGTGAAATCAACTTGCTTGTGAATGTCATTGTCCAAATTCATTATGTTAAGTGCTAAGATGACTATGCAATATATAAAAATTTTTAATGATTCCTCTAGCTTTGTATAAGATGGGTTTTTATCACTTTTTGTTTATTCACTTTGAGAAGGAAAATCTATTTACAAAAGTATTTTTATACCGTTATTCTAAAAGCTTTACAAATATTAATGTGTCTGTTGATTTCTATAGCAATCTTGTAAATGAACATGCTTCTTGTTTGAAAGGAGAAGGAAACTGAGGTCCAGATTAAAAAAAAAGAAAAGAATCGAAAAAGAAATTTGTGCTAGGTTAGGCTTCTGGTAAGAGGTGAGCTGGGATTTGAACCCATGCCATCTGGGTCTAGTTAGTCTGTTGCTAATCAGTGAATTAATATCTCTTTCCATTTCTTTTGTATTTCATAAGGAAATTATATGGACACTGTAATAAAAATGATAACCTAGCAGCCACCTGAATATGGGAAGTAAGCCAGTAATTGGGTGTACATCAATAATAGTATTATAATGAAAATATTGAAAAATAGATAACATTTCTCAGGTGCTATCTGCTAAATGTTCTTGCAAGGGATTTCCATGACTTGAGTCACCCAATCATTCCAACAACTCTACAAAGTAGTACAAATGTTATTCCTGTTTTACAAATAAGTAGTCTGAGGTGCACCAAGAAAAACTAACTCACACAGGTTACAGAGCTAAGAAGGAGGGGAGCTGAGATTGAACCCCCTGCATTTTGCCCCAGTACCTACATTCCTATCCCTGTGATTCCACCTGTCATGCCTGTTTGAGAAAAGACTGAGGATCAGATTGTAGAAACACATCCCCAGGAACACATAACAGACTGACCATGACAATAATTTAAGTTACACGAGCAGGAAGGCTTGGGGTAGGCTATGACAAAAACTATGAATTAAACCCAAAAGAAAAAAAGAGAAAGCATTTCATAGCAAGACCAAAGAGGAACAGGAAGTAATTATATAGCCCACCCACACAAATGTACACCCATGCCTTAATGAATTCATAGTGCACAAAAGTTAAGCTTTGTTTTTTAATATTTTTTCATCTTTAAGAATTTCTACACTTACAGGTTAAATATGAATATATAAGTTAAAATGTACTCAAGAATCCTTTCTTCAGGTTTTGTTTTTCTGTTCTTTTTTTTTTTTTTTAAAGGAAATGTTTCTAGAATCTGGAGAAGTGATTGATGTATTCAGTGGTAGAAACTTTGCAGGAATCTCTCATGAAAATTAATAGGAGACCTCCCTCCTAAGAAGACCTTGATGTTGGTAATAATTAGGAAAATATATCAGTGTTCTAATTAGCTTTAATAAAGACCCCCAGGGAAGTTCTTGAACAATCTTTCCATTAAAGCACTTTCCATAATGCCTAAGCATTGGGGTTCCTCTAAAACATATAGGAGGGCTCTATTTTATGAAGGGAGCATATTGCTTGGAGGGAAAAATAAATGTTGTTGAAAGTCACAGGAGTAATAACATGACAGGAAAATGGATTTGCAAAACCACCAGCCCTAGATGGAAAGCTCTCCCCTCTATCTTGAGAGCAGATAGCCCGTCATAAGCTACTGCGCCCTGAGCATAAAACTCTCTTGCTGTGCCTGCTTTTGTCTCTGTAAAAGAAAATGACATATACGGGTGTTTAAGCATATTTGGACTCCCGCTGGAAATTGTTACAGGGTAGAGAAGGAAAGACGAAAGCACTTAACAAAAAGGAAACGGATTTGAAATTTCAGCTCTCTCCTCCCTACAGAGCTGGAAGGATCAGAGAAGACGGACCCATTCTTTTTTATTTCTAGGTAGCTAAAGACAGGTTATCATTAATGAAGGATATTACCAAGGCCCGCACTAGAATCACAATCCATTCTGTATGGGTAAAGTCCCCTTGTTGGTGAGCTCAGGAGCTCTGATCTCCCCTTCAACAAACACAGCTTTGTAACCAATTTGATTCTATTATGCAAATTAATTCAAGCATATTTTATTCCCCATTTTGATCTCATCATTCAGCACTGAGCTGGTCTCTGGTTTCAAATCAAATCACAGGAATTATGTTTCGTCTGTGAAAATCACTGAGGAAGAGAAGAGGAAGCATTACAAGAATTATCGAATCACGGGTCTTCTTCCCTGATTTCTGCACTGGCACGAACTCGAGGCAATCACTTCTTTTCAGGTGCAAAATATACAGTGTAGACTATAAAAGGATTATGGTGTACATTACTCCACAATAATACCAAATTCAAATGTTATGTATGCAGAAAAATGGCCCCTTGTTAATGACCATTGAGTTCTCGAAAGACGAATGAAAACGTCACAACTGCTCCAAGGTAAGTCTGACTCTAGAGAACGTCCCGGAGCTCAGCTTTGGAAGTAGAAAGATCATTCCCTGCTGGTGTATCATGCAAACCTGGACTTAAAACCTAGTTCCACCATGTACAGTTTAGACAGAATTAAGTTGCAATAGTAGATACTAACTCTGGCCAGGCTCCTGGTTTTCCTAAAATTGGACAGCATGCTCTGGGCTCAGTACACACCATTTTATTGTGTTTTCACCACAATTATATGAAAATATTACTCAGATCTTTATTCATGAGAAAACTGAAGCTCCAAGTTGTGAAGTAACTCATCCACGTACAGGCTGAATCACTGGCAAGATTGCAATTCAAATTCAGATTTATATGATTACAAAAACTGTGTCTGGCTTGGGAGTATTTCACCCGCCTCCCAAACTCTGAGAGTTCATATTCCTGATCTTCAGTACAAGGAGATTGCATTTTCCATCTTCAAGGATCATCTCAACTATACAATTTTATTTGATATGGAAACTCATCTTTGTCAGATGGGAATTCTATTATGCTCTATGTCTGCATAATAAGACTTCATATTCTTGGGTCCCGTAGCCATATCATAGGAATCCAACGTAAGGCCCCTGACCTCATCCTTGTGTAACCATTTGGTACTTATTTATATTTTTAATAATTAAATCATCTCCAAGTGATAAGATGGTCATATGTTATGTGTGCACTGAAAAACTTAATATCGTGCTCTGTTCAGTCTTTAAGACAGACTTTTTCTCACTGCAATATTTTTCAATGTTAATTATTAAGATGAATAAAATATATCAACACATATAAGAAATCACAGTGTCAGCAGTGTCAGCTTTGACTGTGCTCTCCATGAATGTGTGGAAAGGGAGAGAGATTTCATATTTCATTTTCATTTTTTTTCTTCTGCATAAGTTAAACTACCTGGATGAAAATGAGGTCAAAGTGGCAAAGATATACAGATGCTTGACATCACTTAATGTCACTGTTAATATGAAAGTCCTGTATGAAAATGCCCCATTGGCTCTGACCAGCAAATATGTATAAAACTTTATTTATTTGCCCATTTCTTCATTTGTCCATAACTTTTCGCAGTGCCAGGTTTGGGTGGAACTTTGGGAATAAACTGAAGTCAACTAGCACCTGCCTGTAGGATCTGTCACTGTCTTCTGCTAATAGTGAGAACATGACCTATGCAGATGAGTGATGGTAGGATAGGGTCAATGCAAACAAGACCCTGTCCAGGAGCAAGAATGAGTCAGGGACCACAGCCCTACAGATGAATGTGTGACATATCAGCTGACATTTGCCTACTTCAGTCTCTTCCAAGTAAACCCCCACACCCACACTCACCAAAGCCTGGAGCATCCTCCCCTCATACTCTGAGGAATGATCACACCTACTCCTGTGACAAGCCATAAACTGACCACTGACTGCCTCTACCTCTGCCACATGGCTCATAATGATAAGCTGGGTGAGTCAGATTCCCCTGAGAACTTGAATACAAGAAAGCAGGAATCCTCTGCAGTTGGTAGAGGGGGCTGAAACAGGTAGGTTGGGAAGGAACTGAGGAATGGCACAGCCTCTAACTGACATCCAGTGGTGGCTCAAGTTTCAGTGAAATTAGGACAAGAATAAGTCAGTTAGAAACCAAAGAGAAGTAAAGACAGCCTCTGTTCCTATGCTATGCTAATGGAAAAGCGTGGGGCCCTGTTTTCTGAAGACCTAGGCAATCGGGGACTGCCCTCTAGCTGCTGTCTCCAAGGGTCCCAGCCCTGCTGATTTGTTTCTGAAGTTTTATGAAGTCACATGTAATACCTTGTCCATCAGATGACAATACACTGCCTTTTTGCTGCCCCTTGCGAAAACAGGACCTAAACCGGGCATGGTGGCTCATGCCTGTAATCCTAGCAGCTTTGGAGGATGAGACAGGAGGATTGCTAGTTCAAAGCCAGCCACAGCGAAAGCAAGGAGCTAAGCAACTCAGTGAGACCCTGTCTCTAAATAAAATAAAAAAACAACACAAAATAGGGCTGTGGATGGTCAGTGGTTCAGTGCCCCTGAGTTTAATCCCCAGTACAAAAAAAAAAAAAAAAAAAAAAAATCAGTGACCTAGTAAACTATGAGAATTAAGAGGAAAAAGTTAGGCCTGTTCAAAGGTACATTACTGTAGTTGAGGAGATCACTTGTTCAGCTGTAGAAACTGCCATTTTCTCTGGGGCTGGGGATGTGGCTCAGTGGTAGAGTTCTTACCTAACAAGTGTAAGGCACTGGTTCTGTTCCTTAGCACCACATAAAAATAAACAAATAAAATAAAGGCATTGTGTCCATCTATAACTCAAAAAGATATTTTAAAAAAGAAAACGCCATCTTCTCCTATGAATTTCCAAGGAAGATGAGGTCAAAAAAAAAAAAAAAAAAAAAGAAAACACCAGATCTCTAGACCAAAAGTCAAGATAATGTGGTCTAGCATAGAGGTTCTACAAGTGAAGTGATGTGTAACTTCAGGAAAAAAAAAAAATGCTTCTTCCTCAGGGACTAAGTTTTCTTTTCATAAAGTAGAAAGCTGGAAATTGCCTATTAAAGGTTTTTCCATAGCTACAGGAAACTGTGAGTCTGTGCTTCGCTGAGACTGAGGGACCTTCTGGGATTGGAGGTTTTCATCTCATTCTAAGGTCTGTGCCTGGCTGGTGGGATAGTCCGCTGCCCATCTCCAGGAAGCCTCGCAAACATACAGCATGATGAGAGCAGTGCCCTCTCAGCCTGGGCAATGCAGAGCCCTGTTAATGTGACAAGTCTTGAATCCTTGAATTAGGAATGAGCCTTTGCTAATGGACAATGGGAATCCATTAAAGATTTCCAGCTAAGAGATTGGCAGGATTCAGAATATCTAAGGCATGCAGGAGAAACTAGGGTGAGCAGTAACATCTGCTAGGAAACAATGAACAACAGCAGGGGCTCAGGAAGAAGGGCTTAGAGGACTGGAGCTCAAGTTACTACTCACTGGATGTATGACTCATCCTCTGTGAGTCCAGGCTGCCATGTTGGAAATGAGAAGCACACTAGCATGGGTCTCAAAGTGGGAGTGCAAAGATCAAAAGAGGTGATGCTTTGAGAGAACTTTGTAGGGTACCTGTCACATGGGGAACATTAAGAAAAAAATGTTAAGTTTGTAAAGGCAAGAGACTTTTCTTTTCTGATCACTATTGTAAAAGAGTACACACCCTGGAACACAGTAGGTGACTAAGCTCAGTGAGGGATGCTGCTCCCTCTACAAGTAAACAAATGCCTACTGTAAGCCCAGGATATGTGCATTGGCACAGCATGGTGCCTGCCCCATGAAGGGCCCAATACTTCTAAAAGGAATTGGTAAATGTAAAGACAGATGTGCATAAGGGTGCTGAGATACGTAATCCAGTGGTGTCCAATCGAAATATAATGTAAGTCACATGCATAATTTTGAAATTTCTACACAATATGTTTTAAAAAGTTCAAACATGGATGAAATGAATTTTAACCACATATTTTGTTTAGTCCACTATGTACCAAATGGTATCATTTTATCGTGTATTCAATACGTAAACTATTGAGATTGCCTGATTTTTTGTGTGTGTGTTTGTGTTTTGTCTGATGTCCTGGAACCACTGAAATAGTTCAGGGAAGAGGCGTCCTAAATTAGAAACAGAAGACTTAGGAGAAGGAAAGGGTTCTAAAACCCCATTCTAGAGCCCTGAAGATGCAGAGGCCCCTGGGACTGAGCAGGAGGAGAGAAGATGAGACCACTGTAAGGAGAAACTGAAATCATAACAGTGCTGTCCCTGACCTCCTCAGGAGGAAGGCAGGTTTGGAAAGCAAAAGCACTGGGTATTAAGCATTTTAATCTTCGTGAAGCAGGTGGACAGGTGGACAGGTAACTCAAGTTCTTCCAAGGGTCACCATCTTGAATGCAACCCTTTGTGTTGAAGCGTGGAGATTTTGTTACATTACTAAACTCTAGAACCTCAGAAGTGGATGACAAGGGAGGGAACTTCAACTATCGATCATGCACTTCAATAGACAAGTAGGAAAACTGAGACACAGAGCTGATCAATAACTTATCCAGAATGAAAGTCAAGGTGAGGAAAAATCTCAAATCCTCACTGTACCCAAGAAAAACAAAGGCACAGGAAGAAGTACCAACAGGAGAAAATTCTCTAACATCTTCCTTTCCCACTCTCCCCCAAACCTGGATTAAAAGCAATCTTCTCTTTCAAACCATTTTCAGAAAACAATGCAGCCCAGGCTCTATAAGGGGAAACAGAGAGACTGTCAGAGGGGAACAAGACCAGGGCCAACCGACTGCATATTCTCCCTGGAGTCTGAAATCCTGCAGAGAGCCACTGTGTATGGAACAGTCCGTTTTTATAGGTGTAAACAATGTGGAGGAATCATGCCAAGGTGGCCTAGATAACTGACAGGGGCTGGATGTAGCCTTTTGAAATAATTACTAAAGCCAGGAGAGAGAGAGAGCACCTCAGACCCCCAGTGCTCAGAACCTTTAAATTCTGAGAAACGCATCCTATGACCCGAGTTCACTCAGAGCCACACACACACACTGGTCCAGTTTAATCAGAGTGTCTGGATGCCAGCGAGCAGGAGTGGGGTGCAGTCAGGTTCTTCCAATTAGTGGAAGCCTGCTTTTCACCAGAGTGTGGATGAGCTGTTCTGAGGACTCCTTCCTGGTGCACTTCCCGGGTCCACTGCATCCTGCCAAAAGCAGACTAAACACTGCCACATTTTAAATGACATTTGTGTGCATCTACACATAGTACAGAGGGTTTCTTACCCCCCTTTAATTTTAGGAAACAGACACCAACTGTAGCCTCGTAATTATCTCTTTGAAGCCCAATACTTTCTTTTCAATGTATTACTGTCATTTTGTTTGAAGAAATGTGGTTGTTTTTTTTTTATGAAGAATAAAAGAAAGGTAATGGGATACAGCAAACGAGTCAAGTGCCTTGTATGTGTTCAGAGCATTTTCTGAAGCATATGCCAAGCCCTCTCAGACAGGCAGGACTTTCAAAGACAACGTTAAGTGTCTTTTGTGGGTCTCGGATGATATGGTTCACTTAATTAGATTTTCTGTAATCCCAGGTTAATCCTATTGAGAATTACAGACGTGAATTTTGACGTGCCTGCCAGAAACATCTATTGTTCCAAATGCATTTCTGAAAAAAAAAACACCTTATTTTTAATTTATTACCAGAAGCATTAGCACCAAGACACCCTCTCCCTCTCTCCTCCCTCAGGTGGAGGTGACCATTTTGTTTCCTTTGGATCACACTGTCCTTTTACAAAATTTAATAAGGGCAGTTTTAATAATTCTTTGTCCTCAATGACATCACCTCTGCCCCAGGACATATTAAGTTCTCTTAAGATTTTGGATGGCAGCTAACTCCTCACTGAATTCCTTGCCACTGGGAACAATGGAGTGTGGAACTGATGTTGTACCTGCCATCGCTGACTGTCTGGACTGATGGCTCTCCACCTTGACTGAGCATTAGAATCCACGGGGGAGCATTAAGAATTCCATTGTCCTTACCCTAAGCCACATAAAATCAATGAAAGTGAGGGCACAGTATTTTTTTTTAAGATCCCAGGTAATTCCAATATACATCCAGAGTTGATAGACACTGGTTTAGAGTTACACTATCCAGTGGGATAGCAACTAGACAAAGGTGGCTCTTAAAATTAATTAACAGATTGGAAATGGAACCACCATATGACCCAGCTGTCCTACTCCACTCCTCAGTATTTATCCAAAAGAACTGAAATCAGCTTACTATGGCAATAACATTCATTTCACTGTTTAGAGCAGTATAATTCATAATAGCCAGGTTATGGAACCAGCCCAAGTGTTCATCAACGATGAATGGCATGAATTCCCACAGTGGAGTTCTCTACTCAGCCATAAAGAAGGAAGTTATGCTATTTGTCAATAAATGGATGGAACCAGAGAAAAATCATGCTAAGTGAAATAAGCCAGACTGGAAGAACTGGGAAATAAAATTGATGAAATTATGCTATATGCATGTATGAATATACCCCAATAAATCCCATTCTATGTATAATTATAATGCATTAGTGAAAATGCATATATGTACATAAATAGAAGGAAGACCCAAAGGCTAGAGGAAAAGGGAGAGGGGGAAGAAGCATGGGGTAGAAAAGGGAAGTACTAGGAAATAAACTTGAGCAAATTACATTTTGTGCATATGTGACTATTTCACACAAACCCCACTATTATGTATAATTATAATGCATTAATGAAAAACATAAAAAAATTTAGAAATTAACATAAATTTTAAGACAGTTTATCAATGCAATAATCCCATTTGAAGTGTTCAGCCTACTCATTTCATTTCAAGTGGTTATTTCTATCACTGCTGCAAATGACCCTATCTGCCAGTGTGGATTTTAGGATCTAAAAATCATCATCTGAATCATAAAATACCTGTTTGATGGCTGAATGTGTACAAAGAACACAGTCGTGGGTATTCAAAGACCTGCCACTATTTCATGAAGTGTCCAATAACTGAGACCACAGTTTTCCTATCCATGCAGTGAAGGGTTGGGCAACATGGTGGGTGTTTCTCCAAATGCGATCAGCAGTGTGCCCTGAAAACTCAAGGGATGACGGCCTATAGTGGGTAGGCTAAAACCACTGGCTCTACTGTCCACCACAAAGAGAATAGATAGCGAGGCTCAACAAAATTTCTCTTTGAAAAGCCTGTCTGCTATGTTATAAAAAAAAAAAGAGAGAGAGAGAAAGCAACACTACGTGTGATATTTTGATCCCTAACAGACTCCCTGTCTCAGTCCAGCAGCAAGTTTGTAAATTCCTGCTTCAATGCCCATAATCTCCTGGTACAGGGAGGAGACCTCAGTTCAGGGAGCCAGGAGCACTGACAGCTGACATCTCACTTCTCCTCTCACGTCTTCTTTCTCTTATGAAGAAAAGGACGAGCGATGCCTGACCTTGCTCCTTCCGGAGTTAATTTGAGGGTCAAATGAGATAATGGATGGCGAAGCTCTTTATAAAAGCATAATGTGGGCTACACAGGTGAGGAGAGGGATGAGAGAGGCTGACAGCAGTGGCAACTTAGATTTCTGTAGCTAATTTTAAAAGCTTTGGCTTTTAACCTTTGGTATTATGGACTGTAGATAAATGCAAATTATCTTTTGTTATTACAAGAAAGGGTATGGGATGCTTTCCTTTTCTCGGATAAGGACATAAAATCGGCCCGGATGCTGCAAATGGGTCCCTTTCATGGATGCTGTCACCATTTTGTTGGCCCCAGGACATGAAGGGATTCTGTAGCACAGATATGTGAAGGATGCCGAGCTCTGGTCCTTGGCAAGGGGATGGGGTGCATGGTGGGGAGAAGCAGATGGCTGAGTCTGATAAGGAAAGCTGATACAAAGCAGTGACAGATTCAATGGGGAAACAGCTTAGAAGTCCCTCTGCAGAAACTCTAGGCCTCTCAATTATCCATGATATGGACTGATAATGGAGCAATCATGGGAAAGCTAACAAAAGCCACCCGACAGATAGAATGGGCTTCCCTGGCCAGATTAGTTCTAGGAGGTCATCTTGTCAAATCACTCATCATCCATCAAATTTCTATTTGAAATAACCCCATCCATTGGTGGGCAGTCTTATGAGTGAGTTACCATGTACCTCTTAGCTTCTTTCCAATGAGGACTGTGCCATGTCACAGGCACTATGCCTTATGATTCCTATACATTCTTGATGACCTATTTCTCTCCAGCCATCTTCATGAAGTTGGTGTCGTTGCCTCCATAAGGAATCCAGGTAAGAAAACAAGGGCATGAAGCACTCTAGTTTGTATTTAGTTTATTTCTTGGGTCAGCCATTGCCTAAAATGGAATTTGTGGCTATATAGGACCCATGGGGAAACCCTTTCCCTTTCATCCTTTGACATTGAGCTAAGATCTACTTCTCTGCTAGTCTCCTAAATTTTGTTCTCTGGAGATGCTCAGAACTCAGCCAGCCTTCTTTTTATATAGCAACCTTTTGAAACATACTTGTGAACACTAGGATTTCTGCAGTAGTTAAGTGCTAAGAATTTAGTGAAACATGTTCTTTGTCTTCAAGGAACTTACAGGTTGCTGGGATTTTTAGAGCACAAACCTTCCTCTTAGGGTGTTGCATTCCCCACCTTAGGCATGACCAGCTCCTTCCACACTTGCTTAGAGGAATTGTCCCATTATTCCTCAGATGTCCCTCATCCTGCCCACCTCTTCCTCATAGTCCCTGAATGAATGAATCCTGATTTTTCAAACCTATCTCCCATAACATTTTCTTACTAGAGAAAAATTTTGTTCTATCTGTTTCCCTGCCTAAGTCTCCAAATAAGGTGCTAATAAGAAATAAAAAGCAAGGTGTGCAGGGAACTGGATGAAGGCAGCAGATAATAAATATCTTCCAGCAAATGGAGTCAGCCTGATAGGAGACAGCTCTGTGTGATGTCATAAGCTAATTGCTGTGGAGGAGAGTGGATATGTTGTTCACGAGGTAATATGTGGTATCACAGGTGTAAGTTCTACCTAGGAGAAGCATATGCAGTCAGGGATATGTTCTCTCTGCTCTCAGGGGTCTTCCATGTTATTGACCAACTGCATCTTCTTCTAAACAGATTACTAGAAGGCTAAATTTGCATTCCTTGGCAACACTGGTTGGTTGGAAAGTGCTCTTCGGCATTACTCCCTGAGGGGAAACCTCTTTGAACTACAGGTGCCTGAATCAATCAAGGGGCAGATGACGAAACATCACCAAAGCATGGTTGCTAAGCATGAATCTGTCAACAAGGACTCTCTACCCTCCTGCTAAGACATCCGTGACAGAGATACATACCCTTTCCTCTTAAAGATGACTGCCCAGGACATCACAAAAACATGGCTTGGTCTCCTGCTTCAGAGTCTGTTCCTGCCTCTAAACCCAACCGTGGCTTCAGCTTACACTGTCTGCAACCCTGCAGACTTTTATCCTCTATCTGTTTCATGCCTTGAGATTTTTAAATGTCTCCAGGATTTAAACCCCAGCATTCTAATCTTGCTCGCATAGCACCCACAAAGGGAGGAGGAATTCATCGCTTGATAGACAGTTGACTTAACAGGTATTCACACAGAGAAAACAGCTAACACCTCCAGAGAAAGTCAGTTCATTAAAATGAATGACACATGTAAATATTAAGAGAGGTCAAGATACATTCAGAATGGCACAGAATCTTCACAAGGAAAGGACCTAGGTCTGAAAGAATTTAAGTGGGAGTTTTAAAAGGTAGAACTGGAAGAAAGATGCTGTAGCCTTTCCCATGCCCTGGCACTCATCTGTGGCCATGTTTTCTGTATCACAAATTGATGGCTTTTTTTCCTGGAAAACCCACTGCCCAGTCCTCACCGTAGCTGAAGCCCAATTTGACTGCTTAGGGCTTTGAGGTTCTGCTTAAGACATATCAGGATTTTCTCCCTGCCTCTGACATTTTTTTTTTCCCTGAGGGGAGGTACTAGGGATTGAACTCAAGGACACTCCACCACTAAGCTGCATCTGCAGCCCTATTTTGTATTTTATTTAGAGACAGAATCTCACTGAGTTGCTTAGCGCCTCGCCATTGCTGAAGCTGGGTTTGAATCCACTATCCTCCTGTCTCAGACTCCTGAGCCACTGGGATTACAGCCTGCCTCTGACATTTTGACCTACCACTTGGAGTCTCACTTCTATCTGGACAGAGGAGATAGTACATGATGCTGCTTTGTGCCCTAGTCTGTCTATCTCTGGTGTGATTGTCCAGCCTCCCCAGATTAACACAGATCAAGGACTCTAGGATCTTATTAGTGTCTATAGTCTTAGGGTTGTTATAGCTCTACCCTTACACACACAGACACACCCAAAAGCCTAAGCCTGACCTTCCTTCTGCTCCCTAACTCTGCAGCTGGCCCTAGGACTGAATCTGCAAGAAGCTTTACAGAGCAAAGAATGAACTGAGCTCGCCAAGGCTACATAACTGAAATACTTTTCTTATGGCAGTATTTCACCAGCTTGCCCAACTCTCTTCAATGGATACTTGATCCTCAGTGCTGGGGTAACCATTAATATCTTGCTGTTGAACACGCAACAACACTGTACACATTGAGAACGTGACGCAAGGTAAAATGTCACTCACGCAAAGACAAATCCTGCATGATGCCACTTATGTGAGGTATGTAAAATATTCAAATTCAAAATGTCCAGGAATGGAATGATGGTTGCTAGGCCCTGCTGCAGAGGAAATGGGGAGTTAGTAATTTACTAATCAACAGGTATAAGGTTTCAGTTAAACAAGATGAATATGCTCTAATGATCTGTTGTACAGCATTGTAGCTACTGTAAACCATGCTGTATGGCACACTTAAAAACATATTAAGAAGGTAGATCTCATATTAAGTTTTATTATCACAATAAAAGAACATTTTATAGAATGAATTCAAAAGCTGGGCACGATGGTGCATGCCTATAATCTCAGCAACTCACAAGGTTGAGGCAGGAGGATCACAAGTTTGAGGTCAGCCTCAGCAATTTAGCAAGACCCTCACCAAATTAAGAGAGACCTGTCTTACAATAAAAAAATAAAAAGGACAGGGGTGAAGCTCAGCGGTAAAGCACCCCTGGGTTTAATCCCTAGTACTGAAAAAAAATTATTTATTTATTTGTTTTTAATTTGCAAGCTAAGGAGGAAAAGTGTAAGTGTTACACAGCTGCTAATTGAAAAATTACTATCAAGTGAGTACAGTCCTGGCTTGGTGACATGACAAGGTGTGGAGATGTCACTTTGAGAAAACTGAGCAAAAAACACCAACACTATCAAAACCAGGAGCCAGAGGAAATGTTCCTGGGGACAGCAGAGGAAACAAGCAGACTTTTTGATGAACATATTTAAAAGAAGCAAAGTCTCTTTCAAATAATTACAAATTGAAAACTTGGCCCCGACACTGAACTTTGAGTCCACGGATGAGAAAAGATGAAACTTTTTTTTTCCCCCTGCAAATAGTACTAAGGACCTTATCACAAAGACATGATATTTTTTCCCCCACTGAAGCCACACTGGAAAAAGAAAAGCATGATGAGGAGAAATTCAGATTACAGAACAATAGCGACAATTCTTTCACTTGTTCCTGGCTGAAAATTTTCAAGTTAGCTCCTTGGTGAGTTGGAGAACTACAGGTTTATGTGGGAGACCACTGGACATCTTAGACACTGGTAGATGGATAGCTTTAGAGTAACTGCTTGTCCTTATTTTTTTTTACATGACTTTGGTTATCCTATGCAGATTTCCTTTGGTTAGCTTTCCAATGTCCTATTCAAAGACCATCTTCAGTATATTTTTAGAGAGGTCCTGGTCTCAGTGGGAACTTCCCTGACATTTGCAATGAGGTATACGGTGCATCAAATGGGCAAAACTTTGACACAAATACTCTTCGTGCAACCTTCTTCTATGGCTTACTTCTCTGAAGTTGGCTCCCAGGGTGAATTAAACTCTTGCTTTGCTCAGATGAAACATTTCCAGAAATAATCATCCTGAATTTGAAAGAAGCACTTTGTGCTAGAATAGGAAAATTTCCATTCCTAATCACAAGACTTTACAAGTAAATACTGGTTAGGATCATTTATATTTGGAAATAAATTTAGAAATTTGATCAAACATATCATATAAAACCTTTCATACAATAATAGATGAATCATTAATATGTGGGAACTAGGGGTAGAGAAATCAGATCTAGAAAATAAAAATAGAAGATCTCCAATTCAATTTTAATTTCTAACAATCAAATATGTATGTACATATTAGATGTGTGTATATATATTATGTCTCTGTGTATATATACATATATGCATATGTCCCACATAATTTGGAAAACTTGTACTAAAACAAATATTTGTTTATATATGAAATTCAAATTTAATGGGAGTCCTATATTTTTATCTAGCAATTCTATTGTAAACTCATCTGCCAAAATAATGAACTGCACTAGGTAAGTCAATCCTTAAACTCCAAGTTATTTTTACTCTAAATCCCAGAATCAATTTCTTTGCAACTATCATCTCTATGAACTGAGAATGTTCTTGCTGAGTCCCCACAGAAGCAACATCATTGGGCAGAAGAGATCACATTTACAGAAACGCTGACAGTTTTAAAACTTTTCACATCGATGTAACTGAGGTCAGAGAAATCCAGGTTAGGATCTTTGATTTCCCCAGAGAAGGCAGAATAGGCCTTCGATGCTGACAGGTGACCCACAATGTAAAAGGCCTAAGGATGAAAGGATTATCCATGGTGCTAATTGATTGAGGAATTAGGGCTAATGTTCTCTTTCATCCTCTGAGTTGCCACTGGTTTTAAGAAAACAACTAAGACCTAAATCCTAGGGTAAGGATCATTTATATTTGGAGCATGTACCAAACTGGATTAGTGGGTAACTTTTAAGATCTTTTCAGAATTCAGTCCTCATAGACTTTTGTTAACACATACCAAAAATTAACCAGTGCATTCATCAAACATTCCTGAGGCTTGGGCTGGGTCGTTCAGCAGAGGCAGTATCAAGAAGATGTTGTCATGGTATTAGAAGAGAGTTTGCCCTTATTCTTCTTTGTGGCTTTAATATCCTGAGTACATTTCCTTTTGTTACCTTTTCAATGTCCTATTCAACAAAATCCTCAAGTATTTTTTCAAGAGGTAAATGCAAAATAGGTAAATGCAAAAAAATATTATGAAATGGGCTTTGATAGGGTCCCTAAGGGATGCAGAGAGGAGTCATACAAATCAGGGTATGAAGGAGTGGTTGGTCAGTCTTAGTGAATAAAACAGTAAGTCTTGAAATACACGAATGAGCCAGATGTTCAAGGTGAGGAACAGCAATCCAGGCAGAGGGAACAGCATGAGCAAATACCTAAGACATGAAATTAGATCCTGTGTCCAGGAAACCATAGGAATTGCAGCTGTGAAAACATAGGGACCATCTGCTTAAGTAAGAGGAAAGGAGTGAGACAGGAAATGTAGGCGGGTTTGTGTATACACAAACATACACACACAGACGGATCATAAATAAAATAGACAACAATACCTTTCATTGTTTGGCCAATATAAATGAAGAAATTGCTTAGTGTCATACCTATATGGAATCATGCAAAGATAGAAAGACAACAGTAGATTAGGTAACTGTGCAAAAAAAAAAAAAGGCAAAATGTTCATAATTTTCGTGTCCCTCAGTCAAAATAAATGGCTGGCTGTTTCAACTATTCAGTTTGTATTTGGATGTGTTGAGTCCTTAAAATTTTAAGGACCATCATGCCTGTGACTGAGATTTAGGGTGGGTCTGTGACTGTTGTGGAGAAGGTAAAATACCTCTATCCCACCTTACAGAGCTGGTGGAGAAGAAGATAAGGAACTTAGGGAAAGGAAAATAACATTCTATTTTCTACCTCCAGCACTAGCTCCTGAACTGGAATCATGAGAGACACTTAATCCTTACAGATATTCAAGGTAGGGATAATTATTTTAACTTGAAGAACGAAAAGAGAATCAGAGAACTTTAAGTTCTCCAAGTTCTGACATCAGATAAAGTGGCATAACCTAAATTTGACCCCAACTACAGGAAATGAGCCCACATACACGTGCCAAGCGTTCTTTAAATCTTTAGCAAAAACAGTCAAAGAAAAGTGGCTCATGATAGAACAGAGGTGATGCCTATGCAAAGAAGGAAATTAATTTCATTCTGATTTCCCCTGATCTGTACTGTATGTACCAAATCACAGCCCTCTTTGCAAAATTAAGGGCATTGGTTATCTTCGCATTCAGTGGTGGTGGCATTATACTGGCATGCAAGCATTCCCGGCTAAAGAGGAGGAATATCAAGTTTTTATAAAATCATTCATCAAGAGGTGAGACCTAACCCTGATTAGCGTTTCAATAAGAAGGCTGGGACTAAATAGAGACTAAGCACAAGATCACAGCAGCAATTAGGCATCTTCTAGACAGCCACGCTTTCCTCAGACCAATTGAGTTTGAGCAAATGAGATTTTTTCCCCTTTTTCTATCTCTCTTTTTTTTTCCCCTGCTGTGAAATGAACTGCCTTAAATAACTGATGAAGTGACAGAAGCCTGTTAAAGGAAACGTTTGCCCATTGAGTGAGGCTTTAATTAAGCAGAGCAGAGGCTAATCACTCTTCCATCTAATAAGTGATACAACCTGGTTAAAAATCACCCTGCTTACAGTCTAGACACCTCGCCAGTAAACTAGAAGCAAAGCACCCATCAACTTTGAGAAAGGACAAGACACTTTGCAAAGCCATGGATGTCATTGGAGCTCTGTGCATGCAAATAGTTAATCAAACATTAATAATTGTCTTCTGGTTACTCTCTCTTTAGATTTATTCGAAACTATGAAGCTATATTCACTTTTCCCTTTAGATAAGCCACTTGGAATTCATGATAAAAAGTTTGGCTCTAGGACCATGAGCAATTTGAAAGTCCCCAAGAGTGCATCAGCAGCCCCAGGAAAATGGGGATTACAGGTGTCTTGTTCACCATCTTATCTCCAGTGGGTAACAGGGTTTTGAGCATGTCAATATCATTCAAAGAACACTTGCTGAATGAGAGTGTGAGAAAAAATGATTTATACTTGTACACACTCGTGGCTAAAGGCATCATCCTAGAAATGGGCTTGGATGGCATTACAGGTTTAACTGTGTCTCCCAGAATGATGTTAAAGTCCTAACCACCCCCTTCCCCAACCTCCGTATCTGTGAATGTGACCTTATTTGGAAATAGTTTCTTTATAGATCTTCATGTTAAGACAAAGTCATTAGGGTGGGCTTAAATGTAATATGGTTAGTGCCCTTTAGAAGGGAAGTTTTTGACACAAAAAGATCATACACAAAGCAAAGAAATCCAGAGACTTCTGGAAGCAAAAGAAGAAAGAATGGAACAGTCTCCCTCACTGCCCTCAGAAGGAACCAGCTCTGTCCACACCTTGATTTTGGACTTTAAGTCTCCAGTAGCTATGGGACAACGTATGTCTGTTGATTGGGCTACTAGTTTGTGGTAATTATTTGGTCCCTTGGAAGGAAACCAGTCTACTAATAACAGGGAAGGTCGAAGTGTGGACTGATCCAGACTGGGGAAAGTCCACTGTCACAATGCCAGTCACCTCCTGCAAGTTTACAGGTACTGCTGCAGCCAAGAGGCCACAGCCCACCTCTGTTCTTCCTGACCGTGAGGTCACATTTGAAAAATCTGACAAACTGCAGAATACACTTCTCCTTGGGTTAATGTGAAGATCAAACGAGATAATTTCTTGTGAAGTGTTAAATATTGTGTATAGCATGGAGTAAGCACTCAATGAATACTACCTTTATTATTACAGTTTTAAAGCTCTGACCCAAGAACTTAATGACACTAAGGTCAATTTTACATTTTTCAGGTTTGTCATCCAAGCGCCAGGGACACGATTATATCTGGACAGAGCAGATGGAGCTGGCTGGTAATGCAGAACTTTAGGTAGTTCCCTCCAAATCCAAGGGATATGGCCACAATTTAGGCTGCTTTAATAGCTCCAAATCTCCCCACTCTCATTCTCTCTCCCATTCCCCAAATTTATCAAGAGGAGGCAATGGAATCTGAAAAGACCTAGCTGTGTTGGAATTAAGCCTGGTGGCCTGAAGGTCAGCAGAGCCAGCAAAGTGCTGGAAGTGGGGCTGCAGAGGCTTTGGGTGGTGATGGCCATCAAGCTCCTGAAAATGCAGTTGAGGATGACAGCTTGTGACTGTGATCAGTGTCCGCCCCCCCCCCCCCGCCCCCCAGAGGCTCGAAGGGAAAGAGAACATTTGCCAATCACAGGCTTCTTGACAATTAGGAGGCTTCTTCGTCCTCTACACTAGGGAATGTGACCTAGGCTTTGATATCCTTCTCTTGTTTACTCTTCAACAACTCGGTGACATAGTTATTACCACCTTTAAAATAAGTGAAGGAAGTGACATTCAGAAGACTTTTGGAAATTCAAAGTCACAAAGCACATCAAGAAGGTAGTATTCCCATCCAGTGTAACCACAGGCTGACTGAGCTAACCGTTGAGCCCCACTGCCGCCTGGCACCCACAGTGCTGCCCCTGCTAGGAAGTGACTCTTAATGGGCTGTTTCTAACACTGAAAGCCGAGCACTGCATTATCAAAGCCATCTGCTGATTGTTTATAGCTATGTACTTAAAAAGGCATAAATGCTTTTTGAATACCAGTAGTATGTGTCCTTAATTTTCTGTATTGTTTATGAAATACCTGCAGTGGAGCAATCATAATAATAATTCATACTTTATAGCACTTTGTAATTTACCAAGGGCTTTCATGAACATTAACTCGTTTTATACATCACTCGACTGACAAAGGTGAGGGTTATTATTACCCTCATTTTATTGATGGAGAAGGAAGCAAGTCATACATGGTCTTTGGCATTTGCAGATCCTAATGAACTGAAAGATGCTACTTGGGAGAAAACTGAGGCTGAAAGTCCTGTCCCGAGAAATGCAAGTACTTCCTTCAGGGAAAACACAGCCCCGGAATGAGAGTGGATGTCTCCAAAATCGGTCCCAATCTAGCTGCCTGCTGAATGCTTCTTATCCAGGAAGACATTAATCATAGCCAGTAATGACAGTGGCAAATAACTGTGTATTTATTACATACTTAATAATGTGCTAAGCATTCTATACCATTTGCTTTCTTTAATCTGCACATAGCCTTGTGGGATTTTTTTTTTTCAAATGATGTTTTTCCTTGTTATTGGTGAAGGAATTGTATCTTCAAGTAGTTAAATAACTCCAACAATAACCTTGACCATCTGATTTTAGAGATTTTAATTTTAATAATTTGAGTTTAACCCGTTAAATCCCAAGTTTTCAATTCTGCAAACATAATTATTTCAAAGTTACTCTAAGTTGTATATGTTCTGCTCAATTGAAATTTTTATAGGTGTTCCACATCTGGGATAATGGAACAAAATGGATTATGAGAGACGGCCCAAATTGTGCAGCCTCTTTAAAAGCTGTGTTCTTTCTTTCATGTTCCTCCACTCCCAGAGTCTCTTGATTTTCCCCTCTGGCTTGCACTAGGTCAGATATCTGACTGGTGGCCTGATTCAGAGGCTTGGCTTTGGACTGCTCAGGACTCAAGAGGCTCTGGGTTCAGTACTACACCTGCCTGAAGGAAGGTGTCTGTTAGGTTTGTGTCCCATAGGGACTGCAGTTTGCAATTCAAGAGATTGATTTTGTGCAAACACCAGAAACCATGCATCCAAATGTCCTGGTGGAGACAACTTTGGAGGCACAAAACAAATGCAGGTCTATCTTGTTAGGGTCACAAATCACTGTTCAAGACAACACGTGTTCAGGGCACATTCTTGCTTCCATCTCATCTTTGGATAACTTCAGATGGTTTATTTCCTCAAGACAGATGGTCGTAAAGACCATCATCGTTTCTCTTTTTCTCTTTATACAAAAGGAGAGCGTGGCCCAACAGACTAACTGTTCTGTTTGAAATCTCACAATTAGAAGCAAATATGAAATGGCAATCTAGTTTGCTGGCTCTTTGTGCAGTTCACCACGGTCCCCATGCACTGTGCTGTTTCTGTGTTCTTTAAGGTGTTTTAATTGCCACAGCCCTTTTGCAAAGAGAAGCATGTGCCAGGGTGACCAGTGTGCAGAGCCAGCAAAAGCCCAAGAGGAGCCCAGGACCTTGCCACTTTCACAAGCTGAGATGGCTCCAACCACAGGCTGCAGAGATCTAGATGTGACTGGATTCTATCAATCACTGGGGATCTCTGTCTATTCAGTCCCGATAGGTGGAACTGTATAGTCTTATGTCTTACTGGGACCATCATGCCGGCTCCCCATTTTGGAAGCCTCCAAATGAGACAGGCAATGATCTAGGCACATCAGAGGTAACTCAATCACATAATTCCTATTGCATAGGCACTGATTATTGCACCATTTTAGTGGTCACCCCTCTGTCGACCACCCTTGACAAATAAGCAGGGAAACAGCAGTCACTAGTCTAGCAACCGGTAGATAAAAGATAAAAGTAATGTTGACCCAGGCAACATTACTCCTAGGTCAGGGCATGTGTCCAAAAATAGCAGGAGTATAACTCAAGAAGAATTCACCATTTTTTTCTTTTATTTTTTTTATCCCATTTTATTGTTAATTTCTTTAAAGCTAACAAAACTACAAAAAATGGAGAAAGAGGATGTCTGCTCCTTAAGACTTCCATTTCCTAAGTCCCAGCTCTTTTATACTCAGAGAAGATCTAATTTTATTTGTGCTTCCTGAATGCCACCAAACAGTGGGGTAACTGGGGCTCTGCTGGGGGACAGCAAACAGAGCTTTTGTTCTGATCTCCCTGCTTAGGTTAATGCATCCTGACTCCTCCACTGTTTCCAGGGATGCTGGGATTCCACTGTCTGTTGGGGAAGAAAATGTCCCTGTGAGAGAAACAATGAGATGAAGCAGTATTTACAAAATTTGAGTCAGATTCCCATCCTGTCTAGCAGGATGAGAATTTGACCCATTATTTACACTTGTAAGCTGAGAATGACTTCAAAAGCCCTCTTGTGAACCACAGGGGAGAGAATGATTTAAGCAGCTTTAATGTAGACGTGGACTTAACAATAGAAATGTGTGTCTTCTTCTACAAAAGAGAAAATCGACAACACTCACTTCCATGGTTAACAGGGCATCTAATTCTAAGCCTTGTTTCTACATGTCTGTGGATCCCACGTCTCTAGGATTTCCCAGAGAAATTCCTCTTGCATTGGGGAAATAAGGGTGCACAGAAAAGTCTAGGGAGAGATCAAGCTGAAAATAGAGATGGAAGCCAAAGGGAAAATACTTTGAATGCCTGGAAAAGAGAATGTAGCATTCTTTATACAGCCTGGAAAAGCAGGCTGGCTCCCTCCTCCTCATACCCTCTTTTCCTAAGGCTTGCCCCACCTCTGTAGCCGCACCCCACCCAGCTCACAAAGAGATTGCGAGAGAAGATGAGAGTAAAGAGGTGAGGGTGATTTTTGAATTTTGAAATATTCTACAGAAGCAAATCATTGGTTATATCATTCCCATTTATGTTATTCCTAAATTCTAGGGTCTGTCTTTTCTGAGAGCCAGCAGGATGGAGTGGGAAACATCTGGACATTGGGGCTAGAAAGGTTAGTGGTGATGTCCCAGCTCTAGTATTAACTAGCTTCGTGGCCTCTCGGGCAAGGTGCAAGCTGATCTGACTTTTGGCTTTCTCAACTATAGAATGGGTATGTGCTTCCTCTCTTACCCCATGAAGGAAGTCCTCAATCAAGTTTGGTCAGCTCTATCTTTTCTATTTAAACTCAGCCCATTTCTCTGAACATACAAAAAAAAAATGACTATAGTTTAGTTTGTAGAGTTTGCAGAGTACTTTAAAATAACAACAATTGAATTGGGATATAATTCACTTATCATAATGCCCACCCCTTTAAAATATACAAAGTTTACTAGTATTTTTATAGCATTGTACATGGATTACCACTACCTACTTTGAGAACATTTTCATGATCCCACAAAGCAATCACTTAGCCACTAATAGCTACTATTTTTAAGACACATTTTACTAATGAACATCTTCCAATACCCCAAGGCCAAGGGAAATCTCTAAATCACCTAAGGAATTATTTCTAAATGTGCAGTCAGACCCTAAGTGCCAGGCACTTGTCTTCCCCTCTGGGACTTCCAGATGGACAGGGAGATCTCCCCAGCATGCCCATATAAATGGTAGGTTGTTGGAGGGCAACGACCAAGTTTCCTGAACATTCTTTTCCCCTTACACCTAAGCTCAGCACTGAACACACAAGTAGGTGCCTGATAAACACACGGGTGCCAATTGATTGGCCAAATGCCACTTCTTCTGGAGACCAACACGTTTGTCATCTGTCTGCTTCTCTCAATGCTGAGGCCCTTCACAAGCTGTCATGTTCCATGATTATTCTCCCCAAAGCATGTGCTGTTAATTTTTCATCTTAATGAACTGTCCAATTGAGTTTAGCAACAGGAATAGCGATAGAAACATAATAAAAATGGCTTCTGCCTGGCTATTGTCAGAAACCTTCTCTCTACAACACGGGCACATAATTGAAATAAAATATCTCAATGGCTACAAACACCATTTGTCAAGAATAAAGGGGAATAAGTGCTATTTCAAAAATTCATACTAACAGACTTTATAAACATGGATTATTGGAACATTCTTCCGATTGATACCCACTCAAGCATTTAAGTGCACGGCTATTATTCTCTTGTGTTTGCTTGAGTGAAACCACTTTGGGCACCAAGCTACATGTCAGCCCCAATTTTCTAAAGGATTATGGATGCATAGTCTTTCCTGTTGGAGAGATGGGTCAGGCAGGCAGTAGCAGGCCTGAAAGGCCCATGTTAATGCACAGATGCATACCTAGGAACACCATTATGCAGCTATGAGTTTCTCAAGAGAGGAGTGTTCCTGAAAGACATGCCATTCAAATGTGAGCGATGGTCAGGAGGAACTCAGAGAGAGAGAGAGAGAGAGAGAGGTCTGAAGATTCTGCTCATTCCAACAATGTGCAGAAGCCTGCCCTCCAGCCTTCTGCCCCAGGATATTCTCTAAGGCAGGCATGTCGACCACAGGATTCCTGTCTACTCATAAGGGAAACATTCAATAATCATGAATTTGCTTTGTTATTCACTCAAGAAATATTTACAGAGCTATTACTGGTGTGGACAGCCATGTTCTTGACACTTGGGACATAGAGAGGGCAAGGCACATCATGTCTCTGAACATCACGGGCTTACAGTCCCATGAGGGAAATAGGCCAAATGTCAACCATGAAATGAAAACAATATTCACTAATCATGGTAACTACTGTGAGGGATTAGACAGAATGACAAAATGATGAAGAACTGGAGAACGTGGCTTTAGAGGCTATGAGGTCAGAAAAGCGTGTCAAATGGGGACATCTAACATGAGCCCTAATTGATGAGAAGGTTTCTGTCCCATGCAGAGACTCCACCAAGACTGAGGAAGCCGGTAATGCAAAGCCCCTGGGGACGGGAGGAGTGGCAAGGGTCCTGCACAGCTTGGTGGATAAACTAGAGGAGAGGTAGAGAGGTAGGGTGTGACCACAGCAAGGACAGTACTGGCCGCACAGTGAATCTGATTTTATTCTGATTTAGACGGGATACCATTAAGTGGTGTTGAATAAGGATCAGGGCGATGGCAAGACCTCCACTTCACTTATTCCTGACCTTTACCCCTTCCTGCTGAAAAGTAAATCTAGACCTGCTTCTCTTCTATCCTGTCCTTTTAATTTCTGATCCTTTGCATCTGTACCTCAGTCCAACCTCTGAAAACTTATTCTGGGCTGATATGCCAGGCTCTATTTTCTGTGCCAGCCTGAGTCCCTCCTATCTCTGATGGTGCTACCTGAGGGGACTCCTAGGATGGATGAGGGAAAGACCATTTTGAATAATATTCCCAGTCTCTAGGAAGCAGTATTTATTCTACAAAGCAATTATCTGTGCTCAGGCAATGGGAGACTTCTTTTGTCTCTCCATCTAAGGGCTGACACAGCTAGGGTGCTCTGGGAGATGCAAAATTAAATTGCAAAAGCAAGAGTAAAATGTGTCTTCAAAGTAGAAGTCATTTAAGTTCCATGTAACCAGAGGTCCTTTACTGTCTTGCTCACTCTGCTGTCTTGGTACCTAGCACCGCACTGAGCATCTGTTGAAGAAGCAAGCATTTAATGAAAACAATGAATGAACAAGTGAATCTGATGTATTCATGCAGAGACACAGGAGGCTTGTTGCAAAATACTCAATAGAGGTTGTCGCAGGTTGGATTCTCTGGAAGGCAAACTCTGAGATGGAGTTTAGCAATGGGGATGCTTATTAGGGGGAGCCCTTGGAAGGAACAACTAGGGAAGGAAAGGTGAGGAGAACAGAACTCTACTTAAATAGAAGGTGATGTATGATGCAGCCCAGTGACAGCTCAGACTGCCCTCACGGTCTTCTGAGCTAAACATGACCTTTCAGAATCACCCCAAGTACAGCTGAGATGGACAAACCTTTACTGGTCAGTCCTCCAATGGGATCTAACTGAACAAAGGGCATGACTTTCAATGATCCAGAAGCTGCACGTGGAGCAAACCTTGAAGGGGTTAAGCTAAAGTTATCTGCCAAGAGCATTCCCAGAATCCAGGACTACCAGTCCTCCAATGAAGCAGAAACTGGATCTTAGAGTAGTGTGGTTTAGATCAAAAAGGTCAGTCCTCCAAATGCCCCTGGGCAAAAGGCTTGGTCACCAGCCTGTGGCACTATTAAGAGATGATGGAATCTTTAGGAGATGGGAACTGGTGTTAGAAAGTTAGGTAACTGAAGTTGTGCTCTTAAAGAAAATATTGGGGGCTGGAGATATAGCTCAGTTGATTGAATGCTTGCCTTGCATGCACAAGGCCCTGGGTTCAATCCTGAGCACCACAAAAAAAGAAAATATTGTGAACCCAGGCCCTTTGCTCTCTCCCTTTTGTTCCCCAATTGCCATAAGGTGACCTGTTTTGCTCCATTACACATCCCCACCAAAATGTTGTGCTTTACCACAGGTCCAAAAGCAATGGAACAAACTGGTAAAGACTGAAAGCTCTGAAACAGTTACCCCCCAATAAATCTTTACTCCTTTAAGTGGATTTGTCTCACGTATTTGTTATAGCGATGGAAAGCAGGCAGCAAAGAAAATTGGTACCTGGAGTGGGTCCATGCCATGACTATAAATGACCATGTGGTTCAGAAACCTTTGGGATTTGTTTATAGAAGGAATTTGGAAACATTTGGAGAAGCAGGCTAATGGAAGCCTGGAATGCTATAAATGGAGCTTAACTGGTGAATCTAGTGAGGGCTCAGGAGTCAAGAAATGCTGATGGAAATACAGAATGCAGATACTAAATGGCGATGAGGTTTCAGATGGAAATGAGGAGCTTACTGCGAACTGGATTAGAGGCCACACATGTTGCATTCAGGCAAAAAAAAAAAAATCATCTACAATTTGTTCATACCCTGAGAGCTTGTGGGAAGCTGAGTTTGAAAGTGATGGGCTAGTTATCTGACAGAGGAAATATCAAGGTAGCACAGCATTCAGGCTGTGGCATGTTATTACTGGGTCCTTTCAGCCAAATTTACAGTGAAACTCAGGAGCAAAACTCAGAGGGAGAAGATTTTAAAATTTTGCAACTTGGCCAGCAAAGAAGCACCCTTAAAGTTCTGTCCAAGGGAGGTGCAGATGTTAAAAGAGATTGGCGCCATTAAAAAGAAACTAAGTGCTTTGCATAGGGATAGGAAAGATGCCTCTCAGGAATCACCAGGACTCCACCCCATCACAGGCACAGAAGTAGAAAGGTGTGAACTCCCTTCAAAGATTATCCTTTGGGAGCACCAGGGTACCTGCATGCACTGGACCACCTAGGGAATTGTTTCCCATGTTCAGCAATCAAGCACTCAGAGGCTGCTATAGCCACAGACTTCCCAACTCCTTGCATAGTCAGCAGACCTTGGCATTGTCTACTTTTACAGGCATACAGAATATAAAATTTATGAGATCACAGAGACCTCCATCAAGATTTCAAAGGATAACCTGGAAGACCACACCATATGTTGTAGAGTCAGAGTTTGTGCAAGCAGCTCCTGAAGGGAAATGCATTAGGCTATAAGAATAAATCTGAAGTCACAGTGGAGACCCCAGGAAGGATGAGATGTCAGAAACATGGAACACCTGGCAAGAGAAACTGCAGGCAGGGACATGAGCAAGTCTATAAAGGGGGCCATGTAGATTTTAACCAGCATGCCCATAGGGGCAGGGCTCTCCAATGCTTGGGGAACTCACATCACACTACATCATTTTATTTTAGCTTTTTTGAAAATATCAAGACCTAAGAGACACAGTAGATACCAAATAGGTAGAATTGCTTCTAAACTGAACATTAAATATATTAATCAGCTTTTCGTTGCTCTCACAAATAATTGAGAGGAATCAATTTACAGTAAGAAAGATTTATTTTGACACATTGTTTCAGAGGTTCCTTTCCAGGGTCAGCTGGTGCCCTTGCTTTTGGGACCGTAGAGATGTGGTGTGCATCTCTGACCCTACATCATGCACCCAGATGTAGAACATGGAACTATAGGACTTACATGTTTTTTTCTGTTGTGTTTGACTACACTTTGGTCCATCCCACCTTTCTGTCTCTATGCCTCTGTTTTGGAATGGGAATATTTACCATGTGCTATTGTATCTTGGAAATATGTGAGTTTCCTTTTATATTAGGTATTCACATGAAAGTGTTTGCCTTGAGTCTCAGCAGAGACTTTGGACTTGGACTTTTGAGCAATGCTAGAACTAGGAACTGTCAAAGTTGGACTAAATGTACTTTGCATTGTGAAATGGACATGAGTCTTTTAGGGGCCAGGGTGATTGGATTATGATTTGGATTTTAAATTTCCCCAAAAGATTATTAGCCTATGGTGCTATTTGGAGACAGATGGCATAAATTTTAGGGGGTGGGACCTAATGGGAGGAAGTTAAGTCTCAGGGGTGTCCCGTTGGAGGGGACATTGGGACCTCTGTCAATCTTCTCTCACCGTTTGCTCTCAGGCCACCATGATATGAGCAGGTTTGCTCTTCCACATGCTCCCCACCACATCTCCACAGACCCCAAACCAAGGGCACCAGCTGACCATCAAATGGAACCTCTGAAACCATGTTTCAAAATAAATCTTTCCAACGTTAAGGTGGTTCATCTCAATTATTTTCTATGGCAATGAAAAGCTGACCAATATATTTAATGATCATTTTAGGAGCAATTCTCTCTGTTTGGTTTCTATTGTTTCTTTTCATCTTGATATTTTCCAAACAACTAAAATAAAATAAAGCAATCTCTTCCTTGGTGTGGGATGGTTGCTGTGTGATTTGATAAATGCAATATAGTATTGGTTTTATGTGGGAAAAAATAAAAAAAAACTAGAATTCTGGTTTACCATGTATCCCTGGGTAGGATAACTCCTTTTCCTATGCTCTGCTTAACCTCTTTAAGCCTCAGTTTCTTCTTGCATGGAATGCAACTCAAGTGATCACAGTCAGGGAAGCTATGTGCAAACTTTAAAGAGGTGTGCCTTTAAAGGACAGGCCCCAGGCCCTGAGCTTACTTAATGGGGAAGGCAGCATTGGTGCATTGGCAGAGACTGGGCTAAGGATTACTGTTCCAAGTCCATTTTCAAAAGGAAAAATATTAGTCCCATGTCTGCCAAAATTCTTAGCAGGGAAAGGCCAGGTAGATGGAAACAATATCTCATCCCTCTGAAAGCCTATTCACCAAAAGTGCATATGTACCCTCACACACCACAATAGATGGCATGAGTTTGATTCTCCTCTTAAGGATCCTGCAGACTTAAAGATAACTGAACAGCAATGTGTCAACAGAGGAACATCAGTGCTGACTTCCCCATTAGTCACAGTAAGCACAGTGCCTGAGGCCCACAGTAATTTTAGATGGTTTACAGGAAAGTTTTAATTTCTTTTACAATGAGAAAAAAAAATGACCTTTTAGGATAGAAGATTATATTTATCTTTATACCAAAATGGCCATAAATATAAATTCACATTTGTTGTATGGAGAAAGTGGAAGTTATAGTAAGACCCTAAGGAACCAGGACCTCTGAAAATAAGGGGAAACAGAGATATATACGATCTCATGGGGTCTGTTGGATGACAGCATTCTTCTCTGTGTACCCAGACCAATCAGGACAGAGGAAGAATAATGTGAGAAAGTCAGGGTATGGAGCATTACAGCATGTTCAGGGACTACTAGCAATAAGCTATGATTGGAAAGCCAAGTGGGAAGATGGAAGGCGGCTTCCAGTGATGAGAGGATGTGGGCACTGGATCATGTCCATCGTAGAAGCCAGGCCAAGGACTTTGCTCTTTTTATCCTCAAAAAACTCCAAACTTCTGAAGCTTGCATCTCAGAATGGACCAACTTGATATAGTGTAGATTAGAAAAAACCATGCTGTGGCTCAATGGAGAAGGGCTGGAGATCTGGACATGCTTCCATGACCTTGAGCACCAACTACCTTGGCCAGTCCTGAGTGAACACAGTCTGCTTCTGCCCTCTTATCAGGGTTGTTGTGCAGGTACCTGCTCAAACTCCTAATGGGAATGAAAATTCACATGCCAAAAAAAGGCTTTTGATCTCTGCCCAAGAATGATACAAATGATTTGGGGATGGTGGATAACAATATCCCTGGGTCCTAGAAATTCTGAACACTGCTTAGAAGTGTTAAGAGCTTCAAAATAGTATCTGCTATGAATAGAAATATACTTCAGGAGATTTTCCAGATATTCATTTAGAGAGGTGCCTACTCATTAGCACTTGTGCATATGCAACCAAAATTTTTTTTTTAAAAAAACATTATTTTCCTTTATAATAAATAGTATAAGAATCGTTGCTGTGGCAACCCAACCCAGCAGAATTTGGAATGGTGTTTAGATACTAAAATTCATAGTCTATCTAAAAGATGAATTCACTGGCCCTTTCACAATTTTTTCTAATGCTTCCAAGTTGAGGTACCTGCCCAGTATCTGGGTGTAACCTTCTGGATTCTCTGCAGACACAATAAATTGGTGGCAGATTTTGGTATGGCTTGTTACCTTTCTATCCTTGCTTTCTCATCTCACAATGCCTTGATTTCTGAGTTCCCCAAAGGGCAGAGGGCAATTTGGGTTAGTAGCCTCCTGATCAAATGGTGATTCTGTATCATAGGAATCATGTGGAGCCAGGGAGGACTGATGGACCATGGCCTGATTTCTTCATAAAATACTCTGGAGTCAGCTGGATAGACCCAGCTGAAGGAAACAGAATTAGAAAGTGGTCAGAAAAATACCTCCAAGTGGTTTATGAACTTCTCGAGAATAGGAACTGCTGTGGTCAACTGCACCTGTGGATTTAGTACAGTGTAAAAAGACAATGGGTGTATGTTAACCTGCATATGAAAATGAATAAATGAATGAATGGCTAGGAAGTCCTTTCATGGAAATTCCCTCCCACCATGCTCATAAGAACTGCCTTCTTTAGCTGAGATATGTCTAAAGATATGCCTGTCACCTTGAAGATCCTGGGGAACTACCTTACAAATAGTGTGCACATGTCTTGGCATAGAACATGCAAGAGTTTCATGGAAGCCTTCAGGAATTATTTGATGAGAGAATGAATGAATGAATAACTGAAAATAATCCTCCTGGTCCCAGAGCCCATGACTGTGAAACCCCACCACACTGTCTTATTAAGTTACTTCCTGCCGGTCGCAGGATTCAAAGTCCCTCTGACTTTGAGAACAAACCATCCCTTGCCATGTAATACACAGAGGAAGTGCACAGATAACTTGAGCAATGCTCAGGTGCTTTGATCTTGAAAGGAGGAAATCCCACACCAGCCTTTGAGATACCGGGTGGACTCTGACAAGAAGAACAGAAGACATAATTCTATCTCAATGGCCAGTTGTTGGAAATGAAGTGATTAAATTTCAATTGGACTGTCTGTTTTATCCTGGGCCTTTGGGCCTGGAAGACAAAAGCAGGGAGTACATTCATCTGCCCAAATGCTGGTTTTTGCTGAGCACCGGGAGATACAGTCCTTTCCCCAAAATCAAGTGACCCAAAGTCAGCCTCCTGCCACCTTTATCCTGGGGGATAGAATTACTGCTCATGGCATCTCAGGGAAACTGAGCTAAGAGGAACATGTTCTCAGTGTCAAATACATTTATCTCCCTAAGTGAGCAGCAGGGAAGGAGGCTTGCTGGGTTCTCTGGGTAACTGACGTCCAAACTACACCTTAATTTGAAATTAAATTCACAAAATCATTGCACGGAACACAGCAAAGTAATTTTTAAAAAGTCAATGACTCTTGATGAAGGGTTTGTTAAGAATTCATTGTATTATTTTTGGAAAATTTCTGCAGGTGGAAAATGTTTTAACAGCAAAAAGAAGAATCACAACTTTTAAATCAAACAACAGGCAAGTAAAACAAGAGGAAAACTGAAAAAAAATCTTTTTAAAATAAAGGTGTAGGACAGTGTGCAGAACTGTATTTGTAGCTGGGTCTCATCCATGTACGTGTACAAAGGTGGAGGGAGTGGCTATGTGGATGCATGTTTATAACTGTTTGGAAGGTCACAAAGGAAACCCAAAACAGTGGTTGTCTCTTGGAAAGGAAATGAGAGACCAGGAATTGGAGGAACTGTCTCTGTAGGCATTTTTAATATTTTGAATTTTAAAAATGTTTAATCTATTTCAACATCTTGTATGTTTAAATAAAAATTAAAATTAAAACAAATAAACATTTCATGGGACACTCTACCTGGTCATTACAAAGGACAGCTCAACAACCTCTCTATAGATCCCCTTGACAGGTCTTGATCTCCTCCTCCCAGTCAATTCCTACTCAGGCTCCTGTCTAAACCCAAAGGTGAACTCCCCACTGAAGTCTCCTCTGGTTACTTCTAGCAGAATCATTCCGTCTTGTGTTCTTACAATCTGTGAAGATGTTTAGAAGTGGCTTTGTGCCATGGCTTTCTATCTGCTCCATCACCAGAAAGCAGGGGTGGTGGGGGGGGTGGTCACGATAAAGTCATAACTTTGGTTTCACTGTTGTATTGAGACAGGTGCATTTCATATATGACCAGTTCAAGGCCTAAAATACAGATGGTTCTCAAGGGAAGGCTGATGAGAGAACATATCCAGAACCCTCTTGTCCTCTAACTCAATATATACAAACTTAGCTTCAAACTGAGCCTAGAATTCATTAGGACACCTTTAAAGCTCAAGATTTAGGCCATACCAAAACAATTTGAATTGCTTTCCAACTACCTCCCATGTACATCGGTCCAAGACTGAAAGTCAAAGTTCAAACGAATTAGAAGAATCATACTGATCAATAGGAGGCACTGGGGTGTGGCACATGAGAGTGGAAACTCTGCTTCCTCTTTCCATAGTTAATTATGTGGTCATCAGCAACTGCTCTCACCTCTGAACTTTAGTGTCCTCATCTATAAAAAAAAAAAAAAAATCATGGCCACTGCATATAGCAATCAAATTTTGGGTGACATCCAACAAGACAGTAACTGAAAAGCATGAAGTCCTGTGCCTGCCACATGGCTTTGCATAACAGGTATCAGTTATCGTCGTTAATATTGGGAGGGATCTCTGTTCTCTGCCCATCATTCTTTAAAGAAAGTAAGACCAGAGAAGCATAACATCGGCTGAGGTATTTCCTTTCATATTGATCTCAGGCAGCGGCAGGATATTCACATGCCTGGCATGGAGGAATTTCTTGCAACTGTCCATTGAACATGGTAGTCACAGTTACATTACTCATTGAAGATCTGCAATGGATGGTCACCAAGCACACTGAGCAACTGTTTATGATTCTAGTGACACTAGCTACAGATGACCTGGCCTCCTTCTCCACAGTGGCCTACATCCCAAAATAGGAAAAGTGTATTTGCAGACAGTCCCAGCAGGCCCAGAGGCTTACAAAGCAGACTGCCAACACTTCAAACTCAGAGGCAACACAGAGCCTCGTGGATTTCCTAACACAGGTGAGCTGCCCCAAACAGCTTCTGGGTTTGACTTCTATGCAAATGAGAGATAACTGGGTGACCTGTGACCAGGAGCCTCAGATGATTATTACTCATCAGGATGTCAATGTGTGCACCTTTCTTCTTTTGCAAAGGGCACATCCCTTTTACTTCTCCAAGGCATTCATATCTGGGCTCTTGTGCCCTACTAGAAACCCAGCAAGGTCGCAGGGCTGAGATCTGTCCTGTAGCTACCCGGGTAATTCCTCCATTGCTCTGAGAAGGTACCTAAGTGAGACGAGTATGCCAAGAATGGAAATTCACGTTCAATTTGATTTTCCTGCAAGTCAAGGAGAAAGCTGACTCTGTGAACCCAAGCCGCTTCACCAGGATTTGCTAAGTCTTTTTTCCTTCCACTTAGAGTCTGGCTGCTAGATACAGTGCCACTTAAATGCAGACTCCTTAGGACTAGGGAGTTTTTAGGAAAAGTGTCTTCATTCCTATGCCTATATTACAGGGACATGATCAAGAAACACTGGCATCCTGAACTCACGGGGTATAAAGAATGAGTCTTGAGCTAAAGTTGTTGATAAGTTCTGTTTTGTTATTTCCAGACCTAAAATTAAGATGATCATCATGAATGAGCCTTTTCTTCCCCCAGGTCACAATATTCCTCTCCTTAAAACAAGAATCCTATCCCCAAGATGAAAGCACTGTTCTGTCTGTATCATGCTGGTTTTTTGTTTGTTTGTTTGTTTGCTTCTGTTTTTAAGGATGACTATGGCCAGGAGCTCTGGGTCACAATGCCTATTCCACAGGCATTGGAATATTTGACTTCCTCTTCTTGGAATAAAAGCTACGCAAAGTTCTTCAAAATAGGCTATTCTTAATTTCTAGTTGAAAAATTAAATCTAACAGATTTCCTAGAAGTGAAATTAAATTCAAGTATTTTCTATTTAACTTTTGACTCTGTTTCATTGCTACCTCATTCTAATTGTCCCTATTATCTAGAAAAATCAGAAATGTCACTCTCACCTCCTATTGAAGAATTGAAAGGGCGGATGCAATGAAGAGACCCATTTAGCTTGGCAGAAATGAGCTGATCATCATTCACAGACATACCCACGAGAGAGACGCATTTTTGTCTGCTGAACCAGGTTTCAAAGCAGATGACCAAAAATTATGCACAAGGGAGACAAGTGGACTCTACAACTTCCAAATCAGGCTGATGCATTTGCAAGGAGGGGTAGATCTGCTTTCATGACAAATGTTTTCATTCATTGGATTTTCTCCTAACAACTACTGACCAGAGCATGGGAGAAAATGCTGGGAGCTCCCAAAGTTGAGGTTGTCTCCCCAAACAGATCCTCATCAATATATGATCAACATATGAGTATCTGGGACATCTCCAAAGATCAATGGGTCTAGTCGCAGCTGATGCCCATCTCTTTAACAATAGCTTGTGTGGACTGCGGAAAAGACCTCTGGCCTTATGTGGAAAGAAATGATTTTGTCAACAATTTTGCGGATTTGTTCAGGAAAAGGAAGAAGAGTGCCAAAAGACCCAGCTAGAGGTAAAGTCAAACTTTTAACAGATACAGATGCCAAGCATAAAAGTTATGGCATATCACCATAGACAACTTACCTTCTCTATGGTTGGGTTCTCTCATTTATGCGATTTTGGATATTAACAGTACCTACCATATCAGACTTTTGCAAACTTTAAAGGAGGTGATGACTTTAAAGAAAGTCTAAGCCTGACAAGGGTCAGCATGCAGTATCTGTTAACTGATACAATTATGGCTGTTCTCTCCCTTCATTTTCTGTTCAAAATATACTACAGATCTCTGTTCACTTGTTTAATAAATAACTTTTACATGCATATTTTGGGCCAGATATAGTGCTTACAACTAGGAGCTTGGTGGTCCCAAAATAAACCCTGCCCTCTAGTACCTCAAGGTATAGCTAGGAAAGCAGAAACTAAATAGACAATAATGATCCAACATGGAAATCACAGAAAGGGGTGTCATCCCTGTCTGGAAAGGATTGTCCAAAAGCTGACCACAGCTCAGTCTTAGGGGATCAGAAATAACTCTTCAGACACAGTGAGGTCCAAGCTAAGCTAAAAAGAGAGTAAGAATGCTTTTAGAAAGAGAGGGGTTATATGGTTTTAGGGAAGTGAAAGTGTGTGATATGGGTAGATTCTAGAGGGCTGGGTGTGGAGAGAGTGGCTGAGAGGTGAGTCTGCAAAGCATTCAGAAGTCCTAGAAGCTCATTCAGGAGCTTATGTCTCTATTATTGAAAGGGGTTAAGTGGGAGAGTGTTGTAAAGTCTGGATCAGGGATAATGTTCAGAAAGTGTGTGGAAGATTCTCTTATTGGAGCTGATGAGGGAGAACTAATTCTTGAGGCAAAAACAAAATACTAACAAATGAAAACACCTGTTAAGTGGCAATTCCAGTAACATTGGAGAGAGGCGGTTGGGATTACATCTGGATGGTGGCAGGAGGAAGAGAGGAAAACAGAAATATTTCTGAGATAATTGCGAGTTCACAGTAGGAATGAACAGGAATGCATTGCCACGGGAGGGGAGGAACTGAGAGGCATGAAGGATTCCTCCTGTGTTTCCGACTGGGGTGAACTATGATGCTGTCACCCAAATGCGGGACACACAGGAGAAAGCTAAGGGCTAGAGAGGATATCATGATGTGCATTTGGCCTGGCATTCAAAGCACCTGCTGGCCATGTACATGAGCATGAGCCACAGACGTGTAGGTAGGTGTGTCTAGAACCCCCAGATGTGGGATGTCCTGCTGACAGAGTTAATCCTCAAATTTCTAGCCTGATATTTGGATGCCCTATGAAAATAGCTGTGATTACCACTGACCAGATGGAATGCAGGCAAATGGATTGTAGAATTCTAAAACTTGAGAACTCTTAGACCCTAAATCCAATCACCACGTGGCCCCAGAAAAGAGCTCATTAACTTAAGGGCACACAGACCCTATCTAGCAGAGCTGGGCCCAGGAGTTAAAAGCAGGCCTGCTGGATCCTCATCAAGGCTCTTGGCTTTTGAGATCTATAAGGTTCAGCCTCCCAACAATCTCTTCCTTGTGGGATATAAGCCACCTTATCCTATTTTAAGAATTCTTTTCAAAACAAAGAAAAGAAAAAAATACAACATGAAAATCATCTCAATCAACATGTCCAGCCAAGTCCTTGCTAAAGAATCATAATATTCTATGGTTTCTTCTCTCTCTTCTATATTAAAAAGAGATATCATCCCTGTACTGACACATAGTAAGTGTCCCATAAAGAGAATACCTTGAATGACCTTGAAAAATCCTATTCCTCAAAGTCCAAGAAAGTAGGCCTCACCCTCTCTCTCAGATCTCTACTTTGGATTGGATAAAGGTCCTAATGAAGCTAGGCTTAAGGAATGGATCCAGCAGGCATAATTTCCATCTCCACATACATATCAACATGTGGCTCACTCAGTAATGTTGGTCCATCTTACCTTCTTCACCCATTGGATACTTGCTGCCAATTTCTATAGCATACTCCACCCATCTGATTGGTCACTCAACAAATGACAGAACAATTCAATATCACGGAGCCACCAAGCCAAAAGCACAGTGATTTCTGCAAAAAAAAAAAAAAAAAAAAAAAAAGAAAAAAAGATATTTAGTAATTTAGAGATGACAGGGCTTGATAAGATGATCCACTACTTTACATGGGGGATACACAGTTGCAGAAGACAGGCTTTTCTCTTGGAAGATAACAGATCAGATGTGCAAAGAAAGATATAACTCAGTTATTACAAAGGTAGGGAAACTTGTCATGGTTTTTGAAGTACCAAAATGGTGTGATTAGTCATCTGCATTTGGTACTTTGATGACAAATTAATTGGTCAAGCAATTAATTAAAACAAAGTGAATTTCTCCTGCATTTGCCCTAGCACCAACAATAAACCTGCATGTGAACATATGAAGTCTTGAGACAATTTCTAATAGAAACTATGTTCTGAGTTCAAGCCAGGCCTTCCTTTATGAAGTGGGAAGCAGTGTTCTGGAGATGTCCGATCTTTGAGGAACAACAAGCTCAAGGACAAACCGTCCTATGGTGGTGGTGACAGGCGAGGTCATCCCCATTCCAGAAGACTAGAGCATTGGGCTGAAAGCACTGCAGTATTCATCCGGGTTATGTTTTGCCTCACTACACAGTACTCTGGGTTTTCTGTGCTGGGCTGTACTGCCTGGATCTGGTCTGATTCATCTTCAAATCTACTAAAGTGTCTAACACATTCCCTAGCCAGAGCAGCTGTTCATATATTTGTTGAATGAATGAAAAGAAGTACATGAAGTATCTAAACAGCTGTTGTCTTTAAAAATGGGGGCACTGAACCAAGAAAGGTGTCGGCTGGCGTAGCTTCTCTGACAAGAAAACAAAGGAATACTTGAATGCCCTTCATCTCTAGAGCTTCTACCTTCTAGGACCAACTCACATCTGCATGGGGAGTGTCAACAGCAACTTTCATTGATTTCATTTATTGTGCTTTGTTTTTTTTTTTCCAAATCTACTTTTCCCTCCTCATCTTGCTTCCATCCAATGGTTCCTCAACTTCGTCCAAAATAAGCAATATACACCCTTCTTACTGAAGGACAGTAGATGAATTGTAAACCTACTAAGTTATCCTTAGCACCATGTTTCTGATAACTGTACCAAGAAGAACAAAAAATATATATATTTTTTCTATGCTGTTGCTAAGATGTCATGGGCATAGCAGCACTGAGATTATTTACAGACACACATGGAGTCATAGAGGAAAACCACCTGGAGCCATTCACTCAACAACAGCTAATGGATGGGGAAAGGGTCCTACTTGGCAACTATATTGCTTGTATCCAGTCCTCAAAAAATGGCACATGCCTGTAATCCTAGTGGCTGGGGAGGCTAAGGCAGGAGGATAGGAAGTTCAAAGCCAGCCTCAGCAACTTCAGGAGGCCCTAAGAAACTCTGTGAGACCCTGTCTCTTAAAAAAAATATTTTTAAAAAATGGTTGGGGATGTAGCTTAGTGGTTAAGCACTTCTTGGTTCAATCCCCAATACCAAAACCAAAACCAAAATAACCCCAGCAATAAACCACACGCTTACTCATAACCCTGTGTAGACTCCAGGTAAATCTGAGCTGATCCTGGGTAACCAATAAAATATAGCAAAGGTGGTATTGTATGGGCCTCAGGTGAGGGTCAAAGAAGCACAGCTTCAAACTAAAGAGAATCATCCTTGCGCCCTCAGATCTAAAGGTATTTGCCTTGATAGGTTTAGATTCATTTGGACCCATCACCCTTTCTACCTTCTAGTTTCTCTCTTTCCAAATGGAAGCGGCTGTCTATTTTATGTCTGCCTACTATTATATCAGAGAAGCACATAACTTCTCTGGTTTCACAAGTTCACAGTTGCAGGGAAATTTTGCATCAGGATAAATTGTATTGAGTCTCTCACCTGTACTGATTCAGATGTCATTTAGATGAGACATTGGACTTTAATGTTGAAGTTGAAACAAGATAAGATTTTGAGAGCTATTGGCATGAAATAAATACATTTTATTTGCAAAATGGCATGGGTTTTGGACTGAATATTTGTGACCCTGAAATTACACATGTTGAGGTTTACATAAGGTCAGGGAGGTGGGGCTCCCATGATAATCCCATCATAGCATTCGTAAGGAAGCTAGAGAATGAGCATGTTCTACTCTTCCTGTTCCCTCTCACTCTCCTCTCTCTCCATCTATCACTTTCTCTCTGCTTTGGAAGGATAATGAGAAGATGAGAGGACGACCACCTGCAAACAAGAAAGGAGACCCCCAACTCCAAGAATCAAATCTGCTGACACCTTCCTCTGAGACTTCTCAACCTTCAGAACTATGAGAAATAAATATCTCTTGTTCAAGCTCCTCAGCCCTTGGTATTATGTCATCACAGTCTGAACTGATTCCTATAGAGACCCTGTGGCCTGCCTTGTGCTCTTTGAAGGCTTGCTCTTGGAGAAGCCGGCAGGCATGTGTGGAATCTCAATGCTCTGAACCATCATACCGTGAGCAATCGTACCCAGCCAGCCAGATGCTGCCCACCTTCTTCTGCTTCAGCCAGAAGGTGAGTAAAGGTGCCATCTTGGACACTGCACCCCTTCAAACCTTCACATAGCTCCCATCATCTAATTACCAGGCATGAGAGAAATCCTAGGAAAAACCATCTAAATGAATTCACAAAACTCCCAGAACTATAGGGGATAGGTATAAATTGGAGTGTCATGTTAGTCATCAGTAGGTAACCAGAATGCTATAAACAGGGATGAAAAAGGCACTTTCCAGGGGCCTCTGCAATACAACCACCCCGAGTATCAAAAGCCCCATTTCACCCAAACTCAAAGGGATATAATTCTTGCTGAAGGTATTCAGCCAATAGCCCCCAAAGAAGACTTCAGGGCCCGTGTTTCTGCTGTTTTCCTTCTCCAGACTACAGTCTGTCAACGATGCAGCTCTTATCTGTCGTCAGCATGTTTTTAAAAGTTCTCAAAATGGATAAAAAGTGAACTGGACTCCCCACTTTGTCTTGCATTCTTTACCTCCCTGAAAAACGCTTTCTATAAAACTTCTTTCGCCAAAGCCTGCAGAACCAATGAAAAGCTTCAGAAGTAAAAGCAAACAAGAAAAAAAAAAAAGATGATGACAAGGATGAATCATCTGTGAATTCTCATCACTGCAAGCTTCTGCAAAATAGGAGCTGTGAAAATTTCATGTGCAACAAGAAGACCTTGTGCCTTAGAAAGAAAACGATAAATTCAAGCATTCTAAGTTGTTCTTTGGGCTTTGGGGAGAGTTGATGGGTCTGAGAGGGCTCTGCGGGTTGGCTGTACATCTTCTCTCCGTATAGGCCTTCTCAGTTGGGACATTCACTTTCCCTCATCTTCCCTGCATCTCAGGAACCCCTGGGAACTGGAACCATGTGTTCCCTCCTGAGCCAAAACGCGACAGTCCAGACTTGCTGCATCTGCCTCCTGGCTACTCTTAGGATCTCCCCACTTCATTTTTCCAGGCTTGCAAACCATTACAGCCCTGGGGTAAAAAAAAAAAAAAAAAAAAAAAAAAAAAATCTCTCTCTCTCTCTCTCTCTCTCTCTCTCTCTATATATATATATATATATATATATACACACACATATATATATATATATATATATTTTTTTTTTTTTTAATTTAGAGACAAGGTCTTAGTGAGCTGCTTAGGGCCTAGCTATGTTGCTGAGGCTGGCTTTGAACTCTCAGTCCTCCTGCCTCAGCCTCCTGAGCCGCCGGGATAACAGATGTGTGCCACCATGCCTGGCCAAAACTTTCTTTTTGTGAACAAAATAAAACAAATGTTGTGGCTTATAGATCAACATGTATGGGTCCTCTTTGAGAATGTGGGCTCAGCCAAGCCAGGTGTATATCAGAATAATTGTCAACAACCCCCAAAATAAATAAATAAAATAATATAATATTATATATACATATGTATATATGTATATATGTTCATATGTGTGTGTGTGTATATATATATATATATATGTGTGTGTGTGTGTTTGTGTGTATATATGTATATATTACTGGTAGTGGGGTTGGAAAATAGTCCCCTTCCATTTACTTCATGAGTGCATGCTGTAGGATCCTCAGACTTATGTCTGAATGTTCTGTGAGCTCAACCCATTATAGGTACAACAGGGATCATAAGCTAAAAGGTTGACACCTCCATTTTACAGACAGAAAAACTGAAGCTAAGTGATAAATGTCCAATCACATAGGGCAAGAAAGTAGCATAGCGGGTGGGGTGGAGTTAGCTCATTAAGAGACATCCACTCCTTTCTACAAGTTATAAAGATGAGACCCACTTCCCAGGGTAGATCATGCCCATCCCTCTGGGATATGGCCAAAGATAATTTCTACTTTTTGGCATAATGACACAACAGGGAACTGAGATATTCTGAAATGGAGCTGATTAAAACAAACCATGATTAAATATTCATATTTTGCTATTGTATAATCAAGTGAAAAGCTAGGTGTTTGAAACATTTATTAGGTAAAGAAATGGAGCAGTAGCCTTACATTTTCCTACCTTCTAGAAAGATCACCTTGCTTTGCTGATGTAGCTCTGTGCTTTTCTTGCTCTGTAAGCAGAAGGGGTTATAAGTATTCAACAGACCCCAAGTGCCTACAGATGAGACCTTTGTTTGGGGGTTTTCACATGTTCCTGACATCATCAAAGTGATGGTGAAATCAATTAATAATCACCAGTGGGTGTTTTTCTTTCCTGTTATCGCTGAAGTTCTGAAACCATATGGCAAAGCATATTTTGTAGGATAGGTTTGTAGATTCTGATTTTTTTTTTAAATGGAAGAAGCAGATAGCTATAAAGTGTGAGAGAACAGCAGCACTTAAAATGCAGGCTTTGCCTCTTTTAAGCTAATTTGACTTTGGGCAAGCAAGAACTTTCTGTGCCTCAGTTTCCTCTCTACAAAACTTAGATCATTAACCATTTTGGAAGGTTATTATGAAGAATAGTGATAATAAATTAAACACCTCCCTTAATATAAACAGTCAAAAATCAATAACTATCATTATAAAAAGATAGACATTGCAATTTTACAATGGTATAAGATTCAAAGTTGAATCTTCCATTGTATGTCTGCTATTCATAAAGTCTTATGGTATGCATGCAAATATTTGTATAAAGCCAAAGACTGGAATACTTTCATACGTTGATATGCAGTCACAAAACATGTAATTAATATTCATCTCTAAGCATTTTCCATACTATTCTTTTGCAATATGAAGAAACTGAGTCTCAGAGAAGCTCAGGGAGCCCTGGAAGCACTCTGGCTCAGCTAAGATCTCTGCTCCCACTGTGTGGTTGAGGACTGCCAGCAGCCCATAGCTCAAACTTCCTTGCAAAATCTCCAAGACCGGCTACTCTGTGCCTGGATGGGGGTGATGCCCAACGTCTAATTACAAGAAAACATCCATAAAGAGTTCCTGGGCTTCAAAAGGATTTGACACAGCGGCCCTTTAAATGAAACTCAACACGATTATCTTATTTCTCTTTAGCAGTTTTGCTAAGTAAGCCATGGCTTTAGAGGTACCTAATACAAAGTGACAACTTTTGCCGTTTTCCAAACGCCTGATGGAAGGGCGTAGAGAGAGTCCATTGTCACCATGGTAATTACTGCACAATACCTGACGGCCAATGGACAATCAGGAGGCTCGGGCAGCCGCTGAATCCTGCATTGTCCTGGCCTGATAAAAAGATTAGAAGCCCTGAAAAGCGGGGGAGCAAGATCTCACAGCTCTTTCCCTGGGCCCTGAAAGGCCCATTGTGCTACCACCATAAATTCTGGGTTCCCCGGGCACTTGACAACTAAAGCCAGGGATAATAGAATTCTTGTGTCCAACAAAACAGTCCTTGTCTGATGCCAGTCTTATCAGCCGCATTTACAAATGTCTTTCGTTGTACCCAAATAATTCCCTATTAGAAGGGCTATTGGGAGCAGAACTAAATAAATATTCACAGCCTTTGTAATATCTTTGGGAAATGAATAAACAAACAGTCATCTAGCATATGAGCAAACCTCCTGCTACTCGCTAGACATTTTATCCCCATTTCTTACCCAAATTATAGAGTTTCACTTTCTCTTTAACATACTGACAATTGTCATACCGGAAGCTCCAGTTCTATCTCTGTATACCTGGTATATTGTCCTGATGCTTTTGCATGCATTTTCGAACATTAAATTCCCCAACAGCACTGGGAGGGGCTTGACTTATTCCATCCCCACCTCCCCCAAGAGGAGGAAAGCAGGTGTCCGAGAAGTAAAGAACTTGCCCAAGGTAGCCAAGCAATGATGACAGTGGGAATTCCAACCTGGGTTCCCTGGCTCCAAAGGCCTGGCCCTTCTCACTCTTCCAATGTGATTTTTCTAACCAAATGAAAAAAAAGTGAAATAAAAAGGCAAAATACGTGGGGGTCATCTAAGCACATCCACTATAAAAATCTGCATATACACAAAGAGCCTATTTACATTGTTCAACAATCTTCGAACACCTAGAATAAAACAAAAATCCGAAGTCTTTCTCTAGGAGCGTGTCTTTTATTTTCATTCTAAAATGCTAGCAATTTTGCTCTTTTACTTTCATCCTATGGAGATGGCAAACAAACAAAATTAATAACATCAAGCCTCAAAAAATTTTGAAAGCTATCCATGCGGTTGACTGGTCATGCTTTAAAAAGAATTGCTGGGTTGCAAAGCAACCAGTGGGCACATGATCGAATATGCTCTAGAACCACATTTACCTCTCTTCTGTGTCTTATTTTATTTTGCTTACTTGTCTCTTGGTTCTGATTGAAAATGATGCCCGTGGCAAAACAGACACTGTCTTGTTGACAAAAGTCACCAACTAGAAGGAAAAGAATTTATATTTTAAAAACGACCATATTAAAACCCCAAATGGTTTCCTGTGAGGTCCAGCAATGACCATGCTAATTAACACAGCTTATGCATGTCTCTCAGGTCTGCCCCAGCCTTACCTACACACCTGACCTCCTCCCCAGTAAGCCCTGCTATTGGCTGACCCTGGCAGGTCCTGCATCTAAGTGCCTCTCTGCACACACTGCTCCCTGGGCTATTCTCTTCCATTCTAGTTACTTAGGTGGGACTTCCCTTCACTTCCTCGGAGGGCTCCATATTGGATTCCCTTAATGTACTCTATTGCTTTTGCTTTTCCCATGGGTAGAGCTCTTTGCATAATGGATACTTGCCTCCATTCAACTCTGCATCTAAGGAAACTGTGAGGTATGTGAGGACTGAAATCACATCTTATATGCATCTCTGTTGGCCCAGGTCAGTACACTGCTAGCCCTCTACAGGGCAGGCTTTTGGAGTAGTCAATGAGTGATAATAGTTACACAAACAGATATAACAAAACTATTATATGTATATGTATGTATATGTATATATATATACACATATATATGTATATATATATATAAAGTAATTTTCTAAAATATGTAGAAAAGTTAAGTAATTTCCTAATATATACATATATAAAAATAGCTATTGACCTTTTATCTTCTTGTTTTCAGATGGAAGGTCTAATTTGTGATGTGTTTCCATGGATTATGATGCTGTACTCGCTTGACTCAAATTAGTCAGCCTTGATAAATGCAATGAGATTCTATTTGGTTTGTTTCAAAGATAGTTAAAAATCAGTAAGTAGGCTATCATTTTGCAATCAGCTATTAACAAGAAAAGTCAGGGAAACCAACAGGTGTTTTCTGACTAGAATAACATGCATGTATTTGTGCAAGCATTGAGTTTGGAAAGGTGTTATCCATATTTTCCAAATATTCAATATGCTACATGCCAAGTGAAGCATTTTATCATCTTTGGACATTTAAGGCATGATTGGAATCTCATGCACATGATGTGCACATCTACCTGCTCAGGAGTTGAGCAGTAACAGACACAACTTAATCCAAACAGGAAATGACTATTCCTGACATTTAGTAGGAGCTTGTAAGATGCCAGATGCAAGGCTAAGCAATTTCCTATAATATATAATTTAATATTGTAAAAATATTTGAAGTCAAGTTCTTTTGATATTTTCTTATTTCATAACTAAGAAGATGAGGTACAACAAGGATGAGTGAAGTTAGCCACAATAACAAAGCCACTAACCCACGAGGCGGGATTCTGACACAGGCTGGTTGAATCTGTAACAATGCATCCAACTTCTATATTCAACTTCATTCTTCAGATATAAACTAGGGCACTCATTTAGGGAAATAGTCCAATGAGTTTAAAAAAAATGACTAAGAACTATATCCCTTTACAGTGCTACCACACCATCCAAAGAAAGCCATTGTCAAAGAAGAACCTACAAAGTATTGAAGGACCACAACAATTCTTACCACACCCAAGAACAGTATTTCTAATTTGTTCACATCTAGGCAACTTTCAGTCAAGTAATCAAAATATCTGCAAACTTCTCTGGAGGAGGCAAATCTCCATATTCACAAACTTAGAGAAGCACATACACTCACACTGCAGTTTTAACTGTGTGTCCAAAGTACTTACAACTACCTTCTTAATGTAAGAAGAAGGGTAAGGTGTACCATCCGTAGAATTATGATATAGCAGGTGAGAGCTCCTTCTGGGCTCATTATGCTCAGATAGAAATAAAACAAGGTTTGTCAAAATTAAGTGGGACTTTCCTTTTGAAATGTGAAGTTACTTTTTTTTTTAAAAAAAGTTATTTTGTTATTTACCTCTTGTGAAACATTCTGAAGATACAAGCTGTGAAAACTGGAAATTATCTATGAATTTCACAAAGTCAAAAAGTGTGTACGTTTGCTTGCTTACTGTGTATTAAGTAGACAAAAGTGCAAACTAAATGCTGTAGGAAAACTTTTGAACAAATGAATAAGGAAAGGAGGAGGAGAATCCTGGCACATGATCTCACCTGGGCACACGTGCGTCTGCAGGGCTGCACTGAATGGGAACTTGTAATTTTCCTTAGACACAGATTTGAATTTGGCCACAGAGAGGTTGACATGAGCCAGGGAGAGAGTCCAGTGGGCGCTCTGCCTCCTCATCACACCTCATTAAGTACACTGGACTCATTCAGGGTCCACGGGAGAAGAAGGCCATTAAAATGTTTCAGTTTTAGTTTGCTGCACTTTATTGGTGAAATAACATTCTTCGCTGGTATGCACAAATTTTGATGATATTAAGGATGTTGGGAAAATCACCTGCCCATATCAAGAACCCAATTCTCTCACAGCAAGTTTTATCTAGGCTGGTCCCCCACGATTTACCTCTGAGGCACGTACACACACACATGCATAAAACCTCAAAGGACCATTTGACTTTATCTTTTTATTTCCCTCTCTCCCTTTATCCTTTTCTTTTCATCTTTTTTGTTTAATTCCTTGAGTAGTTAAAATTTATGTCCATGTCTACTAATTTAATTAGTAAAAACAAAGAACAAGGAGGAAAAAGAAATAAAACATTGTCCGCCATAGTGTGGAGTTGGATCATCTTATCAGAATGGGTTTGGATCACTCTGAGCAATCTTGTTCTTACATGAAGAGATGTGCTCAGATCAGAGGCTCAGAGGCTTGACCAGGTCCTCTGCAGCAAGATGCACTTATTAATCCTTTTGCACACAGCTTCAGCCAAGAAAATGAGGCTGGATTTTGATACACATTCTCTTTGTGCTTTCTTGTCTTTGATATTTGCAACTGTCTGATACAGATAGATACAGATATAACCACAAATACTACCCACAAGTTGATCACTCATTTCTGGAAATACTTAAGCCACTTTCCTGATCCAGTAAATTATGATATTCATTTGGCTCTGGGTACCAGAGTAGATTTGGTGAACCTTAAGTTTCTTTCCTACTTTGAGATTATAGAATTTTGTAATGGGAATAATCAATTCCCCTAGGTAAAGACATCCCACTTCCCACCACCAGGGTTCTAATTTCATCTTTGGAAATATTGAGCCAGGGGCTTGTGCGTCTCTGTCATCAACACAAGTTTGTGACTTTATGATCCAAACTTAATATCTTGATGATGGCCATCTTTAAGGTCTCTGCAGAAGACCTTGGGGACGAGCTGTGATGGGGGCAGGGGGGTATCTTTAGCTTCCGGTGTGACATGCAGGCAGTCATCTTTCTGAGTCCCTGACAAGATGTCACCCTCAGAGAAAGCCTACAGGATCCTATCTAGCCAAAGCAAGGGGCCTGTCACCCAGCAAGCAGAGATAGTTTGAAGAGTTAGAGACCCACCCCCTGCTGAGGGAACTCTTGATTCCAGTAGAACAGTTTTCACTGGGGGCTCTATGACTTATCAGTTCTGTCACTTAAGACTCAGGCTACCAAGCTGCCAAATGGGAACCATAACACCACAGAGCAGTGGTGAAGCAAGAGTCAGTGTATATAAATGACACTATTGTTTCTCGTACAAAGTTATGATTCACTAATATCAGTCAACATCATTGTCAAAGATATCAATTTTTTTCTGTTACAAAAGTTCAGTGTAAAGAAATTAGTGCAAGATCTGATACAATAGGGACCCACTAAATTGCTATATTTATTATTGATATTAAATCACCATTGTCAAGACATAGGGAGCTCTGATGTCAGTTCTCTTTCAATCCTGATCTCAGCTGCAAATCTCAGTGATTTGCAGCAATTCCCAAACAAATCTCTCTGAACAAAGAGAAGGCACTCTCGGGCTTGGAATGCATTCAGTGGCATTGCTTCCCTTTAATTATGTCTATTTCTGGGGTGACCCCATATTTATGACAAGAGGAACTGGTTGGGCATCAATGAGAGGAATACAACTTCCTTCAAAAATATTTAAGAGAAGTAGATGAGTCAAAGGAAAACACTATGTAAATAATAATTAGAAGAGGTCCCAGATACCATGAAGACACACCTGGGTGGGTGACTGAAGGGGTGAGAACACCCATCCATTGCACTGCACTTACTTTGCAGAGTGGGGGACCAAACCCCCAGTGGGAGATGGGGGAGGGGTAGAGCCCATGGGATCTCAGCAGCCACAGATGCTTCCTCCCTTCTGCATCCCAGCATCTCTGCAGAGCAGCCTCCTGAGCATCCCATGTCAAGCCAGGCATATGAAGGGACTTCAATGAATGATGGTGGAACTCTCCCAAGGACAGAGGAAGAAATGCAGGGAGAGACAAATGCCAATCCTGACGTCGTGACAGAGGAGGGAACAGAGTCTAATCATTCCAGAAAACTAGGTCTTCACATAGAAGAAACTAGGTTGAAGATTCTCTGGGCTAGGAATTTACTTGTACCTCCCCTATAATTTGTGCCATGCATTTACACATACCCTTTTTTTATTCCAAAGGGGATTTCAGACTTCCCTCAAAGATGCATAGGATGGAGAAAAACGTAATACTGTTTTATATAGTAAAAAGGAGAAATTGCAGCATGGATAGAATAATATGTAAAAGTTTCAATTGCAAAGCTTGGCTTGTAAGTCATTTAGTTGCAAGGGCTGTGGCATACGAAACGGGGAGGACACACAAGGAGTCACATGGCCACAGTGCCTGAGAAGACAAACTGGTCCCCAGTCAGGTCACAGCCACTGGAGACACTGATGCCAGCATGCTCTGCATCCCACAGATGACCCTGCATCCGGTAAAGGGCAGCATCCTGAGAGTCACAACAATGAAAGCAGAACCACTGGGCAGTACAGAACTGCCACACTGGCAGGTGAAGACACAGAGCCTCCCACCCTCAGGTGAGGGGCACAGAGAGGAAGGATGCATCACAGCACTCTCCGCCAGGAGAGCCTGTGAGCCACCATCCTCCACAGGCTGCTATGTGCTTGCTATATACCACAGGCCTGCTTTTGCCACCTGTGGTGTCAAAGCACCTGAAGTCCCCTTGGGTCTGCCTCTTCTATTTTGAACAATAACCAAGCCCCTCCTGATTGTCCACATTCTCAACTTTATGCATGCACACACACACACACACACACACACACACTTCATGGAGCATCATATCTGTCAATCACCCATCCAGTCAGCAGACATTTCTTGAGTGTCTATTATGTGCCTGACCAAGTCAAAAAGTAAGGAGCCAAACAAATAGAGCTGCTCCTCCTACAGAGCTTTCCTCCAGCAAGTCAATAGCAAGGAACTGGATAGTGATGAATGACATAGAAAAAAATTAAAAGGTTAATAAAAGAGAGCAGATCACAGCTCTTTCTTTAGCATCCCTTTAAGCCAGTACAAACCTGCCTAGCACAGAACTCAGCCACACTCTGTGTTTACAACAGTCCTTCTCAGCGCCCCGGGGACTTCAGTCCTTGACCACATTGTTTTGAGGAAACATATTGCCAACCATTTGCCTGCCACCCAGATCCCTGCAAGGTTACAAACAGCAAAATCTCTGTCACTTGCACCATATATAGCTCCTACTACACCCACTGCATAATTATCTGCATCTGATGCAAAGGATAAACACAGAGATCCAGACTTGAGGTTTGAGTGACATCACAAATCACAGGATGCTGAGGGCAAAACAGATTTAATCCAGGGACTTTGCTGTCCTTGCCAGAACCTGGGTATTCCTAGGGTACCTCAAAGGCTGCTGGAGGGGCTGAGGTGAGGTGGGCAGAGCCTTGTGGGACTTCTGGGAACCTCACACCTTTCTCCTTCTTTCTATTTAATTCACCAACGCTCTTCTTTATCTGTTTTGTAGATGTTAGCATTTCGGGTAAGATCATATTTGCAAAAATCTGCATGAAGTTTATGGAATCAAGAGGGAAAAATAGAAACAATGAATCTAGTAGCTAAATGACTCCTTTGGATTTTTATAGAACCTTGGAGTGGATGGGCATGTTCAGATGTGGGCAGATCCACCCAAGAGACAATGCCTGGGCGTTGACAGAAGGCTCACATGAAGTAGGGCAACTGTGTACTTGGAAGAGGGGATGGACAAGGGTGTGGAAAAGGGGCCTGTAAAACAGCAGAGGACTGTGCTTCCAAGGGAGGTGAATACCTTCCTAGCCCACTGTGCCCTCCCTGGAATTTTGCCTTCACTATAATTCTGACCATTCATTCATTCATTCTCTAAAGCTCTGGCCACTCATTCATTCATTCTGTAAAGCTCTAGCCACTCATTCATTCATTCTCTAAAGCTCTGACCACTCATTCATTCATTCTCTATAGCTCCGACCCCTCATTCATTCATTCTTTCACTTTTTCCAACAATAACATATCAAGTATTTCTAACTGTTAGTGGTTCTGCAAGGATAATCACAGGCCATCTGGGCCATGTTGAGGTGAGGCAGAGGAAGAGAGGAGGAAGGGAAAGAGAGGAAGAAAAGGAGGAGGGTATCTGAAAAGTAAAGCCGTCATGTAAGTGGGGGTCCTGAAATGTCCCGCCTTCTCTGTCTTCACAAGGGGGTGGTGTCTCACCCAGAGAAAATATTGAGCCACAGAGGAGGCAGGTGGGTACAAAGAATGAAAAGAGCTCCTGAAAGAAGACAGAACTAAAGAAAAGAAAAGTCAAGAAGACCCTGAGGGCATGATTGGATCTCTGAGACCGTCTATTTTTAGTGGCCTGAGCAGACTGTCTCATTCGACCTTGTCAAATTACGATGCAAAGAGAGTCCATGAACTTTCTCCCAGCTTCTCCTGGGAGTCAGCTCATCGTCAGATCCCCTTCCTCAGACTCATGACTAAAACCCAATAACCTCATTAAAGGACTGATCCTAACAGGTATGACCCCAAAGCAAGCAAATGGATTGACACCAATAATTATCTGTCTTCTTCCTTGTTTGTCACCGAGATTTTTAAATATTAGGTTCACTTTTCCTAAGCAGGTCTAATTTTTCATTACGTGTGTTGTTTTGCATTCCGGCTAAAATGCTACCCATTCCCAGCAATGAGGAAAGATGCTTGCATCCAAAGCCATCTTAATTATTTAAATTATTTTTAAAGATAAAAAAAAAGAACAGAAAGGAATTGTGATATTGACTACTTATAGGCTTCCCTGTGCATGTTACGAGAACTCTTTTGTCATTAGAGAAATAAAGCATTACAGCTGTGACAGTCTGGCTCAAAACAAAGTAACTAACTTGATGTTAAGGGCCCCCTTGGTTTCACGATTCTTTTAATAATCCCATTCTTTTGCCAACAAGAATTATATCCTTATTTCCCCATTAAAAAAAATCAGAATTTCCTTGTTGCAATAGGAAATGTTTAAGTAAAAATGAAGGTCACTCTGCATGCAATCACAGGCCTTCCCCAAGGTTGCAATTTCACTGATAAGAAAGCAATGTGGAAAAATTTCTCTGTGCTCTTCTGCCATGGTTCATTATGAAATAAACTCTCTACTGCAATGACGCTAATGTAAAAATATTCCTAAGTTGCATCCTGAAAGGAAGGAGAAAAATAAAGATGCTTTATGAGTCAGAGTATATAAACTGCGGGTGAAGTTTTCTTTTCTGTCTTTCTCTTCAATGTTTAAAACCGTATCTGGCCTAGAAATACATTTGTAATGTTATCAAATCTCATCATCATGCAACCCAGAGTTCTGCAGTGTAGATCCCTGAGCTGGCCACATCCAAACTGAAGGAGCTTTCTGATACATCAACACCCTCCTGCAATTTCTTGAACAGTCAGGAAAACCTACTCCACCTAGAGCTGCCAGAAGGACTAGCCAATTTCTCCCAAAATAGAATCAGGAAAATAGTTTACAATGCTAAATGACGGAATCATCAAAGTGTCAAATTAAATATTGATACCAACAATTGGAGTCTAAAATACTCCATGGTGTCGGGAGAATGCAAAAAGGGAGGTCAGCAACTACCAAATTGATAGCGTGAGCATGAGAAGGATATTCCTGGAAACCTCTGCATTTTATTTGGTGCCCTGATTCAATGCCAGCTGACCATCTATGGTGCCCATAGAACGGTGCAGGGGCTGAGCACCACAATGCTGAGCAAGTTTGGAGCCTGGCCCCTAATAAGCTTGCTCTGGATCTAAGTGTGACTTCACTTATTTCAAACCTGGATAGAATTACCCAGGACAACACATGAGGTTTGCTTCAGATCAAGATAAATTAGCCAGTAACAGGGGAACAAAGCCAACTGGCGAACAGATGGGGTGGCCAAGTTCAAGTCCACGCCCTGCCCCTGTGTGTCTATGCACAAATCCCTTTACCACTCAGAGCCTCAATTTCCCCATCTAAATAATCAGGGGGTGAGCAGAGATGATGTCTTAGAAAGCTGGAAGCTCCCTTATTCTACAGTGCAACAGACTGGGCGAGGGACTTAATTCCACAAATTCCTTTCTTCATCTGGAAGGGGTCCTCTCTGATGCCTAACACAGGTTGCTCTGATGATTAAAGGAGGTAAAGCACACAAGGCACTTAGCCCACCCAAACACACAGCGGATGCTCAATAGACCGTGCCCAAATTAAAAGATGTCAATAAGGATACTATTATGGGTTGGAAACCCCTGCCAAGATGGAATCCTACTCACTTTTCTAATTCCTAGCACCTGCCATAGGTCAGGCACATAGGAGGTGCTCAGTAAACAGATAATTGTTAACTAATGAACTCTTACTGATTAGAAGCTTTGATTGGCAATTCGGCACAGAGGATTCATTTCAAATGGGGAAGGGGATCGGTTCTTCAAGTTTATAAATGCAGCTCATTTAGAGAGAGTATTTTTCAAAATGCAAGGTAAGTGAGATGGTGGCGAAAAGGTCAGACACACTGGGATGTGCTGACAAGACCAACCTCCCACCTGCTCGTGAGATCAGCAGAGGCTAGAGCCAAAGGCATGAGTCACCACCCGGCAACGCTGAGGCAGGGGACCAGTCCCAGGCCTGTGCTGGCCTCTTGTAACTGTCCCCATCGAGCTCTTCATTCATTGAACAAGCGGTCCAAAAGGTCCTTTGAGTAATCCTGGTGCCCTTTGGCAGAAGAGAGGCAAACAAAGCTGACACCAAAAGCAGACAATGTGAGAACCGGAGCTCAAGACCAAGTGCTCCCAGAGGAAAACGAAAGGAGGTCAAGGCGGGAGACCAGCAAGCCCGTTAACTATTGGGTCCAAAGCCACAGGACCCTTCCCAGAGCAAAGTCCCAACATAGCTACAGAAAAGATCAGCATCCACGTGTGCATCCACACACATGTATAGAGGCTTACACACGCACTCACGTACACACACACCCGGGATGCAGAAATCACTCTGAAGTGACAGAGACCACTCTGAATCCCGATGAGAATCCCATTTTGATCCATTTATTATGATGAGCAAGGGGTTACCCGGTGGCTCTCTGTAACTAGGTCAGACACCAATTGGTAGTCAACTCCACAGACCCAGGAAGATTTAATGAGGAGGAGATCAGACAAAGACAGAAGATGGAAATCTTGCCCCGAGCGCGTGTCCCCAGACTCTGCAATCTGGCAAGGGGACCCTGTCCACACCGTCTCTCTCACAGATAGACCAGAACAAACTTTGCGAAACTCCTGAGATGAAGATCCGCAGTCCCGGCCAAGCCATTGAGCAAGGCTCTGGCAAGTAGCAACCAGGCAGCAAGAAAAACAGGCCCTGAATCAAATGACAAGTGGGACCTGAGCAGAAAGTCCAGGCAGAGCGAAGGCGCACTGAGCCGCAGCTGTAATGGCATGGGTGGGACATTAAAAAAAAGGAAAAAAAAAAAAAAAAACGGCACTGCCAACCTAAAGCTTGTGTCTACAAAAGCCAGTCCCCTTTGCCAGGGTCTATGTGCCACCGTCCCCAGCCCTCCTCTGTGCTGGGCAGTGTAACTGGCACCTGCATTCAGGCCAGCAGATGGAGAGGCCAGGCCCGACCAATCCAGTGCCTACTCACTCTACCATCAGGAAGGTCACGGAGCCGCAGTTGGCCACCTAGGGTCTTCCTTGCCATAATCCAGCCACGGCAATGCCATCGCCAATGCCATCGCCAAGAGGACCCTTCTTTTCTTCCATCTCAGGACACTTCCTATGGGGACATGGAGGGCCACGGTTCTGTGAGATGGGCTCAGCCTAGCTTTGTTCTGGACAGCCCAGCCTGAGAGGCGGCAATTCCCTGGCACCGCTGGCAGCCCTGTGAATGAGCCACTGTCGTGAGACACACACTCACTGCTAATGAGTCCCACACAGACACAAGCAAGAGAGGCAAATGCAATCGCTGCCGCAGATGAGGCAGAGTTTAGGCAGACACAGGGGAGGGGCAGGGCCACAGCACTTGCTCTGCCCAGCCCAGTGCCTCCAAGCGTCCCAGCCCAGTGTCTCCAAGCGCCCCAGCCCAGCAGCAAAGACCTGGAAATATCAGTCTTCCTTGAACTCATGGCACCTGCTCTCCCCTCCTAGCCCAGTTAAGAAGAAAATAGCACCAAAACTTTAAATAGCCACTCCTACCCAGTAGTATTCTCATTTCATTGTTTTAAGGACCATTTAAACAAACAAACAAAATGGCAAAGCACTGATTATTAGAGCAAGTACACTTAGCAATGTAATACCTAAACAGTGAGGGAAATAAAAAGAGTGAGTGAATTTGCTTTAGCACTTGGCAGCATAAATTCATTTTACAAAACGTGAAAGTCATCTCTGGGGCAAGTTGCCTGGATTCGAATCTTTTCTCATCTAGTTGGATAGCTTGAGACCAGTTATCACCTTTTCACTTATAAAAATGGAGATTAAAATGGTCCCCCTAGCAAAGGGTTCTTGCAAAACGGAAAGACGTTAACTCCCACAATGTGCTGGGCACATAGCTTCATAAAGGTCGCCTTTTGATCATGGTCATCGTCATTAGTATGATTTATGTTGGCCAACTGAACCGGTCTTGGAGTTTACATGTTCAGGTTACCATGCTACATTCTTTGTGTACAACAGGGTTATTGAAAGTCCAATGATATATGAGGCAAATCAATTTCACTGGCTGAAAACTCAGAAAATTTAGAGAAAAGAAGAAACCAAAACTCCCAGACCTCCATCTATCAGCTTTTCCTGCTTTCTCCCCCAAAGATCCAGAACAGAGAGAACTGCAGATGTCCAATTTATGTTTTAATTTTGAAAAATATTGCATTCAATATTGCTTATGCTGATATCTGCACTTCCTGGTGCTCTCATAAATTGTACACCTGCGGCCAGAGACTCTGTCACTCATCCCACCACCGCAGCCCTGGCCCTGGGAGCGAGCAAAGTCCTCCTCTTTGTCAGGAGGTGCTTCTGCCACTGCAGTGTGCAAGTCACTGGGCACCTCATTAAGTGCACATTCTGCTCCTGCAGGTCTGGGCGAGGGGCTGAGGTCCTGCTTATCTGATAAGTGCTCAGGTGGTGCTAAGGATGCTGCTGGTCCATGGACAGTTCCAGGATGCACTTGGAGGAGTGAGACCTTGGAAGAGGCTGATGCTTGGGATACAGCGGGGGGGGGGGGGACAGAGTCAATACCTGAGTTACATTTTTCAGTGTCTCTTTGATATTGGGGTTGTTTTCAGACAAGTTGAAAATTCTTTCATTTTTTTCAAAGAACTGCTGTTGGTAATCTAAGGCAAGTACTTGGACCCAGAGGTGGAGAACATTTGTTGTTTTGTTTTGTTCTAAATCAAACAAATAGAATAAAGGAAATACCCATTGATGACTGCCCTTTGGGGAGTTCATTTAAGTTTCTATTTCCCTTGTTCCTTCTTCTGGCTGAAGAAGCAGAAGTTGGAGTGCCCCAGAGGAAGGGGTTGGGCATTGGTTAGCATTGAAAAACCCCTAAGGTTCCAAAGAAATAATTACTGATAAGAGCAATAAAACAGAGTCAGTTTAATATACCTGAATTAACTGTCTTTTACTCGTCCTTCAATAACATTCCAGAAGAACAAGAGCTCAGGATTTTGGACTTAAGAACGTGGGGTTTAGATGAAGACTCCATCACTTGCTAGCTGTGTTACCTCTGGCAAGTGGCTTAGCATCTCTGAACCTTATATTTTTTTTCTATCTGGGTTGGGCCCTAATAGTGCCTGCCTTGCAAGGACTATTGCTATGAGATAACTCATAAATGTGTGCGTAGACTACGTGAATGATTACTTCCCAGAGTCTCTCTCTCTCTCTCTCTCCATGTATATATATATATATATATATATATATATATCAAGAACAACAAAAAAGGTATCTCCAAAAGTTGAACATTTGTAAGAACAATGCCTTAGAGATATCTGGCTTTCTATTTCCAAGTCCAGGCTTTTTCTCAAATTGTGTGCATGTGTGTATATACCATAAACCAAATGTATTTAACAGAAAGAAAGAGAACAATGTGAATAACAATAAAATTTTCATAATAGTATTTCTCCTTATAAATCCTTGCTAATTATTGTATATTGCCAACATTACTAAGGAAGCATTGAACCATCTTCCGTCCTTGGGTGGAAGAAACAGCTAATTGTTTGAATTGAAATGCATGTGCTTTCAAAAAGAAGGAAGCAATTCCTAAACACACACATACACACACACACACACACACACACATGTTCTCCTCCTCCCTCAAATCTCACCACTCTCCGGCACATAGCATTGAGTCCTACACATGGTAGCTCAGGGCAAATATTAGCAGCTGATTTCACAGAAGGAAAATCATGTGTGGCTGATAATCTGCTCATCACTCCACTGGGTGGGGCAGTGCTTTGCCAGCCTCGCCTGCCAGTCAGATTAGAATACAGACAGAGAAAACAGGGTGGAAAGCTATTTCACTTCCACCATAGTATGGGACAGACTATCTGACAGGATTTCTTGTTACTGACAGAGACATAGAAACTCAGGCAGGGGATTAGAGGAATCCACACGTGACAGTGGCTTCTCAGTTGATACTGTCCCAAAGCCCTTCCCTACTCTCCATGTGGGGAGGGCCGGCTCTCATCAAATCCTCCTTATGGGACCATCTGTGTCCCTGCCCATGTCATCAGGCCCCTGGGCTCCCACCCAAGCATTATTACAAACTGTCCCCTTCTCCACACTATAGCTGAAGGCTGTGGGCCATTGCAAAGAAACCTTCTTTCATTAGGGATTTCTCTTGTCTACACAGGATTTATGATGATCCTTTGGCAAGGACCTCGGAGTCACTGGCTTTCACAGGACAGCCAAAAGAGTATTTCAGGAGAATCTACCTCTAACAAGCCACACAGCCCTGGAGATTTATTTCCTCGGATGAAACGGGCACAGCCTGATGCATCCAGAATGCAGCCCTGCACGGGGTGCTGTGGCACAGCCAATGAAGGGGACAGAGCATTGGCTGCACCTACTCTCGCCCAAATCGCCACAGGACACTGGGAAGTCAACCTCTGTGAAAGACTCACGTCACCCGTAAGCTAGAAATGACATGAGAATACCTCCTTCCTGGAGATGTCCCGAAGGTTAAATTGTTGAATGGAATGAAGTAGCTGGTGGAACCCCCACCTTATTTATGGGTGGGGACTCTTATTTTTTATGAAGGATGTGTAACAAGAAAGCAGCAGCTTTGACTGACAGCCTAGTGCTTCACCTTTGGGAGGGGCTGTGAGTGGCAAAGTGACAAGTGCCCCTGTGCCTTAAGAGTTTGCCAGGGAGAAGCAAGCCCCTTGAGGTACAGCCATTGTTTTTCTGCGACAGGAGCACAAATCCTGCCTCCCCACTCCGTCACTTGTTAAACTCAAATTTCGTTTATACCAATTCTAGACAATTTTCTGTGATTTAGCTCCCACCAGCCAAACCCCTCTTCCAATTCCTGCATCTCAGCTTGAAAAGCATGGCTGTGTTCCCTTTTTTTATTTTATTTTTTTCTTTACGGGGTGAGCTGACAAACTCAAAAGGAGCCTCCCAGGCTCCTCAGAGCTGCTCCTCCACCTGCAGCAGCTGTCAATCATGCCCCTTGATGCTTCGCAGGCTGGGAAGACAGAGAATGGGTAGAAAAAAGACAGAGACAAGAATACCTCCCCCGAGTCAGTGGGGGCACACAGTATTTCCAACCCTACAGACACTGCAAGGTAGTGTCTGTCAATAGAATGTTTCTAGGGGCAACTGAGACTTTAGAAAGTCTAACTCCCCAAGAGTCATCTAGAGAGTTACAGGGGTAAAATGGGAGCCCAGATTAGCCTGACTGCACATCCCTTATACTGTCCATAGCACTGTGTCATCTCAAGACAGGTAGGGGGAGACTCTTGTTGCCTTTCATTAACCAGCAAATCACAAAATAGTCAAGATCTCAGCAGGCCTAACTTCTGGCTCTACCATTCAAACTTATGAACACCTGAAACCACCTAAACTCTCTAAATGCTCTTTTTTTAAAAAATCTGAGAAAAATGGCTGTAAACATTTTTATACATGATTACACTGGACTAAATAAGATCTTGGAGCAAAGAGTATGCCACAATGTAGAAGCTCATTACATGCATAGTTCCTTTTCTTAACTGCAGAGAAAAAAAAAAAAAAAAAAAAATATATATATATATATATATATATATATTAGACTAGGCATATGCTCATTTCCTTACTGAGGTACATGTGGCAGAAAAGTGAAAATTTAATATAAAGAAAATAATTAAAACAATGGAAATGAGCATATGCCTAGTCTAATCATAAAAGTAGTATTCTGATGCAAAACACACACTGGCAATAGAAAAAAGAGAAGGATAAAATTAACCAGTGCTCCATCTCACCCACACAGTATCCTAACAGGTTCCTTGCAGTGGAGACAATGAGAAAAGAAAATTATGAGGTCCCTGAAAAGGATGTATATGTAGATTTTTACAATCAACATAATATGCTTAGAGCAGGAAATCCTTTTAAATTAAATATTAAGTCATTACACTGCATTGAAACTCCACAATATCAAGTTGCACTGATATTGGAGGGGAGCAGAGATTTAAGATCTCAGAGGCCGTTGGGTTCCGCTGCAGCGTCTTACCTCTTCACCTCAAAGACAAAGCAGGCCCTTCTCAAATATGTTCCCTTCAATTTGCGTTAGCCAGAAATGCATCTGTACATTCCCTGCATGCCTCACACTCGTGTCGACTCCATTCAGAGGTAGAAACACAGAGAGGTTTAGTTTAAATGTTTCTGAAGCAGAAAGAGGCAGTTTGGTGGATCCTTGGTTTCTTGGACTATAATCACTTCCAGAAAAGCTAATGATGGCATCGTCTCTTCCCTATGCTGGAGAGAGATTCCATATATTTTGACAATATAGAAAAATGGAAGGAATCCCCCTGACACTGCAAGTGAAATGTTGAGAATGTCATCTGTGATGTTGTTGTCCACAGACTTTGCACTTTCTGGTCCTCACTCTGCTCTTTTCCATGTGTAGAAAAACAGTTCACAGTTCCCTGAGTGAATAAATGCACATGTATTCACTGAGCTCAAAACCTGCCTTCCCCTTGGGATGTGATACCTGAGTGTCCCTAGTGGCATCAGGCATGTTTGATATACCAGTGATGACAGGATGTCATCAGGAGAAGCATCAGAGAAAAACAGGAGCTTGGCTTTGTGTCATACCATCTGCAGGATAGAGGCATAGACAGCGCAGCCTCTCCCCTCCAAATAGAGATGAAACTAGTCCCCCACCCAGCCACGCTGAGAGTAATGATTTTTTTTCCCCAGAACTTTACAGAAACTTTATAGGATGACATACACTCCATCTCAAGCTCTAAAGAATTCTAATGCAATAGAGATTTTGATGAATAAGTCATCAAACATTGATCAGGTGCTGCTGGAAGCTAACTTTGCATAGAAATCATGGAACATGGAAGCAATAGAGGTACCTAGGGTTGGTTCCTGGAGTCTGCAGACGGGACTGATTCCACATCCTTATTTCCAAAGGAAGAAAACTGAGAGAACAAAGCTGAATGAATGCCATCTGGGGAATTTTGAGTAGAGGCTAAATTGGAACCCCGGTCTTCTGTCTGCCTGAATTTAAGAGGTACATGATACAGAGGGTTTTGTCTTCAAGTTTAACAGCAATGTCAAAATGAATTCCAACTTGGATGGGAAAAGTGACAAAACCCCCATCTCATGTGATTCCGAGACTAGGAGTGATCTGAGTCACAGGAAATTAGCAAAGCAGTCAACTTCATGAATTTTGACAGAGCCTTTCATGTGCAGACACAGTGTGGAATTCACTCAAGAAACAAGGATTAATGGGAATGTACTATACACCAGGTGTGGGGATACAACAGCACATGTAATGGATCTCTGAATGCAGTTTGCAGCGTAGATCATGATTCCTAAGAGATGACAAGTGGGAGTGAACACCTGACACAGAATTGGCGGTCAGGAAGAGCATCTCTAACATGTCTATTTAAGGGCAGAAAGACTTGAAGGAAGAAATAACTGGCCATGGGGCAGAAAATTGTACCTTCAAGCATAATATTCCTTTCCTATCATGGTTTGCTTTATATTTTATCACAAAGGAAAGAATGATGAGGTTTTTCTCAAGATGTGTGTGTTCGGGGGGAGGGCTTCAAGTGTCAAACTCAGGACCTAGCACATGCTAGGAAAACACTCTATCACTGAGGCACACCCTACACCCCAACAAAGTTTCTAAAAAGCATTTGGGAATACGTGTGTGTGTGTGTATGCTTTCACTTTGTTTCTTGTAATGGAATCTTACACTGTGTGCATACTCATGTGCACCTGTGTGTGCATGAGTGTGTACACGTGTGTATGTGTGTGCATGCATGCACACATGTATATTTTCCAATCCACATTCTGCTGTGAGTCTCCCAGACTCTGATAAGGCTTAGTTGCTTATGTTCTTTAACATGGACTGACAATAACACATCTTCCACAGCCTGGTTCTTCCCTACCTTTCGTGATTCAAAGAGCGCTCTGCACTGCAGAGTTGGTGCCCCCGTCACACCAGATGAATTTCATTCCTTGAACACGCCAGGTATGTTTATGCGTCTGTCCTTTGCACAGCCTATGCTCCTGAAGGTCTTGAGATGACCTTTCCTTGCCCACTGGGCAAATTAAGTCTCCGTCCTTAAAAATCCATCTCTTTTCTCTAGCTTTCTCTGCCTGCTTCATCGGGTGGAATAAATCGATCACTCTCCTGGAAACCTCTCTTTCCTTCAAATAATTCTCACCTCACATTGCATGATACAACTTTCACGTTTCATTTATCCATCCTTTTTTTTCTAATTACCCAAGAATGCATCCTTACTGTCTAAATTTTAGAAAATAAAATTGATAAATGAGAAAACAAACATTTCCTTTCACTGCTTTTTCTTTTTGCTACTTTTTAAACACAATGGAGGTTTTCCTTCTATTGTACCTGACTTAATATATAACCTGAACATTTTCACACACCAACACTAAACCGTCTTGGGGAACCCTGCCTCTAATGGTTGCATAATTGCTTGTCAGAATGTATAACAAACCATATAAACCATTCAACCCCCTACTATTGGGCTACTGGGTAATTTTAAATTTTTCCTATTATAAGTAACAATGCAGCAAACTTAATTGTGCATTAATCTCTGTCTGCACTCCTGCTTATTCTTTTGGAATCGATGTTAAGAAGGGAAATTGCTAGGTCAAAAGACATGGGGTTTTAAACCTCTATGTACATATTGAGGATTATTTCCAAGAAACGATGTTTTAATTAATGCATCCACCAGCATTATAATGAAATACCCATTACAATCCATTGCTCATCACAAGAGCAATAACAGATTTTTTTAAAGGATAAAATACATTTCTCAAATTCCTGTTTCTTTGATTCTACTAGTAACATAGTGGAATTCTTCATGTGAGTATGTACATGTAAGTGTATGGGAAATATATTTGTTATTTCAATCTTTTCCTTAAAATTTTAATTTATCCATTAAAACTGCAAGCTCTGAAAATTATTATAGAAGTTAATGACAGTCCGTAAATGAGCCGTTCAGTGCATCTGCTCTCTGCTAAGTAGCCATGCCATAGTGCCTATCAAAATGATGGCTTACCCTGGTTGTCTTGGGCAGCTAAACAGAGAAGAGGTATCAGGGACAATTGGGGCCCAGATGCTTCCCAGTGCTTCTCCCACTGTAGTCAAAGTTCACCCAACATTTCCTCACCTTCCCACCTAAATGAGGTCCTACCCAGAGACTGTGCACAGGAGATTCCCACCCTTGAAGTAACCATGCAACTGTTTTCCCACCAACATTCTTTTTAAGACAGTTTGGTTTCCGGGTTGTAATAGGTTAAATTCCTATCAGTGGCGCCCTGACATCTAGCCAAGGGTAGGACTCAACTGAGTTTGTTCTTCCCCAAGTGCTGAATAGGGAGCTCAAGCTTAAACAGGTAACAGACATGTAGGCAGAAAAACACTCAGACCCAGGTCTCACTAGGACATTGTGCTGCCTATAGGATGAGGTAGCCCAGCAAGCTCCTCAAAGGAGAGGGAGCAGCCAATTCCATGCAGGTTCTGAGCACAGATGTGAAATATGCAAATCACATCACTGACCAATCACAGAAGCCAGACTGGATGCCTGAGGTTGCTCTTCCTCTGATGCCCACACTGAAGTCAGGGCTAAGCACTCATTTGCCTCAACCCAAATGTGAAATGCAAAGTCCAGATTCAACTGACTTCTGGGGGAAAGAAGCCATCTAGAAAGGAAAGATAATTTGCTAATAAACTTCTAGCACCACCTTCTGATATCCAGTCCTTTAGTCATTTATTCACGGGTTCACAGAATAACAACCAATTAAAGGCAAAATATGTAGAGGCTCACATAAGGGATTTGGGGATCAGGAAGGTCTGAGTTTAAGTGCAGAGACAACTCACATCAACTTGGATATTTTAAACAAGATGCTCAACCTCTGTAAGTCTGATTTTCTTCCCCGTAACATGGACTATAGGCACACAGGGGGTCAAATGAAAAAGTCTAAGAGGGAGTAACATGGCAAAGCATGGCACATTGTGCTCCCTCGCTGGAAGCTTCTCTTATGATAGGGAAAATAATTTAGTGTGTATAGAATATGTCTCCCATGAACACTGTTTCCAAAGGACTTGAACTTTCAGAGCAACCTTGAGAGATGTTGCACTCTTTAGTTTGAAAATGAAGACACAGAAAATTTGAGAGTCTCACAAAAACCACCCAGATTTGGAGTTTGGATGCAGGCTTGTCTCCTGCAAAACCCATGCTCTTTCCAAGGTACCAGTCTGCCTAGATTAAATCAAAGCAATGAGGATGCAAAGAATAATAAAAGAGCCTTGCTTACTCACTCACTGACTATTTGGGGAGAGGATGTGAATGCAAATTATGATGCCCAACGTGGTCAGTCTCATCCTGAGCCAGGACAGCACAGAAGGAGTGAGTGGGGGTCAACGTCACAAGGAGATGGAACCAGATGGGCCACACCAGTCCTCACTCCTTTGGTAAGCTGGTTCTTCAAAGCTAAGAAGGGTAGACTCAGATGGCAAGGATGGGGAAGGTTGGTTATTACCCATTACCCTCAGAAAACAATTGCCCTGTTCCCAATGTCAATAGTGAGGGCTAAATTTGAGAAACCTTGCATGGCAGGTGTGATGGTTCATTTGAATTTCCAACTTGATTGGATTAACAGATGCCGAAGAATAAGAGGCTTCTGCATGTGTCAATGGGGGTGTGTCTAGGAATGATTGGCAAGTGGGATAGCAAATGGAAGTGCAGACCCTCCCTAAGCCTCAGCAGGACCATCTAATAGGCTGGAGATTGAATAGAATAAAAGTTGGAAGAACAAGGAAGCAATAGCAGATGAAAGCTTCATTCTTCTAGAGTGGGTTCTTGATGGCTGCTGCAATTGCTTAAGGATATTAGTTAGATTCTCGCCCATTCACTCTTCCCAAGCAAACTCTGCCAGTGATTACCCAGGGAGTTTGCAGAAGCCTTCAGTCTTGGACTGGGGCAGCATCATTGATCCCTCTTACTCTGAGGTGTCAGCATCTCAGACTGTGCAGCTCCTGGTTCCTTGAGCTCTCCAGCCTGCACATGGCCACTGTGGTCTATCCAGCTTCTGGTTTTGTAAACTGATCTCATAAATCCCCTTTATATAATCATAGTTCCTGTTGATTCTGTTCCTCTAGAGACCCTGACTCATACAGTAGGATAAGTGATTCCATTTCTTAAATGAGAGGCAATAATTGGGGCCCTTAGAGATTAAACTCATCCCAAAAGGTCCACCTAAAAGACAACGAAGAACATCATGCAAAACTGAACTATAGAGTTTGAAGAAGCACATGTTGGCAGTGGGGAGAAGTGCCATATAAGTGGGGACCATGGTAACCCCCACGGAGTGTGAAGGCTTCCGGGAGGGTCCTGAGTGTCTATCAGAGTGACAGAAAGGGGCAAATGGTGCTAACCTTGCAGCAAGTCACTACATGACTATTTAAAAATTTTAGTTTTCCACATTATATTTTACAATGGCATAGTTTAAAATAATACCAACAGCAGAATAGAAAGCTTTCTCTTCCTACTTTGACTAGGAGTTAAATGGTGAATAGCTACAGAATTTGTTTAAATAAATTCATTTAATTAATTAATTAATTATACTTTGTACTAGGGATCGAACCCAGGGGCACTTAACCACAGAGTCACATCCTAAGCCAGCTCTTTTTAAATTTTTCTTTTCTATTTTTGTTTTAACTTTGAGACAGGGTCTTGCTAAATTGTATAGAGTCTCACCAAGTTGCTGAGGCTGCCTTTGAACTTGTGATTCTCCTTCCTCAGTCTCCCAAGCCAATGGGACCATTCAGCATACGCCACTGAGCCCAGCTCTAAGTCCTACTGATTCAACCAAATGTACAATTTCTTCTCCATGTTTCCCATAGACACTGAAGAATTTATTTTTGAACTTGTTCACCCCTTTTGCTTATTGCTAGACATTACCAGCTAAATTCACATGGAAGCCAAAGAAACAGCAGAATAAGCAAGCCCGGGAGCCTTGAAATCAGATAACTTGTGACATCACCTGAGGTTCCACCTCAGTGGGTTCACTTCACCTCTCTGAGGTTGAGGTTTCTCCTCTGTGAGATTAGTAACTACCCCTTCTGCATGAGGCTATGGGAGTGTACATGAACAACATTCCTTGCATAGAATTTAGCTATTAGGTAATTCCTCACATTTGTCCATCAAGTGCTTAACCTGTGTCTAAACTAATCCTAGAGGCTGGGGTACAGAGAGGTCCTGTGTCTACCTGTTGATCTTTCATAGGAAGACCTTGAGTTCTACTGCTAGTGAGATTCACTAGCAATTTCTGAAACTCACCTCTTTTAGGAACTACAGTTACTCCCAGTTTAAAATGAGGGAACCAAAGATCAATAAAACCCCAGTGCATATCCATGGTTACATGCCTTAAAACACACTTTAGACATTTGCTGATTACCAGGGCCCCAGAACAGCACTTTCCATTCATTAATGATGAAAAGCACCATGTGAAAGGAAGGTACTATCATTATTCTTTTTTTTTCAGGTATAAAACGTAAGGCTCCTAGATATTCTTTAACTTTTCTAAAAGCTACACAGCTAGTAAATGTCAAAACCAAGATTCAACTCAATTAGCTTTAACTTAGGAACCTGTCATCTAATAGAAAACTCAATGGTTCTTGTCATGCTATTTTGATGCTGCTTTTAAGAGACCAAACAGGCTGGGGATGTGGCTCAAGTGGTAGCGCGCTGGCCTGGCATGCGTGCGGCCCGGGTTCGATCCTCAACACCACATACAAACAAAGATGTTGTGTCCGCCGAAAACTAAAAAAAAAATAAATATTAAAAAATTTTTAAAAAAAAAAAAAAAAAAAAAAAAAAAAAAAAGAGACCAAACCATTACCTTCCTAGTACAACCATTACCTGTTTTAAAGGCATTATTTGCCTGTGACATTGATTCTAAAATTTCATCTGGGGCTTTAAGTCTGAGAGATTCTCTAACAGGAATTGTGGTCTGAAGCAAAGAACAGTTTCACCCTTTACAGAAATCAGTAAGGTGACAGCTTAAATGGAGACATGTAGCCAGTACTGAAAGGTTGAAAAACTGTATTTTAGACTAGTGGTTCTCAAACTTTATAAATCTCTAGTTCGCCTGTACGGCTTTTTAATTTTTTTTCCTGTGCTGGGGATGGAATCCAGAGCCTCACACATTCTAAGCAAGTGAGCTGCTATCTATCATTGAGCTGCAGCCCCAACCCCTTGGCTGACTTTTCAAAAGCACCCCAAGTGTTTATGATTCAAGAAGTCTGAAGATGAGCCCAAGAAATGCATTCCTAACTTACTCTCAGATGATGCAAACACTTCTGTACCAAGTAGCACAGTTTGAAATTCACATCTAGGTCCATTCCCTGTGGTTCAGAGATATTAGAACCAACATTCACCCTTTGTGAATATTATTAATAGGCCAACCCCTAAAGAAAGCTGTTATGATGTAAAAATGTGACAGCAGGTGCAAAGGCTTTCTGAAAACAGAAAAGACCCAACCCAGCTGTTGGCAAGCTTTAGGAACCTCACAATCACCTGAAAGTTTGTTAGAAATGGGGCATCTCAGAGCCTACCACCAGCTACAGAAGGCCTGGGTTAGGGCTCTGAAAACTTCCCTGGAAACGAAGTCTCCAAGGAAGATTGAAGTAGATGGTTCACAGACCACCTCTGATACAACCTCTGTAACAAACAATCATCATACAAGTCAGTATGTCCCACAAACCTGGCTCTGAAGGCCAGAGTATGCTCCAGATACTGGAAGCCCACAAAATCATCTATTTTTAGATATTCCACAACAGAGAGTAAGAGAGAGGAAATGCACTATTTTTTTTTTGAAACATGTAAGTCAAATATTGCACATCAGTACCTTCAGAGTGAATTTTAAATGAGAAAAAAATGGTATCATTTGAGATGAAAGAAAACCATAGACCAGCACAATCTGGAATCTTTCCATTTAGAGCAAGTTTCAGAGTTAGGTGTGAATGGGAAATGTCCCAGAAGATAGGTACTAGGTAATCACAGCTATTACATTTTGCACCTGACAGAGGCATCGCTTCCTCCAGCAATGACAGTCGCACAGCCTGAGCAATTTCAACATCTTAATCACTTCCCCTTTCTTTCTGAATCCAGGGAATTTCATCTCATTCTTTGAGCCTTCCCTTAGGAATTAGGAAGTGTCAGTAACCATAGAGAATTTGCACGTGGTTTTGTATAAGAAATGTTTGCTGCATTTTGCAGAAATGGGTAATCTAGTTAACAAGGTGTAGGGACCACCTTCCCATCCTAGACCGGAACCCAGGTTCCCACCAAGAGAGGGTGTTAAGTAGGAAGGGCTGAACTATTGTGCAAATCACTTGCCTCATGCTGCCTTAGTGAACAAACTCCTTACTCTTAACATCATGATTGGAGTTGATAAAAATAATGGAAATTAAAAACCCCACTGTTGGCTACATGTAAAGAGAGAGATTTATGTAAATAAGTGAATTACATTAGGTGGATTGTTTGTAATGCAACCTTCTCCGCATGATATTCTCAAGGCTAAACTCCCATTACCATGTCTGAGAAAGTGAAATGTTAATAAGTTTGCCAATTATATCTCATGCTCCTCCAGACCAGGTAAAGATGATCACTGGTGTGAAGCTAAAAGTTGGCAGCATGTGATCATTTTATGACACGGTTGGTCAATATGCCTGTGTATGAGGATTCCTGGCTTTGACCTTTATTGTCATTTTTTCCCCTTATTTTTAACAAAAAACAATCAATACACATCCTGTAATCCCAGTCACTCAGGAGACTGAGACAGGAGGATCCAGGCCAGCCTCTGTAATTTAGAGATTGTAAGCAACTTAGAGAGACCTTTGCCTCAAAATAAAAAAAAAGAGGGGGGGTGGCGCTATGGATGTGATTTGGTAGTTAAGTGCCCCTAAGTTCAACCCCTAGTAATCCCCAAAAAATCAATATTGAAAATGTACGGTTTTTAAAAGAAATTAAATAAAATTGACTAAATAAATGAAAGACTAGTGCTATGGTCTAAGTGTTAGTGTCTCCTCAAAGTTCACAGGCTGTAAACTAATACCTAATCAGAACGCATAAAGTGGAATATTTGAAGATTAAGTCATGAAGGCGGATCTCAGGAATGGCATTGATGCCTTTACAGAAAGAGACTCAGAAAGACCCCAGAGGTACTTTATGTGAGGAGCAGGCACTCATGAGATGTCAAATCTGCTGGCACTTTGATTGTGGACTCCCCAACCTCCAAACCATGGGCAACCAATTATCAGTTGTTTATACATTTTTCCTTCTACGGAATGTTTTTATAGCAGCCCAGAGGAAATAAGACAGCTGCCAAATGAAAGGATAATCCTGTCACCTACTGATAACTCTTTTAATTCATCTTAATGGTTTATTACCATCTTATCATTTTAACTATGCCCACCCCCCTCCTTTTCCCCCCCAGAGCAGAAATTGTAGTTTCCATATGACTTACAGTATATACCTTGTGATAATATTACACCACGAGTATTTTTTCCTATATGATTAAAAATGTCATCATGCATGTAACTGATGGCTTCTCAAATGAAGTTGTATGAATGAGCCGTTACTTTTGAAAGACTTCCTAGAAGGGGGAGTCGTTTTTCACTTTTGCCTCTGATAAGTGTGATGAGAGATCTGAGCAGTTCTGTTGAAGTGCAAGCTATATCCCCTAAAAACTACATGGAAGAGAATTTTTCTGTGGTCTCCATTTTTGTATATTCTACAATGTATACCTAGGCTAGCTGCAAGAAATGAATCAAATAAGAAAAGGGGACGGTGTGTATTTACATTCAAGAAAAACTCTGCCAAAAGTTTGAGTTTTGATTAATACTCCCATTATCATAATATTAGAATGTTCTTCTCATTCCAGCTCAGAATAAGGAGTAATGTTATTTTATATTACATTTTTTTAACAAAAAGTTAGGATGTAAAGATGTAGTTTAAAATTGCCTTTAGGAATCTTGTTTTCACTGTGGCCACACTTTGACTGCTTCCTATCCTCTGCATGAGGCTTAGTTGAGGTAATATCCTATGGACTGCAGTCCTTGTTAATGATAATTAAGACTGACGACTGACTGACAATGTCAGCGAGTTCCATGTAACTCCAACATCAGCCAACAGACTTGGAATCCAACTCTTGGTCCTTTGTCATGAGCTACATTACCCTAGGCCAGGATCTGACTTCTCTGAGCATCACTTTCTTCATGGTTAAAACATAATAAAAATTCAAATAGGAGACAGGGAATTGGAGATTATGGACACCTAACCAGAAAACTGATGTAAATGCAAGTCATTGTTTGGGACAGGTGGTTTCCTTTTTTAAGAAGGTAGGTTACATTTGCTTAATAGACATCAAGAATCAAACCCTTACAAAAGCCATGATTTGCTTTCAAAAGTGTGTGTCTCAGCCTACCAAATAATTTAATATCGTCCTGTGTTTGAATAATACACAATGATTTTTAAATGCTTTTCTAACCCTCTAACTCCAATAGCCCTTGTGAAAACTTGTTCTTAAAACTATCAAAGAATGGGAAAATAACTAATTATGCATGAATTACTCTCATGACTTATCCCATTCCCCTGAGGCATGCTGTGCTTAAAAAAAAATAATAAAGGATTTGTAACTGTTAGTTATCAGCACTTCATGTAACTTTTGATTCAAGTAACAAATAGCATTTCAGCTCTATGTGTTCATTATCCTACTAAATTGCAAAGGAAAGAAGCCAATTCTAATGAATTGTAACCATAGTTTCTTTTGCGTATTACATATTAGAAGTGGGTAGCACTTTAAATTATGGTACACAAAACAGCATATAATTAATTCTGAATAAAAGATAATGTATTCTTGCTAAATACAAGTTATTTTAAAATCTCTTAATGAAGAATGAAGCATATGCTGTGCCGTACTGTGAAAATGTTTAGCATATGCCGTTAGAGCCAACATTTTGCATTTATTATTATATTTATTTTCAATAATAATATATTATTTTAAGTGAACAAAAAAAAAAACAAAAAAACCTTAATCACTAACATTCCAAATGTGGAAAATATATGCAAATTACAGGAAACTTTTTGGCTCCCCAGAAGTTGTCACTAAATAACTTTTTGATGACATGGTGAGATTGCAATTTGCTATAGAATGAGAAAAATGGAAAAGACTGTTACTTTTAAATCACAGAACATATGCACAATGAATTTTAAAATGCAGACATGGAGATAAACATTTCTATTCTGAAAACGGACAAGTTCTAAGTTTTCACTGAAGAGCAAAGCTTAAACCTAGACCTCAAGAGCCACATGACTGATATTTGGGTTTACAGCGCCCTTTCTGACACCATGTTTCTTCTTTCATGAGATGAAATCCTGAATTCCGCACTCTTACAATTACTATACTGTATCTTCCAACTGAGCAGGAACTAGATTCCTTTGTGGGCCTCTCATCACCCATTACCAGGAATACAGCACCCTACCACCAACAACAAAATGACCAATACTGGGCCAAACCCTTTTTTAGCTTATTCTCTGCAGCTGTATCTTGATGATGCTGAATGTCCCTACAAACCAGCCAAGTGACACTAGGCAAGCCCAGCCTCCATCTCTAAAACTTCGAAGCTCTCTGTTCCAAAAGGCCTGAGAGGTCTTTTTAAATTCCAATAGTCCTGCCATCCTTTCCCCCAGTCCTTTCCCACTCTTCCAACAGAAACACATAATAAAACCAGATTTTCTCAACTCACGTATACTTTCCATCTTTGTTTCATTTAAATGTGGAGAGGAAAAAAAAATACAGACAGTAAAAATGGATGGCAATATCACCAAACCTCCAAATTAGAAACATGAAGTTTGCTTTAAGTCCAAGATTCAACCTCAGTTTCAGAAATCTAACCACCAATTCATCAGAAATGAGCAGAAACTAGAAAGAATCCTTGTTTGATTCTTGCCGAACCATTCCAGGTTTGTAGTCATTTTGGATATGTGTCCCGCTCAAGTACTAATGCAAAGTGATGAAAAATTGAAAAAGGATAGAATTTGTAATTAAAATTTTTAAGTTGGTCACCTCATCCCTATGCAATTTCTGCTGAACATTTCGCCAAACTTCTTTTCCACCCTCCTGTGTGTTCATAAAAGTGTAGAAAGTTGAAGCCAGTCTGAATAGATAATTTAGTGACCTACTTTGTACTTCTTAACATTTTATTCTAAGCATATGCCCACATAGCTGCAAACTCTTTGTTGGTAATTCATGTGACTAATTATAGTCCATCATAAGAATACAGCATAATTTATTTAACTGATGCCCTTTTGTTTGATGTTTAACTTTTCTTTTTTTCTTTTCTGGCCCTGATGGACTTTTTTTCTGTGTGCCCTGGTCCACCCGTCTCCATTCTTCTACTTGTAGTCAGTGAAACCTCTTTTCCTTCTGTGAAGAGGCTGTGGAGCAGTGAGCTAAGGAACATGGAGGAAAAGATGGGAAAGGTGGAGCCGCGACAGGACCCTTGAAACCGCATGGAAGAGTCACTAGGGTCATAGTTACTGAGCTGGACACGGATGCTTGTGTACCTGCTAGAATTAGGAAACCCTAGAGATGCATTTGTACATGTGGCTGTATATCTGTACGTGCACAAATATACTCTGTATGTGTGTGTGTGCGCATGTGTGTGTGTGTGTTTATTCCTGGGTTATCAGTGAAGATACTGATTTCCGTGTAAGTCTTTTGGAGAGAAATCCTGCTGGCATCAAGTGTTCGGAGATCAAGTGGCCTCTTGGACACTAATGCATTAGTTTAAGGTAGTTTAATAACGTTGGGTGTTTCTCTGGTTGCTTTGGCTACTAGGAAACAACTGAGTTACCGTCAGCCTGACTTTTTTTATTTCCCTTCATCCTACCTTCTTGAAGACTTCCATCTGTTGAACTATCCATCCACTGCTGGTATTTATGGAAGATATTTCAATTCCTCCCAGGAGGAGGGAAGCCCATAAACAGGTACACAAGTCCATTGGCCGGGCGGCTTGAGAGCTCCTCGTGGCCAACCAGCCAGAATCCAATCCCCTTTCTCCTGGAAATCTGCAGAGATTTGGTTAAATCCTGACAAGTGGCGACTTCTTATTAAGGCAGAATTGGTCCTAAGGTCCATGCAAGGAGCATGCATTCAACAGAGAGACTTCTAATCAATTAATTTTGCTTTCAGTTATTTAACATGCAACAAAGCCTTTTTTTATGGTTTCAAATTGTGTACATTATAGAATGCACCAGAGCATACTGAAATTACCAGTTGAATGATGCCATCCCTCAGGCTATTGGCATTTTGTGGGCAGGGATTATGATCATTTTTTCTCTGCATGCTTAGTACCTAGTACTGGGTCTGTCAGAGGATAGATATTTTACTGGATGAACAGATGCTTGCTAAAACAACGACTGTATGCATGCATGAATGCATGTATCTATATTGCCATGCATTGCACCAGCATCTCTGAGGCCAATCTTACCAGGACCTACAAAAATCAACATCTCTAGTGCCCAGAAGTACAGAGCACATTCACATAGCTCCACCATGTGAGGATGTAGTAGGAAGGTATTGTCTTTGAGGAACTGGCTTTTGATGGACACAAGATCTGCTATGCCTTGATCTTGGCCTTCCTGGCCTCAACCATTTTGTTGTTGTTATTGTTTATAAATTATCTAATTTAATTTTTTTTGTTTATAAATTATCGAGTCTAAGGTATTTTGTTATAGCACTCCAAATGGACTAAGAAACACCATAATCACTTAAGCCAATTCCTTGCAATAAATATCTTTAAAAATTATATACATCTTTGTCCTAATGGTTATGCTTTCCCCAATAGAACTCTGACTAATACAGTAGATATATGTCAATATTTGCAAATGGAAACTTCAGAAAATATCCAGCCCAAGGAAATAACAAAGGCTATCCAATCTCCTGACAGCAGCCAGGAGCACATTTTAACTCCTCTGAATGACAGCTGTTTTCTTACCTGTATCCAAAGGTCAAATTTCAACTGGTTCAATAACTAGAATGCTATGCTTCCAGTGTGCAATTTTTTTTGACAAGTTCTTGGCAAAAGTAATCCAGGGTAGTCTATCATTACGTTTCAATAAAGGCATTATTGCAGAAGACCATGTGGATGATATATTTGTAAAGCCTCTTCTGGTTATGACCTTCCAGATATTGGAACAACATATTTGTAAGTTTTCAAAATATTATTTTGTGCTGCTGAAGTGATAATAGGCCAGATAATGTATTTGTTTTAAGTATTAAGCCCTTAATAAGGAGGGCTTAATACTTAAAACTTCATGGTAACCTGGATTCTCACCTGTGTGACTTTAGACAAATTTGCTTCTATTAGTCCCAAGTTCCTCCAATGTGGCATGAAGATACAGTCTACCTCATTTAAGTCCTATGAATGGTAGTTGTCGTGATCCCTTGAAAACGAATCTTTTAGATTGATCCTCACACTCTGCGGCAAGATTTCTCAACCTCAGTACTACTGACTCCTTGGGCTAGATTGTTTTGGGGGGAGGGCTTTCCTATGTATTGTACATTTGGCAGCACCCTTGACCTCTATCCATAGATGTCAGTAGTGATAAAGCAAATATATCCAAGACTTGCTCAATGTCCCCTTTAGCCAAATTGTCATGATTCTCTGAGGGTCTGATTATTATTAGTTTTAGTGTTTTCTCTTTTTATAAAAAAAAATTAAGTATATTGTACATACAGAGAAGCACAGTTCAATGAATCTTTACTAAGGAAACATATCCCTGCAATCAGCCCTACACAGGAAGCCTCTGACCCTCCCTCCTTCCAGACCATCAGGGAATTTGGGGTAGGAAAAATTAAGAAAGAAATTTTAAAATAGAAGATGAAATTCAGAATAGGAGCCTGAAAACTGGTCCCCTATGTGATTTTTGCTAGGCAAAAAAGTTCTGTTAGAATGAAAACCTTGTCAAATCAGAAGCCATAACAATAGAGGGTGTAAGCCACAGGAATCCAGACTGGGATTGTGCTAGGGCTGGTATGTGGTTTGTCACCTAAAATTCCTGGGGAAGTTTAATTCTCAAAGTCATATGCCAATGGTAGTAGGAGGATAGAAAGTTTAATCTGATTATGGCACTTAGAGATGGGGCCTCTGGGAAGTAATCAGGTTATATTAGATCTTTAGGGTGGTTCTCCACAATGGAATCCTGGTGACTTTGGAAGGAGAGGGAGAGAAATCGTGTGGATGTAGGGAAATACACACTCCCACCTTGAAGTGATGCAACTATAGGGCAGGCCCTCAGTAGAGCCTGTGTCATGCTGCTTGAAACTTTGTGCCCTATAAACCGAAATAACCCTATTTTCTTTATAAATTAGCCTGCCTCAGGTATTTTGTTATAATAATGAAAAACTGACTAATACAAATTATCTGGATTGCTAGGGTCAAATGGATGGCAACGCTTCTTGTTTTTTCTTTCCTGCAGAAAATTCAGCTCAATTGTCTAACTCCATGGAGAAAAGAGATTTTCACAAGAGATTAACTGTAAAACAAAAGATCATGAGACTGGATAAAGCAACTACTGAAAGAACCAACCTGGTCAATATGGTTTCTTCATAAACATGAGTAATGAGGTGTTTAGTAATAACTGTCCCAGCTGTTACCATATTCTTCTCCCTGTTATACTTAAGTCACCAATGTACTTGGAGATTAAAGACCAATATGCTAGAGCTGACACCTTCTGTGAACTAACTCTGGTAGTCCAACTACATCAAATGTTCAAATACTCTCCAACAGCAAGAAAACATGGAGGCAGATGGCCTGAATGGCATTCCTTTTCTGGGTATGTAATACTTGTGCTGTTGGGAATTTCTCAAATTCCCCTCAGTTATCTATGAGCTTCTGGAGAACTGGAAGTCTATCATTTCAGTTCTAATAGCCCCTGTAGCATCTCCTACTGTGTCTAGAAATATAATAGGTGCTTGGTCTAATGATGAGTGGAGATAAGAAATTGTGAAGCGTGTGCTTAACCAGGAATTAAAACTGTTAAAAGGTCCTATTCTTCACTCTGCTGCTATTATTCCATATGACTTTAGGGAAATAATATTTTCAAATTATCTAAATACCAGCTCCTAAGTGTGTAAAAGAAAAGGTCTTAAAGGTTACTTTCAGAGCTTTGACAAAATAATATTAGATATGTTGGGCAAAGAACATGAAATTACAAAAATGTCACGTGATCATCAATTTTCTTACCTGCTCATTTGTACACTCATTCACAATTTGAATCACTAACTCATTCATTCTCATGAAAGTGAGCACCACTTGTGAATGGGCGTGCCAAGCGAGCCTCATGGACTCTGTAGCTACAAGACACAGTAGCTGCCATATAATGAATTCTGTATGGGAGGGTTCCATGAATCCTCTTTCCTAAGGACAGTAAGAATTGCAAGGAAGATAAGGAAATAATCTAGGGGAAATATAGGGGATCCAAATGTTAATTGATTCATGTTTTCATCTCTCTACCCATCCAACAAGAATCCTGAGTACCTCTGGGGTTCATGAGCTTTTCTTATCTGCCCCAACCCCACTTTCAACCCCATGGATGAACCCATGACCCATGCTGAGTCCTTCAGAATATGCACAGATATATGCACCATATTTGTCCTCAAATATGGTGACTTAAGTCAGGCAAGCCTACTTCTTTGGTGTTATCTCAGGCAGAGGCATAAGAGAGAAGATCTGAGGCTTCCTTCCACAGAGGTCATTGAGTCATTGTGTCACCTGGAGGAACTCTCCAGGAGCAGTAAAGTATAGACCAACCCTTGACAAGAAGCAGAGCTCAGCAGACATAACTGTGGCCCTGAGGTGTGGTGGAGAGAGAGTTCACAAGAACTCTTTTAAGTCCTGTGCCTGTGTTTCCAGAAGCTGGGCTGCTCCTGAACTGCCCAGTTACGGGGCCAAAAATGTGTTCATTTTTCTTATACTCCCTTGATCTGAATGGAACCTGCCACCATGACAAACTTCCTTAGCTAAACACAGCAGCAGCAGGCTTGGTAAGATCTTCCAAACCTTTGCCCCAAGAAGCGTGCACTCCAGTGATAGGAGTAGAGTGAAGGACAGAGCCGAAGGTCATAGGCAAGCAGAGCAGTCAGGAGAATAAGGAGAGATGTCAGAAGAAATCATAAAAAATGGAACATCGACAAAGGCACTAGAATTAGAAAAACTGACCTACGGTGAGAGAAATGTCCAAAATAGAATTAACAGTAACTGGTGAAGGACTAGATGTGAGGTCTCACAGGTGGATCCCCCAAGGTTAACGTTTCCTTATTTGCCTCTCTGTGGGTAATTGAGTGACGGAGGTTGACATCACTAAAATGGGGAACATAGGGAAACAGTAAAATATATGGTGCATCCTGAGCATTAGCTAGTATGAGGATGATTGACAAGCCATGGAATTTGTGAATTATTCCTTGTAGCAAACAGAAGAGGGGAAGATACCTCAAAGAAAATACTAAAGAAGAAAGTTCTAAGAAGCTCTAACATTTAAGGGGATTGATGCAGATGAGAAAACTCAAGCACCACATTGGATGAGTGTCCCCCAAAGGTCCTATTTAAAATCTTGGTCCCTAAGGCAGTGGAAAGTGCTATGGACCTTTAGAATATAAGTACCCAGGGGGAGGTCCTAAGGTCACTGGAGATGTGCCCTCAAAAGGGACTGTAGGACCTGGTCCATCCCCCTCTCTGTCTCTGCTTCCTGGCTGAAGATGCACTTGCTCTGACACACACTCCCTCCATGATGAGCTACCCCTGCCAGAATCCCAAATGCTAGGACTGCCAATGTAGGACTTAAACATTTAGAACCATGAGTCAAAATAAACCTGTCTTTATTGCATAAGTAGCCTGTGTCAGGTATTTTGTTATAGTAAAACAAAGCTGACTAATGCACTGAGAAAAGAATTCTTTTCCTGGGAAAGAAAAGTATCTTAACAAAAAACTAATAGTGAATTTGAGAAAGTTGGCGGGAAGAAAGCAGCCAGAGGCATCCCCCACCAGGATGGCATTTATCAGTGATGCCCAAGATGGATGAACAATTGCTATGTTTAATGCCCTCTGGGAAAACAATTTTGTGCCCTTCCACTTACAGTGAACACCCCTTATCAAGGGAGTAGTTCAGATTTAATCTAAATTTATCATCCTGAGGTGCACATTCAGTTGCTTTTTTTTTTTAATATTGTCAGAGGTGAAAATCTGATAAGTTTCTTCCTCCAAGCCATCCCTCAATATGTGTGGGTTATATTATTGCAGGCATCACCTCAAAGCTGTTATCCATTGCTCAGGGGAGCCATGTTTTAATGATTTTCTCCATTCCAACCATTTACTTACTACACCAACACGTTTTCCAAATTCATTGGCCTCTCAGAACCCCAAGAGATGCACACCCTCTGCTCACACATCACAGTTAAGACAGATCTTCCCTGCCAGAGAGGCACTGAGCATCCATGAGGAGACGCAAGCATGCACCGGCAGGTGATTCACTCTGGGAAGAACCCTGATCTCACCTGTGATGTTGGTCAATTGCTGTTCCCCCCTCTAGAGTTCTCTCGCCACCCTCGGAGACCCAGTTCTACGATGGTTGGGATTCCATGACGTCATTCATGAAAACTGTCAGCCATGACACTGATATCTTATCTTCCCTTTCTCCTTTCCTACCTCCATGTATGCCTTCCTTCTCAGATTTATTTTTTTTCTATTTTTCTCTTCCCTTACTTCTCCCTTCCCCATGCATCACTTTGCAGGCACCAACAACTGTAGCATTATCCCTGCCTTCTTCCTCATAATCATTAGCAGCACTCATCTGGGTTGAGCAGAGATGACGCTTACCCTCAAATATCAAGAGTCCCTTCTCACACATCCATGGCCATGTTTTGCATTTATCACTACTGAAAGTTATTTTGTTCACTGTTTTTTAATATTTGCTTCCTCAAAACCTAAGATCCATAAAAGCAAAATAAAGTCTACCTTGTCCACATATATACACCCAGGTCAGCTGATTATCAGTGTCTGTGACTTTAGCTAAGTGAATGAATGGATGGGTGGATGGATCTGATGGCTTGTCTTGATTCAGGGACACTTGTACTCAGAGTTATGATGACATATTACATTCACACCATGTAGCCATGTATCCTCAATCGTAAAATTATTCTCAAGTTGCATGATAAAATTAAAAGCACCAGAGCCTCTCTTTGTTCTGACCAATGATCACAGGTTCTCAGCACCAAAAGATGCCTGAAGAACACAGGGAAGATGACCTTAATAGAAACTTCTGACTCTGAAAACCAAAGACATCATTAAGTATGAATAAAGCCACGCTAAAAGGTATTTCTTTATTCGTCTTGAAAATCCACCCCTGTACGAGTTAGATTTCTGTGTAGCTGCAGACTCAAAATCCTATCCCCAACTCATCCCAGGATGTCAGAAAGAACGGAGTGCGAGAATAATTCTAAATGGGATCATGTTTCTTGTAGCCCCTTCAGACATCCACTCTCTTGAAGATTCACATGACTTTTTCTTGGGAAGCATTTGGAGAAGATTTTTACTTGGAGGGCCCCAGATGCTTCTATGCATGGTCTTGCAGTATCTCTATGAACTGACTCTGGGTGTGGCCAGGTGGATATCTTTTGGGCAAGGGGAGTTATACAGACAGGCAGAATGAGATCAAGCCACAACTGCACATTGAGACTTGTTCTTTTGGAACATCAGCTCTTGAGATGTTTCCTCTTGAAAGCCAACCAGCATGTCAGAGTCAAACTTAGCCAAATGAAAAGGTCATGTGGCTGAGAACTCAGATTCCAGTTTAGTGCCACTCAAGTCCCAGGTGTTGCCACTCACTGCCTTCTGTGACAGAGCCATCTGAAGGTAGAATCTTCATCCACCATCAAGCTGCCTCATCACCACCAGCACGTGGAACAGACATGAGGTGTCTCTACAAAACCATGCCTTAGCTGCAGACTCCTAAACAAATAAATGGTGCCTATCCACATGGCCCACGCAACATATAGCATGCTTTCTTTCCTGGTGTTCACCTTTCATGTGTCCCATTGGATCTCTCTCTGACCTTCATGTGACCCTGACTTCCTGGATGAACTTGGCATTGGAAGCAACTTGGCTAATTGAATTATTACATCTTCTTGCTTAGCTTGGAAACTTGCAACCTGCCAGGGGCTTGTTTTAGGGTATAAATACTTTTTTTAAAGGACTTGCTATCAAATATGAATAAACACAGCAGTATATGAGACAATGTAAGAGAAAAAAAATTATATATTTGCTAATGCCAGGTGCTAAGAGAATTGTTATGTTAATGTCATTGCTGTTGCTTCATCATCATCCTTGTCATCCTCTTCTTTGCTATTATTAGGTGATTATCTCACAGTGGAAGGATGTCTGGACAGGCAGACAAAAGACGTAACAGCTAAACCCAAGTTTTGCATCTTATGAGCTTGCATATGATAGCATGCACGTAACCAGGACTTATATTTTTGAGACTTATGCTTCCTTGCCTGAAAGTAGGGGTAAAATTACAGGGTTGTTTTGACTATGAAATTAGATAATATGGTGATGTTTATAACACAGTATCTCCATCACCAATAGTAGTTTTTAAAAAATGTGTTGTATAAATTGCCTCTTGGAAAGCTGAGACCTGAATTATATAAATAGGATTCACAGTATTCATGGGGATATTGAACAGTTAACACATGTCTAGACCCAATTGAGACACATTTTAAGTGTAAAACACACTCCATATTTTTAAGATGCAGTATGCAAAAATAATGTGCAATATAATATTAATAATTTTTAAAGAATTTATGTTATGATAATATGCTATCTTATGTTGTAATGTTTTAATACATTGGCTTAAATAAAATGCTTCATTAAAATTAATGTCACTTATTTGTTTTTTGCTTTTTAAACATGACCGCTAGAAATTTTAAGTTAAGTAACTTTTAAATTACACATATGATTCCCATTTGTGCCTTCTATTACATATTTCTATTGGACAGCACTGGGTTAAAGACTTATCCTGAAATTTCAATTACAAACATAGAAAAGCTCACAAACAAAGGATTTGGTGGAGAAAATTGAGTTCTTAATATTCTCAGAGTTATGCAAATATGATTCATGCTGGGAAAGCATTATTTGTCAATTTCTTTCAAAAAAAAAGTAAAGCATGAAGGTTTCATCAGCAATGGAAAGCTTCTCCTCCTAAAATCCAGGTAGGAGTTTTGGTGTGGAAAAAGCAATAGCTTAGTCAACTTTAATGAAGGGATTGGAAAAGAACAAACAGCTTGGAGTCACTGAGCATGGGTACAAATTTTTCCCCATGTTCACTCACTAGCCACCTAATCCAGGGTAAGAAATATGCATTTATCATACCTCCACTTCTTCTCCATAGAACAGAAATACTGACATAAAATACTAACTTATAACTCACAAGACATGGTTACCTCTTAGGAGTACTCTTCACATAACTTTTATTTCCCCCTTAGATGCCATTTGCATCCCAATGGTACAGATGAGGAAACTGAGGCAAAAAGTGAAGCACTATGTGAACAGGCACGCACATCAAGACTGGTGAGAGTCAAATCTGTATTCATGCATAGAAACCCCTTTAGCACATGAGCTTTCAGTCATTTCTCTGTCCTCAGATCAGACTTTTACTGCTGTCAGGGGAGCTAAACAAGACAAGGAACATAAAGCACACACCAAGATCCTCGGGGAATGGTACATATTCTTATTATTGTTATTGTAGAGTCAGGATATAGGTTTTAAATTGTTCCATGTCCCATTAGCTCAAAAGAAAGACCCCAAAAGATAAGGAGGACTGTAATCTGACTTTGTAAACTTGGATGTGTTATTATTAGTGCTCTGGATATGAAGCCAAAAGAACTCTGGCCTTGCAGATGGCTAATAGCTTTCAGATCAGTTCCTGAATGTTCAATATAGTAAGTATCTGAGCTCTTCCCAGTTCTCCCCCAAACTACTCGGGATTTCTAGGCCTAACTTTGCAGCATCAGCATCAAGTTTTAATATGTTCACTTAAGGGAAAGCTTAAAGATAAATGTGTTATAAAGGTTAATGGGTTTGCTTTTTTGTTGCTATTACTTATATTATTATTATTATTATTATTATTATTATTATTATTATTATTATTTTATTTTATTTTTAAGGAGCTTGCCATGGCCCTGGGAAGTAAGCAGAGGCTAAACTAAATACAGAGGAAGATGGGGGAATGTTCCCATCTAGGGGGAGTCTATAGACAGCCATGGTCCCTAAGATTTAACTGGAGTATGCCTGGGTCCCTAAGAGTCCCTGGGGTATGCCTGGGTCCAGCAGGTTAGGTAACCTCCATCTGCACACAACACCAGGCCATCTCACAGGGCGGGAGTCACATCTCCCTAACTGTCCAATCTAGCACCTCTGTAGTAGGCATGATTATTTCTGACAAACTCATTTCTTGTTCAATTTGATATAAAAATTACAGTTAGATTAGCACAATTTCTCACACTTGAGACAATATGAATGAATTCTTAATGTCCCCTTACAGGAAGCCCAACTTAGCCTTGAAAGCAGTTGCAATAATGCAAGTGAAGCTACTCTTTCCAAAATTGCTCAGCTTCGCATCCAAGCCGGCCCTGCATGAGGAAGCCCGCACCTACTCCACAGGCCAGGCTGATACAATCTCAGTCACTTTCTCTGAAGAAAATCATCTTCAGGACAAAAAAAAATAAAACTTCGTCAAATAATTGTCCATGCAACTGGAAAAACAATACTGGAAATAGTATCAATAGTTTCAACCTTAAGCAAAGACAGGTCATTCCTGAAGAGTGATGATATTTCCATGAATCTACTCAACTCATAATCTTACCCCACAAAGCTTTCCTGACTTGCTTTGTTTTAGCAACTGTTCATTTCAGTGAGCTGGGGGACAAGTTTTTCAGGATTTTGCCAGAACTGGAGTTTCCAAGTACTTACCATCTATTTGGTTTTCATTGTCTAAATGTAAAATAATAATAATAATAATAATGATAAGCCCCAGGAGATGGGCTGGGGGAAGAAAATACATATATTCTCTGTGTGAAACTGGGCAAACCAGAAAAAACTTCTTGGATTTTGTTTTAAGCAGAGCTGAGCTGTCCTTCTGCATTGCATCTGTGAGAAGACAACTCCATCCTAATCCTCTTATTCTGCAGAAGAAAGAAGTACAAAGAAGGGAAGTGAATCCCTTCTTTTCCACAGTGAGCTGATTTGAGAAGGGATGGACAAATGGATTGGACCAATTGGTACACAGGTGAAAATCCACCACGAAAGCAAGAACACTACCGCAAACAAACACAAAGCAGGACACTTTGGTGGCCTTTGTCTCTATGAACAAAACTTTCCATGCTGGTGTTTGCAGTTATATTCGTTTTTATGTCCCAGCATGGAGTGTCACATTTCAGGCCTCTTAAAATCCAGCCTAGATGCTTCTTTTATCTCTGAGAAAACTCAGTCCTTATAAATATACAACACAGCAGTGGAATGTGACTCCTCTCCCGTATTTGAAACGCATCATACAAACTCAGAGGTGGTATCCCAGGGTGGGTAGGATCACACCCATTTATGAACAACAACAACAAAAAAATACATTTGTTTACTCTCAACAATCCCAAGGTACATTGTAAACCGAGTGCAAAATATCTGTAACATGATTCTCTTGGTGGTATCTTCCCTTTGTCTATGTTATGGTTAGACAGAACCTAAAACTCGAGGGTAAAAATATAACTTATTTCTGTTTAACACATATTTAAATATTTAAGTGGTATGAATGCATCACAGAAAACATAACACTCTGTGTCATCTTTAAATCATCCTGGGTCAGGGGAGAACCAAGAAGCCATCAATTTTGGATGCACTACGAATGTCACAGGTTCTGAATTCAAATCCTGTGCAACTGGGGATTGGGAAGATGAAGCGAGATGACATAGGCAAGGCCCTGTCCCTGGCACTCTGAGCACTTTACAAGTATCCATGGAGCATCAGTAGTAAGCTTCACAAGCCCACCCCTGCCAGCATCTGAAGTCTGTCTCCCTGTAACAACTGGGAAGAGCAAATCCCTGCCTGTTCACTTAGTAATAGCCTAACACTGGGGAAAGTTGCCTAACTACTCTTAAACTTGGTTTCCACATTTTATAAATGGGGATAATTATAGTTTCTATCTCACTGAGGTTGTACTGAAGATGGATTGAGATAATTCACGGAAAGTGCTGAGCACAGTGTGTCTAAATAGTAAGTGCTTGGGACACATTGGCTATTATAATAATGCCAGTAGCCTGGCCCTGGCTTCATCATCACTACCATAATATTCTCCCTGCTGATTTTTCCTATTTAAGAGTGTTTATCTCTTTCTATCAGTTTCTCTTACTGTTGGATCAGGAAACATTTAATAAAGAATGGAACACCTTACCCTCTTCTCCATATTCTTATTTACTTATTTGGAACTAGGAATTGAACACAGGGGTTCTTAACTACTGAGCTATATCCCCAGCCCTTTTTAGTTTTTATTTATTTATTTATTTATTTTTTTTTTTTTTTGAGACAAGGTCTCACTAAATTGCTGAGGCTGGCCTTGAACTTGTGATCCTCCCGCCTCAGCCTAGTGGCTGATATTATGGGCATGTTATACCATGTCTGGCTTCCATATGCTTATTAGGCTTCTTGGAACCTCGTGAATGAAGTCCAAAGCCTTGAATTTGGTATTAAAACACTCCCCTCAATAAAGTCCAAAGCCTTGAATTTGGTATTAAAACACTCCCCTCATCAAGTATTCCAGGATCATGCCCCACCATCACCTGCAGGCAGCCGCTCTGCTCAGGCAAATCAAATCTGTGCATTCACATCCTGGTATTCTTGTCTGTAGGGCTCCTTCCCTAGAATGCTAAGATGCAAGAGCTGGAAAGCACCCTGCCAAGTGATTTCTGGACAAAGATTTGAAAGTCAGGCTATTTTAAAGCTGGAGAAGACCCAAAAGGCACTCTACAGATGAGGAAACTGAGGTTAATTTACTTTCTCAGGGCCACACAGCTATTTATCAACAACTCCAGCACTGCACTGGCTGGTGTGCCCAGAGGGGGGGAACCACAGGGCAGCCTATTAGGAGAAATTTGTCAGCAATTGGCCACAAACTTGCTGACAGGTAATCTTTCCTCATTCAGAAGAAATGGGACAGAAGTTACGTACCCAATAAGAAAAGGCCACAAGGCACGGCTCTCCATAAGTGAAAATCAGTTACCTCTCTGGCTTGCAGTGCAGGGCACAGGGGGAGTAGGGGTGATGGAAAGGGAGCAGCTGCAATGATTCCTCAGGATCCAGTCTATTCCTCAAAGATGTGGCTTCTCAGGCTGCATTAGGCTCCTGACTAATGCTCCCAGACACACTACCGAGATTTGCTGAAGTTGAAGATTCTCTGAGATGTTTGCAGTAAGAACGGTGATGAATAAAACACAAGAATCACCAATGTATTACTTGGAAGGCAAGTGTGTCCAGCTCAAGTGCTAAATTGCAATTTTTGCTGCAAGATAATAATACTAATAGTGACACTTCATTTATATAGTGCCTTTCAGGTTTCCAAAAATAATAACAAAAATGAAAACTATATCTTATACCACAGCTGCGTCTCCATATGCAGCATTTAGTGAGCTGAGGAATCTCAACACAGAGCTCTCTTTACTCCTGTGATATTTTATGGCATAGCATTGTGAATTAGGATTGTTTGTAAATGAACCTCAATTTTCAATTTGACTTTGGAGTTTAAATGTAGCCCTCCTGCTATTGTCGGAGAAATATTTTGAAAAATCTTTCAATATGTGGTTTTAATAAGTGGATGATGGAAAATTGACATCTGTGGGTATTATCATAGCAGCCCAGCTAGGCTCACCTGCGTTTGGCTAGTCACCCGTGCTTGGTGGTCTGGATTTGTGTCCATGGTGACCAGACAGCCAGTATTGCATAGCAATTGAATTGCGTGGCTCCAAGAGTCCTGTGCAGTTCGGGGACAACTGGGTTAATCTGGGCAGGGAGCTCTCTCAGCCAAGACAATTTAAACCCTCCTGTGGTTCCACTACCTGGGGCCCTCAGACAGGATACCAAGAATACAAAGCTCTGTGCCAGGTGCTTTCTCTACAGACTTCACTCCCTAGAAAAGGTGATCATTTCAAAGGTGGGTCAGGAAAATTGTCCTGCAATGGTATGGGACCAATTCCAGAGGAGGTTTTGACTTGTGTTTTCCTCCTGCCCATACTTGCTCAATTGTATGCATTGATGACTCTCATTTGTTTATCCAATACTTGGGCCAACATGGAGGCTGCCATACTTTCCTCTCCAGAAGCTGAGATGTGACTTAAGGTTACTTTGGACGTGTATTGTGTATGTGTGTGTGCGTGCGTGTGTGTGCTGGGGATCAAACCTCATGTCCAGTATGTGCTAGGCAAGCACTTTATCACCTAGCTACGCCCACAGCCTACTTGTAAATTCTCATGAGAGTCCACTTTCATGTGCCCATCAATGTTTGGAGAATTCCCATGTAATTTAACTTTGGGGATTATTTGCATTGACTAAAAGGCTCAAATCCATGGACCATTTTCTCATACAACCTGCTCTGATCCTATGTAACTATAACCTGTCATGCTGCCCACCATAGCTGGCCCTGAATATGCCACCTCATCCACTGACCTATACCACTAGGCTTCTGTCCAGGTCCTGACAACCTATACAATCCACTTGTTCCACACAAGCTGAGCAATTTAGTGTTCAACAAAGGTTCCTTCTGCTCCATCCTCATGTCCCATCTAACAATCCGCATTCTATTTGGCCTTGGAGAGGAACTCAAAAGTCAGAAGCCTCATTCAATATTGCAGCAGATAATGTTCCTCACAAGAGTCTTTCAAGGATATGTGAAGAAATGAAGTTTTGGGGTTTCTGAGTTGAAAATAACAGAAACAGACTTCAAGTAGCACAACTGTTGCAAAAAAAAAAAAAAAAAACTGAGAGAAAGGGCTCAGGAGAACACCAGGAAAATCAGGAGGTGGGACAGTCAGAACCACAGACCTGATGCTGTTGTGAAGCCAGATAAATGGAGGCATCACAGGGGTTCCCATAACATAGCTATTGCTCACTTCTGTGGTCCCTGGAAATCAGTCAATGCAACAATGACCAAAATGGGTTCTCCATGGTCAATGACTGTGTGTGCGTATGCACCCAAGACACAGAACCTAAATTTGAAACACAGGGACATTGGAGTTGAGTAGATGCTTCAGCATCTAGGGAAAATATGAAAATAACTCTCTGGCCCTTACATCTCTAGGTAGAAGGAAGGTTCTTCTTTCTATAAAGGATCTTATCAAAGGTTTATTTCCCAAATACGGTAGGGTGATTCTGACGTCACGCCGCCAAATAAATGAACAAGCAAACAGAATAACAAGTATTCACTCCAAGGCATGAGTAATATCCAGAGTGTTGTGTTCCCAGGTGTCACGTCACTCAAACAGAAGTCTTGTGCAGTTTAAGGAGACTCTGTCTCTCCTTCCATCTGGGTAATTTTATGCTGTTGCTTTGTTCTTCTGCTTCTGCCAAACAAGGTTGGTGAATAAGTAAACCAACACCAAAAATGAGTTTAGGAGAGATGGCAGATATTCTGGATAACAAAATAAAGATTTAAATTTTAAAATATTTTGAGGTAGTTGATCCATGCATTGAATCTAACAACATATAACATAACAACAATAAAAATACCTGCAACCCCATTGCATGCACTGTTTCAAGCACTGTTATATATGAATGTAATTTCACATCAGAGCTATCCTATCAGGTCCATAGTGATATTAACTCCAGTATGATTGGGGAAACTGAGGAACAAATGAAGAGACCTGCCCAGCTGGTGATTTGCAGGGCCACGCTTTGAACTCCAGAGCCTGTGCTCACAGAAGGTGCCTTATCATGTCTTACGTGCATAGGGACAGGTAGGGAAATGTGACTTAGCAGCAGCACATAAGGAAAAACAAATAAACTATGGAGCATAAGTCCTGTGGGTGATGTGGCTGGCAATAAAATCTAATGTAATGTAGCCTTAAGCTGCAATAAAAGAAGTGTAGAGAAGGGAGTTGATAATCTAGACTTCAGCTGCCCAGATTTCTGTCCTCAGTCCTTTTCTATGAGGAAGGTTGGAGAAAAAAATGAATGAGACTTTCAGTCTGGACATGTTGAGACTGGGAGAAAGCACCCTGGAAACTGTGGCCCAATTTATCAATACATCCTATGCAGCACCTAACTGCAAATACTAAACATGAAGGAAAAATTACAGGTATCGGTAATTTGATAAAAGGCTGTATCAAGGAACATAACCTGATGGGCATGATGGTGCACATCTGTAATCCCAGCAACTCAGGAGGATGAAGCAGGAGGATATCAAGTTCAAAACCAGGCTCAGCAACTTAGAGAGAGCCTGAGCAACTTATTGAAACCCTGCCCCCCCCCAAAAAAAAAAATGAAAAGGACTGAGAATGTGGCTCAGTGGTTAAGTGCCCTGGGTTCAACCCCTGAACCAAACAATAAATAAATAGATAATACATACATACATACATAACCTGCAGGGAGGTGGAGTTCAGCTCCACCTTAAGGAAACATTTCCAGTGGTGAAGGTTTCCACCATATCGATGGCTTGCATTTGAGGATAAAGAGTTCCATATCACTGGAATCACAGCCATTATTAGGAGATGACCAAAATGGGAGCACCGGTTGGCACTGTGCATTGGTCTAGGTGGCCTCTCAGGGTCCCACCTAACATGCAGGAGTGTGATTCTGTTATTTCACCCTCCAACTTTCTTTGACCCCTGTACTGGATGTGACTTGGCCTTCCTGTGTTTTAATTTGTTACTATTTCCTTTGTAGCAACTACTATGCAGCCTAGAGATTTTAAAGGCAGATCTAATATTTTCTGTACTGTGGATGTTGTCAGATCACAGAGGAATGGCTCTCTTGTTTTAACCATTTTTTTGTGCCCAACTCAGAGCCTTTTATTATTTTAATAATAAGAAATGCAAACCAACCTGCCAGTGGACCCCGTGAAGGCTTGGGGTCAGCAAGGTAAGGACATTGCTATAGTATGGATCTTGAATATCACCCAAAGGCCCTTGTGCTAGTCTTGCTCCCCAGGGTGGGCCATTTAGAGATGGATGAAACTTCAAAAGGTGGGGACTAGTGGAAGGTCTTAGGGTCACTGGGGTTGTACCCTTGAAAGGGGCTGTGGGACTTGTGTCTTCCCCTTCCTTCTTTTTGCTTCCTGGTGATGAGGTGAGTGGTATTACTCATCTATGATGGACTGCCTCAACACAGACCCAAAGCAACAGGCAAATCGTGAAATGAAATCTCCAAAACTGTGACCCAATATAAAACTTTTCTTTTTACAAATTGATTATGCTGGATATTTTGCTATAGTGGTAGAAAGATGACTGGCACAGATACCATGCTTTGTCTGTTCTCTGCAGAACTTAGAATGCAGATATTTAGGGAATGTGGTTATAAAGTAGGATGGAGCTGAAGGCCAAGGTCAAATGGTAGATTCTGTAAAATACTGTCAAATGGCATATCCAAGAACACTGGATTGGCCATATACTTCCAAATAAGAGATTCATATAATGTGTCATATATGGGTCTCACATTTAATTAGTCAAAAAAGAACCATCTTCAAATTAAACACACACACACACACAAAAACTGCTTCTAGGTAGTGAAAATAGAGTAGTTAAATGTTGTATCAGCCCCTAAGTTAATAACTGATCTTGGGCAAGTTGGGGTTCTAAGTACCTGGATCCTCTTCTCTAAATGAAGGTTGACTGGAATAACCAATGACTCTTGTCATGGTTTCATCTGATTCCTGAGAGTTCTACCCAATAAAGACAAGTTCTCAGCCCTCATTATAGGCAATGATGAACCCAACCACTCACTGTGGCTAGACTGCCTGCAATAGGAAATATCATTTAATATGCTATTTGTTAAAGGAGGCAATGACAAGATAGAATGGAAGCAGATGAGAGAGAAGAGGATGGTGGGAGGTATGGAAAATGTATCTCATCAGGTTAGGAGATGCGTTGAAGGGTGTGAGGAGTCTAACATGGTACCTATCTCAGGTACCATGTTAGAAAATCTCAGTTTTGTTATTAACAACAATGGAGAACTAGGAAAGTGTGCTTTCACCCTTATAAAATGCTGGCCATAATATTACCCACTCATAAGGTCATTGTGGGTAGTAAGTCTCACATATGGCATCTTCTAGTTACTGCCTACAACTAAGTAAGTGCTCAACAAATGCTGGATTTTAACTATTATCCAAAACCAGTTTCAAATATCTACAGGGCTGTCAGAAAAGGAGGAAACAGTGAAAGGAGGTAAAGTGTAACTACTGGGGAAAAGTCACCAAAGAGGGGCATTTTTAGCTTCTCTTTCCTTAAATAGAAGATTTTAATGAATAGAGGTAATGAATCACCTTTTGCCCCACGGGTTCCCTGGGAGGTAGTTAGCCGGCTGTCATCAGTACATTTAAGGTGTTGTAGAATTATTGGCAAAAAGAAAATCTGCTCAGAAAAGAGTTAGACCAGGAGATCTCGAAAGCTCCTTTTATGGATACAATTTAGGATCATGTGGAGGCGCAGGATGAAGCAGTCAGCTCATCTCTTCTGTCCTGCCACTCTGTCCCTGAGGTCCAGGGAGGCTGGGTCATGGGACACATTATCAAACCTAAGAGCCAGCTGAGCACCTGGACTTTCAAATCCGGCATCCCTTTAGCCTTGTGAGCATGGACAAGTGTCTTGAGCTTCCCTGACAGCCATTGTCCCTTTTGTAAAATAGATCCTATTACTGTCCCCAGGAATGGCCAGATGGAATAAGGGAGGAACTGAGTGCAGCATCTGGCGCAGAGTAAGATCTCAAAAAGTTGGCTGTCTCCCTTTCTCTTTCTCAGGCAAATAGAGGCAGAGAGGCCTTTTCCTTGTCAGACCCAGGCAGGAGGAAACCCCAGCCTGGGACAAGGACAGGTGCCACAATGAGGCCGCAGATGGGAAACAGCATGGCAGCTTAGAAATGCCCCCACTTCCAGCCTTGGAAAACCCAGCCTGGGGCTCTAGCTCAGTTGGTCGAATGCTTGCCTCCCATGCACAAAGCCCTGAGTTCAATCCCTAGCACCTCCTCCTGAGGAAGACAGAAACCATCAGACAGGGCTAGGCCTTCTTCAGCTGCCATCTCTTCAGGAGTTAAAACTGTCACTGTTCAAGCCCCTTGAAATCCCAAACTACATTTACCTGAAAACAAACAGGAACAGTCTTGAAATTGAGACGATTTATCAAGAGACTAATTATCTTTTAAGCTAGTCTGGAATAGTAATGAGCCCCTCTTACACGAAAGCAGACCTGTGATGGCTATCTCCACCCCACACGCTCAGCCAGCTTTCCCAGCAAGACATTACTTCAGGGTAACATCCCACAGCAGCCCATACATGAAATAAACGGGGGCGGGGGGGTGGGCGTACAAAGCAAGAAGGAGGCAGACATGTTTCAAAAGCAATGCTTCTCTCGAACGTCTCAAATCTTGACTGCTTTTTGAATATTTGAAATGCAAGAAGGATGAATCACTTAAATTCTGAAATCATTCCGAAAAGGCAGGCACTGATAAACAATTCATCTCTAATTGGGTGAGGCGCCCCATCTAAAGCAAATGTTCAGTGCAGGAACTTATCACTGCAGGAACTGTTCGCTGTCACCATTACTCTATAAAACCTAACCCCAGGTCTATTTATGAGAGGGCAAATGACCTCAGCATTTATTCAGGATTCATCACGAACTAGACATAGGACTAAATTTTGATATTACTTTTACAACAGTCCTAGGATGCATATGTTACTATGAGGTCTGCTTTTTCAGACAGAGAATTCGTTATGTAGCTTATTCTTGTTCACTTGCTTTGGAAGCCCATGGTGTTGGAATTGGAGAGGGTTTGAACTTCAGGGTAAAGAAAGAGAAGCCCTCTGCTTGGGGACAAACTAAAAAGCAATTGCAAAAGAAAAAAAAAACTCAGTGATAAAGATAAATAATATTTAATGCTACATTTTAAAAATCAAGATTAGTGGGCAAAAAAAAAAATCTGTGATGAGCAAAAGTGCCAATTTTCAATAAAGATAGGAGCTAAGCCTGCACTTGCATGCTGGGCCTCACTGGCTACCCCTCCTCCCAGCCCTGTCAGGGCGGCCTCCAAGGTTAAATAAGTGGTCCAAGCGTCAAGGATGATGGGGACCAAACTGAATATTGCAGGGTGTGTTCCCAGGTAAAACACTCCCCAAAATCCACGTGGGCCTGAGTCCCCAGTAGTGTTGGACCCTGTTGTCTTCAAAGCTTATTTTTATAAAGAAGGGTAAGACCGCATCGATAGCAAGGACTCTACTCCAAATTCTTGCTATTTGTTCTAACTGATGGAGGCTAATACAGGCTTAGAAGAGATCTCCATGTGTCCTGAACTAAGCCCAGGGAGGAGCATCCCCTATCACTTAGTTGCTCCATTAGGTGATCATCACAGTGGGGACAAAGCCAGGCCTGAAGCCATTTTCTCCAAGGAGCTCAATGTAGAGGAGTAAGGTTAACTTTTGTAAATCTTTCCAGTGCAGAGGGTGTGTTAAGAGGCTTTCAGGAACAGAAGAAGGGGGACAGGGTTTTATGGAAGAAGTAAAGGCTTTTGTTTACCTGAAGTAACCAGGAAGAAAATTTTAAGAATAAGGGTGTGTTCATTCACAAACCCTGCTTGGGAAGCAGTCAGTTATAGAAGGTACCAGGTAAGACTCTGGCCACTGGCCACCGAAACCTCTAAAGCTTCTTATGGCAAATTCCTAGATCCAACACCCCAGATGCCTTCCAGGAGGATTCTGACAGACAGAGGAAAGGAAGAGGGAGACACAGAGATTTGTAATTACCATGAAAAGAGCATCAATTTTTCCTCACACTTTCTCTTCCCCCTTTCCTTCTCTTCTCTCTCGCACTCCTATCTCACTTAATATCCCAATGTACAATTTCCTGCCTGAGCAGAAATCTTGACCCCACAACCATGAGAACAATCCTCTATCTCAATAAGTCAACAGTCTGATGACCAATTAAACAAAATAACACAGAAATTCTGCCTCCAGTTCTAACAAATGGGGATTATTCACAAGCACTTAGAATTTAACACTGACTTCTATTTTTTTTAAGTTAAATAAACTGTCCAGTGGTAAGTGAGCATCGGTTTACAAAACACTTTGTCTTACTTTCCACTGAGTGACTTAATCCTCCCTCCCATAATCCATTTGCATTGATTTCCTTCTTCATCAACTGTCTCTGCTTTCCAACATAGGGCAGAGCTGCAAAAATTCCAGGGCTGAATCACCAGGGAGGCAACTGTGCTCAGTTTAAAAAAAAAATATACAAATAAGTACCCACTTAAGACAGTACTGTACTTATTTTTAATAGAGCTTTCCTCTTAATTATAATGTAACATTAGTTTTTCTTTCATTCTTCTGAACTTTCATAATGACACTATCAACCAGGAACAAATATAAATTTGTGCAGCCTGAAATATGCAATTTAATCATAAGCCATAATTTCCATATCTGAGGAGAAGGGAAAAAAAATATCAAATGATTAAACTCCAGTGCACCAAGACCAGTCTTGAATTAAATTCTACTCTCTGCTAAAGTTAGATTTTGTACAGCAATATCAAAAGCGGTTTAAAGGTAATAGTAAAATATTTGCTGTTATATTAAAACTCCATACCCAAAAGTGTTTACCAAAGACCAAACTGCTATTCTTTTTTTTTTTTTTTTTTTTTTTTTTTGTAAATGAGAAATGTCTTGCAGATATCTTCAAAACCTCTTGAAAGGGTTGGCAATGATATCACAGCCGTCTCACTAATATTTCTCTTCTTTATTCATTCTGTTCCCCTTGGAATCAGAAATGATGCTCTTCCTGCGGGAGGGGGGGGGGGGAAATCCAGAAAATCCTCCCAGATCACTGCTTGGTGAGAGCTAACCTTGTTTATCCTGCTGCCCAGCCCCCACCCTGGCTTCTGCTCACTCTCGAGTTACAAGATTTCCCAACTTTCTAGCAAAGTCCAAGGTGAAAAGAGGCTGAAGGTAATGGGATCCACCCACTAGAAAGATGCTAATCCTGACAAACTGCTGGAGCAGGAGTCTGAACCACAATTAGATTGAATTCGGTCTCTCCGGAGAAGTTCTAACAAGGCTGGTGGTAACAAAACCGCTTTTCATGGTGCCCTCAAAAGCAGATGGGCTCCATGCAGAAAGTTGGAGAAGGACGCCATTGCCCTCTAGTGGCCAGAAGTGCAATCTTCCGCGAAGGAGTCCATTTCCAGAGATGCACAAGGCTCTCGATGTCAGGGTAAAATTATAGCAGAAAGATGTTTAATTATCCTCCTCGAGTGTTTTCTTTAGTCCTTCCTGTTCGTAGAGGAGGCTGTGGATGGCTATCACAGTAATCCTGATGGAACGACTCACTCCTACTCCTATTGCCGCATTAGGATGGGCCCAACATTCTCCAGCTTTAGTTTCTGTTTTTAAAAGACCTGTTGATTTTTTTCCCCCAATTAAACCACAAATTTATATAGGTCATATATCTTCATATATATTTCAGAGTCGTTAACTTTGAATTGGAAAACTGAAAACTCACATTCTGGGTAACCAAAGAATGGGAGTTTTTCACCAATTAGTTGACTTTTTATGAAATAACACCTCATTTCATAAGGGAAAAATTATCCAAAACATATTTCGACCCCTTAAATAATTACTTAGTGAATATACACAATGCTTTAATCTTCTAGGGAGAAAAGTACTTGGGAATTCATTGTCATTCTGAAAATCTGGCCGATCAAGAAAAAGGTTTACTACCCACTTTCAACTCTATGAAGCACTGTTTCAATATTTATTATTTTTTTTTATTACTGCTACTATTATTATTATTAAATGATTGGGTATGCCTCTAATCAAGCTTAAAAAAATCAATACTGAAAATAAATTCAAAATTAATATGTTTCTCAAATGTCTACCTACACAAACTTATTGAGAATGAAAAATAAATCAGATTTACAGATCTTGTTGAGATGGTTCTGAAAAATAGATTTAAATATAAAAGATCCAAGTTTATGTGATCTGTGAGCTTCAGAAGTCACCAGCATTCATTCACAGGCAAGGTTCACACACTATGTTCATGGGAGTGTAGCTTTGGCATTGTAAATCAGGCCATGAGGTCAAAGTCATGGCATTTCCCATATGAGGGTCCCCAAACCAGAATCTTTACAAAGCAGCCATGTAATTCTATTCAAAGTGAGAGAAAAACCATGAATTATGAAGACATGTGCATTAAAAAGAGCATGAAATTGATCCGTATTCCCCCAAATCATGACATGGTTCTCCAAGTCGCCCCCCCCTTCTCCCAAACATAAATAATGGAGAATACACATTTGAAGGTACCACAGTAAAAGGGAAATATAAGTTCTAGGCCATAAAAAGATACAGCTGTAACTTTATTTTTTTTTTCAAATTAACCAAAAGATTGTATCTTAATTGAAAATAGAATTTAGGTTTCTAGTAATTTTACTGTCTCGCGTTCTGATAAGAATGCTGAGCAAAATGAAAGTTCTGAAGTGCTATCAAGATGGTCCACTGCTTCAATTAGAAATATTTTAAAAGCCTATTTTTCTGGAATGCCATAAACCCAGTTTGAATACATCTACATGTGTAGGCCTCACCAGATTATCCCATCTCAATCCTTCCTATGCATTTCTTCAACACCCCCCCACCACACACACACACACACACAGGGGTGGACAAGGAGGGTGTTTTTTTTTTTTTCAAGCAATATAATAAACAGAGCAGTATATGAAGACTCTGAAATTGTAACTAAGATGATAACGATAATAATTATTATTAACAATAAAGTATGGCTACAAGACATTTTTCATGCATTAAATTGTAATGTCTCAACAAAAGCAAGCTATCAAGCTAATTCTTACTCAAAGTTTCTTGGCCTCTTCATGCCTTTGCTTGGTCTCTACTGGAAACTACTCATATTCCTTTGTACTAGGCAGGATTTCAGTTTTGCACAGAGGATGGAATTCCAGGGCCTACTGGCCAACTTTAAAACTTGGAATCAGAGCTTAGGTTTAAGGAACTCAACATGACTGTAGCTTCAGAGTCCCTCTGGTCCTGGCCACAACTATGTCCCTTTGTTTTGTAACTTTTATTCCTTTGTTCCTCTGAAAGAAGACCAGGCTCCCAGAAGCTGGGGTTGGGCAGGGACTTTTATGTTTCCCAGTCTGCACCTCCGTATTTGTAAAAATAATCCCAAGATTAATGAAATGAAGACCAGCCCCTTCTCTTTTCCTCTCCCATCTCAAAAGGCTCCAGTGCAGAGTCCAGCCTGGCAAACATGCTGATGCGATACTAATGGATCCTCGCTCCTGAGAACACATCTGCATCCCCATCCCCAGGAAATCCAGACACCCCACAAAACCATCGATGTTTGCTGCAAGCCCAAGTAATAAGCAAATTGATCTAGCCTCTCGCCAGATTAATTATCATTGCTTCCCTGTGATTAAACCGAAAACTTACTGTCTCATTTTAACCGATAGGAACGATCAGAAGAAAACAAGAAAAGATTTCAGAATCATCTGAACAAGATTTCTATAGGAGGAAACCGAAGGGAAGACTTTAGGCAATTGTATCCCTCTTGCAGCAGTGTTCCAGGAAAGAACCCCCCCATCCCCAACACACACACACACACACACACACACACACACCCCACCACCAATTCCCACCACCGCTTAGCTTAGGAAAGGACCCGTTGTCCTGCGGGAATAGCATTATTAAATAATTAAAAGATGCATTTTCTTCATAGCAATGCCACGGCCCGTGAAATTCCTGCTGCATTATCAGCAAAAGCAACAGGGCTTCTTCTAGCATCTAGAAAACCTTTCACCCGAGAGAGCCAGGAGCACGCAGCACCCGCGAAAGCAGGGCCTTGTAAAGAAATAGACAAGGAAGCAGGACCTTCGGGCCCCTAGGACCCCACTTTCTCTAGGGACTCTGCTCCCTAGGGTGAGGCGACCCTCCAAATGGTCCTCGGGATTGGGGACAGGGAAACGGGGTGCTCATCTTGCCGCTTTTCCGTTCCCTGCCGGCTTCTCCGAGCCTCCTGCCTCCAGGACTCGCGTTCTGGGGGCAAAGCGCAGAGAGGCTGTGCGTGCTAGGAGCTGGGGAGGCTTGGCGCGCTCCGAGAGGAGGCGCAGGCTTGGGGAAAGCTTTCGTTCGCAAAGTTAACGTTAACCCTGGAAGGCTTCGCCAAGCCCAAGCCCGAACCCAGCTCTAGTCCCAGCAGCTTGCAGACCTACCCCTGATCCGTTGGGACTTTAGGAACCGCCGCCCGAGATCCGGAAGAGACTTGGGCTTGAGGGCTGGAGCGCGCGCCGCAGTCGGCAGCCCCAGAGCCGCAGTCAGCGGACCAAACCCACGCTATTAAATTGCGGGGGATCGCCGCTCCAAGCCGGGCTCCTTCCCCTTTTCGGGGCTTTCCCAGCAGTCTCCACCCGAGGGACTGTGCCCTGGGGATCGCTCAGCGGAGATCATGGAAGACCGCGTAGGAACCCCTCAGAGAGAGGTCTTCAGGTCGCACGCAGCTTTCCGAAAGAGGCGCAGCGCGGGCGGGCGAGCCCCGTGCTGGGGGCGACTTTTCCCCAGAGAAGAGACCGGGGGCAGTCGGCGTGTCCGGAGCTAGCTCTGCAGTCCCTTGCCCCAGCCGGGTGCAAAGCCCTTGTGCCATGGCCTGGGCACAGACCCCAGAGGAGGCCTGAGCAGGGAAGAGTGGTGGAGCGCACATCTGGCTCTTCTACCCCCCTGCGCCGCCCTCGCCCTCAGCTGGCTCCCTTCTCCTTTTCTGATTTTTTAAACAAATCTTTACACACACACCCTCCACCTTCTGCTTTGCATTAGCGAAGTCTTCTCCGGTTAGACCTCAGCCTGCCCCCCTCCCAAGACAGTCTCTAAGGAAATCCTACCCCCACCCACTCCGAGAAGCCCTGTCCTGGAGAAAGGAAGGGACTGGCGGAGCGCCTTACCTGGGGCCCTTGCGGGTGGACGCGACCTCCGGCTGTGGATCTCTGGTGCGGGGCAAGCGCAGCGGTGTCAGCCTCAGTCCCGGTCCCATTCACAAGTCGGCGGCGGCTGCGAGCGGCCCCCGCGGCATCTGCTCCTCGGCCCGCGACGCTCCCCTCAGCTGGCGGCGGCCGCGGAATGAGCCGCCGAGCGCGCTAGTGGCAGGAATGAGAAACCGGGGGGAGGTGGCGGGCGGCGGGCGGGCGGGCAGAGGGGAGGAGGAGGGAGGCCGCCGCTGGGAGGGATGGAAAGGGCGGGGGGCGGAGAGGAGCCGAGGCTTCGAGCGCGGCGAGCTGGGCCTGGCAGGGGCTGCGGGGGCCGACCTGGTCCGCGCCCCTCCCCCAAGGGCCCGAGATGTGCCAACCCCTGGATCCTTTGCCGCCCCTCCCTCCCAGGTCGAGGCGCTCCGACTCCCTTGGGGCTGAGACAGAGTATGGAGCGACTGAAGTTGGGCTCCGGGGACGCACAGCCAATCAGGGAGGGCGACGGAGGGAAGCTGGAGAGGGATTGGGAGCCCCCATTTTCCTCCTTCCCCTAATTCCGCTCCATCTGGTCAAGCTGGGTCCTCGCCTGGCCCCCCTGATGGTGGGTTGAAGGAAGGCATCGCCCAAGTGGGGGAGGCAATCAGGAATTAGGGAGCGCATTCTCTTCTTCCTCACTCTGCTACCCCACCCTCCAAAAATCCCTCCACGTTGGCGGCTCTTTCCCAGCTCCCACCCCTTTCCTCAAGCCCAAAGCCCCCTCCCTTGCAAACTCGGCTTGCGGTGCGGGAAGGGGGCTTTGGACTTTGAGAGAGCCTTCTTGGTTCTCTTCCAGTCCTCTTCTCCCCCCACGCACAGCGCCTCGGGGGAGACGCCAATAGGTCAACCTCACCCCCCACCCGAGGGATCCTTGATCCTTACCCCAGAGGGGTATCAGTCCCCCCGCGGGGTGGAGGGGGTCACTTGTTGCCGCCCCCACCGGTTCCCTTGCAGACCCGCCAAAGGAAGGAGGACTGTGGAGAGTGCTGTTCTGCGGGAGGGAGGGTCTATGGGGCGAACTACCCGCATCCTCCCTAGGTCTAGGGTTTCCCCTCACCGAGGGGTGCGGGCAACCGGGGGGGGAACACCAGAGCCCACTTCCTGCCCTCCTTCACCGAATCGTTGGGAGAAAGGACTGGCGGAGCCGGGTCTTTGCAAATCGCGTTAGGGACTGGGCGGGGCGGGGCTCTCCGGGTAGCGGGAGGCGTGTGGGGACCCGCACTCTGAGCCGGGAGCAACTGTGCCTACGCGGGGATCCCTGTTTAGGACAAGTTTCCAAGGTGGGAGCTGGCGGACAGGGAAGAGAGGCAGGGAAGGTGGAAATGCAAATGGGTCAAGGGTGGAAGGAACCGCTGGGAGGGACCGGTCAGGAGCTGGGAGTGGAGATGGAGACGCAGATCAGCGAAAAAGAAGGGTGAGAGGGACGCAAAGGGAAAGCTGGGTGCTGGAGCAAAAGAGTCAGAAAAAAAAAAGCATGAAGGAAGGAGAGAGACCCGGGAGTTAGTGGGAAAAGAGGCCCCCAAACGTTCAGAGTCTCCAAGAAAGCGGAGCGCTCCTGGGGAGGAGACTGGAGTGCCTGGGGAGAGGAGGAACTACAGAACCCCCAGCTTCAGCTCCCTGCCACCTGAGGTCACTGAGCGCGCAGAGCTCCTCGGTTTCCAATCGAGGCAAGGAAGCGTGCACCGAGGTGGGGAACCAGGCGAGGCTACCCTAGTACCTGCCCTCCTGCTTGCATTTATCTCCTGACCACTCCGTGGTCGGGATCCCTGTGTCAATATGCGCCTATCTCCGTCCGCCTCCTGTACCAAGGAAAATATTGCGGCCTTTAAATTGCCCATTCCTCCCAGGAAGGCGACAAATTTCCAGAAACTCTTATTCCTCTGATCCCCCCACGGCCATTGCCATACATGTCCAAGGTGACATTCCTCTGGGCCACCACAGCGACTCCTGGGAGACCACCGAGTGCTGTTCTGGAGAGTACGGTTGAGGGGCCATCCAATTTCTTTCGCGTTTCCATACCTCTGCCTTGCTTTTTCTGTTGGTCTTTTTGACCTGTCCTTTCATGGACCACAGCAGTACGGTCTAAACCGTAAAACTCTGTATGGTATGCCAAGTCTCTGCCCTAAGGGAGCATAGAAGCTAAGGCTTGCTGTGATCCAGCCATTGATGCTGGAGAGGAGGGAGCAAAGTCTGATTCTCCTTCAGAAACAAACGGAAAGAAAGAAATACTTCAGTTTTGCTCTTGTTTGGCTACAAATTGTTGCTTGGTGTATGCCATCCTTTCCACATAGGTATAAAGGGAACACACAGCCATCGTCAGTCATCCTAACTGCATAGGGGCAAAGATGCTCAGGTTCTGTGTAATGGTTGGGGCATCTTGACCTCTAAGGAAAGTTTCATTAACTCTAGTTTGGAGCACACCTAAGGATGAGCCTGGTCATATGTAATCTGACATTAACTGGAAATTGTCCTCTACTTTCTGTTCAGAATTCATCAAATGGCTGCAGCTGTTTTTTAGACCATCCAATTCATTAATGGGAGCATCAGCAAAATTTAAAAGTAAGTTCAAAATTTTTTGGTAAGTTTGCACACTTGAATCGGAGGAATCTAGTATATAGCTGTAGTCAATAGTTCCCTGCACAACCTAGCAATTTTATACCTAGGATTCTATTCAAAAGAACAACAACAACAACAACAAAATATGCCCACACAAACGCATATACTGAAAGACCCTAACAGCATTATTCACAGTTGCCAAAATTTGGGAACAATCCCAATACACCCAACAATGAATGAATGGGACAGACAAATAATATTACAATGGAATATTACTTAACAAACAAAAGGGAAAAGAATCTTGATAATCATTATATCATGAATGAACTTCAAAAACATATGCTTAAATCCAGATAGAGGCAAAACTACACCTTGTAGAATTCTATTTATTAGAAATGTCTAGGAAGGCAAAATGATAGAGACAGAAAGCAGATCTTCCTGCCCAGGGTCTAAGGGTTTAAATAAGAATTGACTGCAAAGGGGGTATGAAGGAACATGGTTGAGTAATGGAATGCTATAAATCTGGAGAGTGATGATGATTGTATGAATTTACTTTAAAAATCATTGACACATTACAAAAAAGGCAAAAATAGTTTTTATTCACACCTTTATTCTCAGAGAAACTTTGACCCACAGCTAAGCCCCAAAAGGAAATATTTGCAAGGCAGTTTTCCAGAGGGGGGGGGAAATATATATATATGAAGAAGGAGAAAAAAAAGGAGTCTATTTCTTAAGGAAAGATAACCATGCTTCTATTCAGCAAGTTCTATTTTGGCAACTGCTTGGAGAGTCTTATAAGTGTTAAAGCAAGTTAATTTCCCCTTTCACTCTTCTAAGTGATTAATTCCTGGGAACTAGAGTTAGGCATTCCAGTTCGTGACATTTTAAACACACCTACACATAGACACAGTACAAAGTGCACATTTCAGAGGGGATTTTTATGACTATGTTAGGATCTGTCTTAGAAATCCATATCAAGCACTTGGGTGGAGTAGTGTGTGATTACAGTTTAGATTTAAAAAGGAAATGAAAAGAATGGGGGGAAAAAGAGAGAGAACCCACTGACAGCTTAAACTGAAAGACTCAGTTCAGACCCGGCAGCCCAAAGTTTGGGTGTTTATCTTAAGTGGCCTCACCTTTCCTCTGCCTGCCCCTTCTTCCAGGGAGGAAGCCAGGGTTCATGGTTGCTCTGAAGCCAGGATAAAACAGCCCCTTGTGCTTCCTGCCTGTTCCAATCCAGACCGAGATGAGGCCCAAATGAGCCTTTTCTTCTCTTTGTCCTTGTCAGCACGAGTCTGATAATTTCCTGTGGATTCCCTCATCAAAGGCACCAGGCTCTCATCTCTTTGATGCATCTCTCCTCAGACTCTGAAGATAGCCAGACCCCGTTGAGAAACCCCTTGTTTCTACTTAGAAGCTCCAGGCTTGCACCTTCTCAAAACTTCCTGTTCTCCTTTGTACGTGTTGGAAAAAATGAGACAAGATCCAAGCAGGGAATGGATTTCCTCAAACTGCAGTGGACTCCAACTGTGCCTTCCCCAGGCAGAGGGAGAACAGGGAGAGAGATGACTGGGAATACCATTTCTGAATCAACACTCCAGGTAGAAACTTCCACTGTTGGATAGTTAGGAAAAAAAGCGAGAAGACCTCGCACTATTGATCTGTGTCTGATTCCTGGCTCTGTCCCTTACTAGCTGTATGGTTTTGGGTAATATTTATATTTCTGTGATCGGGGGTTTGCAAATCTGTAAAATGGGAATTATTATCTGTGTCAACATTGTTGTAGAGATTCAGTGTGCCCCCCATACCTAAAACAATAAGTTCTGTGCTAGAAACAGGCTCAATGAATAAAAAGAATAATAATAACAATTATTAATTATGAGATCTGAATTCTACACCTAAAATGACCTGAGCAAGAAAGAAGTTGTGTTGAAATTTTGAATTATAATAATCATGGATATTAATACTTTCTTAAATGTGATTAGTATTAAAAATTCTGGTCAAAAATATTTTGACAGTTAAAAAGTTACTTACATTCTAAGGATTGTTTTGGTCTTATAGGATTAGCTGTGCCTCTCTTGAGGAAAGGCCCTGAGTTCATGTCTTAGATCTGACACAAATGCATTGAGGCATCTTGGGTAAGTCATTCCCTTTTCTCTGATCTTCAGGTCCCCTACTTGTAATGAGAGCTTGCCCAAGATGAGCTTTGGAGAGGTTCCTTCCAGAGCTGAAATTCTGAAGTCTTCTATTCAGTAAAATCAAAGCATCTTGTAATTCCCCTTTCTGCCACTAGGAGCAATCAGCCAATAGTCTCAGGTTGATAAGACCTGGCTTTCTGAACTTCTGTCTGAATCACATGCTTTTCAATTCTAAACATTTGTCATCCAGACGGTAAGTCTCCCCAAGGGAGGGTGATACCCTTTTTATTTATATCTGCATCCCAGCACCTAGCTCAATGCCTGACACATCAAACAAAGAAGTACAGTAAATATTTTTGAATGAACTAATAAATGCTTTTGAGAGGATGCAAATCAGTATATTAGTTAAATATCACCACAGTATTCCATTATGAAAGATCTGAGCATTCAGTGTATTAAAAGTTCACTTCGTTACTCTCATAGATCTGCAAATTGGCTAGACTGGGCTGTGCTGGGGCAACCCAGTGTGCCTTCCCATATTTCTCCATTTCCCATCCTCTTTCTGGAACTGGTTCGTGCCTGTTCTCATGGTGATGGAAACTGCACAAGAGGTCATGTGGAAACATACACAGCCCCTGGATTTAGTCACAGAACTAGGAACTATCCCTTCTAACTTACTGCAGTGGCCAAAGTATCTCAGGTAGCCAAATGGAAAGTCAAGATGTGGGAGAATAGAATCTGTGTCATCAGTGGGGGAAACGTCGGAGTTGCACAAGAAGAGTGGATATAGAGACAGGTGAAGTGCAAGAGCGCTAATGCAGTTTCCTGCAGGCAGAATCAGGTTCCTATCATCCCTCCTTTCTGAGCATCTTGAATTTTCAAGTCTCATGGGTTATATCCTCTAGTCACAGATAGAGTTCTCTAGACCTTGGGAGACAATCAGAAGGCAATTCAGCCTCATGTCAGATCATTGTGACTATGTCCTTCCTTTACATCAAGGTTCAAGTTGGAACAAAGAAGGCAAGCAGAAGTCAAAATGGAATTATAATAACCACTAGCTTTTATTAAGTGTGTTTTATAGTCAGAAGCCTCTATGTATAAAACTAACAATCCTCAAATCCTTCCTTGAAAGTATTATATTATTGTCCTTTTTCTCCAAATGAGAGAATTGAGACAATACAAATATATGCACTGTCCAATCTAATACAGTTGGTAAGAGCTGGAGCTGGGGTTCTAACCTGCGGATATTTGACTCAAAAGGATGAAAGAAGGAAGGAATAGAAGCAGAGAAGGAAAAATGGAGGAAGGAAGGTAGAAGGAAAACAATAAAAGTATGATGTGCTATTTGGAATCCATTTCCAATATGAGAAGAAATGTGTGGATTCTGAGGGCCATGCCTTCCTGCTCCCTAGATGTGCTCAGACCAGAGGTGCTCAGATCACAGGCCTCACAATACTTCCTTTCCACAGCTGAGAAGCTGCCACATGAGCTGACATTGTTTACCTTGCTCATCTTCCAGTCTCCACCTTGACAATGCAAGCCCCACTTACCTTTATGCTATTGTTCAAAAGTAAGTATCCTCTGGACTCACATTTGCTGTTCCCTTGGCCCGGAACACCCTCTCTGTATTCTTCCTCATGGCTTACCCCTCAACTTTGCCTATTAAATAAGGACTTCTCTGGCTTGCTCATCAGCAGAAATACCCACTTGACATTCCATTCCCATTTGACCATTGTTTTGTATCCACTTAGACTGCTTTATTTTTGCTGATAATATATTTATCTACTAGAAATTGTATTTACTAGAAATGTTTCTATTTGCTTGTTTTTTTAAAAAAATATTTGGTTTTTAGTTACAGGTGGACCCAACATCTTTATTTTATTTTTATGTGGTGCTGAGGATCGAACCCAGTACCTCACGCATGCTAGGCAAGCGCTCTGCCTCTGAGCCACAACCCCAGATCTATTTGCTTGTTTTTATTTGTTGTCTTGCCCCACTAGGATACAAGCTTCCAGAGGGCAAAATACATGTTCTTTCTTCTTCACTCCTGTAACTTGAGCATCTAACACAGTGCCAGGCATATGGTAGGCTCTCAGTAAATATTTGTAAAAGAAATGCATGAATAATAAATGCATGAATAATGCTAACTGAATGAATAAGTCCCCAAACCAAAAGCAGATGGATCATCTGCTCAAATCCAAACATGGTGCAAGTGTCCCTTGCTTACAAAGTGAATTTAATGATGCCAATTATTCACATTTCAAAATGATTCTTTGATTTACTAAAGGTTTCATTCAGAAGCTAGTTAAAATAGCTACCTCCTTTAACACTGTTAAAAATATGATTACATTTCCAAAGTGATGGGGTACAGACAAATTTCTTAGACTATATGCATTTCCTAAAGTGAAGTATACAACTATACATAATGACAATTCTGTTTTTTGATTCCAGTTTGTTTGCCTTATGGACTGGGAGGTTGGCTTATTGAAACACCTCACAGAAGGCTATTTCAATGTTCCTGTGCGCATATATTCACATTCTTTTATAAACTCATGAATAGGTGCATTTAAATGTGTTTGCTCTCCAGGAGAACCTTTGGAAATATATTCAGGATTGATACTGGCTTGCTTTGTAAATAGTCTACAATTTGGACAACAGGATTTAAGAAAACTGTGTACCAATTTTCATGACCTTTAACTATCAGTACCAGGAAGGGGGAGACAGAAATCATCCTTATCCAACAGAAAAAGCTTTTTCAAAAAAAATGTTCCTTCTTGCATGTCTCCAACTTAGAATAGTCAAACTTTCCCATCATAAACCGAGTATTTTAGCATTAATCTAGTTGCTGTGTATATTTTCCTGTCCCTATTCACTTGCCTTTTGGGGGGCAAACAGCTAATAGAAGCATTTCCTTACAGCATAAGGTGGACCAAACTCAATATATTTTTATACACAGGTGACTTAAGAGCTTTATTTTTGCAAGCAATATTCCAGAAAAATCACCTTAGTTCTGAGTCTTAACTCATGATTGATTTTCCTTTTATACAGATTATTGTTCTGGGCTATGGGTAAAATTAAAGAATAATTTTTGGGTGCTTCTGAGGATTGAACACAGGTTCTTGAACATAGGCAAGCACGATGTCACTGAACTACACTTCCAACCTAAGAATAATATTTTTAATAGTTAGTCATTGAATACCTAAATGCTTTTATTCAAATCCTTACCATTAATAGTACACCCCTTTTATAGGTGATGATGGAAAAGCTCGGAAAATAGAATGTTTCATTCAGTTAAACAAATAATTGGATAATCAATGAATAATTAAATGTAATTCCATTGTTCAAACATTATCAGGGCATATAACTGGGAACACAAGTTACATGGAGGAGGTAGTAAGGAGCGTGAAGTCTTTTCCAAAGGTACTCATTCAATAATGAGAATAAAAAATGTGCAGAGGGGTTAGGATGCTCATAGGGACGGGACACTTCATACACAAGGACTAGATTGTATAAAGGCTTTGAGACAAAATAGGATTTGGAGCATTTGAGAACCTTAAAAAGAATCCATAGGGCTGATGGAACTATACAGAGACTTACAATCTGCAGCCCAGTATAATATTAAGAACCCCCAATTGTACCCAAATATAATAGGCAGTTATTGAATGATGTGTTGTCATTGTTTTTATGTTGCCATTATTACTGTTTTAAGCAGTTATGGTCTGATTGCATTTGTTGACAAAGAGCTACATATTGTGGGTGGAAAAGAGCTAAAATGGATGGAGGGGACTCAATGCAGACAGGAGTTTCAGCTTGGGCCAATGAGTCACAGCAAAGAAGAGAACAAGTCCTGAACATGTTCTGTTCTGGAACTGGAATCGAGACTTAACACTGAGTTTATTTAGAGCAAATAAATTATTTTTTATTTTGTTGGCTCAAGCAGTTGGGTAGATATAGACGTGTACTGTTGAACTGCAGAAAGTTGGAGTATGACCAGGTATTTGTCTATGGGAGCAATTGGGAGGTTAGGTTCCCCAACCTGAAGCTTTATGAGACCATTTCGGCATTAAGGTGCTCACAGCTATTCTCCTGGGTCACCAGATGTTTAATTAGTTAGAACAGAAAGCTCATGTCTGAGGGCAGGAGACATGGGTGCTGAAATGTGGACTTCCCTCTCTTTCCCAGAGCCATTTCTGCTTGTCTAAAATGAAGAGACTTACCCAAGAGACTTCTCTGTGCCTGTTTCCCTTGAAAAGTTCATGATTCCTGGTTATGGACACTCCAGATGAGTTTTCAAAATGAAGTCTGAGGATACACTTATACTGATTCCATCCCAGTTGGAATTCTGTCCGGAGACATAGGTAAAGTAGGGCATGGCACAATGGTAATGACCAGAGACACACAGAGGCATTCAGGTTGCCCCAGAGCTCAGTGCACAGGTCAGTGGAGTCCACTAATACTGCCATGCAGGGCCATCTGTCAGTGACTGTGGCTGTTCATGACATTCAGATATTATCACCTGCTCTCTTTCCTACCTGAAGTGTCCACACCACTGTTCAAGTTCATCTCATTTCTACTCCTATCAGGGGAAGGAAGAGAAGCCCCTGGTACAGAGCACAGGCTTAGAAATTAAGTGTCCAAGTCTGAGCCCTGGTTCAGCATCTCCCTTGCCATGAACAAATCATTTTCCTCTGGGAGTCTTCAGTTTCCTGTTCTTTAAACTGAGTTAGAAAAGTGGTAATTCACAATGCTTGGGATATACTAAATGATCAGTGAGTGTTTTTCTCTGTTCTCTTTCTTCTCCTCCCTACCCCTCATTATCTTCTAGCTTTCTGAACTGAGCTGAGTGATCAAACATTTCTGAAAAATAGCCCCTGACATTTTCCCCTCCCACAGAGAGTCTTGTCTGTAATTGGATCTTGCCTCCTAGGGTTCCCTCTGCTGTAGGTTTTACCCTCTCTCTCTTCCAGAGATGTCTCTAGGCCAATGATATATCATTGCTGTATCTCAAGTATACAGGCATACAGTAGGTATTCAATAAATGTTTGCTAACATTTACTGCCCAAAGGATGTTGGAAGCAGAAATCCTGAAAGAAGAAACAGAAGAGAAGTGGGGGTGAGGGAATCAAATATGTCCTGTCAGCTCCTCAACAGAGATTTTGGTGTAGACATAAAGGGAAAAAAATAGAGTAAAAGCAGAATCCATTAATTGGCCCGGATTGGATTACTAGTTCTCTGCTGTGTGACATACAGCTATCGTGCCGTCTTTAGTACAAGCAATCTTTGATTGACTAAGGAATGTTTATCAAAAGAAGCAAAATTTGCCATGTGTATTTACATTCTGAGATGTTCTGCTCCTTTAGCTTTGCTTACATCAACCGACGGAAGGGGGAGATGCTCTCAGACTGTCTGATTTCTTTAAGTCAGATGAGTCACAGAGGCAAACATTGAAAGATATGCTACCAAATAATCAATCATCAGATAAAACTGTTTGGATGTGACAGATGTATAAAATGAAGTGAGACTATTTTTTTGAAAGCTCAAGGTTTGCATATTTGCAAAAGATTCTGATAGAACAAAGAGAGAAAAAAAAAACATGTACTGGACTATCACTTGAAAGGAGGTATCATTTCAAAGCAGAGAGGCAGCCAAAAATAACCTTCCTTCATCTCTTAACCCTATTCCTCATCCTCATGCCTAGCTCCAGGAATTGCTTTTTCATGATGAATATTTTTGACTTTCCTTTCATTAACAATGTGGCTTCTAGAACACGGAAATGTTTTGCTTGGTCAGTGTCTGTCTTAAATATCATATAATATAGAAATAATCTTGCAGCAGTGGGAGCAGTAGCACCCAGTGTTTCATTACACCCATTTGGCTGATGCAGAAATTGCAGTGGTCGGTGAGAAGCTGTGTACACACATCGACACGGCTTAGACTTGCGCAGCTTGGTACCCACACATCCCAGCTTATGCCAGTGTCCCCTTTTACTTCTCAAATAGAAACTGATAAGCATCCTGTCTGATGGAATGATGACTTCCTGTAGAGTGGACATTTCACCTCTTGTATTCTATTTCCTGAAGCCAAATGCATGGAAAGCTATCAAACCCTGTCTGTCTCCAAATGTCCACATGCTGTAAACATCATCCTCTTTGCTTACTGTTACCCCTGCTTAACACAAGCTTCCCCCTGTGCCCTGGCTAATTCAAACCTATTCTTCAGAAGATTCATGTTCATGTGTCTGTTCCTCCAGAAATATTTTCCTGTTACTCCTTCCCATTCTCCCTTCCACTACAAGTAGGGACTTAAAATCCTCCCTTTGTGCTCTGTACATCCTATACTTATCTCTAATACAGTACTTGACCCATCATTTTCAAATATTTTCTTCCAAGGTTTTTTATTTCTTTAAGTACAGGGACCATATTTTATACATCACTGTGTCCCCAGAACCTATCACAGCCCTGGCAAATAGACTGTATCTGTGCATTTGAAGGTAAAATAAGAATATCCACTGGCATTCATTTAATGCCATGGTTTTAAGCAGTTCATATGTAGATTCATTTAATTCTCATAACAGACATGTGAAACAGACACACTATTGACAAGGAGCTTTTCTCGTAGGGGAGAAAAGAGGAGAAAGCATGTCCATGAACACATGCATAGACATGGCAGTTTTGAGTATTTTAGTGAATCGTGAGCTTGATCATTTTTTTATTTTTTTTTATTTATTTTTTTTTAATTTTTTTTATTGGTTGTTCAAAACATTATAAAGCTCTTGACATATCATATTTCATACATTAGATTCAAGTTGGTTATGAACTCCCAATTTTACCCCAAATACAGATTGCAGAATCACATCGGTTACACATCCACATTTTTACATAATGCCCTATTAGTAACTGTTGTATTCTGCTACCTTTCCTATCCTCTACCATCCCCCTCCCTCCCCTCCCATCTTCTCTCTCTACCCCATCCACTGTAATTCATATCTCTCCTTGTTTATTTTCCCATTCCCCTCACAACCTCTTATATGTAATTTTGTATAACAATGAGGGTCTCCCTCCATTACCATGCAATTTCCCTTTTCTCTCCCTTTCCATCCCACCTCATGTATCTGTTTAATGTTAATCTTTTCTTCCTGCTCTTCCTCCCTGCTCTGTTCTTAGTTGCTCTCATTATATCAAAGAAGACATTTGGTATTTGTTTTTTAGGGATTGGCTAGCTTCACTAAGCATAATCTGCTCTAGTGCCATCCATTTCCCTGCAAATTCTATGATTTTGTCATTTTTTAGTGCTGCGTAATACTCCATGGTGTATAAATGCCACATATTTTTTATCCATTCATCTATTGAAGGGCATCTGGGTTGGTTCCACAGTCTAGCAATTGTGAATTGTGCTGCTATGGACATCGATGTAGCAGTATCATTTTAAATACATATTTTTTTAGTTGTAGGTGGACACAATATCTTTATTTCTATTTATTTATCTATCTATTTATTTATTTATTTATGTGGTGCTGAGGATCGAACCCAGGGCCCTACACGTGCGAGGCAAGCTCTCTACCACTGAGCCACAACTACAGCACGTGAGACACATTGATAAACATATAACACAGATCATAGGTGGCTCCATGACTTTTGCACTCGCTCCTAGTCTGTGTTAAAGTGTGCAGTCCTGGTGTCATGTTCAAGATAAAGGAAGGTCCCAGAATGTGAGTCACATGGAGAAATGATTTGGGGATGTGTAGTTTGGAGAAGGAAATGCTCTGGGGGCGATATGATCACTTTGTTCAAATATCTAAAGGGCTGTCATGAAGAAGAGTGATTAGATTCATTTTGCTTGGCCCCATGGGGTGCAAAACTGAGAGCAATGCATAGAAACATCAGAGAGGGAAGTCTGCTCTCTGGTAAGAAAGGTCTGGGAATAGAGAGCTCTGGTTCACTTTTAGGATGAAATTCATGCTACTGTCCATGTGACAGGCCTTGTCATATCACAGGGGACTTCTTCTTTAGGTAGGAAAGGATATTACAGGACCACCATCATCCCTTCTATGTATACATTTTAATGGAAATTGTAACAAGTCTAGTTAGAGTTACATGGGCTTGGGACTAAAGTGCTCTCCCATGAATATTAAAACTACTATGACCACCACCACCGCCACCACTACAATTATAATGAAAAGTCATGTAATAATGCTTGCAAGGCCGCCCCTAAGTGCCCAGTACATGTTTTCTCTGTTGGACATTTTGCAAACACAGTGTTATTTAACCTTCACAGCAATCCTGATCGCTGATGTCATCAATCTCATTTGAAGTTGTGGGAACTGAGACTCTGGGAGATAAAGCCAGATGCTCATGGTTTGCAGGACAGTAACATTAACAACCCACGTGTCTGACCACAAAATCAGTTCCCTTGCTGTTTTGCAGAAGGGCAGAGGGAAAAGAGAGAAGTATGAAGAAAAAACATAATAATTCTAGATTAAGCCAGATTTACTTTGAAAAAAAAAAGATGGCGCTGTATTCTTGAGGTTTTCTAATGTCTTGTGTAACTCACTAAACATCACTGGTTATACAGGCTGCAATTATTGATGACAAATTCATTTGTTTGATTCCTTCTCTGAGGATCCCATTTAATCCTGAGGATACTGTACCCTTCATAGGGAGAGCTGCTTCAGGGCTATATGAGAACAGACCACCTTATGCACATCGTGCATATACACCTCAAAAAGATCATCTGCAGATGAAGGAAGAAAATGTGGCATATAGGCACAACAGAGTACTATTCAGCCATAAAGAAGAATGAAATCATGTCATCTTCAAGAAAATGCATAGAATTGGAGGCCACTGTTCTAAGGGAAACAAGGTAATCACCAAAAGACGAATATTTCATGCTTTCTGTCATATATGAAAAATTTTTAAAAAGATGACATGAAAGTAGAAGATTGACTTTTGGGGTAAGGATAGAAAAAAGAGACAAAGAGGGGGTAGGAGGGAGGGTGGAGATAATCAAAGCACAATATACGCATGAATGAAAATATCACAGTAAAACTCATTGATTTGTATAATTAATACAAGCTATTATGATAAAATAGAATTAAACCTTTCTAAAAAAATAGAGAAATCAGGAGGGACTTACATAGGGTGAGTTGAAGAACTTGGAAAGGAATTGAAAGTTCCAAAACTGGGGGAAGATTTTGGGATACCATCAGCACATCAAGAACAATGAAATTAAACATGTATCTGCACACAAAAGATTCTAAGTAATTTTGTAGAGATAAGTCTCTTCCCTCAAGGGAGTTGAACTATCCAAACTAGATCAGCTGATTCAGACAAACATATCAGTGGGAAAAAGAAATGTGTGGAGAATGGATAAAGTGCCTGTGCTATTTTTGCACATAGGACATTCTCTTTCCACGCCCTGCCTTCTGCACTCACATTTTGTCAAGACCTCCCATCTTGATATGTTTCTCTGTTTCAAGAGCTTTTCTTTGAAACTTCTCTAAAAGTGTAGTCTACTGTCTTTACACTATCTGGATATTTATTTTTTAGATTATTATTTGCCTGCTTTCCTTTCCTAAGCAGGTAGAAGTACACATTATGGATTGTAGTATCTAGGAAAATGCTCTCTGGAGAGTCCTTGCAGGATACTTAAAACTTTGAAGAATACAGTAGATTACAATGTCTGTTCTTCAGCTTTGCAAGTCCAAGAAGTCAGTCTTGTCTGAGCTTCAGAAATGGTGATCGATTCAAGCATTGATCATGTTTTCCTAACACTTGAGTTGTCTGAGTGTTGAGAGGAGGCCATCTGGACAGAAGCTTATTGTCTCAACACTTTGGGGCAATGAAGACAATTTTTCCTGTGAGGGGCCCAGTGTGTATTTTAAATAAATAAACAATATGCAGAATAAATAATGAGCATGCAGAAAGTACTCAAGTAGAGAATAATGGTTCCCAAATTTTCTTCTAAAGGGTACTACGGCTCCAGGAAGTTCTTTTTGCTTTGATTGAGTACCTTGATCAGTTGTAGATTGAAACACTGGGATTCAGAGTCAAAGTAGAGCTAAATTGCAAAAGTCAGGGTATTCTACTCCACAACTTCAGGGGGTGCCATTAGTATCAAATCTGGGAAGTGATTATGGAAATTATTCCATAATGATCCAAGGTAAGGCCCCCTCCTCTATTTTAAGTAAATTTTATCATATTTGATAGTGCTTTTGAGAGTCTGGATTGTTTGAGGGATGGATTAGTAGAAAGTTATGAGTTATGAATCTGAGTGGCCATAGATGAAGCGGTTCTTTCCCAGCAGCCCAAAAACTAATGGAAGAGAGGACAGTTGGGTTACACATAATGATGGGATAATGATGTCTAACTTTTACAGTCACTAAAAGAATTAGAAGGAAGCTATATAGAAGTCGCAGATAGTGGAGACGTGTTTACTATCTTCTTATGGAAAGTCAACTTCTATTCACTCCTCATAAGAAAATAAATGTGTGGATGAAGTTGGTCACCAAGAGAATTCTGAATGTGTGTGTACATGTGTACATCTGTGTATGTGTGTTTTGTGTTAAGATTGGCAAGAAAAGACCTGTTATATTTCAAATGTGGGGCATCTCACATATAAAGGGGAACCATGATGCTGATGGTCAAAGGCCTCAGTTGGGTGGACTGTGGGATTTGAACTGCTAAAGGGGAGAGCGGTCCACATGAGAGACAGTAACTCAGTGTCTCTCATTGCCTGCTCCTCTCATTAGATAGCCACACTTTTCTTCAAATATCTGAAGACAACTTTGGTTCCAGCCAAATCTTTCCATGGCCAATGATCCATTTGTCCCTTTTAGATGATTTTGTGTGTTTATCACTTATTTTATTTGATGCTTTTCAATCTCATGGTGTTATTATGTTGTTCTTTTTCTGAGTCCTGGAGATAAACTACACCTTCTTAAAACACCAACTATATACGACACAGCCAACAAAAGCTAGAAGTTTCCTGGGAAAGAAATCTTGCTTTTCTCATTGTGTGCAAATCTGGAATTTCTAGCACAGAACAAGGAACAGAGTAGAGGCTCAATAAACACTCAAATATTTCCTGGCACTCTTTTGATGGAAGAACCTGTATACTACTTCACACATTTCTACAATGAAAGCATTTGCTTTATTTTTAAAATCTGTTGTTATTAAGGGCATTTTCCTGGGATATAGTGAATTAAAATTTATAGCAACCTAATCTGTCTTTCTCTAAACACATTGGTAATGCTTGGTATTTTTCATCCTGTGTTCTCTATGTTTCATATATCATTATTCCATGTTGAATTTCTTGAATAGAAAACCTACTGAAAATTTATTTTTTAAAAAATAAAACATTTTGATATTATGGTCCACAACAATTAAGGCTTGAAATTAGAATTAAGTATTGGGCATTCTGATGCAGGTAACTGTATAGATATGTTAAATTTTTGTCAAGGTTTTTCTTTGCAGGCACAAAGTCATCATTAGGAAATATAATACTCATTTTTTGCTTGATTAATTACAGCAAAAGCATAACAAAATATATATTGTGTATTACAGTATGCACTATTTGTAAAATTATGAATCATGGGTAAGCCAAGCCAAGAATCCAAAACATTCTGTAAGAAACTCACAGAGTAAATGTGAATTTTGCTTAAAATTCTTTTGATAAAGAGAATTTATGCATTGAAAATATGAAGAAACAGATCATGAGAATGCAATTTACAATCCAAAATAATCCAAGTTGACCTCCTAGAGTCCCTAATCTACTGTGAATTTATTTGTGTATATCCTTGGAAGATATCCTGATAAAAATACATAATAAACTATATTTAGCATATAATATAATAATAGCTACTATTTTTTTCTGGACTTTCTTTTCACCAGATATCAAGCTAATTCTGTCCCTATAACACCTTACAAAGTACATACTGTTATTATTGTTGTTGTTATTATTATTATTGCTGTTATTATTGAACTAAACCATATTCTGGGAAATGCACAAGTAGCAGCTGTATAATGTCTTAATGGTTGGCAAATGTCTTATAGCCCAATCAAGACAGAGAACATTTCCATCATTCAGAGGTAGATACTGTTTTTAGCAATAATTTCCACTTTAATAGAAAGGATCTCTGAAGAATTAAACAATTTATGCAAAGGCACTCTGATAGTAAATAGTTACTATCAGATATAAAACTGGTAGTCAAACCCATGTTCTTGTGCCTTACTATGACCCTCAAGGTTTAAGTTCAACATCTTTATTATATTTATATGTGTTTGTGTGTGTATAAACACACACACACACACACACACACATATGAGAAAGAGAGAGAGTTTGAAGAGGAAGCAGATTGGAAGACTGATCGAATGAACTAAGCTAACACCTAACAGGGTTTTTCAAAGTTGCTCATTATGAGAGTATTCTATTTTTTGTAAGACTAGTGGTTTATGTCCTATCCTTGGAAAATTTTGTAGGCTGGAAGGCAGACCCATATTCCGAGTATTTTTGCATGCTCCCTCGTGATTCTGGTATCACCATGTATTCAACAGGATAGGTTATGCAATGCAAGGGTCACAAACTGGTCATGAAATATCAGAAACTTGACACATCAGAATTGATTCTCACCCAAAGACCTACTGCTTGTGTGACCTTCCAGAGAAGTTTTCCTACTTGTGGTACCAATCCGTGGTGCCCGATCTTTGGCTTTGCCATCTAGGGTTTATGTCCTTGCAGGTGGTGAAGAAAAGAGCTGAAGAATTGTGCTCTGGTTCTTTAGATCTTGGCCAAAGCCATTTGTCAGAATCCATCACCTGGCCTACCTCTCGGAAGGGGCCGAGAAATGTAGAGGATGCCATAGTACTTGGAGAAGAATGCATGTCTGCCAAAGTCAGGTTTTGAGAATTGCATACCACCTCTAAGTTTCTTTTGTGCTTTGTAAGCTTGTGGTTCTGATAAGCACTGGTTGATTTAATCATACCTTTTGTGGGAAGTAATAGCCCTGTGACATCTTCACCTAGCCTTATGTAAAGTTAGCATGCAAAGCATGAAGGTGTCAAGTTGCTGCTGATCATCCTACCACCATCCTGGTTGGTAGGAACACTTTCAATTGTTCCATTATTCCTTTAAGTTAATAATAACTAATGTAAGTTGGTTTTGCCTAGAATGCCTTGCACTCTCACCTGAACTTGTTTCTGGTTGGATGCCAGTTGAGTACCTCTTGGTACATTAAAAAGCAAAGGTGATAAGGTCCTAGCCTCTAGTGGTTATGTGCTGACTCTGAAGTCAAAATTGCCTGGCTTCAAATCCAAACTCCATCATTTACTAGGTGTGTGAGTTTGGTAAGTGGCTTAACCTCTCTGAACCTCACTTCCTCTTGTGTAAGATGGGGGTAATTATAGTTTCTACTCTCATGAGGCTGTCATAAGTATTAAAAACGATAATCCACAGAAGTGCTTAGCACAGGGTCTGGCATAGGGAAAGCAACCAATAAACTTGGTCTACTTTTTATAATGGGATGTATTTAAGACTGCTGATCTGCCAATATCTAATATAAAGAAACTCCTCTGCATTGCCTCATCCAGAAAAATGGATTTCCCTATTATATGCTAAGAGAGAAGCCTTTTTCTATGTCTTCAAGTTAATCAATTTCAATTCATTTCCCCCACCTTCTTGTTAAGCCAGCTTTGACCCTATCTTTCAACCCAAAATGAGGACTTCATGAAAGTTAAAGTGAAATTAGCAAAATGGTATTTTTCTGTCAATGAAAATATAGCAGCTATAATAAGGCAGTGAACAATAACTCAAATCTCTCCTACTCTCTCCTACGTGAAGCCGAGTTTTAGATAACAACACAAGGATGTTAAATCCTGCAACGTAAACTCTCTTCCCCCAGAGTGGTAAGTGAGCTATTTTCAACTTTCTGTTGTGACACCACTTTTTAGGTTGTGTCAGTACGCCTATTATCAATTTACTTCTTTGCAAGCTCTGTGCCTCTTCTCTAAGAACGTTTATTGAGACCTCTTCTCCAACACCATCTAGGCATTTATCTGAATGCATTGCATGGAATGGTAGCCAGACATCCTTGTATAAAGAGCATTGTCCTCGAAAAGGTACTTTCTTGATCAAATATAAAAATACTGCAGGCTGTACCCACCTCAGACATTCAAAATATATACTGTCACCTCACTGTACATTAGCTCATGTAGTTCAGATTTCTAGACATTCTCAAGTAATGTCTGTTGAGTTCTGTTCTGCTGATCACCTACAAAACTAATTTGGCCATAAAAATTTATTTTCACAAAAAGAGGGTATTCCCAAGAATGGTGTATTCAGCAGAATCGTGGACTGCATTGATAAGAATTTGAGCTATAGAATGTTGCCTGGTCCCTGGATTTAGGAAGATACCAATAAAGGAGTCATTGTTTAATCTTTTCTGATTTTACAAAGCAAATGAGACCATAAGCACAAGACACCAATCTATTTGACAGAGCTGGACCAAGCAGAGGAGAGTAAGACATTTATTGCAGGTGTTGTACCATTAAAGGAGCTGCTAAAAAGCTCAGGAATCAAGACAAATTGTGTATTAATGCAATATTTTAAAAGCATATGGAAAAATATAAAATTCCACAATGAACAAAATGGCCAGTTTTAAATACAGGCCAAATCTATGCTATATCTCGGATATGTCTCTGTATAGTACTACTGTTCCCTTCATTATTTAACATCTTGATATTGTTTTCATCGTGGATTTTTTGCAGTAGATATTGATACTTTAAAACAGTGCATGGATATATTATTTGTCTTGATTTTCAGGTTTTGGGGGAACCCCTTAAAATTTATTACTGAGTGAGCCATCCCTTCGGTTCTGGGTCTGTTGCTCAATCCCTGCCCAAATCCAAATGGAATGGAAGACAAAATTCATATTGTCTTGAAATGAGGTTCTACCCAAAGCCAAGGTGAAGAGAAATAACAACAGCCATGTTCAAAACAGCATTATTCACAACAGCCAAAAGGTGGAAGGAATAAAGGTCCACCAATGGATAAACAAAATGTGGTATTCACTACAAAGGAATACTATTCAGTCTTAAAATGGAAGATAATTCTGACTAATGTTACAACATGGATCAACTTTGAGAACATTATGGTAAATGAAATAAGCCAATCACAGAAAGACAAATGCTGCATCATTCCATGTCTAGAAGGTATCAAACACAGCCAAACTCACAGCAACAAAGAGAGTGGCAGTTTCTAGGGATTAGAGGAAGGGAAATATAGAGCTTCTGAATAAATATAAAATTGTAGTTTTGCAAGATAAACGCGTGTGAGAGATAGTTTTCACGACAATCTGAATATACTTAACTCTACATATCTGCATACTTAAAAATGGTTAAGATGATAAAGTCCTATGTGTTCTATTTATATATAATCACAATTAATTTTTTTTAAATTAAGATTGTTTACAAATGGCAAAGGTCAGGTGCAGAGATGCACATTACCAACAACAGAACTGGAGAGTGGAACGGAATCCAAACGCCCCAGAAGGGTGGGAGAGAAGACAGACTTGGGGAGTGGGCTGCGTACATTCCAGCCTCTGGGCTCCTACCTGTCATTGAAACCGGCTGCACCGGAAATGGAGCTGAAACATGCTCATTCGACTTCAGAAGCCTTTTCTGGCTCTCCTTCTTCTCCTTTGGCTACTTTCTAGGGAAAAAATGTCTTTAAAAGTAAGATATATTTTTATTAGAGATCCTGTCTGTTAATGTATACCTTCAGAGTGCTGATGGACTGGCCAAGACATGCAGCACATTTTGGATGCTTTTATAGAAAAGCTAAGACTTATTTTTCTAATAACTCTTTCATCTGCACATCTAGTTTTTCCATTAGGAAAACGAAAATAGCTTCTGGAATTGCTTTTTTTCCCCCTGCCACAATAACAGACACTGCTGAGAGCTAGTCACTCTGGGACATACGTGGAATATGATAGTGGTACTATGAGAATAGTCTCTCTTTACTCCACACCCTTTGGGCAGAAGGACATTTTGTGACATCTCCTTCACGGTTCCGGGTCAGAGAACAACTTCCCTTGTGTGAGCGGAACGGAGATAATTTATAACAACATATGCTGAGATAATGGACTGTGATCTCTTTGAGGACAGATAGCATCTATAAATACTTTCAATAACTCAAAGAATTTTGGACATTTTTTTAATGGTTTCTTTCCCTGAGACATACTTGGTGATTCTTTGTTGTTTGTGGAGGAAGAAGGGTGAAGAATAAATATGAGTCAGGGTAGAGATGAGATTAAGCTGTAATAATAAACATCCCCCAAATCCATGCATCTTAAAAAAATGGGGGTGCATTGTTCTTTCATGCTACATGTCCACTGAAGATTGACTATGGCTGTGCATCCTGACACTGTCACATGGGATCCATGCTAATAGGGCAATCTTTCTTTGGTCGCCATAACCAAGAGTACAAAAAGGTGCAAAGATCCAAGGTATTTCTGGTCAGAAGTAGCACACCACTTTGTCCACATTGCCTTGGGCCTAGCGATTTTCATGGCCTCCAAATTCAACAGGATAGGGTTGTATGATCATCTTTCAGGGAGCAGTCCCCCCCCAAAAAAATACAATGAACTGAAATAGTACAGAGGAATATACTCGACAGGTGGTTGAAGAGATGGAGAGAGAGCAACTATCCCTCTCATTATTCGCGAACTTTATATACTCTTCTCATTCATTTGTCATTCAGTCTTAACTACAGTAGGGGGGGGTCACATGTTGCTCTATTTTTTTTTGGGGGGGGGTAAAGTGGCTGACTTCAGGCTGATTCAGGAAACTGCCTGAGGCCACAGAGTTAGTGTGTTTTAGAGATGGTGTTTGCCTATACCAGCGACTAACTCAGTATCTATGCTTTTCCCAAGCAACAGTGACTATAACACTCATGTGTGGACAAAGTAAAACCTAAAACACTTATTTTGCAGACTGCTTTATAATGACATAACCCAATATATACACATGAGTTGGTTAGACTGATAGGAAACACAGGGTGATGAGATGGATAGAAATGATGATGTTCTTTCAGGAGTGCAATGGTGGTAGAAAAGCAAGATTATTACTCCACATCATATATTTTCCACAAGAGAAAAAAAAAACGTGTGAGCCTCACTGACCATCAAAATTCAGCTGATCAAACTCCTTTGAGACAAGTATTTTAAAAAATCACTATTTTGGGAACATATAGTACTGAATAACATACAGAACTAAACCATGTATTTCCAGAAATGGCTAGGAGTGATGCTTTCTTACTCTTTAATTATAATAAATTAATTAATCATACAAGAAGAACTTATAAAAGCAATGTATTCACATCAAAGTTAAAGGCAGGTCAGGGAAATCCCCCCTTTTGGAAGGTGTATTAACAATATTTAAATCCTTGTTCAGAAAACTCACCACAGTGCCCCTCACCCAATTCTGTTTTGACTCTATGTTAAGGACATTATTAGAAAGAGTGAAAATATTTGGTATAAATGCTTATTGGGATGTTAATGAGAATACTGAATTAAAAACAGAAAAGGACTAAGTGTTCAATCATGGGTAAATAGGTAAGTTAGTCTGACGTGTTTGAAGAACAGCTACCCCTCTGTTAAAAGGTCATTTGGCTGGGCTCCATGGCACCCACCTGTAATCCCAGCAGCTCAGGAGGTAGGTAGGAGGATCGCAGCACCAGTCTCAGCAACTTAGCAAGGACCCAAGCAATTCAGAAAGGCCCTGTCTCTAAATAAAAATATGAAAAAGAAAGAAGAAAAAATGATGTCATTTATTGGTAACTGGATGGAACTAGTGAACATCAGGCCAAGAATTCCTGAGCCAGACTCAGGAATTCAAAAGTTGAATGTTTTCTCTTATAGGTGAAATCTAGAGAAAGGGGGAAAAATGAAATTTTTAAAAAAGGGGTGGATCTCATGAAAACAGAAGAGAAACCACTAGAGGAAGGGGATTAAGAGGGAGGGAGAAGGGAGAGCATGGGGAAGTACTCAATTACTAAATCTACCAAATGGTGCTATATTCTTGTACGAACATACTACGGTGACTATATATATGTACACACACACACACACACACATATATCCATTTATGTGTGTGTGTGTATATATATATATATATATATATATATATATATATATATATATATATAATTTTATTGCACTAACTAAAATAATAATAATAAACGGGAGATCAGTAGTCTAGAGCAAGCAAATGGTTAGGGGAAGAGAGGAGAGAAAGGAAAAGAAAGGTTGTGGGAAATGAGATTGATTGAATGATGTTATGTACATATCTGAAAATGACATAATGGCTTCTACTACTATGTTTAATTATCATGCACTAATAAAAATAGAATTTAAAAAAGACTCCCTTATGAAAAGTTCAAACTAATGTATGAAGGTGGTTTGGCTTTCATGTTAGGTGTGACAATCAGAACACAAAATAGAATATATTATAAAATCCCCTGCTGTGAGACAAATGAACAGAAAAATGAAGGTATAAAGGAAAAGATAAGAAGGAAATATATGCAAATACTGAATCTATTCACATGTAGTGCTAGTATGTATGCACTGAGTCTTTATGATGATAGATGATTATTACATCTATTAGCTTATTTATCTGGTAGGGATTGATGGAGAGGCCATGATGTTATAGACACAGTTCTAGGTATAGCAGTGAATAAAATTGACAAGATGCAATGCATATAACTGTTGCTTGTATTAATGAAAGAGGGCATATGAGAAACGCATAACTGTGTGTCACCTGTAAAAGCTCCTTTGGGAAAAATTAAATAGGAGAAGGGAATTGAGGGTTACTGAGGAGGGACTGTTTTAAACATATTGGTTAGGAAAGGCCTCTCTGGAAAGATGATATTTTAGCAGAAGCTTGATGGAAGTGAGGAAGATGTCCAGGCAGTAACTAGGGCAAATATTCAGGCAGAAAATACCAGATGCAAAGGCCTTGTGATGCTTGGGCTTCAAGGAACAAAGAAAGGTTTTCCTTTACCAGAACAAAACAAGGAAGGGAAAAGTAATCATTGAAACGGAGAAGTAGTGGTTGGTGGCTGGGGATAATCAGGTGAGCCTTGTAGACGATTTTCAGGACTCTGGCTTTTTGACAGAAGGAGACAGAAAGCTATTAGAGAATTCTGAGCTACAGTGTGGCATAATCTATCTTCAAATGACCATTGTGGCTGCTGTGAAGGGAAGAGACTGGAAGCAGGTTAGACAAAGCAGAAAGAGCAGAGAAATACTGGTAGCTTTGACTAGGAGACAGCTGCAGAATACAGTGAGGGATGTTTGAATTTTAAATATTTCAAGGATGAATTTGGCAGGTTCACTTACAAATTGGAAATGGTGTATGAGAAGCCAGGAAGACTCTTTCTTGATTCTCAGGCATGTGCACTGAGAAACTAGAAACATCAAATTGCCATTTATATAGAGAGAATAGTAGAAGGAGTTGGGAGTGGGATGTCGAAAAGTCAGGAGTTTGATTTGGGATGAACTAATTTTGATATGTTTAGTCAAATATGCAGATAAATGTGTGAAATATTAAGAAGGTAGAATGAGAAAACCTAGGAACTAGATATAGTTAGATTAAAAAAAAAAGAGGGGCACATCATTGTTTAAAGCTAGGGAAGAAAAATGAAAAATGATAACTTGTGAGGTAGGTAAAAAAAAAAAAAACAGTGACTTAGTCCAAGGTCAAATTAAGCATTGGAAAATGCAAGGATTTTATGTCAATTTCTACTGATGCAATATGTATGATGATGACTAATGAATGACCATTGCACTTGGCGACAGAAATAATTGACAAGAGTTGTTTTAGTGAAAATGTCACATTGCAAGTCTAATTGGAATTGGTACAAGGGAGAATGGGAATGGAAGAAACCAAGACAACAGATGTACATCTATGAATGCCACTCTAAAGGCAAAAAGAAATAACAGGCAGTTTTGGGTAAGATGGGAAATATTACAATGTCTTTGTAAGATAATGAGATTGATACAGTAAGTGGGGGTAAGGTGATAATGAACAAAAGAGAAAAGATAAAGAACAAAAGTCATGTCCTTGGCTAGGTGAGAGAGGGCCCAGGAAACAATAGAGAAGTTAGCCTTTGAAGTAAGATGAATTCATTCATCACAGCAAGAGCCAAGTCACAGTATGTGGATGTAGATGCAGGGATGTTGCTATATTTGGTGATGGTCGCAGGTGGAGTATCTCTTCTGATATAGCTTCCATTTTCTCAGTGAATTAAGAGAAACCATGTTTTCTTCCCAAATTGCATAGGAGTAAACGATAGAGTCCTCTGGATTCCAGATTCCAAAATATATTCTTTCTAGGACACTACAGTGGTCTTGTCTAACTTTCTGCAGGGTAAAAAAAATGAAAATACACCTACAGTTTAGTGTTGGTGTTAATATTTGCTGTTAATATTCTGGAGAATGGTTATTTTCCATTTAGCAAAGTTCATATTGGAGCCATTTTCATGGCCAGAGGCATCCATTAAGCTTTTCCACTTATACATATAATAGCAATTCCTTAGTCAATTTCCCATAGTTTCCAAGGCTAAAAATTAATAATAATAACTTAATCTCCATAGCAAGATTATGAGGTCAGTATTGGCAGCACTACTTTAAAAATAAGTAAATTAAAGCCCAGCGGGATTAAGAAACTTGATCCCCATTATACACCTCTCTCTTTGCAAGGTTCATAGTTTTGCTAAGCATTTGATGGCTGAAAGGACATTACCCTGCTAACGAATTTCATTACCTTGTTAGCTTTCAGTTGCACCAAATAGAAAATTTGTCTAAAATGATTGAAGAAATGATACTACTAATTTGAGTCCGTGGCAGGACTCAAATTAGTAGTATCATTCAATGGATCATCCTCCTCCCAAGGGCTACATTTTGCATTTCCCATTTTGCTACCCTTAACTTAGAGCTTGTCCCAATGAGACAGGCTGGCACAGGAGCTGGCTTTGTTTAGAGGCTGAACTGTGGAAACTTGTGCCTTTTTTAAGATCAAGGACAACCTTCACAAGAGCTCTGCTGTAGACTCTGCTAAGCCCTTCAATTGATGAGATAAATGAGACTTGGATTTAAACCAAGAGAAATGCAGATCTTGAAGTTGAAATGGGCTCCGTCTCTCTGAAGACACAATCATTTAGAGGATATAGAAGACAAGATCAAGATGAGTAAAGAGGAAGGGGAATAGGAATATCTGTAGAGAGACAGCTGATTGTCTCTCATGTCCAAGTGGAAGGGTTAGGATTGGAAAACAGATTGGACTAATTCCAAAATCCAGGTTTTCTTCTTGATAATATTCTTTACTGTTATTTTTTTTTTGTATTTCTCCTCATTTTTATCCTCCTGTTCTGCTTATTTTTCCTTCTTTATTTTCTCTCTTTTTTAAGGGCCCTAGTAACAAGTTCCTATTAGGTAAAGCTTAATTCCTCATAAAACACCTTAAATTATCACAAAAAATCCAAATTCTTGAGCCATAGTCCTCAGTACAGTTCATTTAGAAATGGTCTAGGGTCATTTCTTTTTTAGAAGTCTATTGGTCTTGGTTGAAAATCAATTATTTCATCAATTCATTAAGGAACTTATTTTATACTACTATGAATTTATTTATAAACTTAAAGCAAATTTGCTGAGGTCAAGGAACTCATGACCAGCCCTATCATTTAACTGATAAAGAATTCTACATAAAAGCCATAAGGAATGACCTGTTTAAGATCAAAGTCAAGTATTTGTTTTTGTTTGTTTGTTTGTTTAATAAAATAAATGTCTTCAGTGAGAACAATAATACCAGGCAATGTACAAATAAACAGAAGGTGTTAGATGGCCTCAGTCTCTCTGTGATTGGGCATCTCTTTTTCTCTATTCTCTGACCTTTCCTGTTGTCATGGGGCACACTGCCTCTTAGCTTTAGCTAACCTGCCCTGGTTGGTTTTCCTTTTAACACAGTGTGTGTATTCATTCTGTATGGCTTTTGCAATCAATGCTCATTTGCCTGAAATTAATATCAACTTTGAAGCCGTCCCTGGTCACCATTTATGAAACAGATACCCTGCTTCCTAAGTGTAGAAATTTCTATCCTACTTCCTGAGGTGGTTTTTCTATGCCAATTTACAACACTATACATAAAATACACTTATTTGTAAGTCTGCATTTGTCTTTTCTTCAAACTAGAGAATAATCTCCAAGAGGCCATGCTATGATTTCTATTATGTTCCTTGTTATATCCCTATTACTCAGAGTAGTTTCTAGGATGTATTAGGCACTCACTGTTTTCATAATAATTGAAAAACTATTCAAGAAGCTCCTGGTCTATTGGGAAAGTCATGCAAACCAGCCAACCAACAGATCAACCAACCATCCATCAAGTCAGCAGCCATCCAACCATCTATCAAACAAACGCTGTAAGACTTAAGGATCCCTTGTACAATCAGATTCCCTGAAACCCTGCCCAGGAGCACCAGTTCAGCCTGATGAGTTTAGGAAGACATCGTAAATTTGCTAATCCTCTGTTTTTCTATCAGTGAAATGGACTATAATACTATCTTAATACAGTAAAATCCTTTACACAATGCCAGATGTACATAGCTCTTAACACACATGCAATTTTATTATACTATATATAAAAGAAAAAAAAAGATTCAATAGGGTCCAAATTAGCTCTGCCTAGGGAGCTCAGAAAAACAAAAAAGAAATAAACCTAAAATCTAGATACTCTGTAGAAATGTTCTCATTGTTTTTTTTTTTTTTTTAAAGGGGGGTGGTTAGGTAAAGGTATTTAATGCTTTTAGTCTCTTAAAACTTTTTTGTATAGAGTAACAAACACACCATTGTTCTCCTTCATCTCTGATCATCAATACATTTTAAAGTGGAGATTGGTTCAAGAACAGGGCCACTACCTGGATTCTAAAGCACTATCAGGCAGGATGTGCCTGAGGAAGTACATTTTGATACGTCATACTCTAATTTCCCTCTTATTTCACATACTAGTTAGCAAAACCAGAGGAGTTCAGAGTTTTAATTCAACTTAAATATACTATATAATCACATGTAACAGTTTTACCATCACATAGTATGTGGGGGGTTTCTAAAACATTAAAATTTCTACCTCATTTTAATGTTTTCCTTTTATTTCAAAGTAGAGAAGGTGATGGATTCCTCTGCTTCATTTTATATGCATAAGATATAGACTGATAGACCATGTTTTGCACAAGTAGATGCACAAAGAACATTAGTGTTCAAAACTACTGGCTTCCATAGTAATTTGTTCTTGCAAATAATAACTCAAATTGTGACAGAAAAATAAAAAAACACAAACATTTCACTTAACAACAATTATCTAGGAAATGTTGCATCGTTATTACTTGGAATTAGTTCAACTTTCATTCATGTTAAATGAATTAAATGGTGACATTTAGGCTATGTCCTTAAAAAAAAAAAAGGGACTTCTCAGTCTTTAAATACATTTCCTTGGCTTGTGCTTTCATCTAGGCAATTTTGCTACTTTAATGTTATTTAAAATTAAATTTGTTCTTTGTTTCGTTACAATGCTTAGCAAGTTAATAAGTTTATAAATCATAATTAACTACAACTTTCTGTTCTGTTGCCCTTCTGAATTGCTTTCTTTTGACTTTTTTTTTCTTTTTTCTCTTCCCCATGTGATTTGCCACATGTATGCTTTATTTCAAAAATGGATAGACCTCATTCCAAGGTAGAGGCTTAACTGCAAATGTCTGACCTTGTCGTGAGTGATATGCACATTAAAGACTAGATACATGTGCTTGCTCAGACATGTGTGTGCACATAAATGTGTGCATAAGTGCTTAACTACCTTCCAGGGACCATTGGATCTTTCTTTCTTTGTTTCTTTCTTTCTTTGCTTCTTCTTTCTTTCTTTCAAGGTTTTCTTCACTTTGCTGGGTTCAATTTCTGAAACATGTTGATTCTGCTATTCCATCAGGGACTCCTTATTTCGGTACAATAAAGAGAAGTCAAAGTATAATGAATTTTCAAACACTTCAGTAAAGCTTTAAAATGTTCAAAGGCAGAGTCAAAAGGCCTTCGTCATTAGGATCCCACTTAGGGAATGTGGGCGAGCTTCATTAGAATGAAGAACCACAGGGGGCAAAAAGGATTCTCACAAATGCCTCTGTGTTCAATGTATCACATCATAAGGGGTCTTCCCTAGTGGCTTATCTAGAAAGTACAGTGATTTTAGCAAAGAGAAGTGCAGAGGTAAGTGGCTCTAATAAAGAAAACAGAGGTCTAGATCTGCGGGTCCTTCTCTGTTCTCTGACAAACACACTCTCACCAGCATTCTTGCTCACCTGAGTGCACCACGCACAACACACGCCTACCCTAAGGCACGTTCATAGTTGTTTCCTAGCTTTTATTATGGTCTCTTGTGGTCATCAGAAGTTCATTTGCTGTTTTCCTTTTATTCTTGTTGAATTATGGTAAGTATTTACCTGATCTCTCCCTTCTCCTGTAAAAAAATAACATAAAATAAAATAAAATAATTGAACAGTGGTTTATGTCATATCATATGGTTCTCTCAAGTGTCTCACAAACACTCTTTCCCTTTGGAAGATGCAAGAGGTGGTCCTTCTCATTCCCTCCAGTCTTTTCTCTCCTCTCAAATCCACAGTGATGATAGTTAATATGTCTTTCACTTCTTGGTTTAGTCTTCAGCCTTGTCGGAGGAGGAATTCCATAGCCTGAGGCCATCTTCTAAATCAACCTTTTAATTTATGACACTATAAATCCCATAGCCTCCAGCATCCCCATCACTCCTGAAAACGTACCACTCCCATCTCTGGATGGCCAGGCCAGCAGCACAGACCAGGCCTGGAACCACATCATCAGTGTCCAAATTCACAGATAAATGACCTTGTAAAAATAGACTCTGATGGCCTTTTGAACCATGGAGAGACTCCACTACATTTTACCTTCCTACTTGTTTTCTGGCTTGGTGTAGCTGGTTTCCATCCTAAAAGCTGCACATACCTATGACCTATTATAGATCCACATATCTAAAAATATTGTTCTTTGCTTCTTGTGCTTTTCAGTTTCTGATAGTACACATCTTAACTTTTTTTAAAAAAAAAAGAGTTATTTTTTAAAACTTAAGAAAGAAACTCTTATGAAAACCAACGTGTGTACTCTGCCTTAAGATGTTGAACCCTGCTTATCTGCTTATCATAAAATGATTCTGTAAGGTAAGCCCAGATGATACCAATAATGAAAATGGTTCAATGTTGAATTTTTGTGTGTGTGTGTGTGTGTGTAAAATAGTAGGGACTTTATATTCTAGACCTGGAGAAACTTTAGATAAATATTATTATAGATGAGTAGAAAATAGCAGAAACCCAAATACTGCTTTAGAAATTTTTTCTGCTGAAATCATCACTAATACTGATGTAGAGAATACCTAGGTTCTGTCCACCACTCTTAACTAAGTCATCTTGAATCATTATATTCCCTTCAATGGGACAACATTTTTTCTTTTACATTTTTTAAAAAAGAAAACCTTTTAAAAAATTGTAAAGTACTTGTTTAAAAGAAAAAAAAGGTAATAGAAAACCTGCTGTGTTACATTGCGGAGACATGGTACAGGAAGGAATTTGTCAACATCCTTATAATTCATCCCACTTCATCTGAAAGTTGATGTGAGAGTTAGAGATAATGAGGTCTGAAGTGCTTAAAAACATAATAGATGTTCAATAAATTTTAGTTCTTATTGCACACAGAAATTTAATCTATTTGTATTCATATATTAGAGCACATCATAAATTAAATGTCTGCATAAAGTCCAAATGGAATACATCAAATATCCATTTTTAGTATAGCGATTTTTTAAGCAATAATACAACCTTTTCTCTCTTCCATAGGCAGGATGGGAAAGGAAGCTTCTTTGAAGACTTTATGAGTCAGGTAGTAAAATTATGTGATGCTAAAGTGTTCTCCAACATAATGGCTTATGACCCAAATAGTTAACAACCAGGGATTACTTCACTCAGTCTACATGGCCATCCCATATTGGATTTGCCTGTATAATGTTATTTTTATGCCAGAACACAAGCTGAGAGAGAAGTTTCCATTGGGAATACTGCCATTCATATGCTGGAGGAAACAAGTAACTTGAGATGGCAAAATAACAAAATATTTGAATAAGGGTCAAGGGTGGAATTCAGTGGTAGAGCACTTGCCCAGCATATTTGAGGCCCTGGGTTCAATACCCAGCATAGCAAAATCAAAAAACAACAAAAAACAGAGTATCTGCTTAAATATGCATGTCACTTCTATTCACATTTCACTCCCATGCACTCCGATGTCCATTGCATAACCAAACAAGAAAGTTATGAGGCCAAAGTATTTATTCTCTCCCAAGCAGACACCATTGATATTTGAGACTCCCATTTCAAATGACTCAGTAGTATTAGAGAAGAGTATTAAAAGGCGAAGACATCTACGAGGTGAAAATAATTTGTCAAATACCAATACCCTCATCCCTACCCTGTCTTTACCTTGGTGCATATTTTTAAGCAATTTACTAAATTTATTAATTTTACATGAATCAGGACATTTTTATTTAAAGAAGAAAGTACTCATCTCCTCAGCTAATTTCAGGATTGGAGAAAGGAAGATATTAGATAATTAGAAAGTGTCAAAATGTTTTGAATGCCAAACAAAAACAAAGATCCAATGGGATCCAAGAATCATGTCTATTCACCCCACAAATCAGAGATTGTACTGGACAAGAGACCTGCTAAGCCATCATCTGGCAAGATCTACAATATGGAGCAAGAAAGCAAAGATTTTCTTCATTAATGGTATCTTGAAAGAGTTCTTCCAATTAGCACTAGTACTTTCAAAGGGATACCCAAATATGAAAAGAAAATGTGCTTGTAGAATAAAGGGTGTCTGCTCTTCCTTGATTTACCTCCAGACTTGGGCTTGAACTGGAAATATTCTAAAAGTGAAGGTTACTAGGGCCTTTGTACTCTGCATATGGCACAAGTAATTTTTGAACAGTGATATAATGTATCCTAAGTTACTCTTTATCCCACAAACTTAATTTCTCTTTATTAAAAGAATTCTCATTTAAATATAAGGATTTTTCCCTTGTGTTTTACTGGATGTGGTATAAAGACCAATAACCAGGAACCATGACCCCTGAATTTGAGGCCTGTATTAATTTGCAAAGAAACTACGCTACATGATGTGATAAGTTACCACAAACTGCATGGTTTACAACCAGAGAAATTCATTGTTTCACAGTTTTGGAGGCAAGAAAGTTTATGGAATATTGGTCAAGTCATCTTCCTTGTAGAGATATTAGGGAGGAACCATTTCCTCTCACCTAGGTTTTGGAAGTTCCTTGACTAATGTTTGCATATCTCCAGTCTTTGCATGGTGGTCTTTCCATCAGCATTTCTCTTTAAGTATTCACATTTCTTAATCCACATTTGTTTCTTTATATGAGGATCATCCCTACTGACTTTATCATAACTGTTTCTGCATTGATCCTACTTCTAAATAAATTCACATTCTGAGGTAGCTAGAATTGCACCTTCAGTGTAAGAGTTTCTGGGGATCCAATTCAACCCATAACAAGGCCTAGTTTACTTGCAATGTGATTTTAAGTAAATAAATATTTGCTCTTTGACTTTCAAGACAAGTATTCTAGCTTGGCATCGTTTTGTCAAAAAGTGTTTAGAAGTACCATGCAGCCTCAAGATTCTAAGACCTTGAGATACTAGACCCTAAATTATTTCATAAAGGATAAAGCATACCTAAAGGATCAAAAAAGATTTGACCTCTTAATTTAAGAAGTCACAAAAATTACTGTTTTTTTCTCAGAAGACTTTGACTAAAGGAGAGAATCAAAAAATGACCAAATTGAAGGAAACTTCCATGATCCTCTGGAGGAAACTGCCTTCCATACCAAGTTGTTTCCTTGTCTCTGCATAAGGTCTACCCTTGGCTGGACACTCCTGCCCTCCAGGGCTGCCTCCTTCATGTTGGACATGGACTGGTCAGATACTCTGAAGTTGGGTCTATGGCACTCACTATAGGTTCCAAACTGACCTTCTGTGATTGGACTAAGCCAATGTTACTTAGAGGTAATGTCAATCCCCTTCTCCAGGGATGACCCTGATTTTGACACCCTCAGAACTGGTAGAAGCTACAGCATCCAAAAAAAAAAAAAAAACTTGGATGTTCCTAGCTCTTTTATTCTTCAACATAAATTAGAAATTCCAGGTTTTTCAGTCCTGAGTCTCCATCACAGAAAATGACCCACCCTAGGTAGTATTTCAGGTTGTCACTGAATCCAGAAGAAATTCTATCAGCTAAACATAAGCTGTGGCACTTTTACCATTGCAATTAAAATGATTTAAAAAAAAACTTGGCACTACATTTAGAAGGACAGATTAATTATGACATGGTTAGAAACCATTGATATGTGTGGATGCTTATCAAGTAATTATTCAAACCCACACATTCACAAGAAAACGGAAAAATTCTTATGAGAAATTTACCTATACAAATTTGAAAAGTTCATTCCTAAACCTGCTATGATTTATACACCCACATTTTGATAATTTGAATTATGTATTAAACACATGCTTTAAAAATATTCATCATTATAACATGTTTTACACAACAGTGTGGTATATTTCTTGCTAGAAATTCATTATTAATATATATTTTTAGGATACATTCAAATGTATCAAGAAATGTAGCTGCATTTATTGATAACAAATGAAATTAATGGAGCATCTGTGAATGAGATTTTAATTTAATTACCTGAAACTCCATAAGATCTTAAAGTCGGAAATCCAAATTCATCAAGATGCTAAAAATGAGATTGTTTTTAAGCATAGGAGAGCAGGAAATTTAACGAGTTTCTCCTTCTTTAGCACAAAGTATAGTTTACTGAAGACTTCCCTGTGAATATGACATTGAAGTGACCTACAAAATAAAAACAGTCAGAATTTAACATAGATAACCCACAGGAATTTACACACACACACACACACACACACACACACATATACATATGCACACAAACACACATTCTATGAAATTGATTATGATCACTTCAAGACAGCATATGGAAGTGAGACAAAAGAGAGATTAGCAGAGAATAAAAACACAGAACACAAAGAATGTTAATAGCAGTATTATTTAAAACACCATATTATACAATCTCAACGAATCCTAATGAATCAGAGGATTTATTTGATCCTAACAATGGCTAAGTACTTCTTAAAATGAAATCAAGAGAGATTAGGACGAAAGAGGAAAAAAAAAATAAAGGGTCCATCTGAAGCTTAAAAGTCAAGAAATAAAGAAGCATTGCATGTCAGGTCCATGGAGAACTTGAAAATTTATTCTGATTTAACCAATATGTTTAACTCTCTCCAAGGCTGGTTCTTTGTTTCATAGTCAAGTCATTAGACTCTACCCTTGGCAATATTTTCTCAGCCCCCGGCTCTGAATTTTGTTATTTATTTCCCTTTCTGCCACATAGAAATAGAGACTTAATAAAAGCATATTTTATTTCCAATCTGCTATTTCATGGTTCTTGCTCTGATAATCATTACTTCTCTTTATTGCAAAACAATTTCTTTTTTTAAAGGCATGCATCTTGAATGGCCATATTTATGTGCTGACTCTTCCCTAAACAATAGCAAACTTCACTTTAGCGTTTCTAGCTCCTCTCGGTGAATTGGGGACAAGGATGGATTGAATGATTGATGGTCTTCATTGGTGAACGGGGCTCCTGGCTTAACTCCTTTAGGCCTGAGCTGAACAGCCTAAGCAAAGTGGAGGGTTGATAAATTACCAAAATAGTATTGCCCAAGTTATTCATGAAGCCCTACAACCTTAACATGATCTGAGGACAGAGGAAAAATGCTGGTATAATTCCATGAAGCACAAATCAAGTTCAGGGTCTCATTCCCATCTGAAGCAGAATAATGTCCTTCTTTACCATCTCCTTTGGAAAATACCTGTGGTTAACACAGGGTCAAGGCTAGGTTCCACTAGACCCTATGACATCTTTTGTAAACACCAGTAAAATATAAATTCATTCTTCATTTGATGTCAAATAAATGTTAATTGTGTTGTCCTGCCTTCATGAAGAAATGAGTATATAAGAGAATTAAGATCAGCAATTTGCCCTCAGGTCATCTAGTTAGGAAATGGCCAAGCCAAATTTCAATGCATTTTAAGGATCCTAGTACATAAGGATGTTGTGCCAAAAAGTTAGGAATTAAAAGAGAAAGTTCAGGACATGATATTTACTTGGAACTTTTGCTATTTTATGATTCCTAAAACAATCCTTAATTCACGAAGTCTCTACACATAGTAGTTAAATTTGTTTTCAACATATATTCCTTTTTTTTTCCCTAGTGTCCCCTTAGTTGGCCATACAGTAATATCTTCATTCTCTTATTCTTGAATTTTTCTGCCAAGGATTTTGAACAAGAAAAGAACAGATCAAATAGGAACAAAAGCACATCTCAAGGATGGTCCATGGAAGATGATGGAAGTCACATCAGAACACCATGAAGTTATATTTTACTTTCCTGTAATTTTATTGTTATGAAGATACATACAAACATAAGTTTGGAACCCTGTTTGAGAGAAGCCATATTAGATTTCTCTGTCTCTAGCCAAACTTTTTCTTGATAGCCTTACCTCATGAATCGAATAGAAGTCTTTTCCCCTTTTAATAACATGCAATGAATCCCAACACTGGAACAATCATTGCAGAAATTACTTGAACCATGTTTGCCTTATCTCTTGTTGGTAAGGCAAGGTGTAGAGCATTATACCTGGCTTACAGTTATAACAATAACAGCATTGTGAGGGTCTGGTGCCCTACCTTGAAAAATCAGGACTCACCTATGTCAAATACTTTATTACATGCAGTTAAGAATATTTCTCTAAAGGGGAAAAAATAACTCTAGTTCATATTCCTGTGATCCCATTTAATTGGAAATCTATTCAACTAATCAAACTTATTTCTCTCACTGAATTCCATACCCGTGTAAATGGCCTCAAGCTTTACTGCACCCCCAGTGACCTTCAAATCATAGGATCAACTTACATTTTCTGCTTTCCACTTACACTATGGACCTCAGAATCCTCCTCCCCACTACCATTTATCCTTATTGTTTTCTCCAAGACACTCATGGGTCCAGTTGTAGTCATCTTCAGGCTGCCATATTGTCACCAGAATGATCTCCTTAAAATGTGACTGTGGGGTGGTGGTGGGAAGTGAGTGAGCCCCCCTGTGCCCATGCAGCCAGACCTGTAGATCTCATCTAGTGGGAATACTACATCTCGGAGAGTGTTAGAGGTCCCCTATCCAGCTGCTTTTCGCAGAAATCACTAGCACTGTGACCTCATGTGGGGCTCCAGGCTCATTGTTTCACCTATCAACATATCTGCAGATGGAAAAGACTTCACTCCGCTCCCAAGCAGGTCACTCACCTGCTACCTACCCACAGCACAATGCCATCGCCCAGCTCCCCCCACCTCACCAGGCTCCCCCCACCTCACCAGGCCCCTCCCACCTCACCAGGCTCCCCCACCTCACCAGGCCCCTCCCACCTCACCAGGCTCCTCCCACCTCACCAGACACCCCAGTGGAAAAGCAGACCCACGCCATCTTGGCCCAACATTCTCACCATTCAGCTGGGGGCAGTTCCCAGATCGGATCTCCAGCGGCGAAGTACCAGGTTTCCAACCTTCCCCCACCCCCTGCGGCGGTAACCCAACACAGGTGTGCAGTGCTACCAGGATGTTGCCAATGGGAGCTCAGGGGTGAGAGTTTCCTCAATTGGGAACTGCTAGGGGAGAGGGAGAGACCAGAAACTGGGAAATCTCCAGGCAAGAGACAGAGATAGTACCTGGCGCTCAAGTCATATGAGCGAGCAGTCCCAAAAAAGAGACCGGTGAGGTGCAGTCTTCCTGCAGGGCATTGGTGGGTGCCACTCTCCGCATCCAGGCGCTCTGTGCCAGGACCAGACTTCCCACCCTGGTTACCTCCACCATCCAAAGGTCAGAGACAGCAGCTTACAACAGACGACGCCACCTACTGGATGGGAAGAGAAGCAGGAAAGATACAGATTGCTAAAGCTAGCTACAACCCTGGTTTCTTTGAGTTTTTTGTTTGTTGGTTGGTTGGTTGGTTTGTTTATTGGTTTATTTGTTTTTTCTCTTCTACCCCTCCATCCTCCGGCCCTCACATCCCCAACATATGTGAAACCAAGAACTTTGCATGAAATAGGACTTTGAGGTCTGAGTCATCTGAATAATATAATATAGAGGTGTTGAATATGCACCTTTTTTCTTTTCTTTTTATTCTTTCATTTTTGTTTTCCCCTCCAAATTTTACTGTTTTAACATCCATATTTTTCTAAATACATATGTGTGTTCATTTTATATACTGTACTGTCTTCCCACATACTTGCCTACCCTAAATCACTTCCTGTCTATTCTCTTGCTACTAACCCTCTTCACTATATTTCTCCTTCATACTTCCTAAGATATATTGACTCTATATCCTCACATCCTACCTCCTCAGAATATCGTCCTAAGCCTACCCCCAGATTATTGTCCACCGTCAGAAACTGTAAACCTTTTTACAAAACTACTGATTATATTTTAGATAATAATTGAATCCAACATTTCTGTACATGGAGACTAAATTGGAAACATCTTAATAACAACAAACTGTTCCTAGGTGGTATATTGTTGATATTGGGATCTGTTAACATTGTCATTCCCCACAAAGGAGAAGTCTTGGAACCCTACAAGAGCACTACAAACCTATAGAGTAAAAACAGTAACAATCTAGACCCACAGAGCTGGAAAGGAAGACACACAAACAACATGAAAAGACAAGGGAAGAAAGTGCCACAAACAAATGAAGACACCACATCATTAGAATTATTGGCAGCCACAGCAGGAGGAATGACAGAGAAGGAGTTTAGGATATAAATGGTTACAATGTTCTGGGAACTCAAGGAAGATATAAGAGACAAATACAAGCAGTGAAAGGTCACTTCAACAAGGAGTTAGATAAACAAATACAGGAAGCAAAAGATCACCTCAACAGGGAGTTAGAGGTGCTAAAACAAAACAAAACAAAACAAAAACAGAAACCCTTGAAATGAAAGAAACAGATGCAAACATTCTCAATAAAATTCTGGCAAATCGAATACAAAAACATATCAAAAAGATCATACACCATTATCAAGTGGAATTCATCCCAGGTATACAAGGTTAGTTCAACATAAGGAAATCAAAAAAATGTAATTTATTACATCAATAGACTTAAAGATAAGAATCATATGATCATCTCAATAGATGCAGAAAAAGCATTTGACAAAATACAGCACCCCTTCATGTTCAAAACACTAGAAAAACTAGGGATAACAGGAACATATCTCAACATCGTAAAGGCTATCTACGCTGAGCGTCAGGCCAATATCATTCTAAATGGAGGAAAATTGAAAGCATTCCCTCTAAAAACTGGAACAAGACAGGGATGCCCTCTTTCACCACTTCTATTCATTGTAGTCCTTGAAACACTGGCCAAAGCAATTAGACGAAAGACATTAAAGGGATAAGGATAGGAAAAGAAGAACTTAAATTAGCACTATTTGCTGATGATATGATTCTATACCTAGAAGACCCAAAAAGCTGCACCAGAAAACTTCTAGAACTAGTAAACAAATTCAGCAAAATTATAAACGAATTCAGCAGGTTATAAAATCAACACCCATAAATCAAAGGCATTTCTGTGTATCAGTGACAAATCCTCTGAGATGGAAATGAGGAAAACTACCTCATTTACAATAGCCTCAAAAAAAAAAAAAAGATACTTGGGAATCAATGACAGAGGTGAAAGATCTATACAATGAAAACTACAGAACCTTAAAGAAACAAATCAAAGAAGACCTTAGAAGATGGAAAGATCTACCTTGCTCTTGGATAGGCAGAATTAATATTATCAAAATGACCATACTTCCAAAAGCACTATACAGATTTAATGCAATTCCAATCAAAATCTCAATGGCTTTCCTCATAGAAATAGAAAATGCAATCATGAAATGCATCTGGAAAAATAAGAGACCCAGAATAGCTAAAGCAATCCTTAGCAGAAGGAGTGAAGCAGGTGGCATCACTATACCAGACCTTAAACTATACTATAGAGCAATAGTTACAAAACAGCATGGTATTGGCACCAAAATAGACTGGTAGAGCAATGGTGCAGAATAGAGGACACAGAAACTAACCCACAAAATTACAATTATATTAGACAAAGGTGCCAAAAACATACATTGGAGAAAAGATAGCCTCTTCAAAAAATGGTGCTGGGAAAACTGGAAATCCATATGCAACAAAATGAAATTAAACCCCTATCTCTCACCATGCATAAAACTCAATTCAAAATGAATCAGGGATTTCGGGATACAACCAGAGACCCCGCATCTCATAGAAGAAAAAGTAGGCCCGAATATTCATCATGTGGGATTAGGCCCCCATTTCCTTAATAGGACTCCTATAGAGCAAGAATTAAAACCAAGAATCAATAAATGGGATGGACTCAAACTAAAAAGTTTCTTCTCAGCAAAAGAATCTGTTAGGTGAATCAGAGAGCCTACATCTTGGAAGCAAATTTTTACTCCCCACACATTAGATAGAGCACTAATCTCTAGGATATATAAAACACTCAAAAAGCTAAACACACACAAAAAAAAGCCCCAAAAAACAAATAACCCAATAAATAAATGGGCCAAGGACATGAACAGACACTTCTCAGAAGAGGATATTCAATCAATCAACAAATATATGAAGAAATTTTTAGCATCTCTAGCAATTAGAGAAATGCAAATCAAAACTACTCTAAGATACCATCCCACTCCAGTCAGAATGGCAGCTATTATGAAGACAAACAACAATAAGTGTTGGCAAGGATGTGGGGAAAAAGGTACACTGATACTTTGCTGGTGGGACTGCAAATTGGTGCAGCCATTATGGAAAGCAGTATGGAGATTCCTTGGAAAACTGGGAATGGAACCACCATTTGACCCAGCTATCCCTCTCCTTGGATTATACCCAAAGGACTTAAAAACAGCACACTACAGGCACACAGCCACATCAATGTTTATAGCAGCACAATTCACAATAGCTCAACTGTGGAGCCAACTTAGATTCCCTTCAGTTGATGAATGGATAAAAAAAAAATGGCATATATACACAATGGAATTTTACTCAGCAATAAAAGAGAATAAAATCATGGCATTTGCAGGTAAATGGATGGCGTTGGAGAAGTTAGCCAATCCCCAAAAAACCCAAATGCTGAATGTTTTCTCTGATGTAAGGAGGCTGATTCATAGTGGGGTAGGGAGGGGGAGCATGGGAGGAATAGATGAATTCTAGATAGGGAAGAGGGGAGGAAGGGAAAGGGAGGAGGCAGGGAGTTAGCAAGGATGGTGGAATGTGATGGACATCATTGTCCAAAGTACATGTATGAAGACATGAATTGATGTGAACATACTTTATATAGAAACAGAGGTATGAAAAAATGTTCCATATGTGTAATAAGAATTATGATACATTCCACTGCCATGTATTTAAAAAATAAAACCAATTTAAAAAAAGAAAAAATGTGACTGTGGGTCTAGGATGGAGTGCTTGCTTAGCACTCATGAGGCATTGGATTTAATCCTTTGCACCACACAAAAAATAAATAAATAAAAATAAAAGCATTATGTCCATCTACTTCTAAAAATTAATTTTTAAAAAAGGTTTATAAAAACATGACTATGACTATTTTTTTTTTTGCTTATTTACAAACCCAAAGAGGACAGTTGACCTCAAAGCCTCATCCTTCCCATGTACCCACCGGTTCCCTTCCACTCCATGACCTAGGCCCTGGAAATTGTCTTTATTTTCTCTATTATACTGTAATCATCTTGAACTCATGCATCCTTTGACATTGTATCTCCTGGGTCCAACATTGGTTCTGTGTGTTTAGAAATATCAAATAAATATTTGTGGAATAAATAAACAGAAGCACAGTTAATTTCCCCAATTCCTGTTCCTCAGAACAACCCTTTAAGAAACTTCAGAAAATTATTTTCTTTGTCTCAGATTTTGCAATAACTCAGACACCCTGTCTATATAGCACTTATTAATCATAATAACTTGGAAATAATTTCTCTGTGCAAACATTCAGGGTCTCATCCATAACTAAGTGAAATACAGCCTAAAATAATCAATCATTATTTTCTAAACCAAAGACCCTGTAATTAAGGAGTCTATCAATGTGCCAACAACTCATGGGTTTAGAAATTAATTTTTGTTTGTTAAAGCACTTTAAAGATAATGTAATATGGTCCCATTGGGAAATAGATTAGTAAATTGATTGTCTCATTTCACTTGTTCTTTTTTATTTAAAATCTGTGGGAAAGTAGAAAAGTCATGCAGTTTTATTCCTTTAAAATTTGATAAGGTGCACAGTTTCTTGCAAAGTCAGAGGAATCATCTTTGTATTGAATTGTAAAATGTGTGGAAGTAGGACAAGAACATCTGAGCACTTAGATCACAGGAAATAGGTTATGATATTTAGTCTTGTGTGGATTCATTTGTTCAATAAACATATTCTGAGTGACTGCCTCCAATATGTCAGACACACATTGTTATATTTGTTTTGAAGATGATACAACCAGAAGCCTAGAAAAGTACTGAATTACTCCTAGGCTTTACAGTTTAGTATATAACAGCACCAGAATCAGAACTCAGGTCTGTGTGACCCCAGAGCCCCTGTCCACTCTATGTGGGTCCATATGCATTTGATTGGAAGGCCTTACTTGACATATTGTTTGATGTCTTTTTCCTGAAGGCAAGTTGAAGGAAATTCTAGCAAAGCAAATATTCTTATTAAAAGACCCACTTGACAAATGACCAAAGCATTTATGAGCTGAAGTAGGAGTTGCTGGTCATCTCATTTAATCCTTTCATTTTAATGATGAAAGAGCAACCATGTGTCTATGTCCCATGCTTTATTTATTCATTCAGGCAGTATTGACAGAATACCTACTTTATGAGACACAGTGCTAACCACTTGTATTAAAACAAGAAATAAGACAGTTTGGATTTTTTTTTTTTTTGCAACAAGAATTAAACCCAAGGGCACATAACCATTTAGCCACATCCTCAGTGTTTTGTTTGTTTGTTTTGATTTTGAGACAGGGCCTTGATACATTGCTGAGACAGGCCTCAAACTTGTGATCCTCCTGCCTCAGCCTCCCGAGGTGCTAGGATTCCAGGCATGTACCACCCAGCCCAGCCAAGACAGATCTGCTATTTTTAAAAATATTTTTTTAGTTGTAGATGGACACAATATCTTTATTTTATTTATTTTTTTTAAATTTAATTTTAAGTGGTGCTGAGTGTCAAACTCAGTGCCCCACACATGGGAGACAGGCGCTCCACCCTTAGGCTCTACAACCCCAGCCCCAGATTTTCTTTTAAGCACTCATAGAACACAAAATTTTGCTTGGAGTAATTAGATGAAAGAACGTCAAGCAGAACTCCCTTGAGCTGTTGCAATGCAGAGCTTATGTGACAAAGCCCCATTGAAAGTTATGGCCATCATGCTCAACTAGAGGAAGATTCCTCTGTAACTTAGATCCACAGGAAACTACCCCTTCCCTGAAAGAAAGGAGGGATGAAAATACAGTGGCAATGGGTCAGAATGCAGAGCATCATTCCATGCAGAGAGGACAATCGGAAGTCCATCCTGCCCACCTTGTCTAGGTGAGGTGCTACTTCATACGGTCACAGTAGCACCTATATTGAGGTGTGCACCTACTACTTTGTGATTTTTAGGGTGAAATGCCTGTTGCCTTTCCTACCTTGTAAACTTCCTGAGATCAAAAACTATGCTTTGCTTATCAGAGAACATCAGAAACTCAGTAAGTTCTCAGTACTAATTTATTGACAAAATGAATAAGTGAAAACATTTAGGATCCATTTTAGAGAGAAGTGATTCTCTTTGCAATGCTAAATTACATGAAGAAATTTTACTGAGAGTTTTAGCAAAAACAAAGAATTTGTGTGTGTGTGTGTGTGTGTGTGTGTGTATAGAGTAACAAGAGATTGGATGGAGCGAGCCCTACTTGAATGGAGGTCAAGGTGGAAAGGAACAGAAAATAACAAATAGAAGCAAATTGGTAGAACTTGAGCTATACAAGGAAACGTAAGTACAGAAGAAGCTCCAGTGGGTACAACTGTTCCCAATGATTAGCTCTGAGCACCTCCTCTGGGTTGTTAATAATTGCACTTGGGGCATTGACAGAGTAACCTCTATTTACTTCTCATCCTAATAGTCTCTATCTATTCTATCACTAAATATTTTTAAATTGTTTACTACCTATGTAACATTTGTACATAGTCATGCTTATGACTAATGGTTTAAGTAATTTTTGACTACATATTTTAAAGTTGTTGCAAGTATCTGAATAAAGTAATCTTTCCAGTCATTGCTTTAGATGGGGGTATGGGTTGCCAGAATCCTGGCTCATGACAGAAGCCCTGATGGGATAAAATTAGTTAAGTCTCCTTTGCTTTCAGAAGTTACCTTTGAACAAAGTCAGTATTTTGTCTGGGAAGACCAGATGTTACTATTTTTCATTTAATCTTCACATCATTTGTCCCTATGACAGTCAGATTAATCTTCCAAAGCTTGTTTGCATTTTAAAAATCAAAGTTTTGTTTTCAATTATAAAATTAAGATATGCTCACTATAGAAAATTTTGAAAGTACAGAAAAATTCACGAGGAGAAAACCACTGTTTACATTTTGATGTATGTCTATATATATATATATATATATATATATATATATATATCCATCCTTATATTTAAAATATACATATATATGTACATATATATATCCTTAATATAGGCTTTAGTAATCTTTCATTTTTGTTTGTTTTTAAACTATTTTTTGGCGGTTGGTAATTATTTATTTGTTTTATTAAAATTGCAAATAAAATTGAATGCATTTACTAGGTTGTAACATTATTTAGAAGTTTATATACGTCGTAGAATGACTAAATTTAGCTAATTAACTTACATTAATAAGCATTTTTACATGTAAGTATCATTTGAAGGAATCTACATATAATGATTCTCTACTCTTATTGACCAACTCCTACTTTTTAGAACCTTTTCTAACCCATTGAAATTTACTCATTTTTATTTTTTTTATTTATTTTTTTTTATTTTTAATTTTTTATTGTGGGTTGTTCAAAACATTACAAATTTCTTGACATATCATATTCCACACTTTGATTCAAGTGGGTTATGAACTCCCACCTTCACCCCATACACAGATTGCAGAATCACATCAGTTACACATCCATTGATTTACATATTGCCATACTAGTGTCTGTTGTGCTCCGCTGCCTTTCCCATCCTCCACCCTCCCCCCTCCCCACCTCTCCCCTCCCCTCCCCTCCTCTCTCTCTACCCCCTCCACTGTATTTTTAAAATCCTTACAATGAAGCTGTGGACAAGGCTCTTTACTTCACTATGAAATTGTCCTCACTTTACAAATACAGAGATGTCACTTTACAGAAGGCAATGAGAGTGTAAATACACTGCCCAACGTCATAGTTTGTAAGAGATGGAGCCAGAGTAAGAATCCAGAATATCCTATGCAAAGATTACATCTTAGATATTTTATTTTATTTTATTATTTATTAATTTTTTTGAGAGAGAGAGAGAGAGAATTTTAATATTTATTTTTTAGTTTTCAGAGGACACAACATCTTTGTATGTGGTGCTGAAGATGGAACCCGGGCCGCACGCATGCCAGGCGAGTGCGCTACCCCTTGAGCCACATCCCCAGCCCAACATCTTAGATATTTTTACTTCTTGGTCAGTATTAGAGATTGAACGCAGCTGTGCTTAACCACTGAGACACATCCCAGCCGCCGCCCCCCCCCCACTTTTTTTTTTTTTTTTTGAGACAGGGTCTTGCTCTGCTGCTTAGGGTCCTTGCTAAGTTATTGAGGATGACTTTGAACTTGTGATTCTCCTGCCTCAGCCTCTGAGCTGTTGTGATTGCAGCCATGTGCCATTAACCACACATTTTTGATTGGACTACAAATCTCCTTTCAACATAATCTAGCTCCATTTCTTTCTTTGAGGTCAGGTTTTCTGACAATCTCCTCACTCTTCTCCAACGGGGTCTGTTGCCCTTTACTGTGCTGCTGCTTAACCCCTGTCATTTGCGACTTCTCTCCACCATCACACTGCTATTCCCTTTGCTTCTGTCCCATGAGGGACCTGCTTTTCCATTTCCTATGTCTCCAACCTTCTTGACTTTCTCTCTCCTCTTCATGGTGTGCATCTTCCAGAAGTTTCCTCAGACACCGTGCATGCAGGCAATATTTAGAGACTGCATGTCTGGGAATATCATCTACACCCCCCCACTCGACTGTTGGCTTGCCTAGATCTAGAACTTTAGGTTGAAAATAATTTCACCTTAAAAAATCTGAGAGAATTTCTTCTCATCTTATAATTTTACCTTATGCTTAATTACTATTCCAAAGGCTTTATGTGTCATTTTTCCCCTCAGTGAGCTTTTGGGATCATTTCTTTAATGCTGAAATTTCATGATGAGGTTCCTTGTATTTTTTTTCCATTAAATATGCTGGTCAATCAATGTGTCTTTTTGATCTAAAATAAGTTGGTTTGTAATGGGAAATTTTCTTAGTTATTTCTTTATTTTTTTCCTCTTCCATTTTTAAATTTTCTTTTTCTGAAGCACCTGTGCATTAAATACTAAACTTCATAATTGTATCTTTTCTCTCCTTTTTCTCTGAAGGGTTCTCAACTCTACCAATACTTCCAATTTTACTTCTGAGATGGTATTTTTGTGACACAAGTTGTTTTTCTGATCTGTGAATATTCTCTCTTTCAAGAATCAAGTGTACGTTCCCCTATATATATTTATGTATCTGGTCTCTGTCACTCTTGTTAGTGATGTTCCTAAAGTTTTGATCATTGAGAGTTATTCACATTTAAAAATGAGAACCAGAATACTGATTAAAAGCTCTGTGTCCTGGGTGGAGCTTCACTTAGGGGATTTACTTTAAGGGTGAGAAGGGGAGAACACAGCTCTTCTGTGGAGTTCACTGGCTCCCATTCCATTCTATATCATCTCATAAGCCCATCTTTCCATTCTTTCCCTTATCCGTGTGTTAATCTATTTACTTTCCCCATTTCTCTTGAGTTGGTTAGTTTCCCTAGTAAAAGTCTCTCACATCTCCTAGAATTCTAATACTGGTCACCAAGAATTCCAGGAACCCAGCAAGGAAAGGAGGTTTGAGGTGGAGTCTCACCTTTGAGGCTGCAGACATTTGCCTATTTTTTGTATGGTACCTCATTTACACCCTTCTCTTGGCTTCCAGGCCAGAGACTAGAGTTTCTGTTTCACTTTCTCTAAGGGCTAAACTCATGGTCTTCCATTGACCTTGGCCAATGGTGGGTACCTGGTCCCAGGAGTGGACAGAAAGAACTGAAAATGTGAGCAACCTTAAAAAGGCTTTCAAGAAACCCTTCCAAAGTTCAGTCCTGCAACTCAGTCCACCTTCTCAGACTAGAATGGGCTCTCCTCAAGTGCTTGGGCACAGGTGTCTTGCCTTTCCTGGCCCCCCCGGCTAACTTGATGCTACTGTCATCTTCTTTCCTCTGTTTCCTGTCCTCCTGATCTGTGTTCTTATTCCATTTCTACTTTGCTTTCTTTTCTTGTTCGGTTTTACAATTTTTAGACCCTTTTATTGTCATTTTAGTGAACTATTGGAAGGAACTAGGAGCAAACACATGTGTTCAAGATGCATGTTTAAAGCAAGTCCATAACAAAACATCCAGGTTTATTTCCCCAATTTACAGATGAAGCAATGAAGGTATGAATTGTTTGTGGCACGCTTAAAGTCCTAAGTTGAATGGAGGTGGGTGTGAATTAGGTCCTCTGCCCAAGGGACCAGCTGACTCTGTCCTTAAACCTGGGTCCCTTTACTGCAGTATATCCTCTGCCTCGCTGAGATCTAAACAGTTTCAGCCTGTATTTATGGGTTTTCTCTAAACTCTAAAGTATGAAGAAAGATATATATGAGTTTTACAGCTTCATGTTCACCCCTCAGACGTATCCTTCATTTATTTCCTTGAAATCCAAATAAATAAAATATTGTATATGAGTGATGTAATGGCTTCAGGCCAGGACTCTCTGTGATCCTGATACAAATCTTAGGTTGTTGTTTCCATAAACTATCCCTTCCCATACTTCAAAAATACATGTAAAACATCATTAATCTCTCAACGTATGAGTGTGTTAACATCTTTGATTGATGCATAAATCTTTTGGTGAGGGTGCATGCAGAGAGAGACCACCTGGGTGACCTTTACTGGTTTCTTCTCCCGTAGAAATATCCTGGGAAGGTTTTTTTCCACCTAACTTATGTCTTTCTAATCAAGAGAGTTTTGTTCTCAGTTATCATCTACAGTGTCAGATACGGAATCAAACAGAACTTAGATTCAAACTGGGGCTCTCCCACCTCCTTTAGGGCACATTATTGAGGTAGTGCCCCGTATATATATAAACAGTGTCAATGATGTCATGAACCCAATTATTATTGGAACTATAGCAGGTGCATCAAAATAAATGAAAGAGAAAAATGAGCTAATACTAAATATCCAACTAAATATCTATGCTGATTCTTTTGTTTACTCTTATACATTTTGTGGTTAATCTTTCATTTTCACCTTATTTTTTTCTCTCAAACTTTTTATTGTACCGTTTTTCAAATATATGGCAAAATTGAAATCATTTCACTACAAGAACTCTCATACCTCCCACCTGCTTTCTACCATTAAAATTTTACTATACTCATATTTAAAATCACACACACATCTATCCATCCATCTATTCCTCTACCCATTCATAATTTTTTTAGACATCTTTCAAACAAAATTTTAGATAACTGTATACATTTCCTCACTAGTTTCCACATTACTAACTAGAGTTCGTTATTTATTTACAACATTTTCTTTCATACAGCATTTATATAAAATGAAATGCAAAATGTGTACATTCATTGAGTTTTTACAAAAACATTTCATTCCTGGTCTTTCATTTTTCTCTTGTAGTGTAGGAATTTATTTATTTCAATAGGTGTTTATCAAACATATCCCTTGTGCCAAACATTAATAATGACACATATTAATATGATGTATGCTAGACCGAGAAGGCAGCAGCTAATTCTCAAGGTAGAAGTCTGGGAATTAAGCAATGGGAAGAAAAATGTTACAGAAAAGCATTTGTCACCAAAGGAACACATGAACAAAGGCTCAAAGAATGAAAACAAAACAAAAAATTGTGTGTTTAGGGGAAAATGAATTGTCTTTTATAGCTTGAGCCCAATTAGAGTGTGCATATATAGCAGAGGATGGGTAAGAGACAGAATTTCCATTAATTCACAATTCCTACCTGCACACATTAAGTTAATCTGCAATAAACGAGGTGCTCAGTACCATTGGCCTAAGCTTAGGGAAAGCCTGTACTCACTTGCTTTTTCATTTCTGAACTCAAAATGACAAGCTGACAACTTAGATTTCAGCTCGTTTTATTTCATCGATAAACTGCTAAAATTCAGCTTTAATATATGTTTGATATCTGACTGTTTGAAATGTTTGAAAATTGGCATCAGATTTGCTTTTTAAATGTCTTAAATATAAATCTGTTTGGGGGAAAACAACTGTGCGATTATTCTAAAATGTGAAAAGATCACTATTCAAAATGTTTCATTATTTAAATGAAACTAGAAGTGCATTTGCTGCAAACTAGAGGAAAAAATGGAGAAATGTCAGGATTCAAGATAAAGCCTTAAAATAGAAAAAGAAAAAAAGGAAAAAAAAATTCCTTTTTAATTGGGGGATTTATTACTATAAATGTGACATGGTGCAAACCCTGTCATCATTCATTCATTGACCCACCATGCTCTGATGACAGACCCTGAAAAAGGGCTGCCTGTGTGTGTCCCTAAGTAGGACACCATGATCCTGACTGGCCAGTTAATTCTGACTTGCCTGCCAGTGTACCTGCTTCAAAATCTCATTTCAAGCATCCACTTTAGCTGGTCTTTCTGCATTAAAACTTTACCCACCCATCCTGTGTGATTTATGTTTCTTTATTCAATTGTGCATTTATTTAAAATATTTACTGAGCATTTACTATATACTTCCCTCTCTCAACATATTTTACACCTTCTTTGATAATGACTACCCTATTGTAGTGCCATGAAAACATGTCAACAAAAGAAAACAAATATTAAGAAGGAGGCATTGAATTGGGGCTACTTATCTTAATTTTTCATCTTGAAGCCATAACATAGTCCCTAGTAAAGAATATGAATGTGTTATCAATGAATTTTCCTTACATTAACATCTATCTGTGAATGTTAAGTTAGCTCAAAGAATAAGATTGCACACAGGTAGTTATTTTGGGTCAAAAATGATGGGTGGGATTTTTGTGAAACCAAAAGCAGAAGCTAGGGAATTTCAGATAGAGAGATCTGCATGTTCAAAGACACAGAGGTAGACCTGAGCATGTGATGGCTTTGGAATCAGCAACACTGATCCCCTTTGACACTGGTGTACATTTTTTAAATTTTCTGTGCATTTTTCCAATCAAAGTTCCACTGTTACCCTCATTCTTCCTCCTTGACATTGCAAGGGGGACAAAAGAAGGACTTCAAAATAAATGGCTGTAGGATATTGTTTTCCATCAGATACCCTAGTCACCCATCCATAAATCCATCATTTTCCCCATATTTCCCCCCCAGTTATCTACCCACCAAGTCAATCTTATATGGTTCGACTTATTCAAAGAATAATGGAGATCTAATTCAGAAGGCAGTGAACCTGATATATTTGGCCCAGAAGATAGATTGAGATGTGGGGAATAAAATTAACCAAGAGACAAAAGACTTGGGAGAAAGAGGCACAGGTACCAGTCAGTAAATGACTTCACCAATGTCAATGATAATAAAGATACTGAGGAATTTGCAAATGGTTATAGCTGGTGGCAGATAATTCTCTTCACAGTAAGAAAGACACAAGAATCCCAACCACTCCCACCTCTGCCAGTCTTTCCTGTCTCTTTGCCAACCATTCCTTACAGGATCCATCATTATAATGGGCCACCCAAAGTTCCTTTAAGAACATACGAATCCTTTGTGAAGCCACTAAAAGGACTGCGGACAGACAGCTCTTGCATTCAGTCTTCTTTGGGAGGTGCTTTGGCTAAGGAGAACTGCCACACCCCACTGGGGTAGCATGCATGCAATCTTTGGTTGCCACAACACTGTAGGAACCTATCTCTTCACCAAATTTTTTTTCGGGACTGGAAATTGAACCTAGGGCCTCACTTATGCTAGGCAAGATCTTTACCACTGAGCTACACCCTAGCCCAGCTCCACTAGAGATAATTCTGAAAGGTCATCCTGGTTTCATACCACCTCATGCAATTAATTAAATCCTCTAAATCCTCTATTGTCCTCTGTTGAGGTTACTTTGCAACTTCACTTCTCCATAATCTACCCTATTCTTCCTTCTCCATCTGCCCAATCCTTCCTTCCTTGTCCTTGCATAGGTTTTGATTCTATAATAAAGTTCTTATAGCATTAATCTCCATCTCTGGGACCAATCCTGCAACAGATATGAAGACAATGGGGACATCTATCCAAAGGAAACTCACAGATGCAGGTGAACTACTCAGACCCCATAGTCAAAACTTGTCCAGGCAGGAGGTGGTTTGTAGTTTTCTAAAAACTAGTGAAAGTCATGCTAGAAAGAAGACTCAGAGGTGATCCATAAGCAGGAGTCAAGAGGAGAAGGATCATGCCATATTACTTCATCCATTGTCTTTTATTTTGTTAGAAAGAAACTAAAGTCCATAGACATCCATCATGAGGCAGGAACATACAGTCTGTCCTTTTTTTTAAGGATATTTCAATGCATCTTCTTGTTTTATACAGGTATTCCTAGAATTCCAAGTAAAAGAGGCACTAGGAGAATTAGGGCTTGAATAATTACAGGGTCTCCATGGTCTCACATATAGGCCCCTACCAAAGGCAATTCTCCCCATTTGGTATCTCAGGCTGGCTGATAAGGGAAGTCAGTTATTTTTTCCCCATATTTTAAAATCTTATTCTGTAATGCACACTGTGATCTGGTTACTATTCATCCAGTATGCTGTGCCACCACAGATATTTTCCATTCAATCTTTCACAACTTTTGTAGATATAAATGTGGGCAACCATTTGAATTCTCACCAACCTTTTCTTGCTAGTATACTCTTTTCCATCTGCATTTCTCCCTCTCATGTATTATTGAGAGTTGTTTAGGATATTGAATATAATTTGTTAAAAGATACTTAGCAAGGTAAATTGGTCTGGGACTAGGACCCAAGGCTTTCAAACCCAAAATCTGTATTCTAGATATTCTAGTAAATACACATATAAGCCAAAGACATAGATGTAAATAATCATAGAAATGGGAGTTTGATTAGGAAAAAAGTATAATTTCAAATATACAGATGGATATATAGGATTAGACATATTTGTAAATAATTATTGCCACCAAACCAAAAATTGTAAATTTAACTCAGCATCCAGAGAGAACCAGTAAGTATTTCTGAAGAATGTGAAAATCTCTTCATGTTTTAAAATAGTAACTGTAGAAGGGAAAGGTTGGAGGTGAAAGATTAGGTCAGAGACCATTGCAAATGCTTAGGAAAGAATTCAGGGATTTGCAGGGGAGAAGTAAGGAAAGGGGAAGATGCCTATTGTATGTGTTTGAAAGACTGACTTTAAAGGAGATAGAGCAATGAAGGGAAAAGAGTTGAGTCCTTGGTGTCACAAAGGCCTGGGTCCATCAATAGGTTCCTAAATGTCTTTGGGCATGAATACCTAAATTCGGTTTTTCATAACAGAATGGGTATATAATTTTTAACTCACTTGGAAGGTACTATTCCCCAGTGACCTCACTCAGATGGATGGGTTGATGGAGGTGGATTTTCCTAAAGTGAGAATATTGGCAAGAAGACCAGGATTGGGGAAGTTGTGATTCGATTTTACAAAGTTGGTTTGGAGTTGCTTAATTGTGGATTGGACATAGGAGCGTGAATTGGAGAGGCAACATCTGGCAAATGAGACAGACTGGGAAGATGCTCCATTAGGGATAAGTCCCCATTAGGGACACCAAGAGGTGTGAGTCCTGAAAGTCGAATCTTGTGAAAAAATAAGGATAAGAATTTGGGAAATGAAATGGGAAGATTTTAGAGAGATATATAAAGGGTCTTTAGGAAGATATCAGTAGAAAAAGTAGAATGAATCATGAGGAAACACATAGGGCAGAGAAAGAACACATAAACAGAATGATCTGTAAGTGTGTGTACGTTTATGGGGTTATATATTCCTTGGCAAAGTTTCCAAAACTGGTCTGTTCTGAAATACCTGTCCCATGAATTACCTGCTCGTGGAAAGATAGTTTGGGGATCACTATAAGCTCTGACAGATTCTTAGAGATTCCTGAAGTAATGCACCTTATTAAAGGATCTCAGAAGTTTAGCAGTAAATCAAATTGCTCCACTCAATGTTTGGAAATGGTTACTGATATTGCTACTCAATTAGCTTTCATCAAATTACTGTTCTTTAGGACGGAGTTGGGCGAGTATTTACCACATGATCAAATCCCTCTAGAAGACTGAGAAGAGACCAAAACATCATGGGAGACCTCAAGAATATAATTGGAATGAATTAGGAAGAGGGAAATGAAGTTGTCAATAACAGAATGAATGAATGAGGGATGCACGGGATGGAAGGATAGGCTTTCTTGCATAAAAGAATAAACATTGGGGTCATGTGTAGGGGTACTATGCTCAAGAAAAATTTTTAACTTTTTATTCTAAATAATTATAGACTCAGGAAATTACTAAATAATATATGAAAAAGTCCTATGTATCTTTTGCCCAATATCTCCCAAAGGTGACACTTTGCATAAATACCTGTCACACAATCTCAACACCAGGAAGATGACATTGTTATAATTCACAGGGTATATTGAAATTTCACCAGTTATATACGAACTGCTTATGCCTGTATATATAGTTACATACAATTTTATCACATGTATAGATTTACATGATTTCCACATTCAAATCAAGATTGAGAATATTTTTACCACGAGACTTAATTGCACTATATCTTTCCAATTACACCTACTAATCCTCCATCTCAACCCAAAGACTTGGCAACTAGTAATCTCCTTTTTAATTTTATTAATTCAAGACTGTTAGATAAATAGAATTGAGATTGAAGTTTTGAAACTTGATTCCCTTCTTCAGCTGTCAGGTGGGGTCTAGCAGAAAGTTTCAGGCTCACCAGCAATTTCTTATTGCATGTCCAGGATGAGTGAGTATAAGAGTAGAATTTACTACAGAAGAGAAACAAGAAGAAAACTCTTGCAGTGCAAAAGGGTACCAGATACCAGGGTTTAGGGGCTTGTTTTGGTTTGTTTTTTTGCAGGGGGGCAGGTGGGGTGTGGAGAGGCAACATGCTTATAGAGCACTTGGTTCACTGTTATTGGTCTAAACTTTTGCTAGTTAGGGTTTGTAAACCTACTAATGCTATTGGTCAACTCTCGTGTTCCAACTTCCATTCAGGTCTGCCCTACTCCTGGCAGGTGTCAGGAAGCGGGAGGTTGAGGTCTTTGGATGGTCTAGCAGGTTGCTGCAGCACTGTGTACAGTGATTCGGCCTGGCCTCTGAAGGATGTCAGACCAGGCACCTTGGCTCACCTGGGTGATGGCTTGCCAGCCTCAGGCCTGCTGTGCCTGTATGTCTGGCTCCATAAGGCACTGGTTGTGCTTGCTGCCCAAAGAGATCCACCTGGGCCACCAGACTGCAGCTCCACTGCTCCACAGTTCTGCTTTGGCTTCTCAGCTGGGATCAGTAGGCCAGCTGTGCTACAGAGAGCCGTGACAGGATCAACATAATATCTAAGATTTTGATATTGGCTCTTTTAACCTCTGAGATCCACTCACGTTGCTAATGTTAGCCAAGCTCCATTCCTTTTTCTTTATTGCATACTATTTAATAGTATAGATGTACCACAGGTTGTTTAACTCTTCACCTGTTGAATATTGAGGTTGTTTATGCTTGCCTATTATGAGTAAAGCTGCTATGAATATTCACATGCAGATTTTTTGTGTGTGTACATAACCTTTCATTTCTCTAGGGTAAATGCCAGGAGGCATTTTGGTTGCATGCTTAATTTTATAGGACACTGACAAACAATTTTGTAAAGTAGAAATACCATTTTACATGACTTGCAAGGACTCAGTGACCCACTTGCTCCTTAGTGTTGCCAATATTTGATATTTTCTCTATCTTTCACTATGACTATTCTAATAGGTTTATAATGATATCTGATTGCACTTTTAATTCACATTTCTCTAATAGCTAGTGAGGAGCATCATTTCATGTCCTTAGTCACCAACATTTTCTTATTTGTTAATGAAATACCTTAAATGTATTTCACATATTTTCTTATTGGATTATTATTTTTTTTCTCTCTCTCTTGAGTTTCCAAAGCTCTTTATATATTCTGGATACAAGTCCTTCATTAGTTGTGTGGTTTGCCAATATTTTCCCCTGGTATGTAGCTTGTCTTTTCATTCTCTTAAGCAGGTATTTCATAGATGAAATTTAGGTTTTGGTGAGGTGCAATTTATTATATTTTCCTTTTTTATGACTCACGATTTTATTGTCAATTTTAAAATGCTTTCATCTAGCCCTGGAACATCATGATTATTATCCTGATTTTGTCGTAAAATTTTTACAGTTACATTTCATTTAAATTTGAGATCTATTTGGACTTAATTTTTTTTTTTTTTTTTTTTTTGCAGGTTGTAAGTTTCAGGTCAGGATTCTGTTGTTTTTGGTTCTGGTTTTTGTCCAGGGTGTCCAAATGCTACAGTGCCTTTTATTTTTACAGAGCTATCTTTCTGAACCCTCATCAAAACTCAGCTGGATTTATTTATATGGGTCTATAATTGGATTTTCTGTTTTATTCTATTGCTCTGTCCTTCTTTCTGCTACTTCCAGGCTGTCTCCATTACTATTTCTGTATAATAAACCTTAACATCAGGTAGCGTGATTCCTTTATTCTTTTTCAAAATTTCATTACCCAGTCTAAATTTTTTGCCTTTCCGTGGACATTTTAGTATAAATTTGTCTATGTCTCCAAAAAAACCTGGCTAAGATTTTAATAGGAATTCCATTAAGCCTACATATCAAGTTGACATCTTCACCATGTTGATTCTTCAAGGAAAACTTTAAGCATATATATATATTTTTTTGAGTAAGATTTCAGGAGTTTCAGACAACAAGGATTTAAAAGAGGAGGGTATTTATAATTGAAGTGAGTCACTGAGGAAGTAGTTGGATATCAAGGGCTTAGATATAAGGGTTCATCTCCCAACCCAAGACTCCAAAATCAACATAAACTGGAAGAAAGAAAATTTCAATTTTTTTTTTTATTGGTTGCTCAAGAAACTGACCATCAGTGAAAAGGGAGGAAGCCGTATTTATGACCTTGAAGACAGCCCTCTACATACAAATGGAGACAGAACCATCTGGAGGACCCTGTTCAGTTCTTACCTCTGGGAACTGAAGTCAATACGCTCTGTGATAAAGGAACCACACCCATAAAATGAGAGAGGGAGAGAGAAACGGAGGAAAAGGAAGAGAGGGAGGCAGGGAGGGATGAAGAGAGAGAGAGAAAGAGAGAGAAGTTTCCCCAGTAATAAAAGATATGGGCATGGCCACAAAGGCCTTCCATCATTCCTTTGCTTCTAAGATCCTGCCTAATGCCTTCTCTGATGCAAACAGATCAGAAGCTCACCTGCTGCCCTGCAGCCTGATTTTCTGCCTGAGTCCATCTCCCCTTATTGCTTGGTGACCACCTTCCCAGCAGGACCTCACCTCGCTCTCCCAGCCATTCTTCCTACCGAGGAGTTCCTGTCTATACTAATCCTGGCTTTGCCCAAACCAAACTACTTGGTTCGTTGACTTCCGTTACTTACTCCTGCATAAGAGTGTAATAGAACATCATTCATCAGATAATTTTACTGCAGGGTTCTGCAGAGAAATTACTGCAGTAGGAATGTCGAGCTGCTGATCCACATAGGAACATATTTATGGGCGGGAACACATACTATCATTTTTAAAAATTTATTTTAAATTTAACCCACTCTGATCTATTCGCACCAGAGACATAACTCCCCTTTTAATATGCACTTTGTAATCTCCTGGTAGCGCTCTAATTTTTCCTTGGTGTGTTTTAAGCATGATCCTACTTTTTTTTTCCTCCTCCATATGCTTTTCTGAATTTTTATGAGAAGTACAGTACAGTTTTCATGGTACCTAAATCTGCAGTGGAAAACGTGAGGGTGAGGTTCAATGTGAGCCACACATACTCAACTCTAGTTCCCTCAACTCCAACCTTTGGAACTTAGGTAGCTGCAAATGTGGGGCACTCCCTTTTCCCACCTGTAAAGTGCAAAAGAAAAATCCTACCATGCAGGATTGTTGATGGGATTCAGTGAGATGATGTGATGAAAATATTTTAAGATTAGATAGTGTTGATGGTTGCACAACATAATGAGGATTCTGGTAACCACCTAGTTGTATTTTTTAAAGTGATTAAAATGGGCATTTCATGTTGTATGAATTCTGTTGCTATTTTTTTTTTTTGAAGTGTTGAACACAGTACCACACACCTGGAAGGTATTCAGTAGCTCTCATTACCTTCTCATCAGGTGAGGAGCTGCAGGTCCTGCCAGACAACTTGCATCAAGTGAAAATTACTTAGAGACAAGTCCAAAAACTCACTAGTTGGAAAATAAACGAAGCTAGAACTGGAAGGAGTCTTCATGTCTCCGGATCATTCCCACAGCCTGTCCCCACCAGCCACTGAGGTTTCCAGAGTTTTCTTTGGCTTGGGATTTTCCTGTCCTCTCTTCCTTCAGCCCTGCCCCATCCCCAGGACTCTTACCCTAGAGAGATCTTCCACCAGGACAGAGTGAACAATGGTTCTCAGACCTTGGACTCTAAAGAGTTGCAGAAGCAGCTGGAAGATTTCATATGTATGATGATTGTTCACACTTAGACCCATGAAGAAAAAAAAAATAAAACTACAGTGTGAGAGAGGAAGGGTCAGTGAAAATAAACATCTCTTCTAGAAGAAACTCCACAGCTGTGTGTGGATGCAGCACAGTGCAGGGATTTTGGAATCTCCAGCATGCATAATGGTGGTTAGGAAGGAGAAAAGAAAGTCCTATCCATGTTCCCATCTCCTTACGGAATCCAGAAATTAGAATTTTCATTAGCATTTGCTAAAGGTCCTTAGCATTTCAAATTTGCAAAAATTCTTTTCAAAGATGGGAGGTCAACCAGGGCCTAGTCTGTCATTTGTCTATGAAAGGCGACCTTAGACAATATGTTGGGGTTTCAGGACAGGAACATGCACAATGGAAAAATGTTCCTAATGACTCTGGGCAAATCCCATGTGTGGACAGGGAGTGAACTATGGTCACTGGCTGACCCTGCAAAGTGTTGGCAAAGCCACACCTGGGAGCATTCCTTGCCAGAGGTGAGGATATGTAAACAGCCTTGATCATTGGCTCTGAAGCCAACAGTTATCAGATGTTCCTGGACAGTGGGTTTTCTGGGTACAGCAGCATAGCCCCAAGATGTTTCTACATCATAACTTTTAAGTGCACAAACAAGTCTCTTGAGAAACCACAGGCCTTGAGCAATTTTCAGAGCTTTCATAGTTAAACCTCCTCATCATGAGACCCTATGCAATAAACATGTGGAGCTACTTCTGGGTCACTCCATCAGAGGACGGTGTCCCACCTGGCCCCATCTTTACTTGAAATATGTTTGGGGTTTTTTTGTGCTTTTCTTAATCCTACTTCGCCTCTCCTAGAGACCTTTTGCTGTTGCTGCACAGGTCATGGCACATTTGACCTCTTTGGTCCTGTATATCCTAATCTCTGCACAGGGTCCTGCTATGTACCTTGATGCTTTCTTCAGAAGATTTGAAAGGTGAAGATTTGAAAGGTGAAGACTGTCTAGCTCATATCAGACCCTTTGTTAGTGGTCACAACAGCCCCAAGGTTGATAAGAGCAGCAACAGTGACAATCATGTTGACACGGCTCAGTCCCCCCAAGTTCAGTCATCTTTCACCACTTTCACTATCTTAGAAATGGTCACAGCAAGGCCAGCTTATTTCCAGCTGATGTTTATAGGTGTTGTCAACCAAGATAGAGGGAGGCACACCTGCTCTCTGGCAGCAGAGCAGATTAAAAATACTTGCTATTTAAAGTTTACAAATAAACCTCTTTGGAATGATAACAATGATGATAATAATTATGCTGTTGTCAGTAGGAAGGTAACACTTCGAGATACTTATACCTCCAGAGCTTTCATTTTCAAAGAGAGATTATGAGAATAGATTTGCCATAGTTATTATAATGTGCTTAGAAACAAACCAGCGCCTGCCACAGTGATTTATTTCATCAACAGGTTCCCAGAATATATTTCTGTACTTTCCCTGGAAAAGACAGTTGAGATCCTGGGCAAAACCGTAGGGCACATTGATCTTTAGTCATTCCCATCATATCTTAGGGACAGACTCAGCTTTACCTTGGTAATAAAAAATCCCCCAACTCAGAAGGGAGAAAAATGGAGCCCTGATAGGAAGGAAATCTTACAGAGGTTCCTAAATTTTAGAGGTGGTGGAAATTAAACACAATTATCAGACTGAGAAGGTCTCCTAATTAGAAACCAGTGATCCAAAACAAGATCAGTAGAAATAAAGTTGTGAAAACCCAGTCCCATAGGGTAAGGGTGAGTCCTTTAGAAAGGGCTTTATACCCAACATCGGGGCTCACCATGTCACCAAGAACCTGATATTGGACCCAGGGTATATGTAGAAGTGTCCCCTTTCGTGACTCTATGACCTGCTCAGGGCTTACTGCCATCAGTCAATTAAGCAATGGGTCCCCGTCATCAGGGAAAGCCAGTTCTTGTGCCTGGGAAAGAAGCAGAACTTTCAGGATTTTCTTTTAAGCCCAGTGTAGTTAAATTTTTTATGTATATTTTTCAAGACCTGCAATGCAATTTTCCATTTCTAATCACTCTCTAAGCAATCAGAATTTCTAGGGCGAAATCTCTATTCTACCACTTACAGGATGACTTCGATCAGATAACTCCAAATTCCTGTCTTCCTTTCTTCATCTGTAATATGGGGCTCCTTCGTGATCTTGGGAAGTAGATTAATCAATTCAAGTAAAGAACAAGGAGGTGCTCAGTAAATCATACAAACAAGGTGGCTATCTTCCCGTGTGAGTATAAAAGGTGCCATTATTTTTAACTATTTCAGAATATCATATTTTATAGTTGAAGCATGGTAATTCAGTGAGCCCATATTGGTGCATATTGTCTTTGCTTCCTTTTTCTTCTTTCAAACATGCTAAGATAATCAATTCTGCATTCTCTTTTTTAATACCTTAAAATATGTCCCATGAATAGATTCTCCAAAGGGTATTCAACATCTTTCATCCAGTTGTCCTCTGAACATTCTTTGAGTCTTGGTGGGTCAGTGGGAATTGTTCAATTTTTCCCATGCATGTTTGCTGTAGGAAGGACTGACTCGAGGAGGAGAATTTCTAGATTGTAGAAGCAGTGCATGCAAAAGTCTGGAGAAATTATCATATGAAGGCCTCACCCTTGTCTGGGCTCTAGAATGAGAATGACAAGGTAGACTGTGTTAATGCAGAAAGAAGTTTAGAAGCTTCCCCCAAATGATAATAACTGGTAAACTCCTAAGGTGTTAGGCCTTATTGAGTGATATGGCTTCACTGTAATAATAGCAACTGTCCACTAGAGAACCATTTCTTCAAAGCATGATATACCACCACAATGTTAAAGAAGAATGTTCACGGTAGTGTGGGCACATTAAAAATTGCTTATTTTAAAAGTATACCTTTTTCAGTAATCAGCCCAATCAATTATTCCGTTCATAATTTGTCTTTAGCATCTACCTAAACCCTCTGATGGATCCTTCCTTTAAACAATTACCACAACAAAGAGTACACATTAAGCTCAGAGTCTTCAGAAAGCAACAAATATCTTGCATTTTTTCATTGTATTTATGTTTACACAACCTTCCACCTGTGGCAATTGATATGGTCATCCATTTACAAGACTGGGACACATTTCCTTCACAAATACATTTTAAGAAGGCAGTCAACTTATAACAACAGAATTCAGAAAAATACCCGGCAAGATTAAGAGAAAACATGTAGAAAATGAACCTTGATTAAATTCTTCAGGACTATCAACCCTGATGAGTATTTTACCACTAAAATTATCAACTATACCCAATTCCATACCTTGGTCTTCTTCAAATGATTCTAGAAATCGAGTACTTTAAAAGCATATATGACTCTTTAGTTGAAGCACTGACTTCATTACATGAAACTAATTTTTCTCAAAACCTCTCACACCGAAGGTCCCAAAACAGTGGCCACAACCTCAGTCGAAACCATCCTGGGCCCTGGACATTTATTGAAAAAAAAGTCATTACCAATAATACTAGGAAGAAAATAACTGAAGATGTTTGGATCACTGGTATCCTAAACCCAATTTGGGGGTTGGTTTACCAGATCCAAAGGGTTATACCCAGTCTCAATAAAAAGGGTTTATAAATTCATTTTTATTAGTGCCTTTTGGAAAATAAACCCAATACTAGTTTTATTGTGACTATAGCTCACTCTGAGCACAAACGTGGCATATGCTCAGAATTCATATATCTAATCCAAAATTTCAAACACACATCTTTTTGTACTCAAAGAGAAAATGAGCCCAGAACTGTCCTGATTTGACTGGCTAATCTTTTATTTTTTTTCTGAATTCCTTAAGCAGAACTACATAGTAATTCTAATTTTTTTGTTCACATGGTATTTATAGATATCTGTGATTCCTTGAGATATTGTAGAGTTATTTCTTTGTGCAAGCCTTTCCAAGATTTTATTTTATGGTATTTTTTTTTCTTCTAAATGCCCAATATGCTAAAACCTAGACTGGGAAACTGGTGGGGATTAGATGTTTTTAGGTCACAAGTCAAAAGATTCCTAATACTCGCAGACATTCTATGTCTAGGAATGTTTGTTAATGTGAGCCCCTCTCTCCATGTGTATCTTTAATCTCCCAACCAGCTGTCTCCCATAAAAAGATATTTCTGTTTTTAGTTACAAATCTGTTTAAAGATAAAACTCACTCATAAATACACAACCACATGCAAAGATTTTTTTCTGCTGACATTATAGAAATAACGCCAGATGAAAAATATTAAAGTTTGTTTAGAAATAGAAAATGCACTCTGCCTCCCTTGATGGAGGCCTGTATTTTATTCATGTTCAAGGACTTTTTGTGTCGCTTTCTGAGTGTCTCTTGAAGAACACAGTCTTCCACTATCTCTGTGACTTAGTTCTTCTTCAAGCAATGAAAATTGTTGGGTACATTCCTAACTGAGGAATTAACTCCCTGTAATAGGAGGCAGGGATAGGATGTTAAAGGGGGGAAAAGGGGGAGAAAAAGGAAAAACAAGGAATAAATTCTTGTGCATTAACACCAAATCTCCTTCCTGTTATGGGATGACTAATTCACCTTCCTACTCTTATTTGCCTTTCTGTTAACCCCAGAGAGCATCAGGTGAGAGATGGAATTTTCTTCTCCTCTCTTCTGTTTCTTTCAAAACCTAGTACCATTTGTAGGAAAAAATAGTATTTAATCAATGCTCAAATACATTTGCTGCTAATTGAATTAGTACTACTTGTCATATAATAAATTATGCAAAAAAGAAAATATTTGTACTTGGCCTCTTTCCCAATTCTTTGGAACTTAGGATGCCATCTCTGCTGTGTATTTATCACCCATTAACCTAGTTAGAATGGGACTGTTCCAATTCTTCCTTTCCCAGATTGTTGTTGTCTCAGCAGACCTTTCATAACCATGCACCTCTTTGTGTGGAAGCACATTGAGTAACAGCTGGTACAATTTATTGTGACCACATGTTGAGCAAGAGCAAAAGAAAATACATTAGTACCTTCACTGCATCAAAGTAGCTATATCCTTGTCCATTTCACAGCTGAGAATATGGAGGCTCAGGGAACATAATTTACTCAGATTCACAAAACCAACTGCAGTCTTAATTTTGTGTGTGTGTGTGTTGTTGTTGTTGTTGTTGTTGTTGAGGATTGAACCCAGGGCCTTGTGCATGCAAGGGAAACACTCTACCAACTGAACTATATCCCCAGCCCCCAACTGCAGTCTTAATAGACTCAGAAGCACTACGTGACACTGAATCCTCTAAACAGATGAATGGAAGGAGCCACAGCAATTGAGTCCTTCTGTGTATCAAACCCTGTGGTTGTCACTTCACTCACTACTCTCATTCTATCCACACTAAAGTATGAAGAGATCAGTATTAATAACCCCATTTTATATTCAAGGAAGTGAAGGCCACAGAACTTAGCTAAATTGCCTAAGGACACAGTACTAGCTCCTGGATGCACTCATGCTATAGATAACTCAACATTTTAGGAAATGGCATCTTTCATTAAATTTTCCATTAAATATCCCAGACACAGATTTCTCAATCACAGGCTCTAAAATTATTTCATCAAGCATAATTTCTCATTCTGGTATTCAAAGACACAACATGCCCTGAAGCATTACCCTGGTTTTAAAATATTGTATGTAGAGCTTCATGCTGCAGATGGAAATCACCTTCCTTCCAAAAATATAGCTGCTATGTGGTGACCAATGGTGACCATAATCATGAGCGTGATTATGATTGCAGCAGTGACCACATGCTCTTCCCCACGTGTTCTTTCTTTATCCCAGGAAAATTCTGCCTTATAGTCTCCTGGTATTAGAGAAAGGATAGCTTCTCTTGTAATAAACTCTTCATCCACCCAGAGAAATAAGTCAGCAAACTAAAAAAAAACTGTTCTGCCACCATTTTTATGGAGTCCATAGATTATTTGGAAAAATTTACTATAGGATGACCTTCTCAATTGAATGACAATTCTCCATCTTCACTCCAATTTCTCTGTTTAAACGGTGCGTTTCTCTCTGGGTGTTGGGGATTTGAGCCGCAGGTGGGTGAGCATGCACATACTTATTCATGGCTAGGAGATGGTTAGGATGGTCACAAAAAGAAAAAGGTAGTGATTTTAAATTTTAAAATCTGGATTACCTTAACCACTTTTTTTTAGCATGTTTTAGTAGTAGATGGACACAATTTCTTTCTTTCTTTGTCTTTATGTGGTGCTGAGGATCGAACCCAGTGCCTCACACACACTAGGCAAGTGCTCTACCACTGAGCCACAACCCAATCCCCTTAACCACTTCTTAACAGGTGTTTTGTTTACTCCAGTCCACATTTATCATAGCTCTGTCCTTTACAAAGCCCATCAGAATAAGAGTGGTGTTGTATGATTATCTCAGCACTTCCATGAACACCTTACAAATGCTGATTTCTTGTACTTTATGAGAGTAAGAAGTACCCCGGAACATCAAGGACCCCGCAGTGTCAATCCCTCATCCTTGCCTGACCCAATTCTCTATCACCATCCCTTGTATTCCAAAGCCTCCAAGTATACTGAGTTTTGGAATTCTTTCTATGCACCTCAGATACTCCGGTTGCCAGATACACACAAGCCAATCCTCTCCTCGAATGCCTTTTAGGGGCACGGTCAGGTCCTGACGCCCAGTGACTGCTCTTTGACTATGATGCTCCAAGCAATATTAAAAATGGAAGATTCTGTTAAAAAATGCTCTGTGTGCTCATCAGAGTTGGGGGCAACCCAAGACTATTTGCCATATCCAGAGTTAGATGCTGCAAGTGAAAAATGAGCTGACAAACTTAAAACTCTTTGCAGAAGTCACTGGGGAGAGGATCTGGCAGCTCAGCAAGCCAGGTTAATACCTGAATTACAAAGTGTTCGTGAGCACCCTCAGCTGCAAGAACAAAGGCCTCTGAGGTGGGCCCCCAGTGCTGCCCCGCTACCTCCTGACTCCAAGCAATAGGCAGCCCTGTCATCCGCCAGGCCCTGGGGAAGCACTTTTTTTTTTTTCTATTTTAGTTTTTAAAAAAGCATCCACTGTGTCTTTCCCAAGGCATACTAGGGAACAAAAACAAAGGCCAGTGGCCAGGCTTAGCCTGACCTTAAATCTGTGCTGCTTCCCAAATGAAAATTACTGTTACATCAGTTTGTGGTAGTATGTCAAGGTTTAACTGATTAAAATGGTAAGTGGTGGCAGACAATAAAAATAGCATATATTACACTTTATAAGCTGGATACTTTACATACATTATCTTTTATCTTTTTTTCCCAACATATTTCATATTTCTGGTGGAGGAAATAGATGGTTAGAGGGTCTATGTAATTTACTCAAAGGTATAGAGCTGACTGATTTGTCTAAATTACTCAAAGGTGTACAGAGGCAGAATTTGAATCTAAATTGCTGTGATCCAGGCTCAACCCACATTCTTCCTGCAAGGTTAATCTTTGTGTCTCCGGTGGAGCTTCCTTCAACAAATTTGGATCCTGCAGACCACGGAGGGATGTCAGAATACGGGTCTTAAAAATGACCATCAGGCTTGAGGATAGGGTTCAGTAGACAGCTTGCCTAGCATGCACAATACATGGGTTCAATCCCCAGCAGCCCAAAGAAATCAAATTAAGTTTAAAAATGAAAATGCTCATTGATGTCATGCCCACTATCCCAGGATAACTTGCCTGGGTTTGGATTTCTCCTTCTAGTGTGTGCATAGCTTTATCCTTTAATGGAATCCACTCAAACTGGTCTCTGGCTGTCTTTCCAGAAAGTAAAATCTTAAACCCAGTTGTTTTGTCCAATATCTTTCGCAGGTTTGGCTGAGACAGATGCTATTCTTAGAATATGGCCTCGAGTATATTGAGTCCATTTAGTCATTGAAAGTCTCTAAATCAACTGTAGAATAAGCCAGGCCATCAGCACTGTACCTGCAGGGTATTACATTCTGTACCCTTGTCTCCACTACTCTGTGCTCTGGAAATCTTCCACTGGCCTGCACAGGGAGCAAAGAGGAAGGCAGAACCACAGCAAGAATTTGTTTTAAGTTTGCAGTTGGGATGAGATCCATGCATACTTCCCAGCTTTTACATGACCATGTTGTTTGAGTCACTTGCAATTGTCATCTAGCTTACAAATCATAAATGGTTGTAATTCTTCTGGACAATTAATTTTCTTTCAGCTTGAGGATGACATGAAGACTATGGATTTTATAATTTCTTTCTTTCTTTCCCTTTTTCTTTGTTCCTTTCTTTCTTTCAAAATTGTGGTAGGGAAGTTAGATGTAAAAGTGAGATCCAACCATATAGAAAGTATATATAATATATTCCTATTAAAAGTAAATATCTGATCTCTGTCCCAAGTATTGAAAACGAATATACGAAAACCAACATGGCTCCCACTCTCTTGTGCTTAGAGTCTGGAGGACGAGAAGGACGTTAATTCACATAAACACTCGTGGATATAAAATCACCGATGGAGATATGCATAGAATGGAAACAAGTGTAGCTCTGTGAGAGTAAAAAATAAGGAACCCTCAGCTAAGATCTTTCCCAGGGAAATGACACACTGGTTGAGTCATATGGACAAACAGGATCTGGCCATGATGGTGGGTTAAGAATGGTGTTTGAAAAGTGCAATGATGAGTGAGACCTCCCTGCTGTAAAGAGCTGACAGCAAGACAGAGGTCTCATTCGAGAAACTGGGTGGAGGCCTCTACCTTTGGAAGGTGGAGACTAAGAATAGAATGCTGATAGGTGGACCTAAAAGAAGAAGGTGGGAATCAGAAATTAGCCTTCTTCGTAAGTCAGAGAAAATGTTATGTCTGTATCCAAAAAATAGTGTGCTATAATGAGAAACCGTAAGAACTCTGTACCTCAAAGTGTGGTTGTCCACAGATCTGAACTATTAGCATCACTTGGCACTTGTCAGAGAAACTAATTCCCAGGTCTCAACCCAAATATAATGAGTAAAATTTCTAGGGGAGAGCCCAGAAACCTGGGTTTTAACAAGCATTCTGGGGAATTCTGGTACCTGTTCATGTTGGAGGACCCAGGCATGGGCAGGGGTGTGAGACAAGGAATCAGGTGCGGTGAGTGTGGTTAGAGGCAGAGTTGGCATGATGAAGTTGGTGTCTGAGAAGATCAGCAAAGCTGAGAGATCTGGGTAGATTGGAGAAGTCCTTGGAGTCTCTGCGAGTCCTGCAGAAGTGTGAGTAGTTGATGTGGAGTTATATCTCCCTTCATTTCATGTTTTCCTTTGCCTTAGTTAAGTCTTCAGCTACTTCCAATGTATGTTTGCTTTATGTATTGAGATGCATTCAAATTTCCATTAAATATGCTTTGGAACAAGTCAAAAGGCATATAAAGAACATACACTTTCTTAATTATAAACAGAGGTAATGCATTTCTGAAGGATTCTGCCCCATCTGAGACCACTCATTCAGATAGCGATGTCACTTCAAGGCAAAGCCAGTAAGACAGCAGGTGTGTTGTGTTTGCAAGATGTTCAAACCTTCTTCCCCCTCCCAAACTCAAACTGCAGGACAATGGAACATACCACAGCCTTGCCAAATTAAATTATTAAATAAAAACAAAAGGCATTTGGGCTGGGGATGTGGCTCAAGCGGTAGTGCGCTCGCTTGGCATGCGTGCGGCCTGGGTTCGATCCTCAGCACCACATACAAACAAAGATGTTGTGTCCACCGAAAACTAAAAAATAAATATTAAAAAATTCTCTCTCTCTCTTTAAAAAAAAGGCATGAAATTACAATTTCCAAAATTGATTCTTTCTTTGTTTATTTCTGCTCTGCTTTAACATAGTGAGTTTTTTTTCTTTTCTTTTCTATTTTTTAGAAAAATTCATGAAATAAATTGTTTTGATTCCAGCAGATACTAGAATATAAACCAACCAATGATGGAAAAGAAGATAAGAGAGGGTATGTGAAATTTAATGGGCAGCTCTGCAGGAGTAGAAATGGCAAGTCCTTCAAGTTGTTTGTACCGAGGATACCTGTTCCCTAGGTCCAGATTTGAAGTTTAGCTGACTTATGGTGTGCCTCAGGCCTTAATCTTTTTTAACCTCTTCATCAATGTGGAACCAGGACTGAAAACAACCATACAGGTGGATATCTCAGAAAAATACCTGACCATACAGCATAGTTTGAAATGCTCCTTGTATACAGAATTATCAGATGAAGCAATAGCCTGCCAACTTCAGCATTCCAGAGGCAAAGAAAGACTCAATCTCGTTTCAAAATGATCCATATCAGAATATCATGAGAGTGTCTCTTTGGAGCTACCTCAAAATAACCTCTGATAAAAACTTGGCAGAGGTTTCTCAGTGAGGCTCACATCTATCCAAACTATCTAGGACTATCTTCTGAAGTAGATATCTTAGAATCATTTTTCTAAAGGAAGACTGCATACAGTTCATAAATGATTCTCATGCATTTTGAAATTTTAGCACAACTGTTGCAATCACATGTTCATTCAATGATATTTATCAAAAATCTATTGTGTGTCAGTAACTGTGCTTGGTGTTGGATGTGTTTTTGTGATAAGATAGATTTAGTTTCTACCTCTTGCCAATATTTTTTCTAGTCTTTTGCCATTTTTCTCCCTCTTTTCCCTATTTCAAAATTTGCATGGAGGTAAATTTGATCTGCCTGTTTTCCTCGAGCCTTTACATTCTTCAAGTACCATTGAGAAGGTCAGGTTTCATGGAGTTTCTGGCATATTAAAAACAGAGTTACATTAGTCACCAAATCTCAGGTGATTGGGTTTGCCAAATTATTATTCACTCACAACCGAAATAATATACTTATTTATTGTCTTATTATTTCATTCACCTCTCCATATGTTCGTGCAGCTATTCACTTATTAAGGCTGACAAAATTCTTTTGACAAGAACATTTTCTAATATATGGTATATGTTCCTTGATTAATTTAATTGAATAAATGAAAGTGGGTTTTCTTAGAGCAATGTTAGCTGCATCTGTCTGGATAGAATCTATGGCTCGTGGATCTTGTGTCACTTGACAACTTGATGATCACATCCCAGGGACAGAAATGCAAACCCCAACATGCCTGTTTATTTTGGCGAGAATACTGTCGTGGGCCCCTGTGGGGAGCATGCTGCTGAGAGCATCCATTTCTGAGAACACAAGGTTCGCCTGCCGTCTTCACTGTGATTGACTTGCTCTTGTTTAATGATGATTCTACCATTCCTAACGACCCGTACCCTGCCCAGCTCTGCTAAGAATGTCAATTTCCTTGAAAACAAGGCTCAGGTTTTATTGCCACTTACATCTCCTAACTCCTTCTGCTAATGATATTGGCCCTAATGAGGATTAAACGGTCTGACTCCTGGCAATGAGGACTGTAAGAACCTTAATGGTGCTGCAGCATCTCATGCATGTCTTTGTTGCTAATGTTGCCATTTTTGTCATTGAGATACTTTTGCAATACATGCAATATGTAATGTAGGGGGCTTGACCGCCGTGAACTTTCTGGGAGAGGAAGAAGATGAGCAGGAGCAAGCACTGACGTACTCCTGCTGTTTCATAGTTCAGAGAGAACTTTTATATTCATAATTTAATTCACAACAACCAAAGACTGAAAGTAGGGTGGGGCACAGTGTTCTCACAGTGATTTTTGACAGTCATACAAGAGACAGAAATGGTAAAGCAGACAATCAACCCAGCCCACCCAAATCCAGGCACAGTGCTTTCCGAAGTCAGGCCATTCAGGGTGCATGGTCCAGCAGTGTCACCATTGCCTGGAAGCCTATTGGAAAGGCAGACCCTCAAGCCCCACCCAGATCCACTGAATTAGAATCTACATTTTAAGGAAAAGAACTGTCCTTTGGTTTTACATAAGTGAAAATGTGAGAGGCACCGGTTTTTTTTTTGGGGGGGGAGGGGAAGGGGGGTTCCAGGGATTGAACTCAAGGGCACGCAACCACTAAGCCATAACCCCAGCCCTTTTTTTTTTTTTTTTGTATTTTATTAGAAACAGGGTCTCACTGAGTTTCTTAGTGCCTCGCCATTGCTGAGGCTGACTTTTAACTCTCTCTCCTCCTGCCTCAGCCTCCAGGGCCTCTGGGATTACAGGTGTGCACCAGGGCACCAGGAGGGAGGCATTGTTTTTAGGGCATGCCACTGTTTGCTACCCTCTGCCCTTCAAAGGATGACATCACTGTCACTCATCCTGTAAATAAGTGGTGAAAAAAACTACATCTAATCCTAAAGAAATGCCTTGTCGTCAGAAAGATGTTTCATAAACAAATGTTTTTAAAATGCTTTAAAAGCAAGATTGGAAAAATGATAGTGCCTCCATATGTAATATTTACTACCGTTGCAATGATTTAAATAAGGCTTTTTAAATTTTTTTTTAATTTTTATTGTTGGTTGTTCAAAACATTACATAGTTCTTGATAAATAAAGGCGTTTTTAATAAGAAAAATGTGAATGTATGAAGATAATTAAAAATATACAAGAACATACAAAATAAAATTTAGATGTGTATAAAATAAGTAGGAAAACATGCATGAAGGAAATATGAAATAATTTTGGTGAATTTTTTTCCAAAAAAACCCTTCATTTTAGAACAGTTTGAAAAGTACCCACAATTTGTAAAAATAATATGGCAAGTTCCAATATACCCCACACCCAATTTCCTTTTATATCATCACCTTACATCAATTCAGTAAACTTTTTACACTTAATGAAACCATAGCAACATATTACTTGAAATAAAGTTCATCCTTTATTGAAATTTCCCTAAATTTTGCCTGATATCTTTTATGTGTCCCAGGATCTCATAAGGTCCATCATATCAAATTAAGTCATTGTTCCTCTTGTCTGGGACAGTTGATGAGAATTTCCTTGTCTTTGAGGACCTTAATATTTTTGAGAAGCAGTGCACAGGTACTTTCTAATGTGTCTTGTCTCAAGTGAGGTTGTCCTCCAGTGAGGTTGCCCCACTTTTTCTCATGATTATACAGGAGTTGGGCATTGGGAGTTGGGTCTTCAGAATGAAGACCACAGAGGTAAGGTTCCCTTGTCCTCACACCCCATCCACCCCATCGACGGTACGTGTTCTCAGGGTGACGTGGCACTGTTGATATTCACATCCTTCGTCTGCCTTAGGTAGCATTTGTCAGCTTCGTTTCCTGTGAAGTTATTCTTTGTTCCCTCTTTCCACACTGCAGTCTTTGTACAGCCCACACTAACGGAGTAGGAAGCTTTGCTTTCCTCCTGGAGGGTGGAGTATCTGCATAACTTACTTGGAATTCTTCTGCATGAGATGCTTGTCTGTTCTCCCACATAGATTTATATATTCAGGGGTTATTTTAATCAGGATGGATTCATCAATGTTTACACTCAGTTTTAATCCAAAATTACTTTATTTTGTTCCTTAAATTGTTCTGGCTTTGGCCATCAAGAATGCTTTATGTTGGCTCCTTTGTGTCCCTTTGACCTACTCTCATTACTATTTATTTTTATTACATACTTTCTGGCTGTATATGAAGCACCAAGCTCATTTTGTGTATTTTCTGCTGGAGTCTTAGAATATTTTTTCTTTTCTTTTCTTTCTTTTTTTTTTTTAATTTGGGAAGATATTAGAAACCAAGTTCTGTACATTAGGTGGAGAAAAGAAATAAATGTTTGTATACTAAATCTGTGGATAGCATGTATCTACCTAACCACGTGTATCTATATTAAACTAAACATGTTCTTACTGGTATCTCCAACTACAATCCATTACCACATTAAACATTCCATTCTCTTCCCCTTTCATCTCTGTACCTTCCCACTCCTTAGACTATTTACATCTCCAACTGTTATAGAGCTGTGTATTTAATCTTTCAATACTCTGTTTTCCTCATATATTTGGGTGTTCTGTTAACGTGTATGTGTGTATAATAGTTAAAACTTTCGATAGATCGACTCCTCTAACAATATACAATTTCCTTTGCCTTTCATAACCCTATTCAACCTTAACTCTGTATTTTCCATTATTAATATAGCCACTCCAGCTATTTTGTTACTATTTGCAGAAAATATTTCCATCATTTCCCTTTTAAGCTATTGATGTTTGGGGACCTAAATTGAGTTTCTGTGGAAAGTATATGATTGGATCCCATTTTTTTTTCTTTTGTAATTCATTCATTTATTTTCTGGTCTTGTTAAATCTGCTAATCTCTGCCTTTTAATTGGATAGTATAATTAATTTGTAGTGTAAATTGTTTTTGATAAAGAATGACTTACTTCTGCCAACTTGCTATTTGTTTACTTTGTGTGTTTTATTCCTCGGTTTCTCCAATTCTTTCTTCCTCTGCTGAATTGATTTTTCTAGTACAACTTTATGATTCTCATCATGTTTATTTTTCTGTATATATTTTAGTATTTTTTTCCTTAGTGGTTACCCGGGAGATTACAATTGACATTTTAACTTCTAGCAGGCAACTTCAAATTCGTGCCAATTGCTTCAGAGTATTCAAAATTCTGGTTTTTATAGCTTCATTGCCCATTGACACGGATTCATAATTGTTGGCTCATACTTTTATCCTTTAAATTATATGTAGGAAAGACAAGCGTGTAGTTACCAACCAAATACATGATAACACGAGCTTTTATACTTATCTGAAGCGACCTTCGCCTTTCCTTTGTTCACTTTTCCGTAGGACACAAGTCACTGCCTTGTGTCCTTTCATTTCAACCTGCAGGATTCCACTGCTCATTCCTTGCAGAGAAAGTCTACGAGTGGCACACCCCCTTAGATTTTGTTCATCCGGAATATCCTGATTTATTTTTCATTTTTGAAAGACAGTTTTTGCAAAATATAGAAATTTTCCTTGATGGCATTTTTCCTCCAGCATTCTAAAAATGTCATCTCAGTCCCTTCTGGCCTCCACAGTTTCTGATGAGAAATTGGCACTCAATTCTCTTTCTTGCACAGGATGAGTTTTTCTTTTACAGTTTTCAAGAATCTGTCTTTGTTTTGGGTTCAACAACTTGATTATAGGATGCATCAACGATTGCTGTGAGGTTTTTGTTTGTTTTCTGCTGAGGGTTCATTGAATCTCTTGAATGGGTACATTGATTTCTTTTATCAAATTTGGGAAATTCTTGCTATTAATTCTTCAAGTAGTCTTTCTTCCCTTTCTTTGCCCCTGGGACTCCAGTTGAGCGTATGTTTGTTTTCTTGATAGTATTCCACAGGTTCCCTGTTAATCTTTCATTCTTTTTCCTCTGTACCCTTCAGACTAGTTTATCTCAATTGACTCCTCTTCAAGGTTACAGAAGCTTTCTTCTGTTTGCTTAAATATGCTGGTGAACTTAATGAATTTGTTTTCATTTCAATATTTGCAACTCCAGCATTTCTCTTTTGAGTAATCCCTACCTCTTCATTGGTATTCTCCATTTGTGCGAATTTGTCCTCATGATTACCTGTACTTTTGTGCATTCATGGTTTACTTCCGTTTTTTGAACATATTTACAACAGCTGATTCCAAGACTTCATCTATTATGCGTAATGCCTGAGCTTCTTCAGCTTTCCTATTATTTATTTATTTCAACATGTGAATTTGCCAGAGTTTCTTATTTCTTTGTTCATCTTATAATATGTTGCTATGCCTGGACAATTTAAGTGATATAATGTGGCAACTTTAGAAATCAGACTCTCCTCTCCCTGTGGTTTGTTGTTGCTGATTGTTGTGTTCCTGTATTTAGTGATTGTTCTCTACTTTTTTTTTTTTTGGTAGCTTGCATCATTTGTCATGTGCAACACTGAAGACTGTGTTCTACTGGCCTCCTGGTCAGCTGGTGTCTTGGTGGTTTCCTAAATACCTAGAACCTAAAAAGGAAGAAGAACAAGAAAAAATAAAAAGAAATGAAAGGGGGAAATACACCCCCAGTCTGCAGATTGATTGCTTGTGTCATGAGCTCCTCCAGTGCTTAGTTCGTCTACTCCTCTACTTACAGTTTTGACTTAGTCTTTACTTCCTTCTTGTACAGAGTCTAGAGGCCAATTAGAGGTGCAAGTTTAGGGTATCTTTATGTTCAGCCCTGGGCATGACCTTCTCAATTACCTAGTAGAAGAGGGAATTTCAAAAGCCCTCTTCTCCTCCATATCTCCTTCCTTAACCTCTTCCTACCTAGGCCTTTTGGTTTCAGCTATTCTGTGATAATCTTACATTCTCATTTGTTCTTCAGCTGCTAGAACCCCAGTTCACCCTCATGCCATTGCATACTGTCTAAGGCAATGGTTCCTTGGGCATCCAGAGTTATTCATGATGCTCTTCACCTTTTCCAATTTTCCAGATCCACCAGTGTTAATAAGTGCCACACATGTCAGAACACAATCTTCCCATGCATCTAGGTTAGTGCAGCACAAATTAGAATAGAAAAATAAACTCTGAGATTATTACGTAATAAGGCCAAGGGGACTAAAAGAAAAAATGAAGTTTGGTTTAACTTCAGTTCAATATGCATGATATGCTGAAATTAGAGAATCAGCATCCAAGGTACTAGGACAGATGTCTACACATGTGTCTCTGGGCTGTCATGCTTCAGGGCTACACTTCATCATCATGGGTTCAAAAACAAAGTCAGGCACTCAGTGGTAAGCAACCACTAGGATCTGACAGGATTACCCAAAGCCCAAGAGATTACAGTATAATTCATAATATATGTCTGCAGGTTATGCTTTGCAAATAATCATATGTATTAGAAAAATATATTGTGTATCTATATCTATAATTCCAAGTCATCCACATCAAAATTTTCAATTATTCCATGGTGAACATCAATGAGAACAAAGAGCAATATAGAAAAATATGTTAATATGCAGTGGACACACCACTTAAACTATCCCAAGTGTCCAGAATATAGGTATATGTTGTTGTTATATTCTTTCTTTGGGGACAACACTATATTAACACTAACAAAATGTTCTCCATTTGGTTTTACAAGATGTGAAATCCTATGCATACATTTATTTATTTATTTTGTACCAGGGATTTAACACAGGAGCACTGAGGCACATCCCCAGACTTTTTTTTTTTTTTTTTTTGCATTTTATTTAGAGACAGGGTCTTGTTGAATTTCTTACTGCCTCGCTTTTGCTAAAGCTGGCTTTGAATTTGCAAACCTCCTGCCTCAGCCTCCCGAGCTGCCTGGGATTTATTTTTATTTTTAAATAAATTATTTTTAAATAATTTATTTTTAAATGATTCTTTCATCAGATTTAATAATACCATTGGCCAAGCTACAGGATTCTTTTAGATCCTGCCAAGCCTGACTGAATATCTATCCACATCAACTTATGAATTTGAATTGGGATAAATCTAATCTGCAAAGAGAACTGCTTCTGATGATTAATCTCATGAATTTTGTGACCTTTCACAGACATCTAAGCCACCTCTTTAAGGATCCTGATACTTAACCACACATCGCTTAGTTGCCTTGAGTCTCTTTCTGAATCTACATTTCCTTAAATATCTACCAACTCACCCAATTATATTGTACTTCATGGCTAGTTCTTCATGATATGACCATTTTATTATGCTCATTAACCACCAAAGTGAATTTAAGATCATACACTGGGTCCTTACTCAAAGTCAAGGTATTTCCTCATGCCCTTTAGAAATCTACTGCATATACTCACAGTAGATTATGTCCTTGGAAGGCATCAGGCACATATCAACAGACAAAAATGACCTGAATGTTGGACTTGAAAGAATTCACTTTCTCTGGTAAATTACTCTGCCTGTACAAATCTGGTGTTTCTTTTGGACTTTTGACAATAATAGTGCATTGTTCCTAGATGGAACTTTTAGTCAATTTATTGAATTGTTTACACCTCTCGTGACTCGTTTTTTTTAATCCCCAAGGGAAACTGCGATCTATACACAACTAGTGAGAAATATCATGGGATAGCAGGAAAAAGAGCATTAAAATCAATAAGATCCAGTGATATAAATATCGTATTGTCTTTCGCTGATTGATCTTGCTCAAGTGAATGAGACCCTTTAAATCTTAGTTTCCTCGCCTTTAAAATAGAGCCTAATAGCATCTCCTTCCAGAGGATCATTGAAAGGATGGATGAGATGTTTCTTAAAGCATCAGCTCCTGTAGAGTCCCGGAAGATGCTCTCCCCTCTTGTTAACCCCACGGCCCTTCACTCGTATCTGCCTTCAGCTCTCACAGACTGTGCTGTCCTAGAGTCACCACGTACCTCTCTGTTTTCCTCACCAGGCTGCTGCCCCTAGGACCGCAGCAAGGGATTTTCAGTTCCTCCTCCTTCACAGCATCCATCATGGTACCTGGGATATATCCATCAGGTGCTAATAAAAGCTACCAAAAAGGCACTGAGGCTAGATCGTCCAGATGTTTCTGTTGGCCTTTTGTTATTCTGGTATTCACCTGTCATGATCAATCTGTCAATATTTTGGTTGAAGGGGCTTCTGATGTAACAACCTCTCCCGAAGCCAGGGGCTATATGATTTTTCCATTTCAATCTTAACAAATATCTTAACAAATTATGCCCCCACCTCCACTTACAGGCAAGGAAATAAATTCAAAGAGATTACGTAGCTTCATGTAGCTAAGTGGGAGAGGTCCAATCAGCCTGGTTGGCCCGTCCCAAGCCCAGTGGTCTGTACAGGGGAATGTCACCATGGAACAAAACTTAAGGATTGTGATGAGTTACTTTTTGCCCTGCACTGGGCTCAGGGGCACACACGCATTATCTCATCTAACTCACCAGACTCTAAGGTTCTGACAGACCAGGGATCTCTGTGTCTTACTCTATATTGTATTCCTGGCAATAAACACAGTGACAGACACAGAGCAGCTGCCAATCAATATGGGAAAGTAAATATAGGAGTGGAATGAATGAAACACAGCATGTGCCCCCACAGCCACACAGTAAGCAGGATCTGATATGTTAAATGAAGTCTATTGGACTCTCTCTTATCTGATCTAAGGCAAGACAAATATTTATGTTACAAAGGGGAAAGAAAAGAAAGGAAGAAAGAATAAAGGAATGATAGGAAAGTAAATGAATAAACAACACATAAAAAAGGTGGCCCCATCAGTGTCCCATTAGCTCTGCTTATGACTACAAATTCTCCAGCAGGCAAAAGGAATAATGGGTCATGAACACTTCCCAGCCCTGGCCTCTCAGCCCTCTCTTTGTTTGTATATTGCTACTTTCAATATCATTAAGCCTGTGACTGTTCACAGGGGTAATTCTGAGCATATGACAATTGCCTCTGAGTCAAAGGCTGTATCCCAACAGCTTAAATATAACAATGGTAGGTTCTTTTCAAAGGGTACATTTTCCCTCGCAGCTGCCAGCTCTGCTTTCTATACAAACTAAAAATAATGATCTTTCCATTATGGGAGCACTAGTATTGTTGCTTTCCCTCTTAGCTTATATTAGTGCTTAAATTATACACCCCTAGTCTCCAGGGGTTTAAAGTTGGCTGGGAAAACTTTTCCTGAGGCCAAATCATGGCTTTAGGAGCAAGAAGATTCTACTGCAGCTTCCTGCAGAGCCCGGGGCAGAATTATAGTAGTAAAATTGGCTCCAGATATCATTGTTTGTCAGCTCTAAAAGGTCACTGATAGAGTGTTTGTAGTCAACCCCAGGAACTGTACAATGGCAGACCTTCTTCTCTTTCTCTGTCCTACCCAAAACAAGGCACAAAGTGACACCTCTTCATTTACCAGGTTTAAAGGGAATTTTTATTCAAATGTTCAAATGTAGTACTTGTATTTAAAGGTGATAGGCACCCGGGTACATGAAAGCAATCTGTCCTAGTGTGGTCTGACTTCCGGTGGGGCTGAGAACCACAGCACTCAGTGACTAAACCCAGCTGTGAGGCTGTGGGCTGTGGACTGAGTGCAAGATGAAGTGGAAAGGGAATGTAGGGTGGTGGAATGTAGGGTGTGGAGAGGAGAGGCATTTTCATAACCTACAAATTTGTCTCCAAATGATCTTTTCAAACTCTCAGGTCCTATAAACTTATCAAGAGTAATAGTGACTTTACCCCTGGCAAAATGACGGGAAAATAACCAATCATTTTTTTTCTTCTTCCTTTTTCTCCCACTTAAATAATTGCATCTGCTGCTGCTCAGCTACGGGTAACTACAGTGTTTGGTTGCTATTCCACATGTAGGAAGGAGCGACCCAATGCTTTGGCAGTGGTGGGGTTTTTCATTCTGCTCATATGATCTTGACTTTGATGGTCAATCAAGGCTCACTTAGCCTAACACCTTATCTGTAATAATCTCTGGAGGAATCCTTTAATTCAAGATTTGATAGAGAAGACAGGGACCTCTAAGAATGATTGAAGCATACCCTGAAGTGTAAACCAGATATGATTTAATACGTGGAAAGCAGATATAATGGTTTACAACACTTTAGGAGGTATCCTAAATGTTCCTATAACTCATTTCCAACCCTTCTTCACTATAGAATTGCTTAAACCAAGTTTGAAGATTGATCTCCTTGGGTTGTTCATCATCTCAGAATTCCCTTCATGTATTTTCAGGGAGGTCCCTCTCCATGTTAGTTGGTGCTGCAATTGTTAACTTCTTCCAGCAATCCTTATTTTTAAGCCCTGTCTCCTTTACAATACCTGCTTTCAAAGACTTCGCTAAGGAGTCTTGTGTCCATCCAACATGCTGTGCAGATGGCGCCCACCATCTAGGCATCTTGGGAAAACCAGCGTCTCTTTTTTGAGTCTTCAGCATTTGTTTTTCATATATGAAAACTTTGGATTCTCTGTTCTTTGGGCCTTTCCATTGCCATCTCCAAAACCTTGAAGTATACAACAATTTTAAAATTGGGTTAAGGGGAAAATGGATCTCCCATTGTATGTATGTATGTACATATAACATTTCTTTTGACAGTGAAATGACCCCTCCAACTGCAACCTCTCAAGATAGTCTTTTTCAGTATTCCACACAATATATATTATTCTACAGAGTTTTCTTTAAAAAAAAATCAAACTTAAGAAACAAATATCAATGTGAAGATTCAGAAAGTGTTAATTAGGCTTATTCTTTTTTTGCTTTTAATAAGCACATATACTTATATTAAGGGTACATTTCAGACAAAGAGTTCAGTTGGGTTTTCTGTTGGGACTATTCTTAGTTAATGCGAGGGCATAACTATGGTAAAATGTCTCAATGTTCTGCAAAGACTACCATGAGTTCCAGCTCTAGAACAGGTTTATAAATCATACAGTTAGATATTTATGTTCTATTTTACAAAATGGAAAGGTACAACATTTGAATTCTGTCCCAGGTGCTCTGTTTTCTTTCACAAACCCAATGTTCTCTCCTATACTTAGTCTCCTGCAGTTGGAAGGGCAAGTTAGAAGACCCCTAGGGGGACCTCCCCATCTTCACAACCATAGTGCTATATAACATGAGCTGCTACTTCTATTGCTTCCACCACTCTTATAATTATTATTATTGTTATTATTATTATTACCACTGCTGGTGCCATTACTGGTATTACTGCTTCTGCAAATAGTAAATAGAACTATTTGCTTCTGCTTTTGCTACTACTTCTGCCATTACAAACACCATTATAGCACCTCTTTTTTTTTTGCACAAAGTTTCCACTTACAAAGAGATTTTCTGTCTATTTTCTGGTTCAAAACTGCAGGTTGGATTTAGCACAAGTCTGAGGGGAGGATGTGAACTCCCTCATAGATAAAAGAGATCCCACATTTTCTTATCAGCAACCTTCTGATTTCTCAGGGAACCCCCACCTCAATACACTTCTCTTTGACTGAAGCAACCCTTACCTTCCTACAGCTTGACTAATCTTCATTAAAAATAAAGTTAATTTGACTCCATTGGATGTCTGTGTGTCCAACAGTGAAGGAATTGGCCCAGAATTCTTGGCTGTTCTTACTCCAACTATGCATCATGTTACTTTTCAGTTTTACTGTTGCTTTACCTATTCCAATATTTTAACCTGGAAATTGTGACATTTGAATATGTCCTGTAAGGGACGAACATGATTGATGTTACTTGCCCTCCTTAGTATTAATGGCAGCTTTCCCGTGGGCCTCCCATTGATTAGAGACAGATGATAAGTCTAGCAACCAAGTTTCTGTGTTGCTTTATTTCCCCATAGTAGCCTACATCCCAATGTCATTAAGAAGTAAAGTAGCTCTCATTCATGTTGACATTCAGATTTGTTGTTAGTAAGAGTGTCTTGTTTGTTATTTGGCATCATAGGATAATTTTTTAAATCCCAGGTATTAATAGTAATAATAATAATCCAGAAATTATTTTAAAACATAAATAGTAATAATTAGACATACATTTTGGCTCAGCATGGGGATATGTTTGGCTCATAGAACTTCTGATATGGTTATTAACTTCATAGATGCCCACGGATTACATGGAAGGAGTCCAGGTGGCAACCTGCATGTGGCTTAAAGGAATGCACTTTATTCTAAACTGAAAGTTTTTGTCACACCGCAGGTTTTGCATAATCTTTCTCTGATTTTGACTCTCTTCTATCACCTAGCAATTCCAATTTGGTGCAAAGAATTTGGCCTGTTTCTGAGAAGAGTAGGAGAGTTATAACTCAGCCTTCCTTCATAAATCGCAAATCTTAGTCTTCAGTGATGTCATCTTCTACGGTGGACTAATCAGTTCACAAAATTCTGTGACATCTAGCACAAGCATTGAACTGCGAGCTCTGAAATACTTTCAGATGGACTTAGGCATTCCTGATACCTTGACCACAAGAACTGTGCTTGAATCCTTCTGCTCTGTGGGTTTCCAACCATTTCAGTTGTGTGATTGCTACATATACACCTGGGGAAAGGGAAAAGTAAACTATTCTAAGATTAAATAACAGTGATCACTTGCAGACCTTTCACCAATCAGGAGAAGAAATGAAGCAACTGTACCAGATCCAAATGTTAGAAGTGACAAAGAAATACTTGTCTGGGAAAGATATTCTGTGATCTTGCCTCCAGAGGTGAAAGCCCAATTTAGTTGGGGCCAATTTCACTAAATACTCCACTTGATACATCTGCCTCCACAAAAATCATGTACTTCACAGGTCATTGTCAGAAGCAAATGAGAATCACTAACTGCAGAGGATGGGACTTGGAACATTCTGGAAAAGTAGCTGATTCCTTCCAAAATTACTACTGAGATCTGGCTGAAGACTGTTATCAACTCAGATGGAAACATCACTCCTTTCTTTTTCTCCCAAGGAAAGACAACATTGTCTTGAATGATCCTCGATCCATCTAGTTTTTTTAATTTATGCACAGGTAAGTTATGGCAAGAACACTTCCGAGGTGACGTGTGAAAGGGGAGAGTAGATAGTGAGAGACAGTTCAATGAAGCCATCCTGCAGCTGTGAGCAAGTTCTGATTCTGGCAGGCTGTGGGGAGCTTGACAGAGGTTTTCAGAAGGGAAACCTGTGAACTTGACGTGAATACCTGGAGGTGACTCTGTTGGATGCGTCACAGGGAGAAATCTCAGACACGGTGCTTTTCAAAGCTTTCCCTTCCCATGTTGGTTGAATGCTGTCATCCAGAAAGCTTCACACAGTTCAGTGGTCAACTTCAGGAGTTCCCTGTGAAGATGGGGAAAGCAAGACTCCATGAGGATCATGCTTAGGTGGCCCTGAGATGGCACAGCATGCTAATGGCAGATTTGATTTTGGAAAGAAGAAATTGAGAGTCCAGGTTCAATGTTTCTTGTTTAGGGTATCTCTTCTTGATTTCTTACAGATGTTTTTTCTTGGTAGACTCTAAAATTTTCTCTGCCTAGCAGACTCGACATCCCTGGTGCGCTTACATATTTGCCTTATCTCAATTAATGATGACAAGAATCATTCCCTCACATACTCGTTTTTCATTTTTGAAATGTCTTGATAGGAATATTGAGATTCTGGAGTCCTTAAAGTCTTCAGATTCTGATTTGGAGTTAACAGCATACAGACTTGTAGGAATAGCAGATATGCAAGCAATACTTAGGTAATCAGAGAACTGGGTATAGGTGGAATGTGTGTCTATGCAGCATGTGTGTGTGTGTGTATAATTCACCTGATCAGAGTCAAGTCCAAGTATGAACATCCAAGTGACTACATCAAAAATACAATTATTGGATCCCCTCCTAAAATTTATCATCTTAAGGAGATGTTAAGGACAAATATTAACATGATCTCACGCATATGCAGAGTTTTAAAAATAAATCCAACTCAGAAGCAGAGAGTGGAATGAGGATAACTTGGAAATGGAGAGATGCTGGTTACAGTGTACAGAGTTTCAGATGGGCAAGACTATGTTCTACAGATCTATCATACTATAACTGATAATGATATGTAGGGTACTTAAAAATTGCTGAAAGAGAAGACTTTAGATGTTCTCATCACAAAATAAGCATGTAAACTGATAGTGATATTAATTAGCCTGATTGACACATTCCAGATAATGAGTCTTTCTGGTGTCCTCTCTTTCACACCCCATTCACACTACCAGCAAGCCCTATGAGCTCTGCCTCCCAAAGTGTATCCCATTTCTGTTCAGGCCTCTGCCATGCATTCTAAGCTGCATGATCTCACGGGCTGCTGTATCGTGCTTTGCCTATTGCTGCAACAGTTCCTCCTTGCCTCCCTGCAGTAACTCTGCATTGCAACCAGCTTCTCCCAGAGGCCTTCCTTCACCCTACAGCACAGCACCTCCTCATGCTCCAGTTCCCTCCTTTTGCTTTATTTGTTTTCTCAGCTCTCACCATCCGTTGGCTCTGTGCTGTAGTTTTTATTATCCGGTTCTCTCCACCAGAATCAAGGTCCTTCAAAGAAAGCTTTATCTTTTCTGTTCAATATCCTAACACTGCAGTATATAGTGGGTATATAATGATACAATTACATAGTGGGAACTCTATAGTATTTAACAAAAACATGAGTGGATGGAGCCAATGGTACAGGCCTGTAATTCCAGCCGCTTGAGAGTCTCAGAGGGGAGAGTTCCAAGTTCGAGGCCAGAAAACTTATATTTTATTTAAAAATAAGAACTGGAGGTAAAACCCAGGATGGAGCACTTGTCTGGTATAGGCACAATACTGGGTTCAATCACCACATACACACACACACACACACACACACACAGAATGGATGGATATGAGCACTTTTGTATGGTGGAAATGCAGAGAATTTAAATATTTTGCCATTTTGCCCAAAGATATCTTATAATATATTCGATATGTCAATATGTACATTTTAGCAATTATATAATTAATTAAAGTTAAAAAGAAGTATGATAATAGTAGCCTTTTGCTGAATGAAATGAGAGCTTTGCTTTTTAGATGATGGCCAAATAGATTCTGGTAGATAGATTTCATGAAGCCCTTGGATCTTCTCTTCAGAGTCACGCATTTTTGGAAAAAGTGCAAGTCCATTGTTAAAATCTGAATCTTTTCACATTTTAAGATTTTCTTAAAGATTGATAATTTATTAGCTTGCCCAGATCCTAATGCCCCAGGTAGTTTACAGACTACACAAACAGAAACATTGATTTAGAGGTGCATTTCATTTGAAAAATGATTTTAGGAGCATGCCATAGCTCTAACACAGGGATTCTGTAGAAGGTGCTGGGTTTCATTTGTTAAAATGCAGATCTCTGAGTTCCATCTCAGACCTACCAAGTTAATGAACTCTCTGTCAGAGAGTTCATTAGTAACAGAGATAATCAACATTTCAGGGGTTCCAGTCCATGATTGTTTGGCTTGCTTTAGAGCCTATGGCAAGGCAGCACATGATGGGGGGGCAGGTGGGCAGCACATGTGATGGAGCAGAGAAGGTCACTTCCTGTCTGGGAATTAAAAAAAAAAGAATAGGAAATGCTGGGGACCCACTCTCCCCTCAAAGGTGCAACCCAGATGTCCTGAAGACCCCCCCTCTAGGCCTCACCTCCTACATGGTCTACCACCATGGAATAACCTACCCTCTTGGGGAATAAGCCTTTAACACATGGGTCTCTGGAGACATTCCAGATCTGAACAAGAGCACCCACTGAGTCGGAATTCTCATGGCCCTGCTTATTGCTGCTTTCCAAACCATGAGCATCAGCCTAGGTCATGGGTGTTGTTCAAGGTCTCCTTGAATTTCCACAGTTGGAGTTTGGGAAGGAAGACAGGAAACAACCATTTGTCTCTCTGTGTGTGAGGATCACAGGTGATATAATTAGATAAGGAATACATTCATTAGAGGCTTCTGATTCAGTTCATTAATTGTAAGATAATAATCACTACCCTGTGTGTGAGTGTATAAGGCTGGGACTTAGATTTCCTTTGCTTTGTTCCCCCAGCATGTGGCAGAGTGCCTGGCACAGCAGGCAATCAATCAGGCTGTGTCCAGTAGAAACCAAACCAACATCTGATCTCATCACCTCTTTTAAATGCAACTGTGAATGCTATCCATGGTGGAAAACTAAAAGTCAATAAGACAATTCTTGTGAACCACCAAAAAACCAGTAAATTACCTGGAATTTTATGATGATGATGATGTAGATATTAATGAATGACAAAAATATAATCCAATATTCATTGGATTCCAATAGCCAATATCAAATTCACTATTAATTTATTTATTCCTTTATTCCATAACTATATGTTGAATATCTACTATGTTCATTAGATGTTCTGGGCAGTTGGGATAAATTGTTGGACAAAGCAAACATGCATTCATGGATCTCATGTTCTATGCTAAGAAGGAAAAAGCAAAGTATAAAAATAATGAGTCCATAATATACTATGATAGAAGATGTTAAGTGCAAAGGTAAATAGATAAAGTTGAGCAAAATGAAAGGAAACAAATCCGAACAGGGTCAGTTGCAGAATTAAATAGGAGGTATCTTATTTTCTATTCACAAAATGAAGTACACATTACTATTATTCCTATTTTTCAGAGTAATGGGATTAAGTTTTACAGGCATACCAAAATCATGCTTCAGTAAAAGGTGGGAGCTGAATTCAGACTCAGGTAACCTCGAACACTCCAGAGCCTTCTATGTCTGGAATTTCCTGCTTATATATTGTCCTACTGGTAAATGATGTAAAAACTATTTGCATTTAGGGAAATAGAATAATGAAGGCATTAGGTCAGTGTTGGCGGCCTTTCAGGAGACCCAGGGCAGGACGAAGCAATTCCAACTTTCATAATCCCAGGCTTAATTACCCAGGGGCAGCAGGAACCTTCAGTCACCCTCAGAGTCTGCTGTTCAAACAAGACTCATGATTCTAATAAAGAATCAATAATGGGAAGATCATTGCATAGTTTCTCACTTGCTGAAATGGGGAGGGGCTCACTGGAGATATTACCCTGGAGTAAAAGAGAAAGTGAGCATGAACAAGGTTACATGTTTATTTTTGGTTTCAATTAATATTTTTTGCTGAGCCATCAAGGTTGGGGAGATTTTTAAAAACTTGCAGTATAATTACTTTCTAATTGCTAGAAATGAGTAGACATCTGAGTGCAATATTGCTGTATTTTTTTAATTGTAAAATTACTGAACACCGTTTTACACACTCTTAACACCTTTGTTATTACCGGGGAGAAATAAAATGTTGTCAGGACTATGGATAGTTCATGGAAAAGGAGACTTCTGAGATTGCCTTGCCCCTATCCCTCATTTTAGAGATGATGAAATTTAGAGGCTCTGAGAATGAAAATGCCATTCCTGGGATCCCTGAGACAGTGTCAAAGAAGGGACATTATATTTAGAAAATCACAGATTATTAGCAATGGGAATCATCTACTCTTTTGCTCTCATTCTCTAGATAAGGAAAATGAATCCCCATACAAGTTAATTGGCCATCTCATTCTCCAACACATTCTCTATACAAATCACTGGTTTGCAAATATACATATCTAATGCAAATATACACATCATTCACTTACAACACCTTGTTGGCACTACTCAATCATTACCATGATTTGGATAGGTGTTCCCCAAGGGCCCAGTGTTAAAGGCTTGGTCTGCACACCATGGCATTTATGAGGGGTCGTAGAATCTTGAAGATGTGGGGCTAGTGGGAGAAAGTTAGGCCACTGGGTTGTGATCTTGAAGGGGAGAGTGGAACCACACCCCTTCTTCTCTCTCATTTTCCAGCCAACATTAGGTAAGCAGCTTGCCTCACCATGTATTCCCAGCCATGATATGGTGCTGCCTTGTTACAGGCACAAAGCAATGATGGCCATAGTTCATGGGCTGGAACTTCTGAAACCATAAGTGAAAATAAATCTTCTATCTTTATAAGTTGATTTATCTCAGGTATTTATTACAGTAACAAAAAGCTGACCAACACAACCATCTTAAGAATGAAGTTGAATTTGGTTACTAGCACAGATATTCTCCATTATTCATCCTTTACATACTTTTGCAGATAAGTCTCTTGATGTTCTACTGTTAGACTTTACCACCACATACTTTATGCAGGCTCCATGTCTGCTGCTACTTTGGTCTTGATCTTCTTTCTTGTAGGTTTCCTATCAGGTCACATGTTATAAAGGATGCTCTTTTTGCCCCCTCACTTATTTAGGCATGTGTGTCTTTTCAGTGCATTTAGTTGTTATGTACCACTGAATGTTTTTGATTATATCTGTCTTTTCTATTATTGGGAGTCAATTTAGAGTAGGAATTTTTATTTTTATTTTTTATATGTTTCCTCTTGTGGTACCATGTCTTGTAGGTACAGAATATTTATTGAAAGAATAAATGAGTAAAGGAATAACTAAATAACTTGTGCATTGATAAAGGTTGTGGGTTTCTAATAAAATCACTAAAAATATGTTTCAAGAAGAAAATGAAATAAAAAGTCAAAGCAGAAGTTTGGCTTCTGCTTAAAAATTCTCCAAGGTAAAAAATACTCTTGAAGAGTTTTGTAATGTAGATACAGGATTATATATGTTTGATTAAGGAACATTTTACAAAGGTATTTTGTTGCTGTTATTTCTCTAAGCCTCAGTTTCTCCCTATGTAAATCTTAGCTCAACAACTTCCTAACATTCTATTTAGTTGTAACAAATTTTATTGAAATTATGCAAATGATCCTGAATCCTTCATTCACTTCTTTAAGATGACAATTGAGCTTACACTAAATTTGACAATGTGCTCCAGGGATTGGTGAACAAAGGAGTAAAATTAAAGAACCCTATAGTCTAGGCAGAGAGATAGGAATCACAAAGAAATCATTTATATCCAAAAATACTATACCTAATATCCTATTGGATGTGTAAAGAACAATGAGAGTTCATAAGAGGTGAAAGGTTATTTCTATTTGTAGAGACTGAGACAATTTTGTAAAAAGGGACCATTTGAGTAGAAACTTGCAGAATTTTGACATGAAAGGATTTCATAGATTATACATTAATAGTAGGAATTCTCAAAGATATCCTGGACTTATCTTAAAACAAGATAATACCATGAACTCTCCTTGGAACTGGTCTTATTATTTTGCTATTGCAATGTTTGTATGTCACGATCTCAGGAGAAATAAGGTAAGTATTATTTAACCTGAGTTGTTAGTCTCCCAACAGATTGTTTTAGAATCAAGGAGGTCACAGGTGCTAACAAGGTAAATACACTTTAGATGGCAAAACTCAAAGGGAAATTAGAGTTAATAAAACATTGAATATGGACTTTTCATTCATTCAATAAATATTTTCTCAGACTGACTGTGGGGCAGAGTTGTACTATTTGCTGAAGATAGATGAAAATTTTCCACCTTTGTGCTTAAAACCGAGAGATGATTCAGTCACAGAAACAAACAATAATAAAATAATTTCACAATTGTTTTCCTAGTAGAGTGTATGAGTGTGAACACCATAACATGCTCCCCAGAGAGGGCATCAATTGAACTGACCCTAACAAACGTACTCTAGAGCAGAAAGAGTAAGAAATAATGTATATTAAGAGATGATACATATTAATAAGCAGAGAAACAAGGTGAATATAGTATATTATTGGATTGGTGCTTTTTTAAAGATGCAAAGGATTATCTTTGCTTATTGGAAATAGCACTTTTTTATTTTCTTCTTAGTGTTGCATTCATGTTTATAGCAGTTATTTTTTTACATCACAAAAATACTCTATTTTCCCTTGCTGGTATTTATGCTATTGTTATTGTCATATATTTTACATCTGTATATTTGTGAACCATACAATATTTCTAATTCTTTCCTCAAGTGTTTTTTAAGAGATTTTTAAAATAAGAGAAAACATCTTTTATTATGTACCCACATACTTACCCTTTTTTGGATGCTTTCCTTCCTGACATGGGTTCCAGTTTCTATCTGGTATCACATTCCTTCTGTTTGAAGAAATTCATTTCACATTTCACATTATGCAAATGGGTTGTTGAACTCTCGAAAGATTATTTCAGATTTTGTATGTCTAAAAAGTCTTTGTTTACCTTCATTTTAGAAAGGCATATTCACTGTGTATAGCTTTCTTGGTTGAGAACCCTCCTCCACCAAACCTGGAATTTGATAATGTGGAGCCAGTATCTTGTAACTCACCCTATATCTAAAGATACCCTTCCTCTGTATGTACAGTGTGCCCTTTTCCTCTCAGGATATTTTAAGATTTTCTTTCTTTATACTTAAAAGATGTCTTGCTGTAATGTTCTACATTTGTTGAGCTTCTTAAATCTAATTTAATAACATTCATCTAATTTGGAATTTTTTAGTTTTATTTTTTTAAATATGACCATTCCCACATTTCAGGGATTCTGATTACACAAATATTATACTACTTAAAGTTTTTTTCCTAGTTATATTGTTTCAGGTTTTTTTTTTCATTTTCTCTCTTTCCATTTCATTTTTTGACAGCATCTATTACTGTCTGAAAATTTTACTTATCTTTTCTTCAGTATTTAATCTGGTGCTAATCCTATTTGATGCATTTTTTAATCTCAAATATCACTTAGACATCTTTCCTTAATGTGTCTATACATTCCTCTGTCTTCTTGGACACATGATATATATTTATTGTACCCATTTTATTGATCTTTTCTGCTATTTCTGTCATCTGGATAATCATCAGGACTGATTCTGTTCATTGATTTTGCTCTTCATTATAACTGGAATTTTTCTCTTTCTTTGCATGTCTAGGTAAAATTTTGCTGGAAGGAGAGCACTGAATTTTAACTTTGGGGTCTGGATATATTTGTATTCCTTTAAATATACTTTTTTCTTTGTTTTGGAATGCGGATAATTTAGTTGAAAACAATTCTATAGTTTAAAGGTTTGCTTCTCAACTTTGGACAGTCTTATAGACAAGGGCTAATTTTACCCTGCTACTGAGGTGGTACTCTTTCTTTGTACTTGGCATTAATGTACCCTGCATTCTCAGGGCTATCTATCTATCTATCTATGCATCCATCTATGCATCTACACATCCATCCATCCATCGACTGTCTATCTTCACTCTGGCTGGTAAGAGCACAGTTTTTTACCCTGTGTGAGCTCTCCAAGATTGTTCCAACTGATCCTTTCAGGTGGTTCTTTTCCCAGTCTCTGGCAGTTCTGATCAGTGCTCAAGCGCAGACTTGAAGAACACCCTTGGCAGGCACATCACCACTCTCTCTTTGTGCAACTCTTTTCTCTCTAGGATTCTGCTCTGTGGAATCTGGTCATCTTGATCCACCCACCCATACCCCAAACTCTCAACAGCATCTCCTCCAGGGAAGGAGGTCTTCCTCTCTTCCCTGATCCCTAGAAGCCCTCCAGGCAGTCAAGTCAAGGTCATCCAAGGACTTACCTCATTGGCTTCCCTTGTCTCATAGATCACTTCTCTGAGGGGCACTTTTCACATATTTTGTCTCCTTAAATAATAGGTAAAGGTAAACTAGATGCAAAAGTCATCCTTTGTGGTTATGGGATTTCTTTCTCTTAAAATGAAGTTTGGAAACCTGGATTAACTGACAGATGTAACACCAGAGACCAAGAGAGAAGGGACCACAGGAGAGCAAAGAGATATCATGGAGAAGACGACCAGCTCAGCTTGGAGCTTGTTCAGGCAAAGAGCCTGTGGAAAACTACACTGTGGATGACCCATTGGGTAATCAAGTGCAAAGTGCTAAAGAAAGGCCTGGGCTAAAGTGAAAGATCCAGGCAAGTTAATGTTACAAACTATTCGAATACTCATTGTTGGTATCATGAGTTTCTGGATATCTTCTCGATAGCCATCCCTATCTCATTCTTCCTCCATGGGAGAACCTTTCCTTTGTTTGAGAGTGCACCTTCTTAAGTCATGTGCTCAAGAGAAGAGAAAACATCTCAAAAATAGGAATGGGCCTAAACCAGTCATGAAGCTCCGTCAGTGATGAGCAGACACAGGGGAGGTGAATTCAGACAAAACCAGACTCAAATCCCAGCCCTCCAACCCTCCAAATTGTATGACTTTTGGTCGAATTGCTTAAACTCACCGAACATCCATTCATTATTTTACAGGAAAGGATAATAATGATATTGCGATTCACTAACATACCCAATATTGAACATAGACTCAGTTTTTTGCACACACTGCTAGAGACTCAAGAGAGTGGCTGCCACCGAATTTATCACCTCTCCATGAGCACAATGCAAAAATTAATGGCAACAGAGCAAGATAAATAAATATGTTAAGCACAATTACCTACTAGCATTTTATTTATTCTGAAGAATTAAGAATCCAATCAGATAATGCATGGACATCTCTAAATGCACTGCCTACATACATAATGACCCAATAAATGACCAAGACGTTATTGTAGTAAATAGTTGCAAGCAACACTGTTGAAGGGAAAGACATTAGTGAAGCCCCACATCCTTGTGGCAATAAAATGTGAGATATTTGGGAAGGATGGTGATCAGCAAATGTAATCAAGGCTTTGTCTTCTACATTAGGAAATAATTTAGCTGGTCTGCCAATAAAGCTTAGCATTTGATCATGGAGATCTTTGAATGACAAAGGAAGTTTCTACATAAAGAAGTTTTGTATACCACCCCCACACATATACTACATATACAGATTCTATATAGCAAACATATATATATATATATATATATATATATACATACATACATAAAAACTTTTATCACTTTTCCTCAACTTCATAACTTTTATGAAGTAGCTTTGATCAATCTCTAACCAGAAGTGTCATCGGTGAATAATGCCATGAGAGTCGTATTAAACATACCCTGCACAAGTACATCCGGTGTAAAGATAAAGTGTTGACAGAATGATTGAGTTTAGCCTGCAAAATTGATTATTTTACTTCCCAACTCTCTAGCCTTTAATTGAAATGGATAGATTTGACGGAGCACCCTTGGCCTTGGCCACAGTGTCTGGCAGAGCCTGAAAACCGACACCCTGACTTTGGAGGGCACAGAGCCAGAGGTTTTCGTGGGTCACTTCGCCCTCCCCATCCCATCCCATTGAAGAGGATGGGATCAATGGGAAATTGGCCAGGTCGACCCTCTGATGCCTTTTGTCCTCTGTGCAGGGAAGTGGAGCTTATGCTGCCCTGAGAACAAGGAATAAAATTGGATTTTAGTGCACACTGAATTGTTCAGCCACCCACAAAAGTTTAACTCTCAGCCTCAAAATGTGTCTACAGTTAAAGTGAGGGAGCTGCTTGGAAAATAATGGGATCTTGTAAATTGGGATGGGGACATATGGGAGGACCCTGAAAAGGCTGGGGACATTGAACTCCTACATTCTGATGAGTTATCTTGACAGAAGTTGTTGAGTCCCCAGCCTTAGCCATGACATCCCTACTCCCGTTCACCTCCAGTGTGGGAGAAATGTTTTTGCTAGAAAAAAGAAAAAAAATCTGGGGATTTTTCTTCCACAATAATTAAACATTTCTGCTCTGGCTAAATTGAACTATGGGTTGGACCAATGAGCCTGAAACTATCCAAGTTTGGTGCCACAGTTTACATAATAACAGTCTTTGAAAGCACCAGGTGAATGATGTCAAATAGCTCAAGGAATTGTGTAATATCATTTGAAAAATGAGAGGCTGAAAAACGATTGCTTCCATGGTAATATATGGGACATTCCAGATAGCCACAGAGCTAACCAAACAAGTTTCACCCACTTGACAAATCAACCTAATGATCCAAGGTGTAGAAATTTTATCATAGCTCACCTTTCCTACGTGGTGCCTTGGTGCACTAACTCAGGAATGTTGGCTTGGTGGGGCTCAATCTTGGAAACCAGCTATGTCACTAACATGTCAGCCCAATTGATCCATTTATGTGGTAGGCAAAGGAACTGTGGTCCCATTTTTACAAAACTCTCACATGAAACTTAATGGTGAAAAATAAGAATGTGTGTGGGAGGGTTATGTGTATTTGTATGTGTACCCATATGTACACGTAGGGATATCTACCAGCTGATAAGCATCAAAAAACTCCATTATCATTCAGGGTGTACTGTGTTCCAAACATCACTGAAAAGACAAATCAAAGGTGTGAAGAAGTGCATTGTTTTGAGATTGATTATTCCTACTCCCTCTTTAGTTTGACCACTATCTGTTCTTAGAGGGTCTTTGATGTTGTTAATCAATGAATGCTACCAGTGATCTTCTTCAACACACTATGTGAAGTTTTTTTCATCAGTTTTATTTATAATGTTAGAAACATGGGAATGTAGATGAAGCATGGATCTCTTAATGTAGGGGAATGATTACTACATTACACTGCACTTAATAGAGGGAATATTACACAGTCATTAGAATGTTTCATATGAAGACTTTCTGATGATATAGGGATATAGTTATAATGTAATACTAGTATAAATTGTCATGCAGAACTATGTATTTACCAACAGATAATGTGCAGTGTATACTCATTTGCATACTTATATAAACATACACATAAAAAAATCACTCAAATTTAGTAGTTCACCTAAAGTCCAGTAGTATGTGCTATCAGGTTTTTTTGTTGTTATGATGAGAATGCCTGATGAGAACAACTTAGAGAAGGAAACATTTATTTTGGCTCACAGTTTCAGAGGTTCAGTCTATGGTGGGTTGACTTCATTGCTCTGGACCCAAGTGAGGCTGTACCTTATGGCCAAAGGATGTGGTAGGAGAGTGCTACTCCTTTCATGGTGGCCAAGAAGCTGAGGGAGAAAAGAGAGCAACTGAAGGGAACATAAACCTTTCTAAGGCATGCCCTCAGTGACTTGCCTCTTCCAGCCACACCCCTCTCCCTGCCTACAGTGACAATCCAGTTAGTCCAGCCAAACTAGGATAGACTAATGAGGTTATATATCTCATAGTCCAGTCATTCCACCTCTGCATATTCCTGCATTAATACAAGGGCTTTGGTATTATTTTCTTTATAATTTTAAAATATTATTTAAATGAGTGTACATTGAATTTTCAACCGGAGCCATTACAAAGCAAACAAAACAAAACTTGTCTAAAGGAAAAGTGTACTATGAGGTCTCTTTGGTTGTCAAATCACTGACCTTTTTCCCTAAACCTCAGGAGTTCATTACAATTACACCAGCATCCACTGAAAGGAAATCCAGGTTCCCCAGAGGGTGAAATAACTTGCTAGACTGAGACAGTGATTTAGAAATAGGGTTAGTTCTGGACTCTACCCATGAACACTGACAGCTGCTGTGAAAAGTTTGGGGTCCTTTGCTTCTGTGGCTCAACCAGCTGTTTTATGTTTTGTGACCTGTACCTCTGCAGCAATTGTAAATATCTGCTTCCGTCTCCATGAGAGGCATTTATTGGAAGCATTAAGATCCCTACTGATAGTAGCTCACTTCATGACATTTTCCAAAGTCACAAGGAATATGACATGACATTTTACAGGGCTGTGATTCTGCAAACATTTCTATAAAACATCTGGAAAGTTTCTCATTAAAATAGACTAATTTGACTGGGACAACTCGTCTCTTTTTGCCTCACAACCAGGTCCTCCAGCTTCTGATTCAAGCATTTATCATCTGCAGGTACGTTCTAACCCATGGAGGACACTATGCTAATTTCTTTAAACTTTTCAATATTTTTGAGGAAATATACTTGTGTTCTAAGACGTAGTTTTCATTAAGAAAAAAAAAATAGGGCTGACTTTCAAGTCTACAGAGTTATTTATAGGTTTGCACAAACTTAAGATTTACTAATAATCAGCTAACATTCACTACAGATGGAGTATTGATGACATTATACGAACAGGGCAAGATGTGCCCTGTTCAGTATTAAAAGACTTTACACAAACAAAAATATGTGAACCAATACAATGGGGGACTACTGGAATAAGCAACATTATACACATTCACTGCAGGGTTTCTCTGAATTATTAACTTATCAAAAAAAAAATCTGGTTTTCCAGAAGCTTCCAGTGCCCTGTGGTAGAAGTTGACATTATATTTATTGTAATTTCTTCTTCTTCTTCCTCCTGGAGGTCAACCCTAGAGTGATCCTAGGAGTGAGCACATGACCATGTCTGGCCAATCACAGAGTCCATACAAAGTTTTCAACAATGATTGGTTCAAGATGTGTGCAGATGAATCACACAGGCCAATCAGAACACTCCCCAGAATCTATAGTTATGGTAAAAGAGAGCAACTGTACTTTTCCACTCACCCTTGTTCTCTTCATCCTCTTTCTTTACTATATTCTCCAGAGCTTTTATCATCATCCTGCACAGTATGCATTTTTTAAAAATTTACTTTCTTTACTATATCTTTCCCTGCCATAACATATAAACTCCATGAGGACATGACTATTTCTATTCTGTTCATTGGCATACCTGGTATGTGGCTTTTAGTAGGCACCTAATAAACATTTGTTGTTGAGTCTTGACTATTTCACAAAGTATAGAGGGTACCGTGTTTCTCAGTTTGTATCAAAGTACAACCTTCTGTCCACAGACATTTGGAGATATTAATTTCATGTGGAGTACACTTTGCAAGACACTTTGTAATAGTTTAAACAAAATAAATACTTGAACGCGGTTATTTTTGAAATGAGGAAAGTAAGATTCACAGAGGTTACATAATTGGTCCAAATGTCTGGTGCACTTGAAGGTTTTGCTGTTGAATTGTTAAGGTTTGGAAATGTCCCCCAAAAGCTCATGTGTGAGACAATCAATTCAGGTTCAGTGGTGAAATGGTTGGATAGTGAGTGTTGTAACCTAATACATGGATTAATCCAGTGGTAGATGGACTGGGTGGTAACTGAGGAGTGGTGTGTAGCGGGAGGAGTTGGGTCACTGGGGGGATGACTTTGAGGTCTATATTTTGTCTCTGATGAGCAGTCCCCCCTGCCACCCTTGTTGCCATGACATGAGCTGCTTTCCTCCTCCATGTCTTTCTGCCCTGATGCTGGGACCAGAGCTATGGAGTTGGCAAACAGTGGACTGAACCTCTGATACCAGGAGCCAAAATAAACTTTTCATCTTCTAAATCATTCTGGTTGGTTCTTTTGGTCCTGTTGACCAAAGCTGACTAAAACAATAAATGCTCAACTCTTCTGCATCTATGCCACCACATGGGTAATGTCTACTCCATGCCAGGTCACTGATAAGTGTCTCCCCTGGCTCATTGTCTCACTGATCAGAGGAGTTGGGATAGAGTCTCTTTTTTTTTTTTTTTTTGTCTGCTAAGATGAAGATATGACTTCTCCAGGACTGCATAGCCATATGCCACAGTGAGAGTTCAACTGTTGCCCAGTTTGTATTGCCAACAAAGAAATAACTGCCTCCCACCTCCATACCACCTCTTCACCTTTGAGAAGCTCACGTTTTTCTCAGGGGTATAAGGAATACATATGTAAAAAAGCAAAAGCATGCTCTGAAACTCCATGTAAAGCAGGGGTTACAGGTTGTACTGTGGGCATCCATTTAACCAATATTTTTTGGGTGTCCACTAGGTACAAGTGCTTGGTTAAAGACAAGGGGTGCAAAAGGTTAGATACAAGGGGTGCAAAACGGACATTGTTTCTTCTGTGTGAAATTTAAGCACCAATCAGGGAGTTGAAGAACAATTAAACACATGAACTACAAACCAAATGGGCTTTGATGATTGTGGTAAATGTCATCAAGAAAAATGCACATGAGAAGAATTTCCAGGGAGCTCAATTTTCGATGAGCCTCTCTGAAGAGCTCTGCTGTTCTGCTCGTCATAAATAGGTAGCTGCAGGAGTATCACACTTTCAAGGAGGAAGAGAAACTCCATTCATGCTAACCTAGCCTGTGGTCTTTCAGAAACAAGCACTGAAATTGATTCTAGAGTTAAATTCTTTCCTTTTTTTCCATTGAGTAACTTGGCAGCATCAATAAGCCCTCCAAAAGAACCCAGCCTCCCACCAAACAGATTTTATGCTGAACTGGACCTCAGATTAGATGGAAAGTGCCGTCTTGGAGGCAGATGCCAAGTGCTTTATGCATGTAATAGCACTACTCTTCGTTATCCATTATTTATCAGCTTGGGGAGATTGGAATAGAGAGAGCAAGACCCCTTAGTTTAATGTGAAGTCTTTATCTTTCAGCTTTTTGAGCACAAACATGCCAAGAGAAGCTGTTGAATTGTTGTCAGCAAGCATGCACATCACTGGCTAGCCAGCTCACAGCCTGGAATGTGCAGGACCTCAGAGAGGAAGAAGCCACATAAAAATTTGACCAGGTTCTTCAGGGAGTTGGTGTTGGCAGGGAAGTTAACTGCAGAGTCATGGGGGAGGGGTAGGTGGTGAGGTTTCAGATAAATATTTTTTTCCTCTGAATTATTCTAGTTCTTTCTTCATTAAACCAGATTTTCTCAACCTTGGCTGTGCATTGGTGTCACCCAGGGAGTTAAACAATAAATAAACTGATGCCTGAGTCACACCCAAAGAGTTTGATTCATTCATCTGCTGAAAGACTTGGGGGCTTTTTAAAGCCACCCAGGTGATGTTGACATCCCTTCAGGGATCTGCCTCTGTGGGTACAGGAATGATGGTGATGACAAACTTCAGTGTGGAGCAAAGGTCAGTTAGTTTAGGCCTGTGTGTCAACCCTGCCTTCTTAACATTTACAAAAGAAGAAATCAGTCCATCAATAGGCAGATCTCATTTAATCTGGCATCATGCCACCATTTTGATCATTTTGGAAACAACTGGTCCACTGGCCAGTATTAAAATCACAGAAATGGTGAAGTTCCCAGTTATTTTCTTCACTGATAGGATTTCTGACTTGTCTGATCTGAGGGGCAGGATGGCTATGCCAGTTTAAGAACAAGGGAATATGGCCACTGAGTGTCTAACCTGAGTGTGAACCAAATGCATGATGTGGCTAGAGGAAATGGAAACCCCAAGGGTATTGGTCTAGGATGAATGTGAAGAAGGCAAGAAGTCACTAATGGAGTAGTTCAACTTTTTATCAGAAATATTTTTTCAACTATGTCTCCTATACATTTTATATTGGAAAACTCTTCTTACAATAGGAAAGCATTGCCTGTGAAAATATTTAATCATAGCTTTTCTATTTGCTAAGTAGAGTTTCTTGTCAGTAAGATAAAGCCACTAATATCATTCCAACTCAAAGCAAAGAATCTGAAATTCCAGTGTGTTTCTACACAGGTGATTGCACAAGTGCATGACTTCTAACAAGCTTTTCAAAAAATGAAAACTGGAGGTTGGACTCATGGGTCTTTGAATTCAGAGTCCCAAGGGGACTGAGTCCCCCAGAAAGAGAAAGGAGCCAACTGATATGAATCACTTATAATGGGCCAAGCACTTTGCTGAAAGATAGATACCACCACCATCATTTCATAGGTCAGAGAATTGGGGCTCTGAGAGATCAAGTGATTGGCTCAGAGTCCCAAGGCAGCAAATGGAGCTGGGATTCAAATTGAGTTCTCTATCTTTGTAGGCTGTTTCCCCTACTCCATGCTAACCCTGGGGGAACTTCTGAATTTAGATTTTCATCAGCCAGAGAGACTATTTCTTGGCTTCGAAGGAAGCCACTTTTATTGAGTCTCTGAGATTTCCTCCATCTCTCTCCTAGAATGAGAGGCTGAGCTAATAGGCCCAATTAGGAAGTTCATCTGGCTTCGACTCTGGATGCATTAGAGAGTGCTGACCAAGGGAGGAGTTTTGCTTTCCTACCGAAGGGGTTTAACATGGTTCCATCACTCACCAGTTGTTCTACTCCAGGCAACTCATTGTTTTTTTCTGAGCCTTAGTTTCTCTCATCTGTAAAGTAGGGCTAGGATGATACCTGTGAGGATTAAACGAGTAACCATGTTAGACGTGTAACCCAGCACCTGGTAAATACCCCGAAGAAGTTAACTAATGCTGTTATTACCATCTGCGTTCACTTGGGCCTGTGTCCCCATCTCTTCTTCTGCAGGCAGGCACAGAAACCCAGTGTGAGCCTTCTCTGATCTTCTCAACTCAGTTGGAGCAGTGTGCTCCAGCCCCTGCCTGCCTTCTAACTGCATATCGATTTCATCTCCCTGCATTCCCAACCTCCGTTCACTTGGAGGTAATGCAATTGCTTATTTCAGAACGAGAGCAAAGAAAACCGACTCCTCCTCTTTGAAGAACAGCTGAAAAACCCTCAATTTTATACCGTGTTAATCAGGCCTGAAGTAAGTGACAGAAAACCAATAGGCAGCCTGGAAATCTGCTAGAAAAACACTCCTGGAAGGCTCATTGGTTTCTCATGCATACGTGTGAGAATAAAGATTTCTGGAGCGCTTCAGAAGCTGCCGATCTGATCTGTGTCCAAATTGGAGTGAGGCAGGTGGGGGCAGGGGTCTCAGCTCAGACCCTGTCTCCACCTCATTGTTGAAGAGGACAACTGGCTTATAGTCCAGGTGATAGAAGCCCATGGCCCGTCACTTGGGATGACATTCCTAGAATCTGTGTGTACACATAACCCATGCCCTGGATTTGACACACACTGCACTGATTAGCATTTCAGCATTATGTCGCCTTAACAAACACTACAGTGTTAAATTCTAATTAAGGTACTGAAAGGCCAAGTCAAGGTTACAAGCCTCTACTCCTTCAATTACAGGTTCCATATAACATCAATGTCCATAACGCCCATTCCTAGTGTAAAACACTTCCCTCTATGTTATCTCATTAACAGGAACAACAGTACTAAGAAGGAGGGGACCTTGCTTAGATAACTGCCCTTCAGTTATTTTTGTTTCATTTGATCTACAGATTTATTTTTTGGAAGATTTAAGCAAGATGGTAGGTGCACATACACACTCGGAACATGGCACCCGTACCCAACTCAGTATTGGGAAAAATAACAGAAAATATCGAGTAGAATTGGACATGGACCATGTGAACTGCCCTAGAACTGAGAGAAGAAAGAGTACCCCAAATCATGCAGCTTAGTACAGCCAGGCCACATCTTGGCCAATTGCGCAAACTGTGGCCCACCCTCAACTGACATTGATAGTCAACACCCTTAGACAACCCAGAACCCACAGCTGCAAAGACCCACAGTAATCTGACCTCTTGAGACAAATCCTATCTCAGAGATAAGGAAAGAATTTTAAGTGTGTTCCATTATCTATAAGATAAGGGCCACCTTTTCAACCCATTGAAAAGTTGAAAGAGATAATCCATGCTGAATGGACCAAGGTGAGCTTAGTATCAGTCCCACATGGGTTCAATAAACACATATTTTTCCTTACTCTTACAGGAAATACTCTTGGTACTTCTTGTGCTCACTGGAGACAGATCTGCAACAGGCTCTGCCCAGTGCTACCCAGTTCCATCTCTTTTTCACTAACCTTGTTCCCTTGGGCTAGTCAATGCATCTTAGATTTCTTATTTCTAAATTGGTATTGACAATAATATGTATATTAGAGGGGCCATTGGAAGCCTTAGGAAATACTCCAAATTATTTAGTGCTCAGTAAATGTCAGAATTTATCATCTTAATTTTATGCATAGAATATTATGGTATACCTAATATGTCTTATGTAAATATACCCAACATACTATTGTTAAGTTCAATGAATCAGGAATACAGATCTCATGAAAATAGGAGGGAGAGAAGTAGGGTAGAGGAAGGGGATGAGTGGGAGGGAGCAGAGGAAGGAAAGGAGAGGTACTGGGGAATGAAACTGACCAGACTATATTGTTATATTGTGTGCATGTACAAATAAGTAACAACGAACCTCACTATAACGTGTAATTGTAATGCACTAATAAAAAATTAAAACGAAAAATGAAGTAAGAGGCTTTGAGGCTATCACTCACTCACCAGGCTGGACACTTAATCAGAGACTCCTAGCCTCAGTGACTGAACCGTACAGGTGGAGAAATGTCCTGAGCATCCCGAAAAGGGGATGAAGTCAGGTACCTGTGGTTCATGAGACATCAGAGAAAATTGGGTTAAGGTCTGCAGGGCAGAAGGCCTGAGGCTTATATTGCCAGAATGAAATAATGACAACCATCTCAAGGAAGGAAGTCAAAGAATTTTCTATGGGCTGGGGATGTGGCTCAAGCGGTAGCGCGCTCCCCTGGCATGCGTGCGGCCCGGGTTCGATCCTCAGCACCACATACAAACAAAGATGTTGTGTCCGCCGAAAACTAAAAAATAAATATTAAAAATTCTCTCTCTCTCTCTCCCTCTCTCCCTCCCTCCCTCTCTCACTCTATCTTAAAAAAAAAAAAAAGAATTTTCTATGATACTGTCTAGTACCACTTAATGGAGATGGGGGTGCAGGAGCTACCATCCCTAGAGCTATGAGATTCTCTTCCACTTACAGGGTCCAGCACAGAATGAGATCACCTGGGCCACAGGAAATCCTTCAGCAATTTCAGAGAATTCAAGGCTCCTCAGAACTCAACCTGGCAGGTCAGGGCTTTGTGAGGCTCTGTTGAGTCCTCACAGGGTCTTATACTTACTGGGCTCTGGATTAGACATATTTAATTTTGACCTCCATGGAGATAAGAATCAGTTTCTCTGTCTACTTTTGCTTGAGATTCAGGGAAAATCTTGCCTATTTCATGTAATCCTAGATGTTGAAGGAGGAATCTGGCTGAACCTTACTGGGAATGACATTTTCCCAAAGCTTCACAGTTTGCAAAGCAACTGGCATATATAATATCTCATTTGTTTCTGATATAGATCCTGGGTGGCAAATATGATCAGGCAAGGAGAAGTGAGAGTTTGGGATATTGGAAATAGACTGAGATGAGTTTCAATCCCTTGCCTCAGTTTCCCTGTCTCTATCTTAGGCAGTGGGCCTGTGGCAGAGATTTAATGGACACAATTTCTTCGTACATGAAGCTTAAAGTCTAATGAAGGCACATGAGCCATAAATAAGTAAGCAAATGCATAACTATGTAATTATAAATTGGCAAAGTATTATAGTGATCAACAGATTACTGAGACTGAGGTTAAAGAAGACAGCAATCTATTCTGTTCAGATCTCTCTGCAGGATAGGTAAAATAAAATTAAAACTGAGACATACAGGAGGAAACAGATCCTGTCACTCAAAACACGGGAAGATACAAACTGGACATCTCCTGAGGGATGATGACCCTCAGTACGATATATAGGGCCTTCTCTCATCCCTCTCCTGATACTTAGGGTCTGCTCAATAATGGGGGGGGGGCCTGAATGTGGAGTTTGCTTTGTGAATATTGAGTTGCATCTGATCAGACTGAGACTCAGAATCAATGGAGAAAACTGTCCAGGCTTATAACTCCAAAAGGGAGTGGAGAAGGGCTTATACACAAGTTCTTCTTGAAGTCATATCTCACCCTTTGCCACCATTGTCAGTTGCCTGAGAAAGTGTCACACAGATTGACTAAAGAAGAGATGCAAGGCAGTGGAGGTCATGGGTCCTACACAGGTCATCCTGACTCAGTCCTATCCTAAATACTCTTTCCCCAGGATTGCCACTGTGTGAGGCCAAACACGTTCTTGGAGCACATACTTCCCTATTAATATGTATATTAATTAATATATTAATAATAGCTTCTTATTTCTTCTCCTTCGCTCTTTCAACCTAAATATAATTTGACTTCATCAACTCAATCCAGGTTGCACTGAATCCCTCTGAGCTGGGTTTCACTGAGGATTCATGGGATGGTACCCAGGAGAGGAACCCACTCCAGGGTAGACGGAGGAGCCTCCAGGCTGCTGGGCCAGAGGGCCTTGGAAATGTGGCAGGGGCGGTAGCAGGGACAGCTATGTCTCAGGCATCAGGGTACCAAGTGTGAAGCTGACTCAACCAGAAAGAAGTTGCTGCTAGAATGAATTATGTGTCTGTGATTTCACGAAGGCATCATAAACCAAACAACACCCAGTGGTGTTATGGAGTCCCTTTAAATTTACAGCCTGTTCTCTGGGAAGAGGTCTGGCAGGTCAGGATGCAGGGAAAGAGAGAGACAGAAAAAAAAAAAAATGAGAGTGTGTGCGTGTGCGTGCTTACAGACTTATTCTGGAAAGGGAGAGATGGTGTGATGAGGCAAAGCTGAGACACACACACAGATAGATAGAATGAAGCCGGTGGAGACACAGAGGGGGGAGTATAAAGTGAGCAAGGGAAAGAGGGGGGAAGAGGAGGATGGCAAAGGGAGGGGAAATCTGAAACAAATACAAAAATAGGAAGAGGAAGGCAGAGAGAGTGGGTGAGGTATTGAGAGACACTAACAGGCAAGACAGGAAGAAAACAGATTGGGAAAAACACTGAAAAAAATCAGCATAAAAAGAAAGAAAAATTGATAGGCAGGGAGAAAATGTTTAAGAAAGGGAAGAGGCAGAAGAAAGAAAGGAGGAAAGAAAGCAGGAGAGAAAAGAAAGAAAATAAACAACAGCCCAGTAGGAGACAGACAAACCATTAGCAAGGGAGAAAGGGCACTAGAGAGTCAAGAATGCAGACAAGGGTCAGGGGCAGGCAGAGCACAGAGAAATAAAGATGTTCACAAAGGAGAGGCAGAAAGGGACAGGGGACAAGGATGGAGAACAGTGGAGGGACAACAGAAAAGACCAGGGCATAAAGTTAGAGAAGATAATGCTAAGTGAAGTTAGCCAATCCCCAAAAGACCAAATACCGAATGTTTTCTGTGATATAAGGAGGCTGATTCATAGTGGGAGAGGGAGGGGGAGCATGGGAGGAATAGACGAACTCTAGATAGGGCAGAGGGGTGGGAGGGGAAGGGAGGGGGCATGGGGTAATTAATGATGGTGGAAAGGGATGATCATTACTATCCAAAGTACAGTTATGAAGACACAAATAGGTGTGAATATACTTCGTATACAGAGATATGAAAAATTGTGCTCTGTATGTGTAATAAGAATTGTAATGCATTCTGCTGTCATATATAAATTAAAAAAAAAAAAATTTAAAAACCAGAGCAGAAACAAGGATACACAGGGAGATTCAGGCAGGCTTAAGGTGACACACACAGACCCACCCCAGGTCACCCCACAAGGAAGCCAATGGTGACAGACAGCAGGTCTTCCTAAGACCTGAGCCAGTTCTGGCCTCTGCTCAGGCTGGGAGTGGCTCATGTGGGTCTGCAGTAACAGGATTCCTTTAATGAAAAATCTCCAACCCATAAATGGTATCTACTCAAAAAGGCCTCTTTTGCTTTCTTGGAAATGGATGTGGGAGTTGGGCTTGTTATTGCTTTTCTGAGAAACAGGTATATATGTCAAAATATGGTCCTTTCTGTCCTCTAAAAGAAAAACCCCAAACATTTCCTACCTCAGGTGGCGGTTTTTCATTAAAACTCTCTATTCTCTGAGTGGACGTGCTCCGAATGTCGGCAGCAATTCTTTTCCCATTAGATTTTTGGATAACACTTACCACAAGGGAAATACATTTTTTTTGGTCTGTGAATTTTTTATGTCCTCATCAAAATATGTCTTTAACAACACCCTAGGAGATGATTTTCAAAAGAACTTTCTAATGTGTAGACTTAAAAAAAAACAAAAACAACCCCAAAACAATAAAACCTCCTGAAGTTTTGTGCTGTCCCTACAGGGGGCAAATGACATGGACTGTAGCATTTTGCTCATGGGCTTTTGTGATTGTTTAAACTTATGAAAATATTTACCACTTTTTGAACTCAAGTCCTGCCCTAGGTGCCCCACAGAAAGTGTCAAATTTAATTTTTCCTGCAGGAGGGATTATTGCTTCCATTTTCAGAAAAAGGAGATTTGAGATCCAGAAAAGTTATGCAACTTGCATGAGATCATGGCGTTAATCATTTCGGCCTCTCAGTCTATTACGGATACATGGCACGCATTCACGTTAGCTTGCTTCCTACGTCTCCCCAGGTACATCTCATAATAGCCTTTGAGAATGAACATTGGGATCCCATTTCCTAGATGAGGACTCTTGAGATTCACAGAATTAATTGCCCAAGAACACTGAGCAAGTCTGTGCTACATCAAAAACTCAAAACTATGGCAATGTAATTCAGAAGCCTACATCCTCAATCACATGGCCATGAACTCTGGCTATTCTTGCCAGAAATCCTAAGCATCTCTGAGCCCACGAAAGGCAAAGGCTGCATTTTTATTCAGTACTGTCTCCCCTCAAAGGATTGAAGATTCATGAGAACAGGGACCAGTGTCCCCAGTACCGGTAATGATCCCTGGCTATTTGGAGATTCTCAATAAACAGGGTGTTGAAGAAATGAGTCTGTGAGCCCGGCACCTGGTGTCATGCAGGGCACGTGGCCGAGGTCCATTTAGCTGTCATCCTTCAGTATGGCCTTACTGCTGTGAAACTCAGTGGTCCTCAGTGTGCCAACTTTTGTGACATTTTTTAGTGCTAAAAGAAAGTGAAGAATTTCAAAGCCCAGCACATTTTTCCCTAAAGATGCAAATCAAGTCCCTTTCTGGAACAATGACCAAAGCGAGGGTTCTTATTAAAACCCTCACTGGAGAAACTGATGATCTGAAAAAAAAAGTTGTCCATGCTTCTTGATCCATCCCGTCAGCCCTCTCAGACTTCAGCATCATTTTAAAGTTTCAATTGAAAAAGGGACTTGGATGAATGTTCAGCGCTCCACAAAGGAGGCAGGCACACAGCCATTGCTTTCATTAGAAAGCTGCTCTGATCCCGCCTGATTTACACCCCGACCTTGTTCTGACTTTAATCTGCAGGGCAAAAGCAAATCTAATGTAATTACATGGGGGCTTTTGTAAACTGGCACCTAGGAACTTTATGGTGAATTTTGGTTCATATTAAATAAGAACCTCGAGTCCACCGTTTCCAGGAATTAAAGAGAATGTGATGAAGTAAACTCTTTGAGCCATAAGCCTTTTCTCCTTAGTGTCTAATTCTGAGAGCAATTTCTGCTGAAGCTGGATGCAAGTTCCTAATTGTTCTCTATTTATAATAAAATATAAGTTCATTTAGGGATAGAGTTATTGATTAATGTTTCCACAGAATGATGGTTCTTGGATATATGCCCTTCTAGATAAGTCTCTACAGGCATAGAGCTGTTTCCTCCTGTAACTGTTTTAACTCTTTGGTTAATGGCAAACTGGCTAACAGCACGATCCAGCCAGAATCATAGGAGCTGTCCTTGATGCATCCATCTCTCACACATTTCCCAGTGCAGGTATGAGCCTTTTCTACCTAAGTTCCCTTGAAGCTAATTCCTTTCTCTCTTTTCCCACCACTTTGGCCCTACCATGCCTCCCAAGAGAAACCAAGCTTGTCTCCTAACTGGTAATGTAGGTATCAGACTCTCAAGCACAAGTTTTAGGAAGGACAGGGTTCTTCCAGCAATGGGGGCTCCAGATATCATTGATGAGAAGTATATAGCCATCACTTACAAGGCATTTTCTCTGCGCCAGGACCTTTGCCTAGGGCTCTGTATATATCATCTCATTTAATAATCTGAAAACTCTGGTGGGGAGGAGCCTTCATAATCTCAATTTTACAAAACCATGGAAAAACGCTGTAACTCACCTAACATTGATGAATTGTTCTGTGGAATCAGTAAATACAACCTGGTGGTCATCTGAAGCCCTTGACCACTCTCCTATTCTGTCTCACCAAAATTTGGAGTTAAATCAGCCTGGTCTGAAAGCCCAGCTTCAAAATGTACTGAACCTATGCACCACTGTAAGAAATTTCAGTTTTTGAGCCTTAGTTTCCTCATTTGCAAAATGGGCATTACAATATTTACGTTGAGGATTATTCACTTGGATTAAACGAGTTAATGGCTATAAAATCCGCAGTACTGGGTCATGCCTGTAGCTTTGCTAACAAACAATTCTTTAAAAATCAGCAATGCTTTACCTGTCTCCTAAAAAGAAAATCCAGCTTATCAGATAGGAAAAATGTCATATTTTAAGTCTTCATGGGTATCACACACGTCGTAAAATCCATGCACAAAGGTGCTGGAGTAAACGTCAGACTCACCTGAGAAAATTGGGATTCAAAAAACCACATTTCTTTTGACTCTTTGCTTTTTCCCTTCCACAAAATATGGCCTTTCTACATTAAAAAGAAAAATCAGCAACAAAAGCAGTCTATGAAAAATGTCTTTTTCTATCATCTCTCCAATCATCGCATTTATCCTAATACCTTTGCTCAAATTTTCCTGCCCACAGCCTACAATGCAAAGTAACCAGCTCTCTTTGTTCTAACGCTGCATCTAGATGTTGGGGTTTCTTATGGGCAATTTGAAGATGGCAAATGATGATGGAATGTTCAATCACACAGGGAACTGCCCTCCTGGAGTGAAATACACCACACAATGCTTAACTGTTTCTCCGCTGGAGTGCACTGGGAAGCATTGTTGCTTTAGCACTAGAACAAGCAGCAGAAGGCAGGCTGCAGAGGAAAGTTTCCTGACACCCCTGGGAGCAGCAGGATCAGTTTACCTTTTGATGGGTTGTTTTGTGCATCAATTAACAGAGTCACCGTAAACCCCTTCAACCCAGCAATCAGCCAGCTGCTGGAGTGGAAATGTGAGTACCTGCTCCTGATCACCTGGACAGGATCCAGCTGTCCCTTCAAAGAACTGCTAAAGAATGTTGAGAGAAAAGGACAGGGAGACTCAGATATGTGCCCTGTTGCTCTGCAGAATCTCTCTGGCTTGGAAGCATGATTGTGGCCATTCTGAATGCCACGAGAAGCCAGGAGGCCTTAACCCTCTTAATTCTGACCTTCCTAGCCTTGCATCTGCCCCCCCCCCAAATCTCCCATCTGTTCATGCATGAGCCCTTCAATCTGTACTTGTCCCTGAAGAATGACCTTCACGGATTCCCCTAACGCTGATTGGGCTATGCTAGCATTTGTTCTGTGCAGACATTAATAAGGGGTTCATTTTTTTCTTTCATTAATTCACTTTTTATAGGAAATTTCTAATCTTGCAATATGCTATCTTTGTTGAGGAAGGGACAGCATGAAGGAAGGACTCCCTATTGGAGATCCTGTAAGTCGCCTGGTGACAACAATAACAACAACAACAATAAAGAGTCAGGGTCTTTTAGCAATCTCAAACCTTCTTTGAATAGTTTATCAGATTGGCTATAGCAACAGATACCCTTCCCCAGGACTGTGGGCGTAGGAAAGAACGGGAAGCCAGGACCCCAATATTTCATGGGTACTTTCCTTCGTGCTTGAGGCACAGTGATGAATCCATCCACCCCTTGTTCCCAAGCAGTTCCCAGGTGAGTATATGCTACTCAGTGAATAGCGTGTGCACAGAGATGTCTACAGGAAGAGACTAGACCCTCAGAGACACTCACTGGACACCAGCATACTGAATCTTCCTATATGAAATCAGCTCTTGAACACACAGATGGAGAGTAAAGGAGGTCCCAGAATTTAAGGGATGAGATGCTGGGTATAAGCAAACATAGCACGTGGGGGAACTTTCTGGAAAATAAGCATGTGCGCATCTTTCCAGAGCATTTGGTTATTTCCTGTGACCTGGGAGTGATAAGATTAGCATGGACTCACCTTGTTGCGGGGAGTCTTGGAAAATCAGGTTGAGTGGCATTGTGCCCGTGGAGATGGAACACAAGGAGACTGTTTGAAAAAGGAAAAGGGAAGCCAGATTAAGGATTTGGAGGAAAATCATATTTTGAAGAACATATTTTGTCACTAAATATGCCCTCATCTTCATCTAAATCTGAAAAAAAAAGAGAGGAAAGCAAGTCAACTGACCCATTATTTCTCTTGAAAATCTGGCTTTGAAATCAGAAGCAGTAGGATGAAGCATAATTCTTGTTATTCAAGTATTATCATTCTTGGTGGCCTGAGAAGCATGCCTGTCACAGAGACTCTCAGATTAGGGGTCTCAGTTCAGGCTTTGTAGCAAGTAGCAAGATAGGTGGTAAAGTCAAAATTGCAGACCTTTTTGAATAAGCTTCCAGGAAGAAACTTGTCAGTGATATACAAAATCCAGACACCTGGGGTTTTAGTAAGAGGCATAGTTTGCAGTATTCCTATTTTGATAGGAACAGAACTATGTAGAAGGGAAACTGAGGCACTGATGCCAGAGATGGTGTCACTTTTGAGAAACAAGGGGAAGGTCAAGAGAGGATCTGATGCCCAGTTTCCCAATGTCATGGAGAGATGGGGCCATGTCCATAAATCATCTTCTGGTCCAGCTGTAGCAATAAATCTGGACAGGATTATCTCAGGGGAAGAACAGAATCAAAGCTTCTGGTCATCATTATCAGTGTCAGTAGCTGAAGGGACCCAAGGGTGGAGACAGGAGCACATGAGAGGCTGTGGGGCCTACCTTCCAGGAATCCCATAGTCAGAATGCATGAAAGACGTGAGAAAGGCAAATAGAGATTGTTAGGTAGCTGGTCAGCCATGAATGGGTGAGCCCCTGCTCGGTCACCCTTATCTGATACGCAAGCACCTGGAGGTTGCCACCTTAGTATGTCAAAACCTCCCCAATCCACTCTTACTTCCCCTTAAGGAAAACTATTGTTTCAAAATTACAAAACACCCTACCACATGGCCTGGACCCTCCCTTACCACTGAACCTATGTCACAATTCCCAATCACCTGGCAACCAAAATATCAAGACCCTTACACAGAAAGTTTGCTGCAGTTATCCAAAGGGTAATAAACAGTTAAGGAGGCAGGAACTGAGGCAAAAATAGAGGATTCAATTTCCTTAAGCTTTAATATTGTCAGTACCACACCATCCTCTCTTAGAAGCAATCCCTGGAGTTACTATGCTCTAAGTCAAAATAAAAAAAAAATGGACCTGGGCTAGACTCTGGAAACTTTCCTTGAACCTCCAATAAAATTGGGGGGGGGCAGGCTGGGTGTGCTGTCTTTCTCCTCTCTGAGAGGATCTACTCTCTCCCTTGGGAACGTCCTCATTTCCCCTTTACCTATTCCTTCTAATCAGGTCATGCCTGCTACTCTGAATGCCACATCTGAAATCATTCTGGCATGATCCAAGAACAGTGAGAAAGGATTGCCATGGTTGCCTCAATTAACTGGCAGATCTTTGCCTGTATTAGAGATGACTGTGGGAGGAAGAACAAACACCAATTTTTATGTAATTCAGACCTGGATTTGATTTCCATCTTTCATTATGAAGATGGTGGTGGGGTTGATGGTGGCAGAGATAATGATGATGGTGGAGGTGATGATGGTGGTGGTGATGATGATGGTGGAGGTGATAATGGTGGTGGAGGTGACCATGGTGATGGAGGTGAGGATGGTGGAGATAATGATGATGTTGGAGGTGATGATGGTGGTGATGGTGATGATGGGGGGAAGTGGTGATGGTGGTGGTGATGGTCATGGTGACAAACATGACAGTGATGGTGATGACTTTATCTGCCTACTGTGAGGATAAGTAAAATAATGAATAACAAATCCTATGAGCTTGATAAGCAATCTTTACCTGCCTGCTGATACTACCAAGACCTAGAATCTTCTCTGCATCAGCCACATTCCTGCCCTTCCACAGCAGCTATTATCCAGTCCTTCAGTTTTAATTTCCACCTTCCTCCAGAATTACCACCACAAGCATGATAATAAAAACAATAGTTCAGCATTTATAATTACTGTATGTCGATCATTCTAAATGGTTTTTAATATATTGTTTTATTAAAACCCCTATGCACTAGTATTATTATTTGTTTTACAGGTTTGAAAATTAAAGGTACAGAGAGTCCAGCTAAACATAGACTGATCCAAAGCCACAAATCTAGCTGCTCATAATGCCTCAGTTTTCCTCTGAGAAAATTTTCTTCTTGGGCCGGTCTCTGTGTTATCTGAGGTCCCAACCAGAAAAATGGAGAACCCAGCTGGGTGGCTCTCCTTTCTGCATGGTGGAGGAGCCGTGGTGGGGGATGCTGCATAAATCTCAACCTTATAACCCAGGAGCCTCCACTCCCAAGCCATAACTCCTCATCCATCAGGCTGAGGCCTGGGAGTGTTATTAGAGAAAGCACTGGGGATAATTCCTTCCAGGAAAGAGCTTTTTGCTCTGTGATTCATTAAGGACTCCCCCCTCTCACAGGGGCCCCTTGCTGAGGTGCCAGCAGCTCATTTTCACAGCAGTGAGAGAACATTTCTTTGTCCTCCAACGACAGGGGGTTCCAGTGAAGACTTTTGATTTCCATTTTCCCCTCTAAGAAGAAGGCCCAGAAGCAAAATTCTCATTAAATATTTATTGTCTTCTTCCCACCCTCTTCTCAGTATGTTAGGTCCCAACAAACCTCCTTAATCACAGGGCAATCAAACCCTTAAGCGCTGGAAGTGCTGGCTGAGGAGGGATACCAGACACACAGAGGAGAAGGGTGGAAGACAAGGAGGTTTCTTCCAGAGGGGGAGCAAATCACAGAGTAGCCAAGCATCCAGGAATGTGGCTTTGAATGGAGCCAATGGCAAATTTTGCAGAGGAGAAAAGCCACACTCCTTTATCTGTAGCTCGCCAACACTGTGTCAATGCCTCCACCATCTCTCCCTGACCTCCCAAATCACAAGTCAGTTGTATTTGACTTTTTCCTCTGGTTCTGTTTGACTGTGTCTTTCAAGGAATTTTCCAGTTCCAGTGCTGGACTTTACCTGATAATCCTACCTCATACCAGATGCTGATAAGGGTCTGCCTCTCTTCTGGGAACTCAATGACGCACCCACTGCTAATATACTGTGACTATCACAGAAACAACCTCCACAGCCCACATGAATGTGTTGCAGGCTCTTCCTACTGGTATGGAGTGTTCCCATTGTCTCCAACTTGGACATCCCAGTGTTTGACCTTTGTGATTCTTTTGAGTGTGACAGTCTCTATCTAAGCTGGGTCTTCAACTCATTTGACTTTTGCTTCACTATCAGACCTTAGCCCCATATTCCTTTCTCTCCCACTGTTGCAGAAAGATGTCTTCTGTCAGTCCAAGCCTAGTAGAATCACTCACCAATGGCTGCTATCTAAAGAGATATGGGAAACAAATCTAAGCCCATTGCTTTGCTGAGGGGGCTGGAGGCCTGCAGCCATTTCTCCAAGGTCAAGGACATAGCAAATAGAGCAGAAAGTATACTCTAGACTCTTGCCATCTCTTAATGCTTCCTCAGCTGAGATCTAATGCTTGTCCCCCGTGTCTTGTTTTTAATATGGCCCTTCAGGGATATACTGATCTTCACCAGTTGCTGATAATTCCTACTATCCAATCCTCTAGACACAGGACATACTTTGCGCAGTTACTCTGAAATGAGAGAGAAGAGACTGACACCTTTAGAATTATGTCTTGGTTTGAAGTAGTAGAATTTAATTTTTTTTCCTAAAAATCAGTTATTTCAACCTGAACAAAAATCTGCCAATAATCTTTACTGTTGATAAAGAACTGGAAACTCAAGATTGAGACTAGTGGTTTTGCCCTTAAAAGCATCTAGTCAACACCATCCTGGAAATGGACTCAAGTCTTTGATCCCAGCAAAAACTTTCAAAAGTCATTCTATTTTGTGTTTCTCTTCCACATCCTTGTTTTGGCCTTTTACCAATACACCTGGAAAGAACGTTTGAAAGGAGCTGTTTATAGTTGTGAAAATGACACTCACAGCAACGGCCAGATGAGGATGGAAGGAACTCGGAGGAAAGAAGAAGCTCAGGTAGCACCTGTCTGAATCCCTAAAACCCAGGGCTACTACAGCCCCCGAGATTTGGGAATCAGTTGTTCAGAAAGGCAGTGCTAGGCAAAGTTGTGTTAAACAAATAGAATTTGCACGTTCAAATTATCACCTGCAACTCCTTTCAGTGTGTATACATGTTTTTAGTCAAACTCAAACATAACTAGGTAAACAAAGGAAGACCCATAGCCACAGCATTTGCAAGCTATGGCTTGAATTTGCAACCCTGCTGTTTAAAGTAACAGCAAGGTAGAATGGAGAATTTTAATCAGAAACAGCAACAGAGAATGTCCCAAAAGGACCGCTGTAGTGTGGGTGACCAGTACCAAGGATGCCTGACTATAGACCAGTCTAATGAATCACAATAAACCAGTTGTGGATGCTGCCAATGTCAGTCCCTAGAGATTGAGTCATGAAATCTTGGTAGGATACTGGGGCTGTGCCATTCCAAATGGTACTCTCACTGTCTTAGGAGTACAGGACTGAAAAATGGTTATAATCTTTAGTAGCTAAATTTTCTTTCAAAGGGTTGTGATAAGAACTGATGATAATTCTTAAACTAATCACCCAAGAGGTTGTGACAGTTCAATGTACCCTGTGACTTCAGAAAGCAGAGGAAATCTTTTTTTTAGTAAATTCATGGGGAAGAAGTGAAAAATGATACCAGTTCCCTGAAAGACCAACACAGAAGACAAAGCACCCTAGTTTCCCCCTCCCTCACAGTGTCCCTCATAGAAATCACTGTTATTTTCCAATTCCTGTTTCCATCTCTGGATAAATAAAAAGGTTATATTTGTTAGAATCCTCCAAGCATTCTGATTCTAAACTTCTATCAGTGTGTGACAATGTAGGCTACCTGTGTTGAAAAATGCAGTCCATTTTTCTGTCCTTGAAGATCTTCCAATAAGTCGTTTTGAGTCATGCACCTAATGAGGTTTTCCAGATTACAAAGAACATGAAGTTCTTGGAGTCCAAAAGAAGTCATGGCACCAGCAACTGGGAAGCTCCTGAGACTCGTGAGTGGAAAACTGCCCCAAAAGAGCCACATTGCAGGGTGTATTGTAGACTTGGTGCTGCTTGGTGCTCCATTCATAACCAAGTCTACTGCCTGAAAATCCCTGGATCTTTCCAAAGACATGAGGAAATGACTGAATTTCCTTAAAACAATTTTTACTTTAAAATATGGGGCACAAACTCATTTACTCTGGATTGGGCTCTAAAGAGTAGAAAGAATTTTTCTTTTTAAGAAAACTTTCTGAGTACAAAGAAGACATTTCACAATAAGGTGGAGGGTTGTAGAGAAGAATAATGTTACCTTAGTTCAGGTAGAGGGAAGTGATGGGAGGGGAGGGGAAGGTATGTGGGGGGTAGGAAATATAGTAAAATGAAAGACATTATTACTTTACGTATCTATGTGACTATATGACCAATATGATTCTGCAACATGTACACTCAGAAAAATGAGAAATTGTATCCCATATATATATATGATATATCAAAATGTATAAGTTCATTCTACTGTCATGTATAACTAATTAAAACTAATAAAATTAATTTTTAAAAAGAAGACATTTAAAATTCAAATTATGTCATTTCTAATATTTTAATGCATGTAGTATATTTCCTGGATGTTCAGAGCCTTCAATAGTGATCCCTGTACATTATAGACATACAGAAGTAACTAGAAAATACTTCTTGTACTATTATTGATCTTCCTTTGAAATTAAAAAAAATATCTGGCATTCAATAAGAGCATTATGCTGGATAGGAGACTCTGCATATTGGTTCCATCTCTAAGTTGACTTTGGCCAAGTCAGTGTCCCTTTTCAGATTTAAACACCTCGGCATGTGAAAATGAAGAAATTGAAATTCAGTGTGTCTTAACTTTATTTTCTTCATGTATCTTAGATTACTCATTTGATGAATGACAGAAATACCAACCCAAACTGCTTTAAGTGAAACACAAATCCATTGGTTCAATGAACTGAGAAGTCCAGGTACAGATCCACAGAATGTAGATTCGAGCCTGGCTGGTTCCAGAATCAAGCTTGATATCATTAGAACTCAAGGTCTCCCATTCATCTGTCAGTCCTGCCTTGAGCTGTGAGTTTCTGTTCTAAATCACAGATGAGCACACGAGATCTGGAGAGTCCATCTAAAATAAAATAAAATAAAGCTTTCTGTTCATACTCTGCATAAATCTCATTTTTTTTCTGGGTTTGGACACCTGGCCAGTGTGATTCAAGCATGAAGACAAGGAAAATAGAAAGCATCAATAGCCTTAGGACCATCAGAGTCTCCCCTAGAAGAAGAGTGGACTCTCTTCAAACCAATGGACTGAATATGTAGAATGATTGTTTCCCTGAGACATCTTTGGATGCTCTATTACCAGAAAAATGGATAATCATGGATAGGAAAAATAATAAAAAATTTATCCTCAGACATTCCCCAAAATATGGAGAAAGTCTGCATTTTCTTGGAAAATAAACAAATATACAAACATAGAAACAAGAGTTTAATTTGAAGATTTCATGAAACTTGTCCATGATCTGAGTTACTCTTATAAAGTATCTCCTTTAGAATTTGTTCTCAAATGATGCTTACCTGGTGAGAACTCAACTGTCCGGAAAAAGCAAATGTTGGACCTCTGTTTGGTCCACCTCACATGATCCCATCTAACCCAGGTACTGTTCAGTCTAGGTTTTCACATATATCACAGGCACTTCTTCACACAGGAAATTAAATTAGAGTTCCAAAGTTGAGAGATGAAGATCAAGATATGAGGTTAGATAAGCAATCTGTTCAATGGTGTATAGGATTTTTTTACAATACAGCAATTTATATAGAGGTATTGAAATATTTTTAAAAAGGAATGGAATGAAGCTGTTCTTGAGCTCAGGTAGTGAATTTATGCTTCTTTTTCATTTCTATGTTCTCATTCGTTGGGGAGCATAATTTATAATAAAGAACTTTCTTATAAAAAACTTAATAAAAATTAACAATTAAATGAATACATAAATTAGTATATGAGAAGGTTTATGGCTCCTGCAGGTGCAGGAGTGGTGGTATAAATGAGATTGTTGGGAACAATGATGAAATTTTTCCATAAACTGTCAATTAAACAATAGTATTACATTAATGTTGAATGTCCTTTTTACATCTGAGAGACAAAGCACATGCCAGAACACACCAATGGGACAATATAAGATAAAGAAAATCCTTCACTGAGTTGTTCTTCACTGAGTGAAGGTAAATAGATATTGCCTTTAATACTCCCAGAACACTAAACATGTGCAAAATAAATGAATTTAATGCTCCCCATAATGGGGTCGATGTAGAGATTGTTCAGTTTAATGAAATCAAAGGAATTTGTAATTTGTACTGGACGTGGAAAGGCTTTGTCGCTTGATACTTCTGGTCTCAGAATGGACTTCTGAGAATGTCCCTTTGCAGACATTGCCAGAATAAGAGAATATGGGATAAAACATTTAGCATTTTGTCCAGCAAGTTTCACACATTCACCAAGGATTCATAATATAAGCCCTCCTATAAAACACATCACTTAGCAAATTAGAGAGAATTCAGGAAGATCCCAATGCACTCAGGAACCTAAATCTCATCGACTCTACCCTTCAGGTGAACCACTCTCCATTTTCTGGGTCTGAGAGTTTTGTCAGGATGTGAGACCTTCGGCATGGAGACTGGGAATGTTAGTTACTCATTCTGCCCGTCAAATCCACCACCTGGTGCTTCTATCTTCATGCTCTGGGCCTCTTCTCTGCCCATGGCACCTCTGTTCTGTCTCACTATGACCTTACTCCCACAGGCTCCTTGGGTTCCACTTAACAGAAAAGTCTCCCCATGTGGCATAACGTGGCCTCACAGTATGGCCACTTTGGGAAGTGTGTCTGACCACATATAAACTCTGCTTCACCCCCTGAAAGCCGTTATACTACTTGTAGGTGAAAAATACACAACCAAGAATAAATCAAGAGACCTTGTGTGGCCACATCCCTGCCCTAGGTCTCCGATCTCATCCTCTTTCAAGTCATTTTCAAGAGTTTCAATGCCTCCTGTTGTCCTTTATATGTACCCTGTGATCATTAATTTTGTATATCAACTTGGCTAAGCCATTGCACTAAAATATTTGGTCAAATACCAGTCTTGATGTTACTGGGGAAAAAAAAAAATTGTAGAAGAGATTCACATTGAAATCAGTAGACTTTTGAGTAAACCAGATCAACTTCCATAATGTGATGGGCCTTATCTAGTCATTTGAAAAGTTTAAGGAAAGCAAGAAAAAGAAAAGAAAGCCTGACAGCCAACCAGCCTAGATCAACTGAAGAAAAAATAAATTCTGCCTCCAGACTGCCTTTGGACTTGAAATGTTCTTCACTGGTCCCTAGCCTGCCGGCCTACCCTGCAGATTTCTGACTTGCCAATCTCTATAATTGCCTGAGCAAATTCCTTAAAATAAGTATCTCCTCTCCACATTCCATTGGTGGTTCTGTATCTCTGGAGCATTCAGATTAAGACGTATCCCAAGAAGAGGTTTTTCCCATTTTGTTTTATTTCTGACCTCTTTGACTAGCTCAAGTCTCCACACTATACTCCATCAGAACACCTTGACTTACCAGGCAGAGAAAACAGCACATCAGTTTATATTATTACTGACAAATGTCTACCTCCTTTCCAGCAGGTGTTTTGACTCTGGTAGCTTCTTATCAAATATTTACCATATGAATGAATGAACCTGGAAGGAGTTGTGATATGAGTCTTAAGGGAACAAATACTAAGGAACATTAATCTATCTAGCCCTCTTTATCTTATGGATAGGGAAACTGAGGTCCCTTAAGAGTGTGCTGTGACCATATCAACTGGTTTTGCAATTAGATCCAATTATCACTTTTGTGTTGTGAATTATTTTTAAAGATACAAAGTGCCTTAGATAATCAGTAGTTGTCAATCCTAAATGCTAAGCAATGTGAAAAATGTAATTATCCAAATATATTCAGATCTGTGGTTTTATCTTCATTCTCTATTACAGTAAGAAAAAAATATATATTAGAATGTTGTCTACAAAGGATAAGAGAAAGAAGGCTGATTAGTGATTTTTCTCCTACACTGAATGCTTGGAATACATATACACTTAAAATCTGTGTGACTGTCCCTTTGTTTTTTATTTGAAAAATGAATCCCAAAGTCTACTGATCACTTACCCATGATACATATTTGCTTATTCAGACAGGTATTAAAATGAATAATTTCAGGATACATAGTATGTGACAAGCACTGTACTGGGCACTATGGAAGAAAGGGCAGGAATAATAAGGCAAATACCCACCTTCAAGTTGCTCATCAACTCTTGCAAGTAGCAGTGTGCTCTCAAGGTAATAGAGAGCAGCACACTCTAACTGGGACTCTAAATTGTGTATACAAGAAGAGATGCAGTTCCTGCAGGATCATTTGGAAAGGCATCATGCAAGTACGGTTTTGGAATGAGACTTCAGAGGATAAAAGGGGCTGAGAAATGCAGACATACAGGAAGGGCCATTTAATGTTGACATGCTGAGCAAATCTGCAAAAAAAAAAAAAAAACCGGAAGGACAAAACTCACCAGACCAAATCACCATCCTTAATTTTTCACTCTTTTAAAAACATTTATATTAGTACATATTGAGTATATATACATACATATAAACACACTATGTATGTGTGTGTGTGTGTATATATATATATATATACATACATATATATATATATATATATATATATATATATACACACACACATACACACACACACACTAGTGGGATTCACTGTGACATACTTATGCAAGTAACATAATTTAGTCAAATTCATTCCTGAGTACCTCCCCTTGCCCTCTCTCCTTCTTCCTCACAATCCCCTTCTTGTATTCTACATGTGGTCTCTCCTCTATTTTTCATAAAATCCTTTTCTTCCTTTCTAGATTCCACATACAAGGGAAAACACACAGCTCTTGACTTTTTTAAAAAAATATTTTATTGTTTTTAGTTGTGGTTGGACACAATAACTTTATTTTGCTTATTTTTATGTGATGCTGGAGATGGAACCCAGGGCCTTGCACGTGCTAGGCAAGCGCTCTACCTCTGAGCCACATCACTTTCATATGGTGGTCTCCAAGTTCATCTATTGTCCTGCTAGTGAAATAATTTTGTTCTTCTTCAGGGCTGAATAGAACCTCATTGTGTGTGTGTGTGTGTGTGTGTATATATATATATATATATATATATATATATATATATATATATCACATTTTCTTTACCCATTCATCTGTTGATGGGCACCTCGGCTGGTTCTGTAACTTGGCTATTGTGAATCGTGCTGCTATAAACATGGGTACGCACGTATCAGTGTAGTGGACTGACTTTACTTATTTTGGATAAATACCAAGGAGTGGTATAGCAGGGTTATATGATGATTCCCTTCCTAGTCTTCTGAGGAACCTTCATGCTGAGAAAAATGACAATCTTTATGGTCTCTACTTCTGGAAATTTCCAACCTAATGAACTTCAGTTAAAAGTGTCTCTCTTGTTTGTACCAGTACCAGCCTCACCTGAGGCCTCTGAAGTCAGGACAGAAGACAAAGAGACCAGACTTGGTCCCTCCATAGGAAAAAAATACCCTAAGATGAGAGAGGGGCAGGAAAACAAATTAACAATTATTTTAGGGATGGTTTTTCTTCTGGTATGTCTATAGCTTTAAGGCCATAAAATGTGGGTGTTTGTCCACACACAGTAGTATGTTTCCCATATGGCTGCAGATTAAGATCACAATAAGGGGTTTGTATGTAGCTTTTTAAAGCTACCAACCAGTGACCCCTCTGCTATGATTCTGATTAAATGGATCTGAAGTGACCATGGAATTGGTATATTTTTTAAAGCTCCCCAAAATCTTTCAATGTGTATCTGGGTTTGAGACTACCATTTGTCACCGGACTAGTAAATGCTAAGTTTCCCCAATTCTTGAATACAGTTCAGTTGTTCAGAGTTAGGGGCAGGACCTTTGAAAATACAGCAGCTGCCAACATCTCAGTCTTGTTAAATCTACCCAATGCATCCAGTGTTGCACTTATGTGCTCACCAGGAAAATGTGGTTGTTACTCTGAATTAGATACCTAGAAGCTAGCATCCCCTCTCTGACCTCCCAGGGAGACCAAGTCACTTCCCTTCACCTCTCCCACAATCCCTCAGAGTCTCTTTCTTCTTCCTCCTTAACTTCATATATTTTCTTGATTTCTGTGTCTATTTCTCTTGCCTACTAAGAACTGTTGACCGTCTGGAATTTAGAGTTTCTTGGTCTTCCCCACAGCTCTTTTTAGAGCCCAGGACCAATGTCTGCTCATGGTAGATGACCAGTGAGTCTTGGAAATGTAGAGATTTCATGGAAATTAGGGAGATGCTAATATATCAACATTTATCTCTGGGGCACAAAACATGTAACTAAGCAAGTCATGGCAGATTGGAAGGTGCAGAGCTAGACAGTGACAGACCAGGGTCTCAATTCCTTACAATGTGCACTTTGTTTATATCTATCTGCTTAGAGCCTCAGTCTCCTCATCTGTTTAAATGGAGGTGTTCAAACTCAAGTTTAGGAGCAATCAGAGGATTTTAAATGGCAGAGTATGTAAAATACCCTGAACAGGCCTGGCAGTGGGGAGATTGAATGCATAAGTGGAGATGGGACTTACCAAGCAAATAGGCAGCCATTACTCAATCAAGGAGGGGTCCATTGGTGCAAGTCCAGAGTCCCCTGAGTTCTAACTGGCACTTCCTGAGTCCCAGTCCCTTGTGCAGTACCCACCTTTCACACAACCTGGACGGCTGATCAGTCATCTGTCTCCTCTCCTACCTGGTCTGTAAGCCCTCAAGTGCAGGGATCACCAGACCTCAGCTCTAACATAGGGCCTGGCCTATCATAAGGCTCAGTAAACACTTGGAAAAATAACATGCTTGTTTCATATGAAAAATGGTGGTAATATCACCTGCTTGATTAATGGAAAAGGGCTAGGCCTCATGCCCACTGGAAGGTCCTCCAGTCCTGAGAAGGAGGGTGACTTAAGAGTCATCTCCCCTCCCAGAACCTCAGTTTCCCATGTGTATAAAGTGATGTGGAGTTGAATTCTCCCTCTGGCCTTTCATCACAGTGATCAGGAACTATTCTTTCTATGCCTGATACCATGGACCAGGCCCCTAGCAGAGGCATGAAAGATGAATTCTTTCTGGCTCCATTTACGAAGCCAGGATTTCTTTGAGAAATTAATCTGAGCTCATCAGTTTGTTTATTTATATATCCACATATTCATCCATTGAGCATTTATTGAGAATCTGCAGTGTAATGTTTATTTTAATTCATCTTGTTAAATACAAAGAATATAGCATAGTCTCTGCTCTGGAAAAGGCAGTAATGCATTAAGGAATACAAAAACAATTTTAATATGATATGGGGAGTGTTAATATACACATATTCAGAAGGTTTTGTGACTACCCTCGAGAGAGAGAGGAACTGAAAACATTCTCATCTGGATGAGGTGGGGTGTGTGGATGGTGGATTATGGAGATCATCCTAGTTAAAGTACCACATATGAGCAATCTTGAAGAATGAATAGGCATTCTCTAGTTTAAAAAAAGGGTGGGGGGGATAAGAAAAATGGTAAAAGAAACTACTGCCAATAACACAGTGCTAAGAAATGGGCTGGAATATCTGGGACTTGTAAGTGCAGTTCTTTGTGGTGGACAAAAGGGGATGAGGTATTGGAGGAACAGAAAGTGAGAGAGGGTGACAGGTGCTAAATCTAAAAGGGACCAGGGCCCCTCCTAACCCCACATAGCTGGCTTTGCAAAAACTAAGTCTCATCCACATTTCAGGTGCCCTTTGGAAAGGCCTCACACCCTGGGAACTAAGCTGTACTCCCACCCTGCATGAGCTCTAGGGCTGATTCTGGTCTATGTCCACTGTCTGAGTTGGGCGTAGTCCTCGCTGGGAAAGATTTTCCCAGCTCCTTATCACAGCTGCTGTCTTGCTATGGCAACGCTGTGGAAGTCTCCAGTGGGGTGGGTCTCGCCCTGAGATTAGTTATCTCTGCTCCAGTTGCTCAAGGTTATTTCAGTTGGCAGCAAGGGCACTTATCCCGGGGAGAGGAGGATGGGAGTGACACCCAGCATCAGCCAACCTCCTTCTCTACTCACTAAGACTCTGAGAACAAGTGTTAGCATGCGTTAAGCTGAGATCTAAGACTGCGGTTTTATTTTTCATGATTCTGGTGTGGAGGACTGGGGACAAGCAGTCAACCATAGCATACAAGAAGGTCTTGAAGGAAATGCTTCACGATGACTTTTAGGCTCAGACAGATGAGATTTCATATCCTGCATCTGCCACCATTTGGTTCTAGGCCTCGACAAAGTTTGTCACTTCTTGTATTTTAGTCTGCCTATGTAAAATGGAGACTTAACAGCTACTATCTAAGTTTATTTTGGGGATTCAATGGGGCAAGTGCTTGAAGTACCTTGGGAGTTATCTAGTATGTGGTAAATACTTCATGCATGTTAACAATAGTATTATTAGTCTAAAATTAAAAAAATATATATTAAACCAAGTTGACATCACATAAGACAAAACAGGAAAAGCACCTAATTCCTGCATTAGATGCCAAAACAAACAAACAAACAAACAAACAAACCAAAAAAACACGGTGGGTCTTTGGACAAGGTATTCCACATTCTCTGGTCTCAGTTTCCCTCCATGATACATGGGAATAGTAGATCTGATGACTTACCTATGAGTATTTTTAGCTCTGATGACCTGAGTTTTCTTGAATAAGACATATGCCCACATACACACATCTTCATCTGAATAACTATACTGGGATTATTCTGTGTAAAAATATAGTTTTGATGAGCTTTTTTTAAGTATCTGGGGAGTTTTAGAGTTGATGATAAATGCCTTTTCTTTACTTAAAATTTTCAGACACTTTCACAATAGCAAGTTTTCTTTCAATTTGGGCTAATGCATGTATGCCAGTTTCCCTGTACCAAGTACACACCATATATCACCACCAAATTCCACTATAAACTGCCCAAGGGAAGGAGGGGACTCAGTGGTTCTCCCTGTTTTTTTTCTGCCCTTTTCACATATCATGACCCATGGTGAGTTATATGCACATACTTATTAGCTAAATAAATAAAAGAACTACTGAATGAGTCATTGAATGGACACACATACACCTGTCATTGCTCTTAAAGTTTGCATTGGCTCAAAGATTATGAAGGTTAAAAAAAAACAAAACTTTGGGGAACCCTAGAAACCCACAGACAAAAGTTCATTCCCCTTATGACATGGGAATCTTTCAACAGAATTCTAACAATGCATTTTTATGTCAAGGGAGGGAGAATGCAGTGCTACCCAAATAGTGCTACCATAAGGAAGATTTTTCTTCCCTCACTGAGCCTGATTTTTTTTTTCCTGCTGCCATTAGAACAGGAACCAGTTATAGAGACCTATCATCTAGGGAGCATGATACACACAAATTCCCCTAACACCTAGGGGCCATGCAGACAAAATCACCAAATGTGAGAGTGTGTGTGTCTGTGTGTGTGTGTGTGTGTGTGTGTGTGTGTACAGGAGGACATGCCACCCGATGGAGCCAGCCAGCTCCAAGGAACTGTCTTTGGTTTTATGATGACATCCACAGCTGGCCAGATCTTGGAAATTCATACCCACCATGTTTATAGGATACTAACACATAAACTAAATGATAATTTAGTCATTTCAACTGTAGAACCTTCTTGCTGCCTGACCAACATCCACCTACCTGTTATTCCAGACATATGGAACTCCAGCCTGAATGTAAGAAGGTAGCTTAGTGAAACCTAGGCTTTTGGAAGAGGTAGATAAGTAACCATCCATCACATCAGGGATACCTCTGAGAGGATGAAACGAGATAAGTCCTCTGAGTCACTTCCACAAAAGAGACCCCCTATAAACTGCCTTAAACTTCTCTTTTCTGCTTTCGGTGCAAATTATATTCCGTCTGAGGTAGGATCTGAGAACTTAGTATATTCTGTGCAACATGGAATAAAACACGTCAATTTTTCCTGACCTTTCTTCATGTCAGAGATTGAGTTAGGCATCTGTTTCCAGTGACGGATCATTCTGTGTGCAGATTCATATTCAAGCTTGTATTCAGATTGGAGATATGTCAACCCAGTCGTGTCATTATCAGACACACTCTGGTCATGTTGATAAATGCAAACCTTCCTGCCTCCCCTTCGCATTCCATTTCCTGATTTTTCCTTGAGTTGGGTGTGTTTACACATGGATGCCATCATTCCTTATTTGAGGATCTTATCAAGGTACCTGTCAAGGAGAGGTGCAGAAAATATGGTTTGGTTCACTCCAAACCCCTTCCAATCACTTTATTAACTTCATCTCCTGTGCAGATATTTCCCAGTCTCCACTGGAACTTGGTGGTCATGTCACACAGTTCTGAACAATATGTTGTAAATAAAATTGGTCACCCTTCCTCCTTCCTTCCTCCTGAACTTTATATAGTCACATGTTGCTGTAGCTATTAGTAAATCAAACCTACAGGATTTAGATCTTTGTTGTCATCTGGGTCTTTCCAGGATGGTTCCTCCTGTCTCTTAGGTAGTTCAGCCTAAGTCTGAGGTTCTATCTCTCCAGCAGCTGGAGTTGTCAAGGGGGACTTGACCCCAACTTCTGAAAGAGTACCCCAGCCAGTGCTTCTCTCACTTGGTGCTAGAGCCAGACCTGCAAAATCACAGATCAGTGTATGTGACAACTTGCAAACTTGGCCAAAGTCAAGTGTAAAGAGGCAATAGATAATTTAATTCCAATGGGAAACAACACACCAAGGAAGAGAAAGCCTTTTAATCCTGAAAGCATGCAACTTTTAAGGTCACTTCCAAAGACAGAATATTTTGAAGAGTAGTCCTAGGAGCGGCAGGCCAAGTTGACTTTCAATATCAACTCCAACACTTCCTAGTTGTGTTACCCTGGTTGCTTAGCCTTTCTGAGCCTTGGTTTTCCCATATGTTGAATGGGAATCATAGAAAAATATAATTCCTAAGATTGAGAGAGATTAAATAAGAAAACTCATGTAAAACATCTAACAAAGTATCTGGAATCTATTAAGTGCTTAATAAAATGATAGTTATTGTGATGGTTAACTACTAAGTTCTGATTTTTAAGATGTTGTTTGATAAGATTTATTTTTTTTATTTGCTGAGGAAGGTGGAATTTCACACCCAATATTTAATAATTAATGGTGACAGTGCCCAACAAGGTTGGTTTATTCACCACAGGTTATCTATCTACATATCTATCTATTTAATTTTGTATCCAGAGGCACTTAACCACTGAGCAATATCCCCAACCCTGTTTTATATTTTATTCAGAGACAGAGTCTCACTAAGTTGCTTAGGGTCTTGCAGTCATAGACAGCTACAGATGAAAGGATCAAGGGATCACATCATCACACATCCTTGTCCCAGATGGACAAACTGACACCAGAGTAAGGACTTGACGAACGGAAGTTATGCATTCAGTTATTCAAATGATTATTTTCAACTTATTTCCTGATTATTTTTCCTGTTGTCTGCTAAGTAACAATTGATGTGACTGATTCTGCTATCAAATGAAAATATTTGTATTCCAAAATGAGAGAGAATTTATCCTGAGCCCCAATCTTCCCATGAAAGAACCAGAATGGTAGAAGAAAATGACTCATACCGACCCTGGAACAAGAGATGCTGGAATTTCCCGTGTGACTCCTTTGTGTCAGAGGCAAATGTTGCCTTTGCACAGGGAGAAAATCTATGAAAACTGCAAATGGGACACAAATGTCCCCACGCTCAGGCCAGAGATGTCAACCAGACATTCTGAAAGCATCCAAAATTAGGGATCGCAGCAAAAAAAAAAAATGCAGGTTTTAGATCCAGAATGAACATGGCTTAAATATCTCTTGCAGACTGTTTGACCTTGAACTTGTTGTCTGACTTTCCTGAGACTCAATTTTCTCCCTTGAAAAATAAGTGTCTACTTTTTCTACCTACTTTTCAGGGTAATTTATTGCCCACAGAGTATGATACTAGTTTTTTAGGGAGTTTTTTTTTTGTTGTTGTTGTTCTTTTTCTTTAACCAGCTATGCCTAATGTGATCTCAAGGAGCTGCCATGCTAACGGAAAGGGCAGGGATCTGGCTCCAACTGTCTAACCCTCTTGGCCACATCTCCTGGGTGGATCCTGGCTCAGTCTAGAGGGGAAGAGGTGTGTCCAAGATCCAGTTTCTATCTTTCTCTCCTGTTGCTCCTGGAGAAAGTTTGGCTCTTATTTTTGGCATTCCCTGGGTGAGCATGGAGCAAACTCAGAGGTTGGGGAAACCCAAGTTTGTGTAATCACCGGTTTCTGAGGCAATTCATGCACACAATCCATTTTCAGCATTACTGTTTCTTTCAGATTGTGCACTGCATGAATATGCTTTTCTCTTCTGTCTCCTGAGATTTTCTTGTTTCTTCTCAAAACCTGGCTAGTGGTATTATAATTACTTTATAGAGCATGAGAGAAACACAGGGATTTGTATCTCTACCTCCTACATTTTACAGATGAGAAAACCAAGAAATGGAACCCTGGCTTGTCTTAAGACTCAGTAGCAAAGGAAACGTTTGACTTCTGGAAGTCCTACCTAGTCCTGTTTCCTTCATGCCCAGGTGCAGGGACATGTATTTGGGATATCATTGCTTTATTACACTGGCTTCCTGGGAATGGCCTAAGTGCAATACAAAAAGAACTACCTATGGATTTGCATCTGAGCCACAATAGAGGTTGCAGCTTTTGTCAAATTATTTAAGTTCTTTGTCCAGTGTCTCTGTTAGAGATGATTCAGAGTGACAGTAGGATCATAAGAGTTATAAGCATGACATTTATCCTGTGGGGGAGCCTGTGAAGGGTTTTCAAGGGAATCATTGTAATCGGTTGTTGTGACTAGAGAGGGAGGTGCATTGGAGCAGGTAAACTCAGACCAGAGAGTCACTGCAGTAGTCCAGGGCAGAGTCGATGGTCTGGCCCAGAGCAACTACTGGGCATGAAGAACACAGAGAGGCTTGGATGAGAACAGAAGAGAAATGTGCTGATGAGTTTCTTCAGGGCTTATCTCACTGAAATTTCCCTGAGATTCAAAATCTTTGCATAATCTTTTACCCTCCCTGCAGTATATGCAAATGTCCATGTATTCCATGGCTAAGCATAACAGTTCTACCTCTACCAAGTTAGGACTTTCCTATTTAATGTCTACTGTGTTAGCTAATCTGTGAGAAGACGAAGACAAATAAATAAGATTTCACAGTGGATTAAATTTGAAGAGTGAAGCAGATTTCAATTTAAAAAGAAAAGGATTTTGCTTTATAAATGAGGATGATGACAGAGAGATGGAGAATTGGTGAAAAGATCTTGAGTTTGGTGATGGTCAGGTTCAGATGTTCAAGGGATAGTTTCAAGGGGAAAATAAGAGGATCTCATGAGAACCATGAGGACAATGATGCTCAGAATCTTGACATGGCCTGGAATAGTTTGCTCAATCTTTCTCAAACTCAGTTTCTCCATCTATAAAATGTGTAAACTTATAACAACTTTTGAGACTGCCGTTGTACTTAAATGACTGTGATGAAAGCATACAGTGTAGTTAGTTTGCTAGAGCAGCCCTAGCAAATTACCACTGATTTGTTACCTTAACTAATACAAACTTTTCTCATAGTGCAGAGGCTGGGAATCTAAGTAAGGGCAGGGTTAGTCTCATCTCAGTTTCTCTCTTTTGACAGTGGGTGACCACTTTTATGCTGTCTTGTCATATGGCTATTCCTTTATACTTCCACATTCCTGGTATCTCTTTCTGTACATAAGTTTCCTTCAGTCAGCTTAGAGTTCTCCCAAATAAATAGCCTCATTTTAACTTAATTGTCTCTTAAAAGACCCTGTCTCCAAATGCAAACCCAATCTGAGGTACTTGGGTTAGGGCTTCACTATTTGAAATTTGGGGGTACACAGTCAGCCCATAACAGCTACTGTTTCATTAATTTATATGTCATTAAGTCACAATGGTAGGAATCTGTGCCTATTTTTGTCTCTCCCAAACCTATAATCACTTCACAATGCTTGTACTTCTTTAGCTAGAGAAGTTTGTAAAACACAGTATGAAACACAGCACCCAAAGGAGGTACCAGCAGGGGAGTGGTTCTTTCTTCACGTGTTCCTCTACTTCCGTTTTTGCATTCAGCAAGAAAGCTAAATGACTGTGCCATCAGTGGGACTTACTGGGCCAGAGTAAAATTAATCTATGTCCAGCCCAAGAAGATAGAAAATGTATTCTCAAAACCCACAAATCATGTTGTCCCTTTTTTTTTTTCCTGTGGGTGATGGCCTCAGTTCTCTGAGATGATTGTGCTTGTTTCCTGTAATGAAAATGAAATATCTATCTGATGTAGTTAATTTTCAGAGAAAAAGTCAGACCTATAATCTTCAATCTCTCTTTCCGTGTGTCTCCACGGGGCAAGTGAATCCCAGGTACTGATAGTGAATGAATGAGGATAGGGAGGTAGGGGTGGGCAATAATGATCCGAATCACTACTGAATGCACAGAGCTACTGATTACTGCACTCAGGGTCCTTGACTCTAACCATTCTCTGTACCTCTGTCTGGGGCCTGAAAAATGTTTTTCTTCACAGGAAACTAGTAAAAATTGGAGATTCTATAATATGGGTTCAGAATTACTTCCCTGTGCAGTCCAGTCCTCTGAAACAATCCCCAAATTGGAGACAGGAGGAGTGACTTTTCTAAAATGAAAACTATTATACCTGAGCAAGTAGATTTGAGGTGAGTAAAAGTGACCCTAACATTTTGAGATTATATTTATTCTTTTATTAATGTGTTCATTCATTCCTATGTTCATTTAGCAAATAGTGCATTGATGGGGAACTGGGAGGTGCAGGTTGTAGAGAATTAAAAAGATCTAGAGGAAAGAAAACAAACAATGGGAATTTTCACATACTATTTAAACCCCTCCCAGCAGTCTTTAGAGATATGTGTTTTTTATGCACATAACAAATGAGAAAATTAGGCTCTCTTCCCTTTGATTGACAGTAATGAGAGTCATCAGTGATGGAGTGCTCAGTCTCTACCTGCACCGAGGACTTACATGATCATCTCATTTAGTTCTCATAATGGCCTTTTTAGGTTATTCCTTTAGCAAAGCCCTTCTCATTCTGCTTATCTAGCTCTGCTCTCTCTTTTCTGAAAAACAGAGATTTCTTTTTTTCTTTTGGAACATTTTTTTTCCTTCACTCTTAGTTTATATGATTTCTGTAGGGCTCGTACCACTGCAGCCTCTGAGGGTGGAGATATTACCCAGGCATGATCTAAAACGTAAAATATCTAGCTGGATTCAATGTTTTACCCAGGATTTTTCCTACAACTCAAAGTTTTGCTTAAACTATTGGAGAAGAGGCATTCTGTCCTCTATAGATATAGCCACTTAAACAAGAGCTTAATTTGGACCTTCCATGTACCATTTTGGCTAACTTATAGAATTCATCTGGAAATGAAACTGATAAAAGGAATATCAAACCAAACCATGAGGAAAAAGCAATATTTATTGAGTGGCTTCCTCTAACCAAAGCTGACGCCTTATGAAATCTTTGACTTTCTGGATAGGGGAGTAAATAAATCTTTCAGTTTTAAATAGTTTATGTTTTTTGTTTTTCCTTGTGGTACTTGGGATTGAACTTAGGTATGCTTAACCACTGAGCTACATCTCCAGCCCCTCTTTTTATATTTTATTTAGAGACAGGGTTTCTATAAGTTGCTTTAAAACCTTGCTAAGTTGCTGAACCTGGCTTTGAACTTGTAATTCTCCTGCCTCAGCCTCCAGGGTCACTGGGTTATAGGCAATGTGCTACCACACCAGACACAGTCATGTGCAGTTGAAATACATAGACTACAGAAACAAGATAGGTTTCGATTCCTTGATTTGCCCAAGGTCACTCAAAGACTTATTTTAGTACAAAATAGTAAGAAGTAGAGGTAGGGTGTAATCTAAATTTTACCAAAAGGCTCAAGCTTTTTATGTAACCTATATGTGAAGAGCAATTGCTTATGCCTTTAAATGTGGATTATTTTAAGTTAAATTACTCCCCCCCAAAAAAACCCAACATAAAGATCAGTATGCAGTTAGAAGTAGGCAGCATGTTTAATCTATGCTTGATGAGGTGCAGCCTTACCCTTACAAGATGCACCAGATCGCATTTACACCCTGATTACACAGGTTCATTCAAGACACCTTCACCCTCCAGGACTCTCTAAGACCTGAGCTCCTCTGATGGCTTCTAGAAATTTGATTCTGGAGATTTTAGTGTTGAATTTGGAGCTCTGGAAACCTCCTCTGGATCCAATGGGTGAGACACTTGGAAGGGCCTGCCTTTGGTTTCCTTGTTTTGTGGTCATCAAATTCTGAGCATACTATTAATATTGCTGGCAGCCTGGCCTTAATATGATCCATCCTCAAGTGGTCAATTTGGAAGAACAGGCAGAGAACACTTGAAGTAACTCAAGGAAGTAAAGGAAGGTAATAGAAGCAAGTTATTCCTTAGATTAATACTGAGGGAAATTGGTATTCATGATCCCTGGAGAATCCTAGGATAAGGTGCATAACATATGATCTTCCTAAAGAGAAAGAAAGCTGGAATATTTGTCCACCAAGTCCTGTAAGCCACGGATTCAGTAATGTTCCCTTCCATAGTTAAGTCCTCAGCACTTCTGGCATACTGAACAGGCTACAGGGCTGGAGAAAACCATGGGACAAAGAGTTGTAAGTGCTTGTGGTTGGAATTCATTTAAACAGAGATGCTCAGTGTCAAGGGGATACCAGCAGGTTATCAATAGTATCCAGTAAAGTTAAAGTTCAATAATAACATTTTCCTTAAGCCTTGGTAGACTTGTAGGATTATGCTGGGCATTGAGAAGTTTGGAAGGACATAAGAAAAATAAAAGAACAAGAACAAAGAAATGGGAACACAAATGTACCTTGGGGACTATGTATAAATTTTGCTGGTGGCAACAATTAAAAACCATCTTGCAAAATTGTCCTGAACCAAGACACTGGATAAAGCTCCAATCACAGTTTGGTTTGCCTTCAGGCATTTCCACCTTAAAAACACATCATTGTTCACATTGATTTAGGGGAACTTTTACTTTACCTATAGCAAAAGTAGAATCTCCCCAAAATTTGTCCACAATTTAGTGTAAGCCATATCATGTTTTAATGTAATCTTATTGTGCAAATTGTAGGATTCATGAAGATAGAAATCCTGACCAAATTTATTTTCCTAGAATCCCTCTCAATACCTAGTACATGAACAGTATTTGAAGAGTGTCTGAGAAATAAAGTAATAAAGAAAATGGAGTTATTCAAAGAATCCATGTGGGTATCAGAGCATTCTGTCATGCTGAGAAACTCCTTTTCCCCAACAGAAATATTTCTGTCCATCTACCTGGAAGAATCTAAGAGATAATCCTCAAAGAAATGATTCTAAGCTATAAGTCTTAACATCATAAGCAATTACAATCAAAGTACCTTATAACAGGAAATAAGAGTGATGGGATTTCTGTAATCATATGATATCTTGAAATGTGGAAGAATTTTGAGGTGGTGTAATTGACAGAAATACAAAGACCATGAAAAGAGGATTCCATACTTCTTTATCCCTGTAAATACTCATTGTCTCAAAGTCTACTTTGGTATTAGTAAAACCAGTGCAGCTTTCTTATGATTAATGTTTTTTTACATACCATTTTTTCCCACATCTTTTTACTTTTAATCTAACTGGGTCTTTATATTTAAAAGGAATCACTTGAAGACAACCTAGAGCTGTGTCTTGTATTTTATCTAGTCTGAAACACCTTAGTCTTTTAGTTGGTGTTATTTGCTCATTTATATTTAATGTAAAGTATTCAAAGAGTTTAATTTGAGTCTATCACCATGCATTTTGTTTTGTTTTGTTCCAGTTGTTTTTTCTCTTCCATTTCTGTTTTCATGGGGCTAATCAAAACTTTTGTATCATTTTTCTTTGCTTGATTGTTTTTTAACTGTGTCTTTGCTTTGTTTCTCTGTTGCTCTAAAAAAGAATGATCTTGAATTTATCCAAGCCTATGAATCTAAAAAATGTAGAAAACTTATAACAGTAACTCATGGATCATCTCAACTTTTGTGCCTAATATTTTATATATTCTATAAAATATTATTATTTTTTAATTTATGTTTTTCAGTTGTCCTTCAAATAAATTAATGAAAGCAATAAAATTTGCCCATATATTTATCATTTTCAGTGTTTGCCATTTTTTTAAAGCTTTGAAATTCTGATGGCATTTCTATTCATCCTGAATCTTTCTTTTGATGAAATTTTGTGGTACAGGTATACTTGTGACAAATACTCTCAACTCTTACTTATGGTTTGTCAAATCCTCATGTTTGAAGTATATTTTTTCTGTATGTAGAAATACATATTGGCAGTTTCTAGGCAACATTTTAGAAACCCTGATTCATTATTTCCTGCCTTCCATTCTTTCTGATGAGAAGCTAGCTGTCATTTGCAGCATGGATATACTTATACATTAATTTATTTTTTCCTCTGCCACTTTCAGATACTCCTCTTTATCTTTGGACTTCATGAGATAAAAAATGATGTTTTTATGGGTTTTGTTTATGGTTCTTGTGTATATTCTGCTTTGATTCACTGAACTTTTTGCATATATGTTAGTATTCACCAACTTTGGAAAATATTGGGACAGCGTTTCTTCAAATAATTTTTCCATGTCATTATCTCTCTACTCCTGGTATTTCAGCTACACATATATTAAATTACCTGATATTAGGCCACAGTTCACTGGAGCTCTGTTTTGTTTACATAAAAAATATGTTGAGTTATAATATCCTCACCAATACTTACTATTTTTGTCTTTTTTACTCGATCCTTCCCAGTGGATGAGAAGGAGTCTCTTCATGCAACTCTCCAAATGGCTAAGAATGTTAGGTGTCTTTTTATGTGTTTATAAGTAATTTGAATATTTTCTATGGAAAATGTATTGTTTTTTGTAATCTGTTGCTCACTTTTAAGTTTTTGTTACCTTTTTCTTGTTGTGTTACAGAAGGTTATGGGTATTCTAGATAAAATTTCCTTTTTGTATAAGTGATTTACAAATATTTTCTTCCATTTGGTGGGTGGTCTCTATCATTTCTTCATGAAGTCCTTTGAAGCACAAATGTTTTTAAATTCTATGTAGTCCAATTAACTTTTTTTCCCTTTGTTTTTGTTTCATGTAATATCTATGATGACTCCATTATTCAACCCAAATGTGTCAAGATTCATTCCCATATTTTCTCTGAAAAAATGTTATAGCTTTATTACTTTTGGTTAGATTCATAGATACATTTTGAGTTAATTTCTGTATATTGTATGAAGCAAAGTTCCAAGTTCATTCTTTACATGTGGACCTAATATTGTCCAAGTACTTTTTATTGAAATGAATGGTCTTTCCCTATTGAATTGTATTTATTTTAAACAATTGATAAGGATCTACTCACAATTCCTACTGATCTGCCTTCAAGGTAAACTCTTTGTTTTGTGGTTTTCCAATCTTCTATTAGATCTATCTATATATGTTTTTCATTTCATATATCGTATTTTATTTTAAACTCTAGAATTTCTATTTTGTTATTTTCTGGTTCAGTTTTTCCCTTTGTTCTGCTATTCCATATGTACATCTTTATGGTCATTCTTTCCTTCAGTCATTGGAACACATGTGTAATACCTCTAATTTAGATACCTGTGTCATCTTAAGTTCAATTTTTATTTCTTATTTATTTTCTTGTCTGTCACATTTTCAAGCTTCTTCACAAGTCTAATAATTTGTGATTACACACTGGACTGGACATTGCAGATAAAACATAAGGAGTCTGGATCATCTTGTCTTTGCATAATGTTTAAAGGATATTTAGATTTTTTTCTCATAGAGAGATAAATTTTTGCTGGACCCTTTGATATTGCAGGTTAGATTTTATTCTTTATCAGGGGGAATATATTTTGGATTTCTCCTTAGTGCCAAGGTATGGATCTTACCATAAGGTGAGAGCCTCAGTCCTAAAGAATGATGTTCATGGGCTCAAACAAAACCCTGAGTGCTCTGTTGCTGAGAGCCACAGCCCAGTCGGAATGGCCCCTGGCATTTTGCCAATAGTATTGATTGACAGGCGAGGCATTACTATCCACCTCAGCCGCTACTTTGCAGTTCTCACACTACTTTGGAGTTCTCCTGGGGATTCCTGGGGATTCCTGGAGAGTTCCCATTGTTTGGGGAAGTGCACGAGGAGGGATTTCCGGAGGAGATATTTCCGGTAGCTGGTTCCTGGACAAGCGGCGTGGATTCGGGAGAATTCCCGGGGAGCGTGTGTGAAGTGTTTTGGTGGAGTTCAAAAATAAAGTTTGTTCCTGCTTCAGTGGCTCGTGATTTGTGCCCAGCCAGACTGCAGCAATTGGTGTCCCATCTGGGGACCCCTGGGGCACTCGGGGGTAAATGACAAAAAAAAAAGCTGCCCGTCCCTAGATAGGATGGGAGCAAATCTGCTCGTCCCTAGGCAGATAGGGCAAGAGGAAAAAATGGCCATTTTGAGAAAATGGACAGGATTGATGCAGTATGTTTGTGTCTTGTTTTGTCTCAGTGTATTGTATTGTCTTTGTGATGAAAATATGGAAGGGGTGTTAAGTAGATTGATAAGGGAAAGAGACACCCCAGTGGAACCAAGAATAGTTAGGGCATGTGTTGATAAAAGCCCTGGAACTCTAGTCAAAAAGAAGAAAGTTCAGAAGAAGAAGGATTATCAGGAAAAAAAGTTGCAGCAAAAGGCTATTACTGAATACTTTTCATTACCAGAGGGTGCAAGAATCCGCGCAGTGGCTGCCACGTGTGCGAGCCGGTCATGGAGCAGCAAGGACTTTCCAAGCAGCAGCAGCCGGCTCTTCCCCGCCCACCCCCCCAGCAGGACGCCACTGCAAGAGACCAAATCCAAACCTGACCCAGAGGCACAGTCTTGCAGGCTCTTGCTCCCTGTGCCCAGTGGCAGTTTGAGTCCTGAACACTCCCCCGACTCTCCCTGGGGCCATCTGGGGCTGCCCGGGATGCTGCAGGCGGAAGACGGCCCCGTGTCCCTGAAGTTTGATCATTTCCAAGGCCAGTAACTACAATGGTTCTCCCACACCTGGAAGCTAATGAGTAATAAGCACTATTAAGGCTTATTTCAAATGTAAAAAACCTTGAGATAATGTACTGAGTTGTTCAGAAGGTTGTTTTCTTAGCGCCTGCTGGAATACTACAGGATTTTCTTCAGCATCATTGCCGGAGTTCCTGCCTTCCTCCCAGTGCAGGTGAAAACAAGGGTGGAAGAATTTCCAGTGTTGCTGAGAACCAGAGGAGACTTTGGATCAAGCTAGCTGCCTGCAGAACTTACCTGGACTGTGATTTAAGCTATCTGCCTGCAGAATTTACCTGGACTGTGATTTACCTGGACTGTGAGTTAATCTATTGAGACACTGCTTTACCTGGACTGGGACAACAAACTGTAATCTACAACAAATTGTAACTCGTATCTTTGCTAACGGTGTCATTGCTGGTATAATTTTTCCAAGGGCTTCTTGCATGGAGCCATCAATTGGCTTGGTATTGTGGCATTTTATATCCTCCCCTTCTGCTTGTAGCAGATTATTTAGGGTGTTTGTGTAAAAACCACTATGGTCTTTATTTAAATTAAATAAAATGGGGAAATGTTAGGGTCTGTAAACAAGTCAAGATGGCGCATGGCATTTTGCCAGAGGGAGTGGTTTTTGAAGTAACACCAGCAGGCCATTAAGTGTGGAGATTCCTTATTGGTTGACTGCTGTATATAGTTTATGTTAATTAAGATAAGCTGTGTGTAATGTATATGTACCCCTCCTGTCCTACAATAAACGGCTCCCACTCCTGCTGTATCAATGTACACAAGTTGCTCGTCAACCCCCCCCCCCCCGCCCCCCGGTTATTTTGCTGCAGCCCGACTGCGGCACTCTGTGCCTTTCTGGTATCTCCACTGAGCCAATTCTAGAACAGTTATTCTCTACTCTTTCAGCCTGACAGCAGTTACTGACTCATTGCCAAGGAACAGTGAACCCTGTATGTACTTCTGAGCCTTTATCACACAGATCCCACCTCCCTGATATCCTGCAGCACTAATTCTAGTTCTTTCAAGAGTCCTAAACTCTGATCCTTTGTTCCTGCATTCAGCAAGACTGACCCTTCTGCATAACTTCTGTGTTTCCATACTACAGTTTGAATGCTCAGGGAAACAATCAGAGCTATCACGAGGCTCACTTCATATCCCTAAAGAATCACAATCCAACTCTATTTACTAGTGCTCAAAAACTTTTGCTCCATTATTTTCCCCAGATTTATAGTTGTTTGTGTGGAATGGCAAACCAATTACCTGTTACACTATTCTGGCCAGAGGAAGACTCCATCCATTAACTAAAATAATAACTGTATGAGGTTTGCCATTTTTTTCTGAAATACTTGAATGGCATCTCAATGAACATTGTGTGACAATTGCCCAGAAGAGAATTAGATAAATAACTTGAAAATAAATTTGAACTTGCACATGGAAGTGACTGAAGTCAACAGAACCTAAATATATTGAAAAAGGTAAGTGAGAAGCTTCTGTTTACACCATACACTAACTCTATTATCTTGTAAAAGTCACTTTGCTTATCTAAATTTCAGCTGTTAGTAGGGTATTGCATTTGATTGGATACTGGATATTCTGTTTTATCTTACAATGATATTATATTAATCCTAGTAGCAATTTCAATTGCAATTTTAACAGTAACACTAATAGCTTTAATGCACTGAATGATCTCGATGTTCTGGGCTTATGCTTAACTTTATAAACTAGATCTCTGTTCATTCTCATAAAACTTGTTTTGAAGAATTATTATTATACCTCTTTTTATAGATGAAGAAAGTGAAGCACACGTTTGTCTTGGTCACAGGAGTCATAGTTGGTAGAGCTGGTATTTTGAACCCAGGTCTATGGGACGTCCAAGTCCATGTCTGCTACCATGCCTTTCGTTTTATGTGACTATCCCAAGAAACTGCTGGGCTCACATGGAGCCAAACAGGACACTGCCTTTCCTAGTGTAAATCCATCCCCAATTTCCCCTACCCTTGCTATTTACACCTTACTTTTCAGCTGTGTCGGACATCAAACCCCCCATACAAAAGTTATATACATGAGCCTCGCTAATGAATCCAAACTTCGTATGATGGCTTTTGGTCCATGATTACTTCCTCTAATAATGTCTAATTTATACATTTCTCACAGGTCCTGTAGGTTAATTTACCAGAGGGGGAAAAAGCGAGTAAAAACCTATTAGTCTTTTTTCTTTCCTGCCTCAGAAATTATAGAGTCGGATGTTTCTATGAGGCAACATTAATAATGCATTTATCATTTCAAGCCCTTAACCTCTTAAGTTCTTCAAACAGAATTAAAAGAATCCTGAACTAGGAACTAATTGCATTATGCGGCTGAATGGAGAGAGCAGACACCTCCTCAATGACACTAATCTATTTATTCTCCTCAAAACCTCACCGCTCAGAGTGGAGTGGTCATTACACTTTGCCTCACCACTTCTTTGGAACTTCTCCCCAATTAGGCACAGGTGCTTTTATGCTCAGGCTGCTGTACACTACCAGCCAATTGCCCACAAGTACAAGGTCACACAGTTGAACTGCAGGCACAGTTAACTGCACAGTTTTGTGCTGCAAACACATTGCTCAGTTTTTTTTGTTTGTTTGTTTGCTGATTTTTCTCCCACATGGTAGTTATTTGAAGTATGAGGACATACATATGAAACTTATGCCTCAATGTATGTCATTTTGACAATGACTTCCTGGCCCAGCCTGGCCCGACCTAATTTCCAGGGTAGAAGTCTTTCTTTCACCTTAGGGTTCTTCCCACCTAATTTTTTGAACCAATGCTGATCAAGACTAAGAATAGCCTGTGAGACTGATTGCCAATTTCAAATGGAGTCTGGAATCAGCATGGCTACCCTAGAGTGTCTATCCAGTGTTATAACTGGTTTTCTTTTTTCTGTCACCTTCCAATCCTGATCTCATCACTCCTCACCCAGAGGTCTACTTGGTTGCTGCTCAGTTCTTAAGCAGATAACAAGTCCTAACTCTTTGGGAATGAGGGCCATCTTATCCATCCATTTCACATTCTGGATAATTGTAGGCACTCTAATTCATACATCAAAAGTTGAATAAATGATCCAATAGATAACTGCAGGAAATCCTCCTTTCCCAAATTCTCTATTCACTGATGGCAGGTATATTACGTTAACTTAGCAATATAAACATAACTCTGCAGTATGCCACTTAGAAGGCAGGACCCTTCCCCACTATCAATATTTCATGTAGTGATCACCTTCCCATCAATTTGGCTCTGCTCATCTGACCTGTCTCTTCTCTCTGCTGCCAATGCACTTTGTGGCTGAGCCCACAGTATCATGATAAATTGACATTGCAGATGTATTTCATTAATGAAGTAAATGCCTTAGAATTAGCTGAAATGCATTTCTCATTCACAAAAAAAACCCCCTAACAAAACTGCTCTTATATATTCTGACAATTGTTTTCTGAGTCCATATAGATCCACCTTAAGCTCATTTCTTACTCTGATTTCTTTCATTCTTCTACTGTGTCATTAGTACTCCAGGTCCCATTCTGTGCCTCTGTATTCCAACACCCATACTCTTCCTTAATGTTTAGATCTTTCAGGAACTTCAAACTACAGTAGCTATAAAACAAACAAACAACAAAAAAGAAAAAAGAAAAAAAGAAATAGAGAGTGGGGGGAGAGGAGAGAAGTTTCTCATAGTCTCAACTTCCTCCTTCTACTGGGGAGGGGCTTTTGCAAATAAATTCCATTGTTTTTATCCTAACAAAACCTCTGCCACTTTATCCTTCCTTACCAAAGACCATCTCCACAGGAGGTGTCTGAGAGAGTCAGGATAAGGGGACAGAAAGGCACATCTACTTGCCCCTTCCTGGAATTTGCTTTGAAACATATTCATAATGTTCTCTGAATGTTTCTCTCGCCTTTTTCCTGGACAGCTGAAGTAAATGGTTGGCTGTTGGAAGGATACAGGGTGCTTCTTATTTTATGAAATCAGTACCCAAGGCCACTTAAAACAAGACAACTCAGCTAAGCTCCCATAAGAACTGTGTATCTTTTAGCAGGTGATTTTTTTTTTCTTTTCATAGGCAACTTCTATCCTGGGACATGTGTGAAATTCAGTATCATTTATCCAAGCACTTTCTATTTTATAGTCTCAAAATGTGCACACATGTGTGAGCGTGCACACACACACACACACACAGGGAAGTTCTTGACTATTCATGATTCTGCAGGTGTTTCTTATGCTCTCAGAGTTGAGGCACTTCCTACCCTGCTCATGTTGATTCTTAGGGGCATGTAAAATTAAAAACTGCATGTTGTTCTGTTCCCAGGGATGTCTCTGAAAATTAACTTTGCTATATTAAAGGTTCACCTTGTCCTGGTATCATTTTAGTCTGTTTGGCTGCAAAATGGTGATTGATATATATATGGCATCTTCTGACAGTTTTCTAATGTTTGTGGCAATATTCATTCATTTCTTCTAAATATTCCTTGCAAAAACTCTCTGAGAATCTTATTCATTTCTTCTAAATATTCCTTGAAAAAACTCTCTGAGGATCTTCACTGGAAACATAAGAACATAAAAGTTTGAGGAAAATTTTTAACGAGTTTGAAGTTGTATGACTAATAAACAACTCAAGAACTTGGAGTCCAGGATTGTTTGACACCAAAGCTGTAGTGTTTGACTAAACCTCCCTAGAAACCAATGTTCAAGCTATTTTCACACAGCTATTTTTTTCACAGTCTATCTTCATTTCATTTCTTTCATTGCTTCATTTTGTTCTTTAAAGAAAATGCAGAAAAAAATAGGGGAAATGGGAGAAACAGAGAGAAATAGAGAGTGGGGGGAGAGGAGAGAAGTTTCTCATAGTCTCAACTTCCAAAGCATATTATTATTTTTAGGATAAATTATAGCTGTCTGATCAGAGCTAAGTGAGACCACTTCCATTAGAAACCCAAGAGCAGGGAATACAGGTGACTGGAAGGCATTTTCATTGGCCGCTGTGATTGGATTGCTTTTCTGTCTTAATCATAAAAGATCTGACCATCGGAGTGGTGAAATTCTACGCCTAATAAAAGCCAAGTGCCCGTCCTATTGGCATATCTTGTGAAACAAATTAGCTATCTAATAGCCAACAGGATGACATGGAGAGAAATCAAATGTAGTACAGATTTCCCAGGAGGCTTCAAAGTAGATAGAGTAACACTAAAATAAAATTGTCAAACTAGAGAATGATTCTCATCAGAATATTTGTCTCCCCTATAAATAAATGTCTTGGGCCAGTCCAAGAATTATCAAGGCTGTAGAAGATGGAGTACATACAGTATGATTTCACAAAGTTCTTGTGACCGTTTTGGGTAGTTGTCTCAAGTATAAAACCCATCATTTGAAGACTGGAAATTCATTTAAGCTTGCAATTTCTCTCCAATTTTTTTCTATTGCCCTTTTCCTTTAAGACAAAAATAACAACGATAAACTGTCTTGAATTCCCTGTAATTCTGTGGCCTGGAGAATGTTTAAGCATTCCAGAATTTAAGCATTAAAAATGACAGAACTTGCAAGTTTCTTTTAGCTTGTCTCTTGACATTCCCTCTGGTCAGAGATTCCCAATCATAATGGTACCAAAAAAAAGTAATTTTAATAATTATTAATACATGTTTCTTTCTTCTCAACGACTCTTGTAAAACATTATTAACACAGAGAATATAACGTTCAGAGTCATAAAAACCTAGACCTGAGCCCTAGCTGTGTACCTTTGGCAAGCTACTTTGTTTATTGAGTATGTACAAAATGGGGTCACAAATTTATGATTTTGCTATTTAAATATTGACAAGCTTTGAAAGTCAACATTTACTAAGGGTTCAGTCTGTTGCAGGCACAATGCTAACTATTTGACAGGTACTATCTCATTTAATCTTACAGTGTCTTCATCCTGAGTTTTGTCTAAGCTAAGACTTAGGAATATTAGAAGAATTATCTAAGAATATGGTGCTATTACTTGGCTGAGACAGGGTTCAATCTTGTGCATTCTTTCTTTGGAAATTTAATTTTAAACCATGATGCAATTAGTTTATTATTATCACTTTCCAGATGATGGGCAGAGGTGAGTTTAGAGAACTTAGAAGTGGTGTAAAAGGTTAGCTAGCTAGTGTTAGACAGTATGGAGTACAGTATGATTTCACAAAGATTTTTTTTTTTTTTAGTCGGGAAAGCTGATGCTAACTATTGAGTTTCATTCTTGGGGCTCCTTGAAACTCAGTTCTTTCTCTTGAATATTTTCACACCATTGTGACAGACAGGAATTGGGTATTATTAACTGGGATGCTGAGCTTTTCAATTTGGGAAAGAAGGATCTGCTTTTCTGAGTTTCCTAAGACAATTGCAGTATCTAGTCCAGATGGATGTTGACATTACAAGGAAGAAAACCGGAAACACAACAGAAATCATTCCCTTTGCAAAACAAATGCCAGAGGGAAAAATCACACAGTAATTTTGCCAAATTTCTCAGCAATCCTCACAAGATTGTGCATGTTAATTGCTTGTGGCTTTAGGGTAGCACTGCTGGTTGCTGTGTGACAGCTAAGTGCCAATGTCAGGCCCTTTGACCACAGAATTACAGACACTCGGGGCTGGGGTTGCCCGCCAGGTCAGGTTGCCCATTGTCCAACCACACAGGCTGCTCCTCAATGCTGGTCCTCGGGTCCTTTTGTCTAGTTGAGTTTGAAGTGACTAAGTGAAGAGGTTCCTCTAGAGAAGTCATTAACATCAACATCTGTAGATTTAACTACAGGGCAATGTTTTATTTGGCTCAAACTATTGTGTTATTTGCTCAGTTGCACTCATTAATTCTAGTTCTCTGCTAGAATGCTTGGTCTCTAATCACACATATTAAGGCCTTGGCTTGGTGTCCCAAAACCACCACTGACATAGGAGGTGGCTCATAGACGTTTATTACTCCTTTTGTCCTCAGTTTCTCTGTTTGCAAAAGAAAATAACTAGAAGGGATGATGCCTACGCTCTCTGTTTCTTTTTCTTTTTCTCTCTCTCTCCTCTCTTTTGTTTGTCTCTCCTTTCTCCTTTGACTGTGTTTGTGTGTGTGTGTGTGTGTGTATGCTGTCTCTGTCTGCTTATATTCCCCCAAAAAACTATCTGGAAATAGTCAACTCCAAATACTGCAACACCTCGGTGACTGAAGCAGCCTCTTACTACATTAGGAAAACCAACTGTGCTCCTTTTTCCTCAGCTCTGAGATCGGGGTTGTCTCCTGGGTTGCTAGAAACGATCCATTATGGAAATATCTATGGTATGGAATCTGACCAAAGTGTCAACTCGGGGACCTGGATCCATCCTAGTGTGCCAGTTGTCAAATATTTACTGCTTAACACCAGGGCGAGCACTCTTTAAATACAGTATTGTTATAACTAAGTTATGCCAATAACTTCTCTAAGTATCCATGGGAAAAATAAAATTAAAACACATAAGATCAAATTATCCAGCATTGAATGAACTCACCTGAAAACTAAACTTATGTTCAAGGAAGTTATGTTCAGGGGAAGGGATTGGCAGATAGATAGCAGGTCTGGGGAACCTCTTGTGTACCAGGAATATATTTTCATGAGAAATCCTCACTATAGCTTGAAAAAATAAGTTCTATCCTCAATTTGCAGCTTCAGCCCAATTAAGCAGTTTAACTAAACTCACAGAACAGATAAGTGGCAGAAGCTTGCTGCTCCATAACAATCTGAAAGTACAGCAACATTTGGGTTTTTGCTTCATTCAACAAATATTGAAGGTACAGAATGAGAGCAAAAGTCCTTGAGTTCACATGAAACCTACCAGCACCTTGAGATGAAAGCAACTCAGAATACCACGGACACAGATTCGCAGAGGACGTCAGATGAGCTCATCTACTGCAAACAGTCGAACTGCAGGCAAATACAAAGATTAGAAGAAAGGATTGGGAGTTTTCACCATAAGGATGTGATGAATGTTTGAGAAGATAGTTAGGTTTAACCTGATTTAAACAGGACACTATGTTTTTGTCTGTCAAAATATCACATGGGACCCCATCAATATGTACAATTTTTAGGTTTGTATGCATCAGTTAAAAAAATAAATGTAATTTAAATTTTCAAAAGAGATTACAAGAGGAAATAAACTGGTGGGCTTCATCGTTGAAATGCTCAAATTCATATTCTCGAATGGCCAATTGCTTTTAGCATATTTAAATTAGAGTAATTAATTGTCACTTTCTTCTATTAAAAATAATGTTAAGGAAATTTAGGGCAGACATCTTACCCAAACCCCTGTGTAGACTGTAACTTTTCTCTGTGCCCTGAAGCTCAGGGTCATTGTGACATGTACATGGACAAGCTTGAATTCAAACCCCAATATGCTGCTTCTAAGTCACTTTTTTTTCATCTACCACCCCAAAATGCTTTCCAGTAATGGGAGGGAAATAAGTGCTATTTTAGATGCAACCTCAGTGATATCTGCTTCCAAGAAACTCTTTTCTGTAGCAACATCCTCCATACTGAAATGTTCCAGTACAGCCCAGAATAGGACATTCATTTGCTTCCTACTTTTAACATTTTGATGCTATCCCCACTGCTAATAGGGAACAGAGGTGCTGGCCTTAGTGGCAGACCTCCAGGCAGAATATGCATGGCCTCTTCAAAGGCCTGGCGAAGGGGGCCCTCCGGAACCCAGCTGCCTCCCAGATGGGGCTCATTAACCACGCCACCCTCCCACATTGAAGGAAGGCCAAGAAAGAACCACAGAAAATTAGAGGCTTGGGCTAGAGAGGCCAGATGTGGAGAAAACAGGGACATCCTGTCTCCACTGGCCTGGCTAGTAGTTCTGAGTGTTGTTCGCTGTGGTGGACAATGGATATCAAGAAGTTCTGTGAAGAAAAATTCAGAACAAAGGTTTGCCAAACAAAATGATAATAACATCATTTGCTTGAGCCACACCTGTGCAGGTAATGAAAGTGATACAGTGGAACTGAGGAATCTCGTGCTGGTTGAAGCTCTACCATATGCACAACTCTTCTTTGACACGCATTATTGTAGGTGCTCCTAGCAATATTTTGACCTAAGGGTTATTTCAGCATTTTATAAACAGCAATAGCAGCAGTACCTCATAGTTCAAAAAGGTGAAGTGGTTTGGCCAAGGCCTCATGGTTTAACTGACAAAGGTGAAACCAGAGCCTCTATAACTTTAATGCTGAACTTCTTTCTTCTTTTACTTCAGTGTTTCTTTGGTATGGCCCTTGGGCTCACTGTATCCGTCATCACCTAGGACTTTGTTCTAAATGCAAATCTCTAAAGTTCCCCCAGACTTTTTAAATGCATAGACCCAGGCTCTGAGAAGTCCACCAGGTGGTTTGAATGCACACTAAAGTTTGGGAACCACAGACTTAACACTATGGTCCTGCCCTTTGCAGCAGCCCCTGACTCTAGTCTCCAGAGGATTTCTATTCTTATCCAGTCCCTTTGGATTAAAGCTCTAGTTTTCAGAAACAGAGAAATAGCCCTTCGGGGGTCTTCTGGGCATTGTGAGATTTGGCTGTCTCCAATCAAAGCAAATCTCAGTGAAATATTTTTGCACATGGCTCAGCCTGGCTTCCTCTGGTTTGGTGGCTGCAGGTGGTGAGATGCAAAAAAGCAAGAGGGTGGAACATTGCGAAATGCTCCAAGGCAGGCAAAATCCTGTCCTCACATCCTGAGTTCGTGACCCACTGACTAAGATCCACATGCTGACTTCTGGGCAGTCATCGAAGTGAATGACCCCGCAGATTGGATTTCCATATTTCAAAATATGCAAAAGATGGATTTTCAACATTCTGTTATGGTTTAGATATGTGGTATCTCACAAAAGTTCATGTGTGAGACAATGCAAGAAGTGTTAGAAATGAAATGACTGGGTTTCGAGAAAGCCTTCACCTAATCAGTGAATTAATCTCCTGATAGGGATTAACTGGGTGGTAACTCTCAGCAGGTAGGATGGGCCTGGAGGAGGTGGGCTTTGGGATATATATATTTGCTCCTATTTCTTGGGGCCATGACCCTGCTGCTTTCCTCTGCCATACCCTTGTGCCATGATATTCTGCCTCAACTCGAGCCCCTAGAAATGGAGCTGTCTATGAACTGAGACCTCTGAAACCATGAACCTCTGAAAAACCATTCCTCTAACTGTTCTTGTCAGACCTTTAGGTCACAGCAGGAAAAAAAAAACTGACTTAAAACAAACTCTTACTATACAAACAAAGCAAATAAGTTGTGGAGGTAATAAATATGTTAAGTAACAACTTAATCTTTCTACCATGTATCCATAAATCAAAGCATCTCATGGTATCCCATAAATATACATGATTATTATTAGAGAATTAGAAATACATTTCTAAAAGTAGAAATGAATCAACACTAACCTTTCATTGTCCAAATGCATGCCCTCCCCCACGGACCATAATCAATGAATGAATAATGATCAATGGATCATGTGGCCCATTCCCATCACTATGATGAGCCCTGCGGATTTCCCCAGTGGTAACATGTTTCCTTATCATTGTTTTAGGCCTTCATTAAGGTACCAACCCAAGAACTGGGAAGCTGGCAGTTTCCATAATCAAACATGGCATATTTGATGCTAAAAAGATTAAAATCTCTTCCAGGGTGTTGCAAAACAGGTATCAAATTAGGACACTGGAAATTTGAGTGAACAACCCTTCAGGCAGTTCTGGAATGCTAGCTGGATCTGAGGAATGGCCAGAACCAGATCCTACGAGAAAATGGAGCCACCACTTATTGAACAGGCTGAGATGTAGGAAGATAGTTTAAAGAAGGTGCACCATGAACATACCTGGACATTCTGGGTATAATCTCAAGAGATGCAGTTGAGCCATAGGCAGATGCATCTTGAGATGGTTGTTAAATAAAGGCTTCTGTTTTCACAAGTTGTTTTATTTATGTATTGATACAACCTACTGGAATCACTGGATGAAATTGTTGGGGTGGGGAAACTACACTTGCCCTTATCTTCTGGGTTTAGTGCAAGTTAGGTAGAAAAATAAATATCAGTGGTAGCATTGGTCTGCTCATAGATTGACCACCATGTTAGTTCTAAGGTCCACACTTTCAAAAGATGTTGGTAAAGAAGATGAAATCCAGAGAACAAAATCATACCTCATGAGAAGCAATGGCAGTTCTTGGAGGTGTTTTCACTGAGGAACAAATAGCAAAAGGAAGACAGCAGGCAACACCCCTTATTTTCCTATGTTTCAATCTTAAATCATCTCTGTCATTAAAAGTTAGATTTGGGCTGGGGTTGTGGCTCAGCGGTAGAGCACTTGCCTAACACGTGTGAGGCCCTGGGTTAGATCCTCCGCACCATATAAAAATAAATAAATAAAATAAAGATATTGTGTCCAAACACAACTAAAAAGTAAATAAATATTTTTTTAAAAAATTAGATTTGACCAACTTCGAGAACATCTGAAAGTAGACAGCGCAATTCTTCATGATCTTGCCATTTGAATTCAAGTCCTATTTATATACTTTGCATAATCCCTTTTAATACTTTTAGGACTTCCTTCTTGACAGTTTCCAAACTTAACTTGTGGACCCGTGGTGAATGTTTTGCAGGAAAGTCAAGTGTAACACATTACAAATAAGAAGTTCCACATGTTTAGCACATTATAAACAAGAGGGTCCTGCCAAGCCACGAAACACAGCCGTGGGACGAAGAGAGACACCATGCTGGAGATGAGCCCTGTCTCTTGGAGTTATTCCAGCATGAACAGAAAAGGCACCTGTCAGTAAGGCTGGCAGGGAACTCTGTGTCTAGTTGGAGTTTGTTCAGGGTAGCTCTCAACATTCGTCCTGCTCATAAGTGTGCGTGGCTCTGAAATTCCACTATAGCTGGCATACTTTGTTTCTTGAAAACAGATTTTGAATCACTGTTTCAGAAAGTAAATGGCAAAGGTCACATTGCTTCCGTGCCCATGTGTGTCCTTTCTGCCCTTGTGGCCACTTTGCATTTGCTTCCATCTCAGGGCTAACAAAAGCCTATATGTATCATTGTCCTTTATGTTACAGAAGGGATATCCTAAGATACATTTAACCCTAAAAACTAAAAATGCAACCAAACTGGTCCATATTGCAGAAGATTCTAAAGGTGAACTACAGAAGTCCTTAATATGGGAGGCAGGTGGGCATCTTCAGAAACCTCAACACCAAGGGTTGCTGGGTCTTTAAACTTGTATCCCGATTTTATTCAGCTTTTTCACTGCTGTGACTCAAGGATCTGACCAGCATAACTGCAGGGGAGGGAAAGTTTATTTGAGGACTCATGGTTTCAGAGGTCTTAGTCCAGAGAAGGCTGGTTCCATTCTTCTGGGCTTGAGGTGAGGCTGAACATCATGGCAGAAGAGGAAGCAGAGGAAAGCAGCTCAGGGTGATCAAGAAGCAGAGAGAGAAAGAGAGAGACTCTAGCTCCAGATACAAAATATATACCCCATTTCCGCACCTCCAATTAACCACTTCCTCCAGCCACACCTCACCTGCCTCTAGTTACCACTCAGTTAATCCCATTAGGGATTTATTCACTGGTTGGGTTAAGACTCATCCAATCATTTCTCTTCTGAAACTTCTTGCATTGTCTCACATGTGAGCTTTTGAGGAACACCTGATATCCAAACCATAGCAACCCCAATCAATAGAACTCAGCCACCAACATTCAGGAAACTCCCTTAGTTCACATGTGTCTAAAGGCAGAATCTGATAGGTTTGGTTCGTTCAGTGTCCTGATGGTCCTTCGGTCAGGTCCAGTGGGCTATGATGAGGGGTATGCACAGTGCTCCAGCTGAGGTGGCTTAGACTGCTGTGTGTATACTTTGTGACTGGTGACAGGAGCAGGAACAGTCATGGAGTTATCTTAAGAGATGAGATGAGGGAAATGATTAATAACTCTAGGAGAGTCAGAGAGTAGTCTAAGATTCCACAGGTAAAGAACCCAAAGCCAGAACAAGATCTGTCTGGATATGCAGTCGGTGATCACATACTTAGTAACAAGAGGATAATGCTGACCCTCAGAGAAGCTGATCTTTTGTCCAAGGTCACAAGGTCAGTGGAAAATGCACAGAAGTACCCTCTAAGTCTACCCAGGTATTCATTTCAATTAGTTGTACTCACGGAGTCAATAGCATCTAGTTGGCAAGGAAAGGTATTTTAGAGATGAATCAAGTCCAGAATTCAAGACTTGAATGCAGATTCGAGTCCAGAATCTACCTTTTGCCAATGGTGCGATCTTGAGCAAGTTTATTGGCTCTTGAATTTCCATCCCTGTGATTCCAGGAACCTTGATTAACCCATAAATGAAGGTATCAGAGTATATTCTCTCTCAAAGCTTTCTGTATTTCAAACATTTGCAATGGCCTAAGCAGGGCTTGGTGAGCCATGTCCCATGGGTCAGATCCACCCGTTGGGTAAATGCAGTATTCGGTAGAGAACGACTATATTCATTCATATACACATTATTCATGACTACTTTTGTGCTACAGTGACAGAGTAGTTGTATACATCATTTACTACCTGACCCTTTACAGAAGAAGTTAACCAACTCTGGTCCAGAGGACAATAATTTTTTGTTTGTTTGTTTGTTTTGCCATCGGCACCCATCTTCTTTCACCCAGTTCTCTTACATTTCCCCAGTTTTGCTCCCTTGAAATTCCTTTTTATGAGAATTTAGAGAATAATCTCTGAACATGTGATGCCTGGAATCAAATCTCTGTGCTGCTCACAGAGGGTGTGGACTTGGGAACATTCCACAAACGATCTGAGCTTTGGTCTTCCTCTTTGTCAAATGAGGTTGAATGGACCTACCCCACAGTGTTCTCCTGAGACGTCAATAGACTACTTCATTGAAACTGCCTAGAAAGTCCCCAAAGTTAGCTCCTATTATAGCAACTCTTATTTTTCTTAATTTATCCCTCTGGGAAAATATCCATGTCTATGTGTCATCATTCAGGACTTTAGCACTTAATAGCTAGTAGCTCATGGTGCAACAAATGACCTGGTCCTTGATAAACAAAATATAGGTCAGGAGGATGTCTGGGGAGTGAGAAAACTGGCAAAAGTCTGCATGTAACCCATCCATGTATCCATGGTGAAAGCCAGCCATGTGTCACGCCCTTCTCTGGGGCAGAAGCCCGTTGGCTGGAAGCACCAGAAAGACTCATGGGATGCTTCTTCTCATTCCCATTCTTTCTTTAGAACGATGAATCCCAGACAGTACACAGAGGCCCAGATTCCTGAGACAGTCCAGACCAGGCAGAGAGTCAGTCAGTCGCTGGCTACCTTCCTGATGTTAATCAGAAGCAGGCATGATCTGCTGAACAGGAGAGAAAACAAATGTCAGAGCCTAGGATAGGGGGTGGCACTGCACCCACACCACACATCCTTCCCCCATCCCAGGAAGCTTCAGGCAAAGACCTATAAGCCTATAATGCATCTCTACCCTGCATCTCCACCCTCCTCCCTAGCCATGGGTATGTAAATTTTCCCAGAAGGGGTTTTAATTTTTTTCAATGAACATCTGGCCCAAGAGACCTCCCAATTAAAATCACGGACTAATTATTGTCACCTACGCTTTCCATGTGTTGTTTATGAGCTCTGTGACCCCCACAACACACACTGGTCCCTAATACTCATGGATTCGTTTAGAAACAGCTAGTCTCTCTCAGTTTTATTTTTTTCCTTTAATGAATCTCATGTCCCAAGTATGTTTCTCAGTGGAGTTGGAGGTCTGGGACCCTGATTACTACCAGGATTTCCAATTGCCTATTCTCCCCCTGGCTTTGCTAAAAGGATCCATTGAGAAAGAGGTCATGATTAAAGCCCATGGAACAAGCAAAATGTAATTGAAGCAGTGCCTGGCGCCTCTCGGCTTAACCCCCTCCCCATAAACTGCAGCCAAGCACAGCAGGCTACAGACCCCTTCTACACCTCTGCAAGGGAAATGAGAAGTGTGAAGTGGGGGAGGGGTCTGTCCTAGGGCTACACAAATGCAGAGTGTTTAGAGGAAGCATCCCTGACATGTATTGAAGATGTTTGGGAAAAGCCAGGCACAAAGAATTATGTCAAACCTGTCACAAAAAGAGTGGCAGATGTATTTATATTGCATTTACTCCAGGTGCATACATGAAACTCAGACATTTTGGAGGTGGGTGTCTCAGTAGGCTGGGTTTCTGAAATCTACGTCTGAATCCAGCTTTTTGTGTCTTGACTGTGTAATCCTAGAGGGGTCCCTTCATTTTTGAGCTCCACTTTCTTCAAATGCTTTTCCTTGCAAGGTCCTAAGGGGAGTTCCGAAGCGGATGTGTGCAAAGCTTGTATATAAAAGGTATTTATTCATTGCAACTGTTCATCTTTTCAGTCAAGTCCTAGATGAAGAGGAATGGGGAACTAGGAGCTTTGCTGTGCGACTGGAGTCATTGTCATTATATGTTACAGCACCTCACTCCATAGTTTGTAAACTTGTACCTGATGTCAAACTGCACACACACATACACACACAGACATACACGCTTTTATACATATACATACATGCAAATACGTATCCACTCACATGTCCACATATGCAAACACAAACAGGCACATTGATACTCTCACAATTATAAAATGTACAATAAGCTAGGCACTGAGGAAATGATTGCTACGATGCAGTTCTTACTAAGAAGGAAATTAAGTCTTGCTAAAAAGCCACTTCCTGCTATTATCTTGGAATCTGATGTGTGTACTTTATTGTATAAAGAACGATACTGATAGAATCATCATGTATTGTCCCAACACAATTACAACAATAAGAGAAATAATCCAAACATATATCCAGACTTTATTGGTGTGAGTAAATTATGATATATATATATATATATATATATATATATATATATATATATATCCTCACTATTATCAGTAGTATTAAGACTATTAAAAATTTATAGTTATGGTTACTAAGAGTTTATGATGCTAACATTATTAAAATAGTACACTAAAAAAGCAAGTTGCACTATTACCCAAACAAATATCAATTATGTAAAAAGAAAATTATGCAAAAATAAAAAAAAACAAGACAAGAAAGAAATGCATCATTATGTTAAAATTAAATCTCTGGATTATACTTTTAATGTCTTTCTTTACAAACTTTGACATGTCCGTGCAGTATTGAACATGGCCTTAGCCCTGGGGTTTCATCCTATTCTACTATTTGTAAGTCTGGGATCTGGGGAAAGATATTCACTCCTCTAACTCTGATTTTCTCCCTGTGTGAACAGTATTGTGATAATGTCTCCAGCATAGGAATGTTGTGAAAGTTGAAATAAATTTTATTTAATGTGGTACATAATAGTGTAGTTCATGGTGTCTTTCTATCAAAAAAAAAAAGTTGGAATGGGGAGCAATCACCCAGCAGAGACAAGGAGAAGGGGCTTTACTGAGAAAGGGGAAGTTGGATCCAGACCCCTCTAGGGCTGAGGAGAGGCTGGCAGTCACACACTGGCCTCCCATCTCTTTTCACAAACAAACAAACTGTCTTGGAGTGAAACTCCACATTGACCATCTGCACTCATTCAACATCCACATCCACCTTGGCACCCTCCAGGTTCTATTGTGAGCTTTTCCTTCAATCTCAAGCAGATAAAAACCTGGCTACAGTAGCCACATGTTTGAAAGTGGTGAGATTTAGATTCCAGGCCCCTGTGTATACTGGAAACCACTCTCAGCCAGTCTGAGGAGGAGATAACATTGAAGTCAGCAACACCTAGCAGAGTGGTCTGGCTGGGTTTTGCCCTGTGCTGAGCAAAAACCTGAGTGGGGTCCTGGCCTGAAGTTTTGTACTGGAAATGGGGGCTGGGTTCTGATCACAGATACTTCCAACAACTATTGCTATTGCCATGTGTTTCTCTAGCATGGTGTTATGGTTTAAAGGTGCGGTGCTCCCTGCAAAGCTCATGTGAGAAACAATGCAAGAAAGTTTGGAGGTGAAATGAATGGGTTATGTGAGCCTTAACCTAATCAGTGCATTAATGCCCTGGAATGGATTGAGTGGCTAATAACTGTAGGCAGGTAGGGTGTGGCTGGAGGAGGTGGGTCACAGGGGTCATGCCTCTGTGATATACATTTTATCCCTGTTGAGCCAGAGCTCGCTCTGTTTCCTTACTGTCATATCCTGAGCTTTCCTCTGTCTTGCCCTTATGCCATGATGTTCTACCTCCCCACCAGCACAGATCAATGGAGTTGGCCATCTATGGACTGAGACCTCTGAAACCATGAGCACCAAATAAACTTTTTTTTTTTTTCTAAAATTGTTCTTGTCAGGGCTTTTGGTCACACAGGGTGGACATTATTAAAATTGACTCCTGTAATTTTGGCTTTCTCCACTTATCAAGGATTTTTATCTAAATTATTTGACACTGTATTCCTAGGATCAACAGTTTGATTACAGAAAATAAGATTAGTGACTGTGCTTGCACGGAAGCCCTCACTGCACTGAGAAGCCCTAACCAGATGGAGTCCAGGAGTCGCTGGTTGTAGTCAGGCACTGACAGCAGGCTCCAGTGATTCTTTCCCCACCTACTTTTTCCAGTTTGCTAGGAAATGTGCAATCTCAGGAGGGCCCAGACTCTTTTTGGTGTGTGTGTGTGTGTGTGTACATGGTTGTATGCGTATACGTGCTGAGAAAGCCATTTGAGCTTAATACCCATGAACATAACTATAGATTTTATGATGTTCTCTGGAAGCTTCTGTCCTGGTCAGCCAGCAATGTGTCTTTTTTGATCTGCAATGTTCTGTATAGAGCCTGTTCTACAGTATGAATTCAACTAATATGTGATGCCTCTTAAAATATTAAAGTGTACAAAGAAGGCTTCAACACTAAGATTCAAAAGCTTCAAAGTTCAGCTTGATTAAAAAACAAAACAAAACAAATAACAGTAACAAAAACCCCAAAGAATCCAAGAGTCTGATTTCTGTGAATCAGACGTAAGAGAGGTTTCATAAAGATCATATTGGTCCAGAGTTTGCATGGTAAGGATCCAATGGCTCATGTTTTAAGGGGACACCAGCCATCCTCACAGGCCCCCTTTGGGATGTCACCATCCTCCCAGGTATAGATGAGCCCCACTGCACCCCTCATCTAGGCCATCATTACAAAACCAATGGGTATCTCCTGATATTTAATCTCATATCCTTCAAAGCCAGCTCTGGACTCCAGGCACAGCTATGTGACATGAATGCAGACACCTTTCCTATACGCTGTTGGTCCTGCTTTAGTTTCATGCTAAGAATTAAGATTTTTTTTTTTTTTTACAGAGCTGATTATTTGGTTCTCTGGGGCCTCCTCCAACTTTGCAGCAAGACTCTAGGATTCCTTTGGCTATGTTATTAATCAAAATTACACAATCAAGGAAAAAGCAAATGGAGGGGCTGTCACTTCCGATGGAAGAGCACAGGGGAACGTTACTCAGTCTCATTTTCAAAATGACATTGATCCCTCTGAGGGAGGAGTGGCTCTTCCACCCCTTCTGTTCCTCTGCTGGGTCTTTTGTGCTTCCTGTAGAGGCCATTGCTCTCACATTCAACTCCCCAAGAGTTTCTGTCCCAATAATCATATATCCAGCTCACTGACGGGGGTGTATTGGATCCCCCAGGGGTAACTTTCAAGGTGCTGTTGATGATGGAGTTGCACAGTTTCACTCCTGACTTCTAAATACATTTGAGTGCATGACACCATGGGGGATGGGGTGGCAATGATCAGCAGCCACCTAGTTCTCTCCCTGTCTGCATTTAAAAATCCCTAGCCTGTTTCCAGGGGATAATCTTACTGCTTGGCAATTTGTGCCTACTGGAGGGGCAGAGAAGGAGGCATGATCAACAGTGATGCCTGCACTCCCCATCCTGACCTCCCTCACCTCCTGGAGCCCTCTTTATTTTTCTTTCCTGTTCTCATTCTGTTAATGTGATATGCATCTATCCTAGTCACCTGTCCTTCGTTCCTGCTATCATTTAGGGCAGTACTTTGTTTATTTTCTTTTTTTCCTGCATCTCCAGTGCTAGGAACAGTGCCTGGCCTTTAGCAGACCCTCAATAAATATTTATTGAATGAATGGCCTGGATGGACGACAGTGTGGGTTTGAGATTAAGCAGATGGCAATGATGGTCCTCGTGCTGAGAACAGCTCTCTGTCCCAGCTCTGTCACTTCCCCTCGAGGAGCCTCACTTGCTACATCTCTACTGCAAGGGTGTAATTATCCAGACCACCTACACATCTGGTGAAGACCAAACTGGAGAAAAAAATCATGGGAACATGTTTATTAAAACACAATATCCCAGGATTTGTGTGAGCTCTGTTTCATTTTGACCTGATTTTAATGTTTTCATTGCATCAGTTGTGTTTTGGCTGTAAGGTTCCTACAATTCTCTGATAATAAGTAGATGATAAGAGATACAAGTGGGAAAATAAAGTAGATGAGTATATCTCACAAATAAGCACAAGACATTAAAAGAAAATTCACAATAGGAGAAAATGTTCAAATAGTAAAAAAAAATACATAAGAAAAACAGAATTGGCGCATTGAGGACAGATACGACTTTAAGAACTAAATTGGTGATGCTTATACACAAAGTATGCACACACACACACACACACACACTACCCCCCCCCACACACACACTTTATCAGGGTAGGCTAGGGTCATCCCATGGGAGGGTGTTAATATGTTCTTAATGAAAATAAAATTTTTCAAAAACATAATTTAGCCTCAAGTATCAAGAGTCTTATAATATCTATATCTTTTGATTGAATAATTTAGCTATTTGGAATCTATCCAAAGAGTGAGTTCAACATGGTGTTGTTTACAGTGGAAAACTGTTGATAATAATCTACATCTTTTGCAACCACAGAAAATTCAATACATGTTTCAATAAAGAATGCTGCATCAAAGTAAGAATAATTAATATCATGAGAAAATGCTCTCAAAGCATTGTGGGGGAAAAAAGAAATAAATTATAAATATTTGGCACTTTTCAAGATTTTAAATAAAAGCATATTATATATAATAACTATATCAAAAGTGTACAAATACGGAAGTAGAATTGTCAGTACCCCACAAACAATGACAAATATCACCCATTTGCAAATCTCATGCATGTGAATGTACATGTAATGCATTTTTGAACAATTATATATGTAATCCATTTTCATACTTTTTATATATGTAATTATATGTATATGTGTACTCCATTTTCATGCTTTTTGAATATTTTCCTTTTATTAATGTGTTATTTTACAAAGTTAAATCTTAATTTAAACTACAATTTCCAATTTTCATATCACATGCTAGTAAGCAAATGTTCTAGATGTACAATCATGAGACATGAAAAGATAAATATGGGTAAATCAAGTCTTAATTGGGGAAAGACCTGAAATAATCAAATGAGGTCCCAGTTAGCCCAGGAAGTAAGGCTGGGCCTTGGATGTCTCTATGCACATTCATTCTTCACCTGTAGACTGGAAAAGACTTGTCCTAGAAAGGTTTTATTGTCAACCTTCTGTCTCTGTCTCTGTCTTTCCTCCATTTTTCACATAAAAGGAAAGTCCCTGTCAAGAGAGCAGGGGCAAAACCAGAGAAGAATCTTCAGTCAAGGTAGAAGTGAAATAATCAACCTGATTTGTAGAAGCTCTTCTCTATCCTTCCTGCAGACTCAACCTCCCCACCTCCAGCAACACTGATCCCACCTTCCACACCTTCAGTGACACAGGCAAAGCCCCAGACACAGTCTCAGGGTTCCAAGAACCTGCTTTTCAGATTTGGGCAAGTTTCTCTGCTACCAAAATGTGAATTCTGGAAAGATTCAAAAGTCACAGAAACTAAGTTCTCCAATACCTGGGTAAACTGTGCAAAACTTTTGAACATAGATTGAGATAATAATTCAGTGTACTGTATCTATGTGTGTTCTACATAGATAAATATGAAAAATAAGAGGTAAGGATAAAAACACACTCATTAGAGCAATGAGATGGTAAATATCCTTCCTGGTTTTCAAAATCCTACTTGAAGTTCTTCTTGTATGACTTACCCAATCCAATTACTTTGTAAAAAAGTGATTCTAATGAAAAAAATGGAGGGTTTTAGTAATTTTCTTACAAGGAGAGAGAGAGAGAGAGAGAGAGAGAGAGAGAGAGAGAGAGAGAGAGAGAGAGAGAAAGCTGGGATTCAAATTAAATCCTGTCTTGATTCCATGTCCTTTCTTGATCTAATGATGCCTTTGTGAAATGAGATTAACCATCAGAATATTTGGTACAAAGCCCAAGATGAAAAAAAAGTTTACTCAAAACCAGAAGGAATAAATGTGACTGGTGATGGAAGGATATAAAAAGAAATAAAATAGAAGCTGTATAATTGCCTGTGTTAACTTTGCTAAATTAAGCCTTAGCAATAGTTCAGATTTAGAGGTCAGAAAATGTATCCTACTCCACTGTTTGTCATCCCTGTTTAATTCTGAGCACTCTGACTATTTCTTTTAGAATATTTATCTCAATTGCAGTTTTACATTTACTTTTGTATCTATTTCCTAGTACCAGTCTCCTCCACTAGAGCAAACATCTCCCCAAGTACAAAGGCTGTGTCTGCTTTTGTTTATTCTGTATCCTTACAGTTTAGAAACGTGTTTGTCATATAGAAGATGCTCAATTAGTATTTGTTGAACCAATGGCTGGGTAATGAGTTTCCATTTGTCCTGATGTTTGAGGTGCTTGCAATGTTGTCTGCATTTCTCCCCTGGGACAAGCTGACCTCTAAATTGACCACTCCCTGACAACCCTTCAATATTCTCAAGGTTAACTTGATGCAATGATATTGATTCTGCTCTATACCAGCAAATGGCTGGAGTCAACCTCAGTGATCCTTCTGTATTGAAGCCCCATATTGAAGTCTCAGCCAATTCCAGGTATAATGGAAAGAATTGCTTTACAAGCCTGCAAGCCCTAGCCAAGGGCATTAGTCAGTGGTAGAGCATTTGCCTAACATGTAAGGCCTTGGGTTTGATCCCCAGCATTTTCTTTATTTTCAATATTATATTCTTCCAGAGAACTCAGTTTTGTGTATTCTCCAGTTTGAGAAATAAGGAATCAGTTTATCAAGTACAAATTCATAAGCTATGCTTCCTTATAACAGATCCCCCATTGCTGTGGAGCAATTCTGCTTAATTGATAATTATGTCAGAATAGAATGTTAAATTGGACGTCTGCCTGAGAACTCAGGACAAAAGTCATTCTGGACTTGGGAAATTAGTTGTTAAATATCTCCATCACATTGAAATCAATGGGAAATTATAGGAGACAGCTTTTTTAAACTTTTGTTTATTTACCTATTTATTTGTTTGATTATTTATTATTCTAATTTGTTATACATGACAGAATACATTCCAAATCATATTACACATATAGAGCACAATTTTTCATATCTCTGGTGTATACAAAGTATATTCATACCATTTGTGTCTTTATATATGTACTTTGGGTAATGAAATCCATCTCATTCCACCATCTTTTTTACCCTTAGGCCCCCCTCCTTTTCCCTTCCACCGCTTTTGACATATTAGAGTTCATCTAATCCTCCCATGCACCTATTCCCAACTCCACTATGAATCATCCTCCTTATATCAGAGAAAACATTCTACATTGGTTTTCTGGGATTGGCTAACTTCTCTTAGCATTATATTCTTCAATTCCATCCATCTACCTGCAAATTCCACAATTTTTTTCTCTTTTATTGCTGAGTAATATTCCATTGTGTACATATGCCACGTTTTCTTTATTCATTCATCTATTGAAGGGCATATGGGTTGGTTCCACAGGTTAGCTACTGTGAATTGTGCTGCTGTAAACATTGATTGGCTGTGTCCCTGTAGTATGCTGTTTTCAAGTCTTTTGGGTATAGACTGAGGAGAGGAATAGCTGGGTCAAATGGTGGTTCCATTCCCAGATTTCCAAGGAATCTTCATACTGCTTTCCATATTTGCTGCACCAATTTGCAGTCCCACCAACAATATATGAGTGTGCCTTTTCCCCACATCCTTACCAATACTTACTGTTGTTTGTGTTCTTAATAGCTGCCACTCTGACTGGAGGGAGATGAAATCTTAGAGTAGTTTTGATTTGCATGAAGAGAGCTGCTAGTATAATGAGTCTCCTCAGGTCTCCAAGATGAGGAGGGAGGAGGTCATTTCCTTCTTTCAAGCTTCCATAAGGGGCCTTGGCAGGACTACTGTGAAAATTTAGTATATGCTCCTAGAAATTCTGGTAGCACAGCTTCCTGGTGTCCAACACATACCTCAACAACAACAACATAACAAGAGGAATGACTCTTAGAAGCTTTAATAGTAGAGCAAAGAGGAGAACTATGTGCTGATTGCCTGTGCTCTACCATTAACCCTGAAAATGCTGTATGAGTATTAGCCATGACCCAAAGATCCGTACTCCTGAGGAGAGACCTGGCATGGAATCTTCTCAGGTGTCTTCCTAACAGGGTTTCCTGAAGGGTTGAACCAATCAGAGCTGAGAACCTGGGGACCTAGAGCTGAAGGACAAGTCAGTGTCCACTCAAAGTAGAAATGTATTCCCATTTGCAAGGAAAGCCTAGGGGAGAGATACCCAGCAAAGGAACCTGGGGGAACCTGCAATAAGCCAAAACAGGCCTCTGAAGAGTCAGTTTTTAATAGAACATCATCCCAAGATGCATCCCTAGAAGACTCAAATTAAATAATGACTCCTGAACACCTGCCCTTACTCCCACCGTGGTGAGACAGAGAGGCCCAGTAAAAACATTAAGGGAAAAGGAGACAGATCCTGGAATCAGAAAGTAGGGAAAGCTGTTCACAGGCTTTCCTTGTTCAGCAACAGTTTTTATGTCTGTATTGGAGCCTGTTATTGTTTAAATATGAGAGGTCCTCCAAAAGCTCATGTGTGGGGCAATGCAAGGAAGTTCAGAGGTGAAACGATTGGGTTACGAGAGCTTTAACTTAATCAGGGCATTAATCCATTTGAGTGGATTAACTGGGTAGTAATTATAGGCAGGTAGTGTGTGGCTGGAGAGGTCACTGGAGGTATACCTTTTTATTTTGTCCCTGATAAACAAAGATCTCTCTGCTTTCTGTGACCATGTCCTAAGCGGCTTTCCTCCTCCACACCTTTGTGCCATGATGTTCTGCCTCATCTTGGGCTCAGAGCAATGGATTTGGCCATCTATAAACTGAAACCTCTGAAACTATAAGGCTCCTTTCCCCAACTTTTCCTCCTCTAAAATTATTGATTTCAAGTTCTTTGGGTATAGACCGAGGAGTGGGATAGCTGGGCCCAAATGGTGGTTCCATTCAGGTCTTTTGGTCTCAGTGACAAAAAAAAAAGATGATTTAAAAAGTGCCCAGCTGAGGTGAAAGAGAAATCTCAATCTTAATAGACAATTAAAGTTTCACTATTATATGGCACTGGATGTCACATTTTCTAAAGAAAGGATGTTTCTTATGAATTGACCTGAGAGGTGTTCCCAGGAGCTAAGACTACAAGAAAGTTCTGAGTAATTAATGGGGCCAGGAAAGAGTTTGTACAGAAGGGACAAATGAAGGGATCACAGGGACAAAGGTGGATGTTCATCAGTGAGAGTCTTTTACATTTAATGTGATGGCTACAAATGACATAGATCATTAGTGAATGGAAGAAGGAGGAACAGGGCTCAGTCTAACCCGAGAGGTCACAGAAAGTTTCTTAGAGGGGTGGATGTCTAAGATGAGCCAAGTTGACAGACTGTTGGGGTTTTCAACATAGAAGCATCTGAGCCCAAATCTGTATCAAGTAATGTTTCAGTCACTTTTTTCACTACTGAGAATAAAAGCCCCAGCCTGCACAACTATAAAGGAGGAATGGTTTATTTGGGTGCTCATGGTTTTAGAGATCTAAGTCCTTAGACAGCCAACTCCATTCCTCAGAGCTCAAAGTGAGGCTGGCCCTCATGGTGGAAGAGCAAGGCAGAGGGAAGCAGCTTACATGGGGATCCAGAAGCAGGCAAAGGGTCCACTTGCCAGATACAAATATATATCCAAAGCCACGCCCCAATTCCCACCTCCTCCAGCCACATCCTAACAGTTTAGTTACCACTCAGTTAATCCCATTCAGGGGATTAAATCACTGATTGAGTTAAGACTCTTATAAGCCAATCATTTCTCCTCTGATCCTTCTTGCATTGTCTCACACATGAGGTTTGGGGGGACATATCTGAACCATAACACATAAGATTGCTCAAATAATGGAGACTAAAAAATTTGTAAATTTGCTTGAATCTCTTGACCCTCCTTTTCTGGCTACCTATGTTTGAATATCTTTTTTATTTCTGCCCAAAATATTTTCAGAGTCTCTGCCTCCGTCAGCCCTCCTTCTTCATCCCAAAGTTTAAAACTGTCTGTGACAGCTACTGAAGTTCATGTCTGAAACATGCCAGAATGCCTTTTGCAGGCCCCAGTGTGAGACCCAACAGGAATCCTCACCCACCTAGTCGTCCTCAAGTTCACAACTCCTATCAGAGGCTGGTTTCCTCTGCAACATTCTCCGGGCATTTTGTAATTTCCTGCTATTGCTGGGAAACTGATATTGAGGGAGCCTTTGAGGAGTGCCTTAAGAAAAACACATCAAAAGACAACATTTAGCTATCTTCACTTGCCCCTCAGGATAGTTGAACCACTCCCCATAGAAATAGAAGAAATCCATAAAAATCACATGCTCTGGCCTGCCAGATGCTGAGATGGAGCATAATAAGAAGGATGCATACATCAACCATTGATTGACTACCTACTTTGAGTCAGACCTTCTGATAAGAAGCACTTTGCATAGATTATCTCCAAATTTCACTCCAACATTGCAAGGGAAAGTTATTACTTCCATTTTGTAGATGAACATAATGATCTCAAAGGGCCTAAGTAGAAATCGGCTCTCAGAGAGTGAGAGGTGGAGTAGGATTTCTAATAAGTGCTTTCTGGACCCGGGGCTAGTGCCTATTACTGTACTTTATGTAGTAGGTAAGTCCATCCTTTAACTTAATTCTCAAAACAGTCTTCTTGGAAGAGCTATCTCTGATACCTGTAAACAGCACCCTGAAGCTCTTTCCTTCTCTTAATCCTACAATCTTTGTCCAAGTCTTGGAAATGATCTTACCCCAGAGTTGTTTGATATGCCTTTTGACTGTCAAACTGGAAAGTTCTCAAACGCTGAGTTGAAACTCTTTCATTTTATTTTCACTAAATATCTAAGGTGGCCTTGCACATAGTAGGACTTCTTGAAGTCATTAAATAATAAACAAGAAACTCAAAGAGTTGAGCTAATAAATAGGTAACATGAATAGCCACTTAGCAGCCAGAATCCCAATTCAACTCCTGATTTCAAATATGGGATACTTTCTCATAGAGTCAACTTGGAATCAATACCATTTTCATGATGGTTGTGCGTATGTTGTGCTAGACTATCAAGGCACAATCAGAAAGGACTGTATCTGCACATGCACAGGTGAAGATGCATAGATGAAGAGAACTGTCAATCAATTTTTTTTCCTTAGTTGATCACTTTCGGCCCATAACATGGCAGCCTCACTGTTTACCCTAATTCCCAATGTCTAGGAGTTTCTTATTTCTTTCTTTGAGATAACATTCTACAATTTTCGTTGAACAAATATTGTCAAGTATTTACCACATTGTAGGCAGTCGGACAGATGTGGGGGATACATAAACATACATATGTATATGAGTATATGTGTATATGTGTATTATGCACGTTTTTAAAGTCTAAATTTAAGTGACATGAAGGAAAAGTACTGGGTGCTTTAAGAATATATAATAAAGAACTTTGACCTAAACTGATTGTTCAGGTTGGGTTCCTGGTGGACTGGAAGCCAATTTGTGATCCAAAGCACAATTGGGGGGCTGAAGATGTATCTTAGTGGTAAAGTTGCCTCAAACACATAAGGCCCTGAGTTCAATACTCTTAAAAAAAAACTATAAAATAAATAAATGAATAAATTTGTAATATAAGAAGAAATGAGATTTATGTCGGGAATAGGTAGATTGGGGAAAAGTTTCCCACAGGGTTTTTGAGACTCTATAGTGAGATGATGTAATTGGGATATAGAGGCATATAGACATGGGCAGTAGAGGGATCGTAGCAGACATTGTTAAGAATATTGATAATTTGTTATTTACTCTAAAATCACTATAAAGTCACTGAATGTTTTAGCTGGGAAGCAATATAGGCAGTTTTGAATTTCTTCTCTGCTAGATATGCAGGGAATGCATTGAAAGGAGATGGGAACAGACATTGGCAGGCCAGATAGAGAGTATGGCAGTAGTCAGGGAAGATGAAAAAATATATCTAAATATTCCATCAATCGCCAGAAGCATCTATCTTTGCCTCTCTGCATTAAGAAAGGAGACAGTTCAGTCCTCTGATTTTAGCCATAAATTGTTAGAGTAATTCTTCCCAAAGTCTATGGCCATAATTTTGTATCCTGTAATCTTCCGAGGTATTCCACAAAGGTGCCCGGTGTGGAGAAAAGTGTGAAAGTTTCCAAATCTGTGTCCGTTTAGATCTATGGACTTTGGACACTGCAAGTCTTCTTTCTCCACCAATCTTACAAATTGCAGCTGAGCCTTTCCTCCCCAGAGATGTTGATGATTTACTTTTGAGAGGCCCCCATTTGGGTGTAGCCTGAATGGATAGTTAAATTAGCCCAGTGGAGACCTAATGCTGTATCTGTCTTAGAGGGCAAGGGCGTGTTAGACTCCACTCTCTCCCTGCTTTGTTTTGCCTCATCTTGCATTCAGAAGTAATGCTCACATAGATTCAGCTCTTCCTCCTCTTCCTCCTTGCCCTCTCCTTCCCTTCTCCTCTTGTTTCTCCTTCTCCTTCTTCCTCTTCTCCTCCTTTCCCTCTTTTTCCTTCTTCTCCTCCTCCTCCTCCCCTGCTTCAACAATGAAGCAATGGTGGAGGCACTGGGGAGGTGATTATGCAGTTAACCTTGATCTGTAACCTCAGCATTGAAGTAAAGGGAGAAGAAAGCAGAGCATTCTCCAGATTCTTTCCTGGCTAGTAGTTATGGATTTCACTTGCGGAGATAATGCTAAATGAATGGCTCTGGCAGCTTGATTAAGCCTTTTTTTTTAATCTTCTTTTAAAACTGAAACGGAGCAAAACCTTTGTGGGCCACCACTGCTCTGAACCACATCTACTGTCAGTGGATTCCCATAGCCTTTCACCAGCTCAGAGCTGGTGGATTCCAAGGGCCCCACCCCCAGCATGCCTCCTCACATTTTATAGTTGGAAAAATTGATAAAGATGACAAATATTCATTTGCTAGGCTTTATTTATTTATATGTACCAAGGATTGAGCCCAGGGACACTTAAAACAGAGCCACATCCCCAGCCATCTTTATATTTTATTTTGAGACAGGGTCTCACTAAGTTGCTAAAGGCCTTACTAACTTGCTGAGGCTGGCTTTGAACTTGTGACCCTCCTGCCTCAGCCTGCTGAGCTGCTGGGATTACTGGCAGGCACCTTCACTCCCAGTGGCTAGGCTTCAAACTAGGAGCAGGAATGAGAGACATACATGAGTGAAAGTCTGCTACTAAGTGGCTCACTGACTACCTGGCAAACCAGTGGGTGAACCACAGCCTGAGAGAGCTCTAGCCTTCTGAGGAACTGATGGTTCATAGTAAGGTAGCAGAGTCCTCTGCACAGGCCCGGGGCTCCTACCAAGACTGAAACAAAAGTTCTATCACTATGGGAAAGTACGTTTTTTTCACAGAAAATATCTAACTTGGTCAATGTTGGAGGTAAACACATTTCTTTCTCCTTATCTTGTGTTTTTCAAGCTTGGAATGTTTCAATTACAACCTTATTAGATAGATAAATGTATATTTTACTGCTTTAATTTGGATCCAGAAAAAGATACACAATCTTTTAAAACTTTTCCCAAGGCCACGAGTACTACAACTCTTTAATATAGTAAGTGCTGACTATGTGCTGAGAAATGATAGTCTCTATTATCCTCTCAATTTTATTTCCAATTAACTTATTCCAACAGCACAATACAACTTAGAATATGCTATCACAAGAGATGCACAAAATGTGAGAATTTAAGGTGGCTTCGTGGAAGACAGAACATTTGCATCAGACCTAGAAGGATAGGCAGGATGTCCAAAAGGTCTGTGTACTAGGAAATGTCCTGCCAACTATGATCCTGGATGAGCTGTTTCGCCCATGAGCCTTAACTCCTTCAACTACCCAGAAAGGGACATTAATAACATCTAATTGATTCATGCTGGGGAAATTAAATGAAATATGTAATGATAACGCTGGTGGTGGTAGTGGCGGTCATGATGTTGGCAGTGATAGTGGGAGTGTTGCTGGTTGTGATACCGAACATAGGGTAATATTTTGGTGGTAGTGGTTGTGATGGTGACAGTGATGTCGAACATTTCCATATCCATGAATATCATCAATAAACTTTAACAATCTTCAGATTTGTATACTCACACAATTCTTCCTTTCAGGGGCTGATGTACCCTGATTATGCTGACAGTATGCCCAAGGATTGTCTAGTCAATACATCAGGTCCTAAAGGATGGGGCAGCATCTCCCAACTGGCAAAGAGAGCTCTAGACCATACCTGGCCAGGGATGTTACCATCCAATGGCTCCTAGGCAGAAGAAAAACAGCTTAAGCTATATAAAGGATTAAACATAGAACATGAGAATTCTCTCTTCTATTTCAAAAGAAAGTTTATTTTCTATGTGAGAGAGTTTGATGGATATTTCTTATTTCTTTGTTTTCTGTAGCAGGCAGTAAACAACACATTCCATTTCATTCTTTACACTGTCTTATCAATAACAAGATTGCCTCTCTCTGCCTTTCTTGTAAGTACCTGAGTTCAGGATCCTGTTTATAGCTTCTTTAGGCAAGGGATTCCTTTTAGTCTGAGAAAATATAGCAGAAAGTTGAAAGGAAGGGATTACTGGAGTTTAAATGTTGGCTTCCCCACAGATTTGCAGTGTGGCCTTGGGCAATTCTCTTGAAACACCTGAGTTCAATATCCATCCGAATGCTTTTTTATCTTCTTTCCTCTATCCTCATTCCTCTCCTATCTGGTCCTATCTTTGTCATGTTTGATGACAGTGACTGTAAGTCACACAAAAATTTTTTTGTGGTAAACTCCCTGGGCTGCCTGATTCTATCTATAGCTGAGAGAGAACAGTTCTGGGACAAAGGCAAAGTTCTGTGCTAGATGAGCTGAGCTTGGAGATACCATTCTTCTATGTAGAGGTAACTGGAACTTCCAAGGGGCTCTGGATAGGTCAGTGAGGCCGTAAGGATACCATACAGAAAAGATTGTCAAGTTGTTCATAAAAAAAAAATCATTTTTCCTAAAGATAGCCCACAGCTCCCTCCTGCAGATTGGTCCTCTCCCCCTCATTCTGATTCTGCTGCAGTCTATAATCAAATATGAGTGAAAGCAAGTCTATTTAACCTTGAGATAAAAGCTTTCTTAAAAAAGAAAAGAATCACTGGTTTCCGGTATGACATGGAAGGAGCCCACAAGTCTCCACTCTGTCCTAACAACACATAAAAAGCTGAACTAACTGAAAAAATCAACAAATCTTCTTAGCTCTATCAAAGAATTGAGGTCGTAGGACACACCGCTGCCTCCTCCCTCACAATAGAGAAAGAGGTGTCTGCAGAGAACACAACTTACCAGAGCAGAAACCTGTAAACAGAAACCTCATGGAAAACCAGTGTACTGAGGAAGGAAAGTCTAAATTACAGTAGAATTGTTAGAGGCTCAGGGGCACATGTCTGAGAGTCAAAATGACCCAGTCATAGATGCTTCTCTATTGTTTAGTCTTACTTCCAGGACCTCTACCAATAGGTCCTCACAGTGAATACAGAAGGAAAAAGTCCTTCATGTTATCAGCAGGGAGAGAAGGAAAGGAAAAGAATCATCCTGTATTACGCCAGAACATTCTGTTCTTCTTAACAAGACCTGCCCTCGGGAGACACAGTTTAACAAAGCTAGACTGACGGATTTTTATCAGAGCCTAACTGATCCAACTTCAGTGTACTACAGCCATCCTGATCCATTGAAGAGCAAAGAAAAATCTGAGAAGCCCCTGTGATTTTCACAGTCCAGAGAGGCACAAGCTCACTGCAAGACAGAGGCCTGATCATGGACTGTGGAGTGCTTCCCTCTCTCCACTCTTCACCACCACGTCGAAAAGGCTTGCTCACAGCAGTCGCATTACCTAGTGCCTCACATCCAGCAGGTTAAAACAACAACAATGAAATTCAAGGCAAACTCAAAAAGACAGAAAGTACAGTTTGAAGAGACCCGAACAAGTATCAGAACAAAAGTTCCATCTGACAAAGGTATTGAAATTATCAGACTCGGAATTTGAACAACGCGGGCTAATATGCTAAGGGCTCTCATGGAAAAAAGAAAGGCACAGGCCAGAGGCGTGTGAAGGAGGATGTAAGCAGATGAGGAAACTCTAAGAAAGAACAAAAGAGAAATTCTAGAGATGAAAACAACAGCAACAACCTGCAACAGAGAGAAGAGTGACTTGGATGAGCTTGTTAGTAGACTGGACATGGGTAAGGAAAGAATCATCAATTTAAGAACTTCTCAATTGAAAAGCAAAGAGGAAAAAACAAAAAAAAAATGGAACCAAATATCCAAATACTGTGAGAAAACCAGAAAAGAGCAATGAACATTTAAAAAAGATTTCAGAAGAAAAGAGAGAGAGAAGAGAGAGAGAGAGAGAGAGAGAGAGAGAGGAAAAATGAAAGAAAAGGAAGAAAGAAAAGAAAGAAAGAGAAACAGTATTTTAATGAGCCAATACTGACTGAAAATTTCTCCAACTTGATGCCAGGAAACACATCAGAGATACAGAAAACTCAGAGAACATCAAGGAAAAAAATTACTTATGTACATCACATTCAAACTTCAGAAAATCAACAATAAATTAAAAATATTAAAGAAGCCAGAAGAAAAGAAGGACCTCATCTACAGAGGAGCAAAAAAAAAAGAGAGAGAGAGAGAAATACATTCAATTTCTCTTCAGAAATCATGTAAACAAGAGAAGAGTGAAGTGAAATACTTAAAGTATTGAGAAATAAAAATGCCAACCAAGAATTCTCTTCCCTGTGAAGTTATCCTTCAAAAGTAAAGAAAAATAAGGACTTCCTCAAACAAAGCTTGAGGGGATTTGTTTCCAGGAGCCATGCCTTGTAAAAAATAATAAAGAAGTTATTCAGAGAAAAGTAAAATGATATAGATCAGAAGCTCAGACTTCCGCCAAGGAAGGAAGAGCTTCAGAGAATGATTAAGTCAAAGTCAAATTAAAAACTATTGTTTTTCTTATCCTTCATTGATTGAACAAAGTGACAAATTTAAATAATAATCATAGATTCAATTTTTCCATTTATATATACACTTACATATTCATACACACATGCTTATGTATAAGAAGATGAATGACAGGGGTGATACAAGGTAACAGGTATTACAAGGTATTAGGTATCACAAAGAAGGTATTAGGGATATGTTGTAATTATAAGTTAGTTTCACTATCTTTGAAGTGGTCTGTGGAATAATTTGTAAGTGAACTTAATACTAGTTATAAATGCATATTTTAAATTCCAAGGCAATACTGAAGAAAGTAAAAAAACACATAATTTTTCTGTGACAAAAGGAGAAAAATGGAATAAAATATGCTCAAATAAATTCATAAATCAATTGGGGAAGAAAGAAATAGATACAGAGATCAAGAGCAACAAGTATATAATAGTAACAATTATGGTAGATATAAATCCAACTATATCAATAATCATATTGTCAATGGTTTATATATGCTAACTAAAAGACATTGTCAGAGTAGAAAAACAAGACCCAACTACATGTTGTCCACAAGAAATCTACTTTAAATACAAATGTACATATAAATTAAAATAAATATAGAGAAAGGTATATAATGCTAACACTTGTCCAAAGGAAATAAAAGGAGCTCTGTTAATTTCAGAGAAAATTTCAGAGCAAGAAGTTATGAAAAATAAAAAGAACCATTGCATAATGATAAAGATATTAATACTCCAAAACATAATAATCCTTAATGTTTATGCACCTAATGCAATGTCAAAGCACATGAGGCAAAAACTAATAGAACTTCAAGACAAATAGATGAACTCAATATTATAGCTGAAGACTTTGACTCTCTCTGTCAAAAATGGACAGATACAGCAGGCATAAAATCAGTAAGGGCATAGTTGAACTAAACAGCAATATCAATGTCAATCAACTGGATACAATTCAGGTACATAGACAACTTGTCCAGCAACAAGTTATGCATTCTTACCAAGCTCACCTGGAACATTCATCACCTTATACCACATTATGTACCAACCAACAACCCTTGACAAATTTAAAAGAATAGAAATTAGAAAATTTGCTGTCAGATCACAAAGGAATTAAATTAGAATTCATTAGCAGGAAGATAGCTAGAAAGTACCAAAATACTTAAAAACTAAACAACACATTTCTGAATAACATATGTGTCAACAAAGAAATCTCTGGAGAAATTTTAAAGTATTTTCAATTAAATAAAAATGAAAATACAACACATTGAAATTTATGAATGCAGCAAAAATAGTGCTTAGAGTGATATATACATATATATATATATATATATATATATATTCAAAGCGATATATATATATATATATATATCGCTTTGAATACATATACTATCTAAAAATCAATAATCTAAGGTTTTACCTTTAAACAACTAGAAATATAATAGCAAATTAATTCCAAGATAAGCAGAAAATAGAAATAATAAGAGTTAGAGTAGAAACCAATGATTTCATGTACATGACATTTATAAGAACTTGAGTTCTATGGGAACTCTATGCACTTATTTTTGTGAATCAAAAACTGTCCCCAAAATAATATTAATTCAGAAATGAGTAAAATATTTAAAACTGAATAGTTACTAGAAAATTGAAATAGTGAACAAATTAATAGTAATAGCCACTAAGGTAAAAATAAAAACTCAGTGGTTGAACATTGACTCAGCAACCTGGGTCCTATTAACTCTTTAAATATTGTCTCATCTAATCCTTACAACAACCTAAATGGGTTGCGATAGTATTCTCTTAAATTTACAGGTGAAGAAACTGAGTCACCAAGAGGTTAAGTGACTCGCTCAAGATGCACAGGCTCTCTGTAGCTGAGACAGGGTATGCTTCTAGCTCCTCCATCCCGTGCTTCATCCCAAAACACATGATGATGTCACAACCATTTGTTTCCCAGATTTTGGTTAGAATGATGAGAGATAAAAATGTCTGGGGCTATAAGACACAGAACAGCACGAGAAGTCCTGGATGGAAGATAATTTCTCCACGTCTGCCCTGCTGACATTTAGGCTAGAAGTTTTCTTGTCATGCAAGCCTTTCCTGTACGTTTCAGAAAGTTTTGCAGCATACCCGGTCTCTACCTGCTATTTGCCAGTAGGATGACAGACAAAAACATCTCCAGACATGGCCAGTTGCCTCCTGGGGGGCAAAATCACCCAGGGAAGAACCTCTGTTTAATACCCCCTGTTACTCCAGGCCTTGATGTCCATTGCAAGATTGAGCTTAACATTTTTTTTTTTTTTAGCTACTGAGCATCTGGGTTTTCCTTCACTGTGTTCTCATCAATCTGCCCCTTTCACTTTGTCAACAATCACTTTGTCCCAGCTCCATCAACAATAAAACAAATATGATACTGCATAGGAGCAATGTGAATTTTAACACCACTTGTGAAAAAAACGATCAAGGCTTGCTGTAGGAGAAAATGCCCCTTTATTGAGGATCAGTTCTCATATTTATAGAGCTGGGGGTGGTTTGACAGTTGGCATGGGGTGCTTTTTGATTGGTGGGTAAGGATCATGTGAGCCAGCAGGGCTCACCATTGGATGGCAGGATCATGTGAGCCAGGAGGGCTACTCTGATTGGTGGGTAAGGATCATGTGAGCCAGAAGGGCTAGTCTGATTGGTGGGTAAGGATCATGTGAGCCAGCAGTGCTCACCATTGGACTGATCTTCTTGGGGGATGGGGAAGTTAGTCTTTGGAGCTGGGGCGACTCCCAACAACTTCCTCCTAGATGGCAACACCAAGTGATATTTATTAACAAACCAAGAGCATATTGATACTCAGTAAGTACTATTTCCTTCATTTTGCCCATCTCATCTACCCTAAAATACTAAAGTAAGCAAAACTGAACTGCCTCTTCTCCCATGAAGAAACCCAATTACTCACGGATACACTTTACATACCACTCTCAAAAACTAATGAAATCTCCAAAAAAAGTCAGTTTCCAAATTTGATAATTTTGCCTGACTACATGAAGTAAACATTGGGAAACATCTGGATAAAGAATGACATCCTTTGTTTTTATCCATAAGGCTTGCACTTCTCATATATAACCTAAAAAATGATTTTAGATGGCTATGGAAGCTTGAATGGGCTACGTATGGAATGGATCCATCAATTCCTTTGTTTAAAACAAGACCATAGATTAACAATACCTGAAAATTTAATGTGGAGTGGAATTCAATTCACATTTCTGCCATCAACTTTTTATTTAGATTTTAAAAGGATATTTGTGTGTGTGTGTGTGTGTGTGCACATCTATACTTGTGTACATATAGGTATGGTATCACTATTTGTTTGTGTGTATGCATGTGTACACTCACACATGTATATGTAATTCCATGCACCAATGGGAACATTATGTAAGTGAAATAAAAACCATCTGTATCAGAGGAAGAAAGAAAAAAGAAAGTTTAACATATTAGCCAATCTGCGTAGAGCCCACATATACAAATGCAGCCCATCTTGGAAGGCAAAAACGGTACTTTCTTGCCTCTAATGGCTTGATAATAGCCATTATCGACAACAATGTAAATGAAAAGAAAATAAAAAGAGGCATTTTTATGCACTGCCCATTAAGAGCAGCATGCACATAAACTCATGAACTTGGAAAATAAATAAACAGACTGGTTGCTAAACAAAAGCTTGATTTCATTTCTAGTCCTATCGATGGATAGTTTGTCATTAAAAAGATAGAGCTGTTTAAGCCATCCCAAGGGAAAGACTTAAAGTGGGATAAAAAGAATTCAGTGGAGTATGCAGACCTGAGCCAATTTTAAATAATTGCCATTCTACCCTGAAGCCAAAGAGATTGCGTTGAGTCATGGCCCATCAGCTACAGGGAGCAGGGCCTTCCTATGGGAGGAAAGTTAGGGCCTCACCATGGAGCCCCATGGGGAAAACCCTCAGGCAAAGAGGAAGAGTCCCTGCCTTCACTATGTGACAAAATAGCTCTCAAAGACCTGTATATTTTTCTTCCTGGCTTGCTATGTGCCCTCATTTATCTTTAGAATAGTGTCTGTGAATCATGGAATGAAAATCAAAAGGTCATTTGGTCCAGCTTCCTGACTTAACCTCTCTATATCAATTGAGCTCCATAAGTCCCTTTTATATCAATCCATAAAAAGGCACTGACATTATCTCTGGGTACATGAACTCATTAAATGGCTTTGCATACATGGAGTGTATAATAGTGACTGCACATAATAGATGCTCAGTATATAACCATTACCATTGTCCTTTATATTTACTACCTTTTTTGAAAGCCAGCTGACATGAGAAACTTTAATGACTTAGAAATTAGACAAAATGACAGTCAAATTATTATTATGTGCTCGAGTGAAGATTGAGCATCCACTAGCACCACTTATTTATAAAACAGAGATAAGCATACTGTATATATTTTATGACCACAGTGGGGATTAAATAAGGAAATTCCTGCAAAAGGGGGGATGTGATAATTTCCCAGTTAACATCACTTGTTATTGTCAGCGCTATTCTTACTACTATTTTCACTTCAATAGATGACAATTATTTTTGTTATTGAAACCACAGGCATCTCTGAGCTGGAAAATGAATGGTACTCTTTTCTCTTGCTTAAGCCCTGGAGTGATGTCCTGTAATGAATAATTCTCTTCACCAGGAGCTGACAGCAGTTTTACAGGGTAAAGATGATGAAGAGGATCGGGATGCAGATAACCATCCAGAGTTTGGATTCTCTGATACAGGAGATCCCAGTAGCCCCTCCTGGCAAGCAGACTCAAGGGGTTTCAAGACCTTACCTTATACAAGTCATGAATGGAGAAGTGACTAGGTGAAACTATGAACCGAATTAGTTGGTACTTGATTCAGGTAGCTTGAGGTCTATTCAGGAAGAGAGGGAGGTAAATGGTATCTTCTCATCTAATTGGCAGGTACTAGAATAGGTAGAAAGTCAGAGGTGGTGGCCCTCAACCCTGCCTAGAGGCAATGAGTAGGGCTTCCTGTAGGCAAATTCACCTTGGGACTGCTGAAGAATCCACAGGACTTAGGAAAAGATGGCAGTTGCTATACTATTTATGACCTGTGGACCATCTTGCTTAAACTTTCTGAGCTTTGCTCTTTTTATTCTATATAAAGTAAATGTGGTGATATATACTATGGTATTATACACAGTCAGCCCTCTGAATTGGTGGATTCTGAATCCATGGCCTCGACCAACCACAGGTTGAAAAGGGAAACACTGAAAAAAAAAAAAAAAGAAAACAGTTGTATCTATTTTGAACGTGAACAGACACATTTTCTTGTCATTATTCTGTACTCAATGTGGTTTAACCACAGTTACCATATAATTTACATTATATAAGGAAGTTAAGTCATGTAAAGATGATCTAAAGAAATATAAAGGAGAACGTGTGTAGGTTATAGGAAAAGTGCAGTTATTTTATGTACGGGACTTTGGCATCTATGGGTTTTGCTATTCAGGGTGGTCTGGGATCCAATTCCCCATGGATACTGAAGGTCAACTGTATTTATGAAATATAAAGTTGCTTCATCAAAATGCATTACTCCTTATTTTTTTGAGCCAGTGCTGGGCTCCATCACTAAGCTGAGGAGCTCAGACTATGGCTTGGACCTTCAATTTGCAATTTGATGCTTAGGACAAGACATGGGTACTGTATCTATCTACCTACCTACCTACCTAGCTATCTCTATCCCTCTCTCCATCTGGCTCTTTTCCATTCCTCTCTAGCTTGCTATCCAGGTCCTCTTTAAAAGGCTTCACAGCCTGCTGAGCAAGTACAACAGGGCATATTGAATGCTGGACGCACACCCATGGGGGACCACTTGCCAGACCTTAGCTTCTCCCTTCCTAATTGAAGTAGAAGCTTTGAAATGTTCAGTGCAGCTTTCTCTGAAGTTGCAGCTGACCACTTTCTCCCGCTGCCTCCTAAAACCTTTAATTTGTCAGTAAAATGGTTTGGTTTTCTTATGACTACTTGGGGTTTTTCTTTCTCCTGCGGCTGCTGAAATGGGGCCCGGTGTGCAATGCCTATTTTTATGAGAATTCCCTTGCATGACACTTGGGCTATCACTGGGAGCTGCTTCAAAAGGAAATGGATGCACTTCAAGGGCACCTTGGTACCTGGGGAATTTGAGTTTAAGGTTTTATTTCATCAAGGGCTCAGGATCTATGCCACTCTCTCCTAAATAGCCACAGCTAAAACTCAATGACAAAATGTCAAATTGTATCTTTGCCCTTGGCCCACTGTATAACTTGAGTAAGTTACCTGAATTCTTTCAAAGCCTCAATTTTCTCACCTGAATAATGGGAATTAAAATATGACTTAACTGTGATGATTTGGGAGTGAAAAATTTTAAAGCATTATGTCAGAGGTGCAAGTATGACTGTAGGTATGATGAATTTTAGCACTGGAAGAGATCGAAGTTTACACATAGTCTGGGCCATAAATGTGTGCAAACTATATTTGAATTATTAATATAGCTCTGCTACAAACATTGGCAATTCTTCTGCCTTTAAGGGGAATATGGTCCAGTGAGAGCAGCTGAAGATTTGGATGGGATTTTGCTGTCCAAATTTGCTCTTCTGTTCTGGATTTTGGGACCTAAGGAGCCACACACACAGTGAAGCATGAAGTGTAGAGAAGATGATATCAATCACATTTTTAGCTCAGGCATTACTGTATAATTCCCAGTTTAAAACTTTCTTGGTTATGGTAATGGTATGGCCATCTTCCTAACCTCTCCTCTTTGAATTTATAGTTGTTAGATCTATATTGTGGATGCTGAGTACTTTTCCCATATCAGTTGGATGGATGAATCAAGGTGGTGTGTCCCTTCATTCTAAAGAGTGGACTGCAGGATAGATGGTCATGACTTTTCGGTATAGTGTAACCATGACCTTTAGGGAATCAAAAGCATTGAATATCTAGCAGTTCCATTATTAGCTCTTGAAAAGGAATGACTACTGTGCTAGTTGGGGTGGGGGAGGAACACAGAGGTTAAAAGTGTTGGGCTATTTGTTTTTCCTAATGCTTACCTGTATGGGAGGTGAAGGGCTTCCATGTAACACCATGGCCCAGATCAAGTAGAGGACACATATACAGGTTTACAGAGGCAAGCCTGAATGGCACTTGCTACATGGTGTAAGCAAGAGTTAGAAAAGGCTGCCTTTCAATCATCTCAACCACAGATGTTATACATGAGACAAAGAATCAAAGAAGAAATAGCCAAGCAGCCTTAGGAATCAACCAGCTTTTAGAGGTGCTTTGGAGGTTCTTTGCTTTAGAGGTTCATTGCTGCTCAAGTGTAGGAATCTGCTTTCAGATAGTAGCTCTGCAGGTTTTAAAAAATTCACCTTCCCCAAATTAAATTTGGCTAAGCTTGCCTTCGTACCTACTTTATATGGTAAGGAGGTATAATAAGAAAGATAAAATAGCAAAGTCCCTAGCAATATGATGGCCACATGTTAGAAGACAGAGAAAAATATCTGGAATAGGACTTCTGCATGGAGGTTTATCTTATTCCTGGTCCTTATAAGTTGAGTATTCTTAGGCAAGTCATTTCCCTTCTCTAAGCCTCATCTGCAGAGTGGGGTTGATAAAACCTTCTGGGGCTGTTGACGTGATTTTTCCATAAGCAACTAACACAGAGAAGTTGCTAGGTAAGTGTTCGTTTTCTCTTTCTGCACTACTCACAGGAGAGCTCAGCACTGGGCACCATCCTCCGAGAAATGGGAAGTGGGAACCCTGGGGATAATAAATTCCAACATCTGTCTGCTGGACCTTTTATCTGTACTTGGAGACAGGGTGTTTATTGAGACAAGGTGGATTTGCAGTGATGCATTATTAATAGTTTGTGATACGTTCCGGGTGATGGATATCTACCCCCCAGACACACAGAGACAGCTGCGTGATCTCCTAGGGAAAACAACGGCAGCAAGCCAGATCAGAGAGCTCCAAGGGAACAAAGAACAGAAACTTCAGATGCCAATTATAGTCCGTGTTGTTTTACTCTGGATTACTAGAAGGCTGTCTCCCAACTTCCCACCCCACCAATGTCATGAATCTTCTGCCTTGGATTCACAGCACTTCTGTTGAGAAGTTCTAAACAGAACTACACTGCACTGATAAGACACGCCAAATCTCCCCTTCCTTTAGGTTGTCTTAAAGAGAGACTCAGAACATTCGTTATCTACCATCTTTCCTGTGTAATGGGATAAAATATTGTCCTGAGTTAAGATCAGTTGTCTCTGCAAGGGCTCAAGCAACGGTGATCCCAGAAGATAAAAATGTAGAGTTATGTTGTGGAATCAAAACATTTTGGAGTAAACTAAGAGATTAAAGTGCTCTAAGAGGTTGAAGCAGTCATCGATTTCCACTCTATTTTACAGATGGGAAAAAGTAAAGGGCCGTGCTAATGGTCACACCAGAAAGGAAAGGGTTGAGAAAGGATAAGAGCTTTGGAGTTCAACTCCATGTACTCATATTTGTCAGGGTGAGACCAGGATCCGACTTTATGAATATATGATCTTGAGAGTGTAAGCCAGGACACGCTAGCTCGTCACTCCCTCTCTCATGTTTTGTCACATCAATGACAGGTATGGCACCTTTCATCCATTCACATTGGGACAGATTAATGCAAAAGAAATGACACCACACACGGAGCCCAGTGAGTTGCATTTGCACTGTTATAATGGAGAATGCCCCTTACCACCTCGAGATTCGATCCCTTTGCAGGTGATACATTTCATAACAATAGTTCTCCCAACCTAAGAGTTCATCTCTTTTTTTCCATGACTCATTCAAATGCTATTTATAGGGCACTAACCAAATGGTTAATCATATCTGTGTGCTGTCACATATATACAGAAGACATTGTCCCTGTATATATGTGACAATGTCACCTGAAGGCCTGGGCCTGGTTTTGTAACAGGTATTATTGAAAGTGAGTTCAATGGGGAGAACTGTCCAGCTGTGCTGCTATTACCTTTAGGTATTTGGGCTACTATCTCCATTAAACATCCCTCTCTCCTAGTTGAATCTTTCCTTCCCCTCCACTCTCAAATATTCAGTGTGACCTTGATTGTAACATTCTAAAATCTCCCAAGGTGAATTGGCTGCTTAACTTACAAAGCTACGTGGGGAAAGATAGGATTTACCCTAGGGATGGTGAGGAGTAGACACATGAAGAGCCTTAATGCTATCTAAAATGTTGATGTTTTCAACAACAGGATCCAAGGGCTATTACCCTTTGAGATAAAACAATCTAAGATAGGAACTCATAATTGACTTGGTTACAGCTAGGCTGTGAGGGTTAAGGACACTTCTTACCTGTGGAGGTACTTAACCTCAAGAGTGAAACTTACATACCTGGGAGCTCATGTCTTTACATGAAATTTCTCCTAAAAGTATTTTCACATGTGCATAAGTGTGTGTAAATATACAGTTGAACATTGTAGAGGTATAAGTTCATGAACCATTAAACTTCCATCTGGGGACTATTTCTAAGAACTTCCCCCAACACCTTAATCGGCTAATCAAAGTATTGTGTCTTTAATGCTATGATTTGAATGTTCTTATCCTTCAAAACTCATGCTGACATTTAATTGCGAAAGTAAAAGTCTTATGAGGTGGAACCTTTAAAATGAGATCTGACCATGGAGGCTCCATCCTTTAGGTGGAATTGATGTTATTATAAAAAGGGAATTCAGCCCCCTTTCAGCCTCTCTCACGGGGCCTTGGTAGGTATTTGAATCTTGATATTAGTCTTCCCAGCTCTGGAACTGTGAGCCAATAAGATCTGTCTAACCAGTCTCAGGTGAAATATTCTGGACTATTAACAGCACTACAAAAATGGACTAAGGCATTTGCCCTGGGGAAGATGTGTCCATACAAGAAATATCCTTAGATAACGACATATTTGTTGAATATTTGGAGAGTGGAGTTCATACTACTTTGGTTAAAAAAATGCTTGGTTGTTTTGCTGATGTTCAGCTGGATGATAGAGCATTTTAGCATCTATATTTGAAGGACTTGAATAACAGCAAAGTGAACATTTGGGACCTATATTGTCTTCCTATATGCTTAGAGTTAAGAATTTCTTCTCTGTCTCAAGAGAGGTCCTCATTTTCTCTACTTCCTTCTCATAAGTCCAGAGACATGGACCCTCAGTCTCCTCCACTTTGAAGTTGCCATTTCCTACTCTTCCCAGTTTTCCGTGGCCAAACCACTGCCAGCTCCTTATTCTCCTGGTGTAGCTCATTGACATCTTCCATGTTTGTTTTCAAAATGAAAAATCTGGAATAAAAAAGAAAATTAACTATTATTAAATTGTGTTAATTTTTTAGTAGGACTTTAAAACACTCCTGGCTGAGTCTTATGAATCATTTTATTAAGTACTTTTAAAAACACTACAGGTAAACATTATTTCATCCCTAAATTATAGATAAAGAAACCAAGGTATCAACATATTAAATGGCTTTCCTATTATCCAGCTAGCAAGAAGTCTGGCTTTTATAAATTTTATTGCTAACATGCATAGGGAAATGAAAATGAAGTAGCAAAAAATAACAAAAGCTAGAATTATGAAAGTTATAGAATTCTTAAAAAGAATTTGAACTTAAAAGAGATTTGACTGTTTTAAATATTTTTGGTTGGTCCCTTTAGTATAAAAGCTCTTCTCTTCCTCTCTCCTTCATTATCTTTTTGTCCCCATCCTTTACTTGAGGAAGGTCAAATTATGTCATCCTTTGGGAACAGCTATGTTACTATAATTGTTTTTAAATGCCTGATAGAGTTAACATCTCAAAATAGTTCAAAGTTTTGAAAATGAATCATGTTCCCAAACAGTCACCAACAGCAGGCCAATTTGTCTGGCATTAAGTGGCTTCCTAGATGCAGAATTCACCAAATGATTTCACTTTACTCCATCACTTATACCTGACAGCGTTTAAGAATCACTAAGGAACAGAACATTTCTTGAGGAATTCATAAAGCTAATCATCACGGTTGTCATTTATCAGGCCACTGTATGCACCCCGGCACTCTGTTAAGCTCTTTGTACACACAATCTTCATTGGTCATTGTGGAGACTCTGTGAGGTGGGGGATTACTATCTCAGGCTTTCCTAATGAGGACAGTAAGGGACTCAGGAAGGTTAAGTAATGTTCCTCAAGTTCCAAATCCAGTAATAATGAGCAGAGATGGAAAGAACAGAAGTTTCCATGCCTGTCAAGATCACACGGAAGGGGCAGTCCAGACTGTTTCACCATTTAGTGACTTGATCTTTCTGGGCAGATGCAGAAGGTGTCACAGGAACAAAATGAGCATCTTTGATGACCTCCCAAGTATAATTAAGACAATATCCCTTCAAGTATAAATGTCTTAGGGGAGTCTTTGCTTTTAAAGCACAAACTAAGGCAATTGGGACCATTTTCCATTATTATGCAGTAAAATACAGAAATTCCAATCAACATACATAGAGCTTAGTCAACACCATACTGACGAACGGACAGTACGTTCGGGCCAGTTTCAAGAACATCAACAGGATCACACCCACATTTGATCCATAGCAACAGGATAGCTCTTAGAAAAAGATCTCGATCATCAAAAAGAGCAAGTGACTTTGGCTAAAAATAGTCACTATTTTCTTCTTCTTTACATCTCCTTTTATTTCCTGTAAAAGTAGATTACAGGAGGTGATTCAAGAAGTCCCTTGGAACATGTAGACTGTTTGTATGTTTAGTATTTTTGGCCTAATATAAAATGTATTCTACTCCCTACTTTTAACCATAACACCATTTTTTAAAAATTGTGTGTGTGTGTGCATGTATTTGTTTGTGCAGTTAAATTGTGTATATGGAAATAAATGTTGGCAGATTCTAAAAGCTTGCAATATGTAATAGAATCTTTCTAATAGTCTTGATGTGGAGTACTTGGCATGTGGTAAGCATCTTATATACAATATTTCTATTAAAAATGAGTGAGCTGATAATATGCCCACTTTGTAGATAGTAACACTGAGGTTTAGTGAGCCTAAATGATTTGCTTGAGGTTACCCTTCTTCTAAGGCCTGTTGATCTGGCGCCAAACTTTTCCCTTTCTGGCTGATCAGAACTGCTTGTCTAAAACATCGTGTAGAGCTCATATCCAGTGTCAGCCCCCATGAAAGGTCACCATTGTGCAGCGATGTCATCTAGTCTAGGTCACACATTCCATCCAGTCTGAAGAAGCCAGACACCAGCATGTGCCTAAGAACCAAATTCAGTTGCTACAAATACAAAATGGAATCTTGATTCGATGAAGGCTCAGGAAAGTTTCTGCACTGAAGATCTGAAGAGTCTAGAATGTTTCAGAAGATGGATTAGTAAGTCCACCAAGCCAAGGATCTGAACTCTTACTGTTTCCTGTCATTTTTCTAAACTCTCCACTGACCCACATTTTGTACTGAAGATTCTGATGACATAGCAAATTCCTTGAATCCTCCAGTAATTTCTGGCTCTAAGCAACCCTCTGTGTCCCTCTGAGGGGCAGGCTTCACCTTGCAATGAATGGCATCATTACTTCTCTCCAAACCAGAGAAAGGAAAGGGCTGGCATTTATGGGCTTCTTGTACATGAGTCGAACATGTTAAAGTTAAGTTGTCCCAAAGCAGCTTAACATGGCAAACGACCTTCCCATCTTACAGATGAGCAAAGTGAGGATTCAAGAGGATCATAAATCTCTCCACCCCTGCTTCCAAGCTAAATCTGAGATTCCAAACCTGCCTTGCCTGACTCTGAAGCCAGTCTTCTTTCTCAACTGTGTTCCTTCTTCAGAGTTTCCTTCTTGCTTTCAGGAACACTTTGGTGTTCAGCCAAAACAGAATGGCTGCCCCCTTGGAAGCTGAGCATAAACCCTGAAGAGCTTGTCCTGCTTTCTGGGAGGAGGCCCCTGTTGGCTCTCTGATGCAGAGTTCCCTTGTGAAGTTGGATCCGTGCACATAGGCGGATGTGCTGCTGGGAGTGGTAGGGAGTTCACTGGTCAGATGCCAGCTGGCTCTGGGGACCGTCTCTTCTCATTTCTGGAGCAAACCACATTACGTCTGGCCATGCTTATCGGCTTTGGTGCCCAATTCCACAGCCATTTCAAGTCTTTCCTCTCCAAAGAATGCGCATTTACACTCCCATGGATCACCCCTTTGATATTTCCAGCCACATAGCTCCAGCTCAGAAAACAAATCAGGAGTGACATTTGGTTACTCTATTTTCAGCTATAGCTCATAATTTGGTGTAAAGCTTGTCATTGTCTAAGAAACATATCCCTGTGCAGGGAATCCATTGGACACCCGAATAAAATTGACTAAATAAGAGCAGTTTCACTGAACAATTTGCAAATATCACTGCTTCTTGCCAAGCCTTTTTGGCAAAACCATCTTCAGTGACTGGAGAGCTTTTCCAGCCAGAAAGGGATTTGGGTTACCTTATGCTTTCCTCCCTACATTTTCCTGATATAAAAACTTCCATTAAAGCCACATAAGTCTCAGACAATGGAAATGTCATTCGGGGAAACATTTACATTCGTTTTTCAGGAAACACTATTTAGTATTTTTCTTTTCTCCAAGAGGTGATGGGCCATAGTTTAGAGACAAAAGTATTATTTGTTCAAGACGGATCTACCCTGCAGATTCAAGGGGTGTGTGTGTGTGTGTGTGTGTGTGTGGTTTGTGTGGGTGATGAACAGGAAGGAGTTACTGAAGCCACATCTCCTGGGTGGAAATAACAAGAGATATTTCATGTCACAGCTTGTAGCTTAACAGTACAGAAAGGGACTTTGGGATAGGAAAAAGAATATATATGAAATGAGGAATAAAGTGAAAATTCTGGCACTGACATCAATAGACATGGATTCTAGTTAAGTTAACTTACAACTCTTGGCATGATCTTATAAATTAAATACATCATATGTATGCAAATATATATGCATGCATATATATGTACATATACATAGAGAAATATTAAGTTAAAATTAAGTAAGAGTAGACATCTTTTAAAAAAGGGAAAATAGGATTTCAAAAAACTTACATTCATTCTTAGAAGTGTCACTTAGCTTCTGTAGACATTGGAGTTTTCACCTATAAAACTGTGTAAAAAGGTAGCAACATAGTTCCCCTTGGTACATACATGACCATGTGCCAGATTCCACATGGAACTTGAAACAACATGTCATCAATCCCCATTTTTTTTCACTTAACACAAAAATCACAGCTCCGTCATTTAATCATTCTTTTGAGGTCTATTTTAGTGGTTCTTACGAAGGGAAGATGCCATGGGGAATGGAATTATCCCATTCATTTCCTTCGTGGAGCTTACAGTCTACTGAAATGCATTTACAGAGCTAAATTGTAGATAGCTGGACTAGGAGTTCTGGACTCTTCCCAGTTCCCTGCTGTGTCCAAGACCACCTCAGTCAATGGTCTCCTTTCAAGCATACATATGAATGGCCAATGCACTACTTGGGATGATCAACTACATGCTTATCCTACCTATGTTTCACAGGATTCCTTCTAAGGCGTGGACCTCAATCATGTTTTAGAATGTCCATGTGATACCAGGGCAAAATAACAGCCAAAAGTTTCAGTCTAGCAGGACTTTTAAAAAGTTAGTGGAATGAACAACTTTTAACATATAAAGTTGGAAGAGGAAATGCAGAAGGTTAGAGCTCTTTAAAGGCTCTTATGAAACAACCTAAGCCAGACTGTCTGCTTACAGAAGAGAAGGGAGACCCGGAAGGGAGAGCTAACTCAGGAAATGATGGCCAGCTCAGCAAAAATAAGCAACAGATCCAGGGCAACAGTCAGGTTCCTGAACTCCTCTCTAGTCTTCCTTCAGTCTTCTTAATCTTTCTGCCCCAGAGTGGTTCTGGAGGGGTATGATGGCATAATAATGAAGGAAAAAGAAACCGTAAAAGTAGAGTATATGACTTCTAGAAGATGGAGCTGCTAACCTTCCTACCAAATCACAGTCTATGAGGCTGGCCTATTTTTCCTTCATACTTTCGATTTACTTTTAAATTCTTATTTCTTTATATCCTTTTTCAAAAGCACAATGGAAGTTTTTGATAGCAGAATATGTACAAAAATATACCTATATAAATATATAATACACAGCAAAATCCTAATTCCACCACAAACAGATAAGCCTGTTTAAACTCCCAGGATAGATCTTTGCGGACATTATCTATGTGTGCATGGATTTTCTTTGTTACTATAGTAAGATCACACCGTGCTTCCTATCAGTTTTATTTGTTTGTTTAAACCCACTTGGCCATGCTTATGGATTCAGCTTGACGGGTCTGCAGTCCTCTTGAGTACTAACCAACACAATTGTCCCTGAGCAATGGTAGCTGGTTTATTCTTCATAGTTTCCCAACATATTGCAAATAGATAAAATCATTAGCGTCCTATTCGGGCTTTTACAATGGGACCTGGCTCCAGGGTGGCAATTGCCTTTGATATTTTCTTAAGATAAACCTGGTACATTCCAGCCAGGATAAAGTCACTTTGACCTAGTGCATAAAATACATCCCACTTTCTGACCCAAATTGCAGGGATTCCACTTACTGCTGCTGAGGACCACCCTTCCCTCAGTAAGTTCCCCCATAAATTGTGCTCTGCAATTCTGTATCTGTCGGCCTGTCTTTATTTGGTCTCACAGCACCTGGGGACCCGTCCTCAAACCTCAGAACTAGGTTGTTCTGAACACCATGTGTCTTGCTTCACTGGTCAAATTCTTGGAATCTTTGAAAGTTGATTCAGGAAGAAAAGGAACGGCTTCCTTCTAACCCTCATCCCTAAGACATCCCTTCCCAATCTCTTCCTGATGCCAGGAATTCCATTAGTGAGTCACACGTGTGTGTTGATGCATGGATTAGCATGCAGAAGTCTGCAAGACAGGCCTTTATCAGTAATTGAAACCATAGCCTGGGCAGCTGGCTGCATCTTGCTCAGCAGCCAGAAAGGCTTCCAGCAGTGGGGACAAAGGACTAGGGAAGGGGAGATGGTGATCTGAATGTCCCTGGAAAACTCCCCAGGCACTGCTCCTCTGGAGGCCCAGCAAGGGAATGTGAAAGAGCCACAGAAAAGGACTGTGCTTGGAAACTCAGGCAAGGAGAATCTCAATGAATGGAGAAGAGAGAGGGGTTGGGGTGGACCTTAGTGTACATTCGGCCTGTTCAGCATGCATGAGGCTCTGGGCCTCAGTGCCAAAAAGAATAAAATAAAATAAAAAATTTAAGAAGTAGAGGAGAGAGAAAATAGAGGATCTCCCCTGCCAAAAGTACACAAGAATATCCTCATTCTCAATTAAAATTGTAGTGCTACGAATACTGCTGTTCATGGCACTCATTCACTCATTCAGTCATTCAGCCATTCATTCACCTGTATTTCCTGAAAGCCTGATGGGGGCCAGGCACTTCCCTATGCTCTGGCTTGGGATGATGAGCACAACTGGCATCCTGCTGCCCCATGGAGCTGCAGAGTGGGACTTTTAACACACAGACACACATACACACACACGGATAATTGTGTAATTAAAACTTGTCTCTGTACTTTTCGATTGCGAGGATCCAACATGGCGGCGAGAGGGGAGGCAGCGCTTTCAGTACCTCCTCAACAACGGGGTCAGAGAGACGCATGGATACGCTTAGATTCGACCTGCTGAGAAACTCCTAGCAAAATTCCACTAAAGAGAGATCGGCTGGGAATCGGTAGGATTTTTGGAGGTGACAGTCTGCGCTAGACGAGTGAATCTCCGCCACGCAGCGCAGAGGTCCAGACCCGCCAGCTGCCTGTCGGCTGCCTGCACGCGGCCCCCGCGTCAGGGCGGATAGCCTCCGAGGCGCAGCGCAGCAGGAGCGGTGCAGGGACTCTAGGAAGAGGTCTCTCGCCAAGCCTTCATGAAATAGCAAACCGGGAGCTGAAACCAACCAGAGACAGACCAGTCCCACCCCTCCCTTCGGACACTCCGGCAAGGAGCCTGGGGCCCGCCATAGCAGAGTGGTGACATCACCAGAGTTCCGCCCACAGAATTCCTTCCCAGCGGAATCCACATTAGCAGGTGTGTGACTCCCACCCCCTCCAGATACAAGCAGCCAGGAAACCACCGGGGACATGTCTGAAGGGAAGGAGAGGGGATTCCAGATCCCCACCTCCCCTTAACACCAGCAGCGACACCCAAGATCTTAGCCGCCAGTTTCTGGCGGCATGCCCACCAAAGGGGTCTGGAAAAATTAAACTGTTGGTTCCCAGATCACCCCACCACAGCACTGGGGCTTAGATGAATGACAGAGAGGGTGTTCATCGTTCGGGATATAGGACACGCGGTGGGGCTGCAAGTGTAATCAGATCCTTGGGGAACCGCCTCTGGTGAACAGGACCTGGCTGGCTGGCTGGGAGGAGGAACAGGGGGAGGGGCCGGATAAGTGAAAGGGCTCTGGACTAACAGGATTGAGAGACTCCCAGGAGCCACCGTACAGGGATTTCTGTCGCACATAGAGGGCAGAAGCTCGGCTCAGAGGGCACAGCTCCGCCTATTGGAAGAGAAGAAAATGGGACTCAGCCATTGAACAGGGGATGCCAGCATGGCAGAGATCTGATGTCATCGGAGAGCAGCCGAGGAGAAAACTTCATCGGTGCCAGCGGCGACGGAAACAGTTGGTCCCCTGGTAGGGAGGGTGAGTCACAGATATCCGAGTCTCTCTCGCTTTGTCGTCGAGCCAGAGGGGAGGAGCGGGGCTGCCGCACGCGCCCGCAAGGTAGGCAGACCTGCGACCAACCTGCAGATCAGGCCCAGCGGTCTGCAGGCGTGGTAGGAGGGGCAGGGCAGAGCCACCGCCCGTGCCGGTAGGAGGGACAGGGCAGAGCCACCGCCTGCGCAGGCAAGGTAAGCAGACCTGCGACAGACCGGCGGATCATGCCCAGTGGCCTGCCAGCGTGGTACACACTTCACCCCAACTGGAGTAGGGGCAGAGCAGAGCCTTTGCCTGCGCCCAGATCAGGCCCAGCGGCCCGCGTGTGTGGTGGTCAAGTGACCCCAATTGGAGTGGGGGCGGAGCGGAACTGACACCCGTGCCTGCAAGATGGGCAGACCTGCGACCAACCTGAAGATCAGGCCTAGCGGTCCCCGGGCGTGGTAGGAGGGGCAGGGCAGAGCCTTCGCCCCCACCTGCAAGGTAGGCAGACCTGCGACAGAATGGCGGATCAGGCCCAGGGGTCCGCGGGCGTGGTAGACACCTCACACCAATTGGAGGAGGGGCAGAGCAGAGCCCCCGCCCACACCTGCAAGGGACACTTTTCAACTATACAAGAGCAATATAAATATATAGGGGGGGAAAAAATTTCAAAAACACAACAGTTTCACCAAGAAGAAAGAAACGCAAGCAGTATGAAAAGACAAGGAAAGAAAGGACTACAAGCAATGCAGGTCAGCTCAACTTTAGAAGAGGTAACAGCTGCAGCAGATGGAATGTCAGATAAAGAATTCAGGATATACATGCTTCAGATGATCTGGAGTATCAAGGAAGAAATTAGACAGCAAAATCAGACAATGAAAGATCACTTCGACAAGGAATTACACAAACAAATCCAGGAAGCAAAGGATCAACTATACAGGGAGATAGAGGTTATAAAAAACAAACAAACAGAAATCCTGGAAATGCAGGAAGCAATAAACCAACTTAAAAACTCAATTGAGAGTACTACCAGCAGAGTAGAACACTTAGAAGATAGAACATCAGACAATGAAGACAAAGTATTTCGACTTGAAAAGAACATAGACAGCTCAGCAAGACTGTTAAGAAACCATGAGCAGAACATCCAAGAAATATGGGATAACATTAAGAGACCAAACTTAAGAGTCATTGGGATACAGGAAGGTATAGAACTCCATACCAAAGGAATGAGCAATTTATTCAATGAAATAATAAGAGAAAACGTCCCAGACTTGAAGAATGAGACAGAATCCCAAATTCTAGAAGCCTACAGGACGCCGAATGTGCAAAATTATAAGAGATCCACACCTAGACACATTATAATGAAGATGCCCAACATACAGAATAAGGAGAGAATTTTAAAAGCTACAAGAGAAAGGAAGCAGATTATATTTAGGGGCAAGCCAATCAGGATAAGAGCTGATCTTTCAACACAGACTCTGAAAGCTAGAAGATCCTGGAATAACATATTTCAAACACTGAAAGAAAATGGGTTCCAACCAAGAATTGTGTATCCAGAGAAATTAAGCTTCAGGATGGAAGATGAAATTAAAACCTTCCACGATAAACAAAAGTTAAAAGAATTTGCAGCTAGAAAACCATCTCTTCAAAACATCCTCGGCAAAACATTACAGGAAGAGGAAATGGAAAATAACAATGAAAACCAACAGTGGGAGGTAGGACAGTAAAGGGGGGGGGGATAATCATAGAGGAAAACAAACCATGTTTAGTAACATAAATAAACAAATATGGCTGGAACAACAACCCATATCTCAATAATAACCCTAAATGTTAATGGCTTAAACTCACCAATTAAGAGACACAGGCTAGTAGAATGGATCTCAAAACAAGACCCAACAATATGCTGCCTACAGGAGACACATTTGATAGGAAAAGACATACATAGGCTGAAGGTGAAAGGTTGGGAAAAATCATATTACTCATATGGACTTCGGAAACAAGCAGGAGTGTCCATACTCATATCAAATAAAATAGATTTCAAGCCAAAGTTAATCAAAAGGGATAAAGAGGGACACTACATACTGCTTAAGGGAACCATACACCAACAAGACATAACAATCATAAATATATATGCCCCAAACAATGGTGCAGCTATGTTCATCAAACAAACTCTTCTCAAGTTCAAGAGTCTAATAGACCACCATACAATAATCATGGAAGACTTCAACACACCTCTCTCGACACTGGACAGATCTTCCAAACAAAAGTTGAATAAGGAAACTATAGAACTCAATAACACAATTAATAACCTAGACTTAATTGACATATATAGAATATACCACCCAACATCAAGCAGTTACACTTTTTTCTAAGCAGCACATGGATCCTTCTCAAAAATAGATCATATATTATGTCACAGGGCAACTCTTAGACAATATAAAGGAGTAGAGATAATACCATGCATCGTATCTGATCATAATGGAATGAAACTGAAAATCAACGATAAAAGAAGGAAGGAAAAAGCATACATCACTTGGAGAATGAACAATAGGTTACTGAATGATCAATGGGTTATAGAAGACATCAAGGAGGAAATTAAAAAATTCTTAGAGATTAATGAAAACACAGACACAACATATCGGAATCTATGGGACACATTGAAAGCAGTTCTAAGAGGAAAATTCATTGCTTGGAGTTCATTCCTTAAAAAAAGAAAAAACCAACAAATAAATGATCTCATGCTTCATCTCAAAATCCTAGAAAAAGAAGAGCAAAACAACAGCAAAAGAAGTAGAAGGCAAGAAATAATTAAAATCAGAGCTGAAATTAATGAAATCGAAACAAAAGAAACAATTGAAAAAATTGACAAAACTAAAAGTTGGTTCTTTGAAAAAATAAACAAAATTGACAGACCCTTAGCCATGCTAGCGAAGAGAAGAAGAGAGAGAACTCAAATTACTAGCATATGGGATGAAAAAGGCAATATCACAACAGACACTTCAGAAATACAGAAGATAATCAAAAATTATTTTGAATCCTTATACTCCAATAAATTAGAAGATAGTGAAGGCATCGATAAATTTCTGAAGTCATATGATCTGCCCAGATTGAGTTAGGAGGATATAGACAACCTAAACAGACCAATATCAATCGAGGAAATAGAAGAAACCATCAAAAGACTACCAACTAAGAAAAGCCCAGGACCGGATGGGTATACAGCAGAATTTTACAAAACCTTTAAAGAGAAACTAATACCAATACTTTTCAAGCTACTTCAGGAAATAGAAAAAGAGGGAGAACTTCCAAATTCATTCTACGAGGCCAACATCACCCTGATACCTAAACCAGACAAAGACACTTCAAAGAAAGAAAACTTCAGACCAATATCTCTAATGAACCTAGATGCAAAAATCCTCAATAAAATTCTGGCCACTCGGATACAAAAACATATAAAAAAAATTGTGCACCATGATCAAGTAGGATTCATCCCTGGGATGCAAGGCTGGTTCAGTATACGGAAATCAATAAATGTTATTGACCACATCAATAGACTTAAAAATAAGAACCATATGATCATCTCGATAGATGCGGAAAAAGCATTCCACAAAGTACAGCATCCCTTTATGTTCAAAACTCTAGAAAAACTAGGGATAACAGGAACATACCTCAATATTGTAAAAGCAATCTATGCTAAGCCTCAGGATAGCATCATTCTGAATGGAGAAAAATTGAAGGCATTCCCTCTAAAATCTGGAACAAGATAGGGATGCCCTCTCTCACCACTTCTGTTCAACATAGTTCTCGAAACACTGGCCAGAGCAATTAGACAGACGAAAGAAATTAAAGGCATAAAAATAGGAAAAGAAGAACTTAAATTATCACTATTTGCAGATGATATGATTCTATACCTAGCAGACCCAAAAGGCTCTACAAAGAAACTATTAGAGCTAATAAATGAATTCAGCAAAGTGGCAGGATATAAAATTAACACGCATAAATCAAAGGCATTCCTGTATATCAGCGACAAATCCTCTGAAATGGAAATGAGGACAACCACTCCATTCACAATATCTTCAAAAAAAAATAAAATACTTGGGAATCAACCTAACAAAAGAGGTGAAAGACTTATACAATGAAAACTACAGAACCCTAAAGAGAGACATAGAAGAAGATCTTAGAAGATGGAAAAATATACCCTGTTCATGGATAGGCAGAACTAACATCATCAAAATGGCAATATTACCAAAAGTTCTCTATAGGTTTAATGCAATGCCAATCAAAATCCCAACGGCATTTCTTGTAGAAATAGAGAAAGCAATCATGAAATTCATATGGAAAAATAAAAGACCTAGAATAGCAAAAACAATGCTAAGCAGGAAGTGTGAATCAGGCGGTATAGCGATACCAGACTTCAAACTATACTACAGAGCAATAGTAACAAAAACAGCATGGTACTGGTACCAAAACAGGCAGGTGGACCAATGGTACAGAATAGAGGACACAGAAACCAATCCACAAAACTACAACTATCTTATATTTGATAAAGGGGCTAAAAGCATGCAATGGAGGAAGGATAGCATCTTCAACAAATGGTGCTGGGAAAACTGGAAATCCATATGCAACAAAATGAAACTGAATCCCTTTCTCTCGCCATGCACAAAAGTTAATTCAAAATGGATCAAGGAGCTTGATATCAAATCAGAGACACACCGTCTGATAGAAGAAAAAGTTGGCTACGATCTACATACTGTGGGGTCGGGCTCCAAATTCCTCAATAGGACACCCATAGCACAAAAGTTAATAACTAGAATCAACAAATGGGACTTACTCAAACTAAAAAGTTTTTTCTCAGCAAAAGAAACAATAAGAGAGGTAAATAGAGAGCCTACATCCTGGGAACAAATCTTTACTCCTCACACTTCAGATAGAGCCCTAATATCCAGAGTATACAAAGAACTCAAACAATTAGACAATAAGAGACCAAACAACCCAATCAACAAATGGGCCAAGGACCTGAACAGACACTTCTCAGAGGAGGACATACAATCAATCAACAAGTACATGAAAAAATGCTCACCATCTCTAGCAGTCAGAGAAATGCAAATCAAAACCACCCTAAGATACCATCTCACTCCAGTAAGATTGGCAGCCATTATGAAGTCAAACAACAACAAGTGCTGGCGAGGATGTGGGGAAAAGGGTACACTTGTACATTGCTGGTGGGACTGCAAATTGGTGCAGCCAATTTGGAAAGCAGTATGGAGATTTCTTGGAAAGCTGGGAATGGAGCCACCATTTGACCCAGCTATTCCCCTTCTTGGTCTATTCCCTAAAGACCTAAAAAGAGCATGCTACAGGGACACTGCTACATCGATGTTCATAGCAGCTCAATTCACAATAGCAAGACTGTGGAACCAACCCAGATGCCCTTCAATAGATGAATGGATTAAAAAATGTGGCATTTATACACAATGGAGTATTACTCTGCATTAAAAAATGACAAAGTCATAGAATTTGCAGGGAAATGGATGGCACTAGAGCAGATTATGCTAAGTGAAGCTAGCCAATCCCTAAAAAACAAATGCCAAATGTCTTCTTTGATATAAGGAGAGTAACTAACAACAGAGTAGGGACGAAGAGCATGAGAAGAAGATTAACATTAAACAGAGATGAGAGGTGGGAGGGAAAGGGAGAGATAAGGGAAATAGCATGGAAATGGAAGGAGACCCTCAGGGTTATACAAAAGAACATACAAGAGGAAATGAGGGGAAAGGGAAAAATAATACAAGGGGGAGAAATGAAGGTCAGTAGAGGGGGTAGAGAGAGAAGAGGGGTGGGGAGGGGAGGGGAGGGGGGATAGTAGAGGTTAGGAAAGGTAGCAGAACATGACAGTCACTAGTATGGCAATATGTAAATCAATGGATGTGTAATTGATGTGATTCTGCAATCTGTATATGGGCTAAAAATGGGAGTTCATAACCCACTTGAAGCAAAGTGTGAAAGATGATATATCAAGAACTATGTAATGTTTTGAACAACTAACAATAAAAAAAAATAAAAAAAAATAAATTAACCTATATAGAAGATAAAAAAAAAAAACTTGTTACAAGCGCTTAGTGTAAAAGAGAAAAATAACAGTGTTCTCTAAGACAGAATAACAGAACAGGAAGTAGATTAGACTGCAAGGTCTGGAGGGCTCTCTGACACCTCGGTATTTAAAGGAAATCTGAAGAATGAGTAGGTGTCAGGGATTCAGAGACGAGGGCATGTTGTGCCAGGGAGAGATGGGTCAACAGAAGCCCTGGCGATGGAAAAGGGTAGGGCTCAGGGGAAGGTCAGAGGTCTGTCCAGTGTGTCTGGAGTTTGCTCAGCAGTGAGAGGGGTGCCCAGGGATGAAGGCCCTACAGGATCCCTGTTACAGATTCTATATGTTTGAAATTATCTGCAAAAAACCCCGACATTTCTCTATTTATTCATTTGTAAATGTATTCCAGCAACACTTTGGAGAATGCTTATCCAATATTTCTTTTTAACAGTTTTTTTTTATCATCATTACCATACCATAAGCAAGATAAGAAAATAAACACTCATTTAAAAAATAAAGAAAAACAAAATACCCAGAATTGTGAGGATTGCCCTTCTTAGGTTTGTCTGTCCACCATGGAAATTTTCTGAGGGTTTAAACGAAGATTCAGTCTCAGCAGGGCCAAAGCTGTGCTTCTGTCTAATGGCTCCTATTTTACGATACTTATTATTTGGTATTTATTTCATTAAGAGATTTGTATAAATGTTTCTTTTTTTCATTCTTTTAAAATTTAATCCTGATGGCAACCTTATGCAGGAAATATCAAGGTTATTCTTAATTAGCAAACCAGAGCTCAATAGATACACTCAATTACCTGTAAACTAAAATTAGATCCCCTTGCCTGGACACTGAGTTGCTGTTAATTTTGCTTTAGGCCTCTGCCCCAAAGGGTCTGTTGGTCCCCAAAGTCTCCCCCCATCCTCTAAAATGGTTTAAATCTGGACTTGAATAATTTGGGCTTCAGATCAGACTGTGGCACTTTAAAGCAGCTTTTTTTTTTTCTTTTCTATTTAGAAACAGAACTTCAGTATGTGAGCAGAAGTTTCTGGGTGTCAGACCTTATCAGAATGGGGAGAAAACTTATCAGCTGCTCCTGTCTGCTGCTGCCTATGCTCCAGTGACAACTGATGTCTTAAAAAAGGATAACAGCCTTTGGTTGATGTTTCTCACTGACAGCATCAAGATTGGGGGTCAATTTCAAGCCTGTCGCTGCTGGACCCTCACAGAGCATCTGGTCCAGCCCTTTGCCTTCAGACTGGGGTAGACCTAATCAATCAACCCATCCATCAAGGTGTAGACCCCTGCTACAACATTCAGGATGTAGTTGTGAGGTTACATTTAGGTTTAAGGAACAACTAGAGAACACTATAGCATTTATCAGAATAAAAAGCAAGCATTCTTTCCAAGGCAAAAAAATCCATTTATAATGTTATATTTTATGACAATTAGAAAAAACTATGTATCACCAATAATGAATTACAAGGCAACAGGAACTTCTAAAAAGATTATCTTAAAGAGATAACTCTTTTTTTATGGCTCCCACAGGATCTCCCTGTATTTGTTGTTTGTGTTCACGGATCTGCACATAAGCTGACTGGGTCCCAAACTGACTGCTGGTCATCTCTGCTTCCCCTTTTCACGTCTATAAGTTTTATTTTTTGTATAAATCAGATCTGGTGGATAGTTAAATATCTCAGTTCTTCAGGTGTTCGTTTTCATAAGCTACATGTAGATGCATTTATATATTCAATTATACATATCATATATATATATATATATATATATATATATATATATATATTTGCAATCGTAAGTGTGATATCTACTCATGAAAGGAAATAAAACTTTACCAGTAAAATACAATGGGTTTTCCTATTAGGATAAAATTGCAATTTCTTCATCTTCATATTCTTTTAAAAACATGTATTCGTTGTTCTTGCTCATAAAATCCTTGACTCATAAGTTGAAATTCAAAAAGAAGTTTAAGAACAAAAACAACAGCTAGATCAAAAATGCAAATAATTCTACTCTAAGTATTGATCTATTTTGGTTCAGTTTTAAATGTAAGCATTAAAATAGTCTATAGATAACTTTTACTTTTAGTCACTTCTCAATATTTTTTTTACATAGATACTTTTCTGTGTTGTTCCATTTTCTTTGTAAATATCATTTTAATCACTTCATAGTGTTTCACCCAGTGAATAAATTAAGACTATTTACCACTCCCCTACTGCTGGGCATTTACATAATTTCCAGTTTACATATTTATAAATAACTCTGTGATGATTATCTATGGAAAATATGTTTCGCACATATTACTTTCTAAGTGAAGATTAACTGAAAGGCATTACTGTGAAGAAAAGCAGTAGCATATTTATATTACAGAAAGAGATTTTCAAATAAATTTGCAAGTGGATTTTCCTGGTTCACCACCAACAAACTCTTATAATAAACATAGAATAATAACTAATATTCTAGATAGAATAGACTATCAATTAATATTCTACATGAAATAGAATATTACATAATATACAGAGAATATTATCATTTTTAAAATAGTTATTGTTTCATAAAATTTCAGATGATGTAGATTTTATTAATTCTTTTTATTATTGGTTGTTGAACCTTGCATCATATGTCCCTATTTACTCTTATTTTTTAATATAAATTACTAGTTTGTAACCCCCTCCCCATTTATGTTTGGGGGTTCCTATGGTTTTTAAAATCAGTTAGCTTAATATTTTTATATGCTAAAATATCAGCTCTTTGCTACAAATATTTAAAATATTTTTCTATTCTGACATTTGTTTCTAATGAACTATTTTTCACAGTGGTTTTAGATTTACAGAAAAAAATGCAAATAGAAAACATGAGTTATTGAGTGCTCTGACTGGGGCTACCAGTAGGAGAGGAAGAACACGGAGATGAAGTACTGTTCTATCATATCATAGGAAAGAGATCCATTAATGTGACCCACTCATCACCACTAATGCTGACCTTGACCACCTGGCTGAGGCTGTGATCTCCAGACTTGCCCACTAAAATTACCTTTTTTTCATACTGTACTCCACAGAAGAAAGTTGTTATGTACAGTTTACCCTTAAAGGGTGGGGAGTTAGTCTCCCATCTCCTGTAGGTGGACAATTCACATAAAGTATTTGGAATTTTTCACCATGGGAGAACTTATGTCTAATTTCACATTTATTTATTTGTCCAATTATTTGTTTACATCCATTATGAAGTCATGGATATTTATTTTATATTTTGGAGAAAAATCAAACACACTTTTATTTACTTAGTTATTCAGCTCGTACCAACTTTGGTCACTGAAAGTTCTTTTAATTGATTACTCCATTTTTTGACACAGTCCTATCATTGTGGATATGGTTTTTGCTTTTTGACTTCTGTTATGTGGTTTTGTACCTGCCTGTGAATGTATCTGTATAATGTGTATAAAAATTTTGCCTGTGAGTGTGTATGTCTTTTAAATGTCATCTTACTGATGTTGATGGTGGGGTAGGCAATAAATCATTTAAGAAACCTTGAAGCAATAAGATGTCAACTTTATTTGATTGGGGAAAGGGCCTTTCATTGGAATCAGATAGACCTCAGTTTGAAAATCACTATGGGAGGTAATTATTGCATTAATGACCTTCAATAAATTATGTTTCCTAAAATCTATATCTTACAGAGATGACTATGAACACATACCCATCCCACAGATGGTCTCTAAGTTTTGCAATGTAATTTTTTTTAGCCAGTCTGTTGAAGCTAATGTCAATAGAAAGATTTGATAAGCACTTGCAAGCAAGCTTGAACTTTTGGAATCTGTTCCCATCGTGTGAGAAAACTAGAGCTATCCTGCCAGAAAGACCACATTGAAGAGACCAACCTACAGACAGACAGGACAGCTGACTAGACATATAAATGCACCATCTTACAACAAATAGTCTCATCTGGGTCTCCTGATAACTACACAAGCATGTGCTAACAGAAGAATCTCTTAGCTAAACCCAGCCCCAAATGCTAAACCACGGGCAAATAAAATGTTTATAATCCAATATAACATGGGTAGATCAGCATATTGAAAAAGATTACAATGGTGTTCCTTTCACAGAAATGGATAATGAACACTAGTTTTTTGTTGTGGTTTTTGGTATTTTAAGCTTATTATTTTAATTCCCTGAACTTCAGTTATCTACACTGGATAGGAAGAATAATACCCACTCTTGCTCACCAAGTTGAGCATTAGATAAATTGAGACCCTGCTTATTAAGTGTCCCACCCAGTGCTGGGATGCAGAGGTGGACCCCACCAAACTTTGGCTGCCTGAGCAAAACCTTTCGTTTCCTAAATCAAAACCACTAGGATAATTTTTCCTTTTCCATGCTGTTAGATAAATAAGAGTCTTTATGAAATAAAAAACACATTGCCAGTTAGGCTTCTTCAATGCAATAGGAAAGGGATTATCAACCAATGGCCTCAGTCACAAAAATGCAAGCTCCCAAGGATGCTGCCTGACAGAATAACATGACTTTCCAATGCCATTTCTTTTTGGACTCATAAAAACATCTGATTTCTAAAAATCTGAAGCCATACCTGCTTTTCTATATTCCTACATGGAAGCCTGAGTGCTAAACTGTGTTTTGTATATTTAATGTGAGAATATAAATATATATCTTGGAAAGAGACATCTGTGGGCATGGCTTGGAAAACCAATCATTCTGGAAGAAAGTTAGACTAGGAGATAAAGACAGAAAATCAGCACCTCAGTCTCTTGGTGAGATTCATAAAACACTGGGTTCATTTACAATTTAGCAAAACCATTTAAAAATGAGGCTGGATAGGTGCGTTGTCATCATTGATTCACTCCAAATCTTTTCTTTCATCATATTAGATATTGTCATCTCCAAATTGACAAAAAGAATGCAATCAGTTATATGTCATAACATATTGGGGAAAAGGGTATTCAATATCTGACCTACTAACAAAGTAATTACTTAAATTATCTGATTCTCAGCATTTCTTCATCTGCCAATTTGGGGTTAGGCAACCTCATTTTAGAAATACCATTTAGAGACTTAACAAACATATATGGCATTTACACACATATAAAGAAATACCAAGACATATGGATAAATAATCACACAAAAATACACACCCAAATACACACATAAAAATAAATACTACCCCATACCCACACAAATATGCTTCTTACCAAGTCTTGACTACTTCTGTGAATTTTCTATTACTTTTTATTACTATTTTCTATTACTTTTTTGCATAACTTTCATCAGGACTCAGCCCAAGGGTAAGATAAGATGATGTGATACTAACAGAGCCCCCAGTAGACACATACATGTGGGTATGAGGGTGGTGAGTAATACAGAGGAAGGGAGGACAACATTCATTAGGAATCAAATGCCTTTCCATTCTAAGTAATATCTGACATTTTATTTTCAGAAGGGGGCAGTCATAAAAGAAAAAAATAATCCTAGACTCTGATTCTGCCTGTTCCAGTAACTTATTTTGTAATCTTCTGCAGTGACTTTGCTCCCTTCAATATTAGTTTCTGATTGCTTAAAAAAAAGGGTGGGGGTGGATTTCATTCCCAGCTGGAATAGAATAAGCTCACAATATCCCATCTATCCTGATGATTACCGTGAAAGCATATGGACAGGATGTGGCAAGCAAGTACTTGACATCTCTGAAAGTAAAATCTTGCAGCTTGCTTGGGAAGAGGGAAGTTCAAATTTAAGAAATGACCAAAATGGCACTCTGGTGTTTTTTCTCCTTTGGATCTCAGATTGGACCCAAGAACAAAACTTCACAGCAGACGCAGATAGCGAAAACTAGAAGAAAATGTTCAACCAGAAAAGGGACCCTTGTGAGTGAGAGCTAATTGTTCTTCTTTTCTTTCTCTTTCCTGACTCAGATGCCAGGTTATATGGCTGAATGATGGTGAGGGCAGTGCAGAGATGTGGACGATGAAAGACCCCAAAGAAAAAGCCATTCCCATGGTCAGATAACCTGTGCTCTGGAGAGGGAAGCCACATTGTCCATTTTTCTCTCAGTGCTTTTCCCTAAGGTCAGCCCCAGTTATGTTGAAAATGGACAACAATAGATAAAATCTTAAGAAAAATGCTTCTTTTTTTGTCAAAGGAAAAGACACAGAGGAAAAACGACTTTTCAGAATGCAGAATCATTCTACAGCCAACAGGATGAGCCAAGAGAAACTTCAAGGTCAAATCTGGAGGGACAGGTCAGTGGTAGAGCGCTTGGCTAGCAAGCAAAATGTCTTGGTTTCTATCCCCAGCATGGCAATGAATGAATGCATATCAAGTTTACACCTGAGTTGCAAATGCACAGAACAGAACAGACCCACGAGCAGGTAAAGACTGAGAAATGAAGTAGAATAGAAGCCATCACCCAAACTTTATATCATCAAACTGACCTCTGAGTGGTACTTTCATAAATGGGCACATACAAACTAAATAGTAGAGACTTCACAAACTGACCTGATATCGGAACCTCAGTCCACAGAAGGCAAGACAAACTGTGATGTGTACCAAACCTAACCTGTTGAAACAGACCAAAAGCCACCCATATTCTCCAGATGATTTTAACAGGAACTAAAGTTTCCCAGCATAACACTTTACCATCCCATGACACAATCCAAAATGAATTGACATAAAGGAACCAGGAAAATGTAAGCAATTCTCAAAAGTAGGCACTGGTACATGGATCCAATCTGCATTATCACCTGTACTAGTAGAGTTTGTTCAGAAAAGTTTTTATATTTGTAAATGGTTAAACAAAAATAAGAATAATGCTTATAAAATATGTAAACTCTATATAATTCAAATTTTAGTGTCTATGAGTGATTTTTACTGGAACACACCCACACCTGTTCACTTATGGGTTGTCTATAGCAGCTTTCATTCTACAATGGCAGAGCTGAGTAGCAGCAACAAAGACCATAGTTTCACAAAGCCTAAAACAATTTCTATGTGACCATTAAAGGAAAAGTGTGCTGACTCAGGGTAAGGGAAAACAAAACCAAATAAATAAATCCAATTCTTGAGAAGACCTAGAATTATCAGACTTTTATGTAGATATTATAACTATGTTCAGTGAGGCATTAATAGTCTTGTACTCTTTATTGTTTTGATTTTATTCACACACACACACACACACACACACATACATGTAATATCACTGAGCTACACCCTCAGCTCCACAATCAGTCCTCTTGAAATGAATGTAAAGACAGGAGTTCTCCGAGGAAAAATATAATTTTTAAAACAGAACCAAATGAGACTGATAGAATGGAAAAATATAATATTTCAAATTTAAAAATTGATTAAATTGATTTAAAATAGCAAAATAGAGATCATACTAAAAAAAAAAATCAGTGAATATAAAAGAAAAATTGAGATATGGAGGCTGGCAGACCCAATACCAAAAAGTCTAATGTTCCTGTCACTGGAGTCCCTGAGCAAAGGAGAAAGAGATTAGGTTAGAAAAATACATTTGAAATTACAGCAGCTTTCTCTCAAATCTGATAAAAGACATGGATCTACAGGTTTGGGAAGCTCAGAAACCTGAACTATCAAGATAACCTCAAATAAAATTATACCCCGATACATTCTAATGAAATTAGAGAAAAACCAAAGGTAAATGAAGGAGCTGGAAACAAATAGTTAATAAAAATTCCAAAGTCTACAACAGAGTGATGAACATGTCATCCCAGAGAAAGGATTTGGAAATAATGATGGAAATTTATGATTGTAAGAAAGTAAATATTTTGATACCCTCAATGAGCAAATGACAGGTTCGTCTGAGAAAAATGAACATTAAATATCAGGAACATTAAATGACTTGACTTGACCAAAGTAACTCTCAGGCAAGTGGGAGAAAAGGAAGGAAAGAAAGAAGAAAGGAGGGAGAGAAGAAAGGAAGGAGAAAAAAATGAAAGGAAAAGATGGAGGATGAGTGGGTGAAGGGGGAGAGAGAGAGAGAGAAAGGAAATAATAATCTTGTTGAGAATAGATGGGGTTAACAGGGATATTAACACCAACTCTTGTTACCATAAGTTTTTTCCTTAGGGATAAGAAGAAAATGGGGATTTTTAAAGCTGTAGTATTTTAGGAGAAGGCAGTGCTCACTAAAGCAACTTGGTCATGGTTTGGGACACCTGACTTCCCCTGGGCATTGGTAGGGAAAGGAAAGATGGAAGAGGGCCAATGAAATATCTTGCCAACTTGGAGATTTTTGCTGAAGTGATGTTTGAAAGGTCAGAGGTGAGGAGCAGCACCTCTTTTTTTTAACATAAGGACAAATCTTCTGGGAAATTCAGTAATAAAAGATAACACTCACTTCAATGCCAAGAAAAATTAGATGAATTGTTTGTTGATGATATATAGTCAGGAAAAGGAAAGTGAGAAGAGAGATTCTTGGCTAAACTCTCCAATATTTTGGCAGAGTATGGCTTGTCTTTTTTCCTCCGAATTCTCCTTGTTTTTCTCCTGTTCCTTCTCTTCATCATTTTCCTCCTCCTCCTCCTTTTCCCTTTCTTCTCCTCCACCATTCTCTTGCTCCTCATCTTCCTCCCCCTTGTCTTCCTACTTCTCTGTCCCTTTCTCTTAAACTCATGTGCGTGCGCACACGCACACACACACACACACACACCCACACCAATGAGGATCCAAATGGTGGTCTTCAATCTTTATAGCCATCTTAAGAATTCTGACACACCAGAGTGGTCCCTAAAGAATTCCAGATGTCAATAGGACCTGTGAGGTCTTCTTGAGGAAATTAAAAAGAAAAGAAAACAAAAAACAAAAAGCTCTCAAAGTTACTATTTGGAACCTAAAACTTTAGGGTTTCAGAGAATAAAACAAGGGAGAAGAAAGATCATGTTTTGGAAAAGTGTTCTGAGATACTGAGATTCACAGAATCAATAAGACCCAAGAAGGTCCCTGGCTGTGTTGCAAAATATAGGAATTCAACGGGCTTTCAGTTAAGACCCAGAGCAATTTATCTAAATTCCTTAGGAGAAGTGAGCAAAAAATCTGGATGAACACCATCACAGTTGATGAGTCTAACCTCTAGTTACGGAACAGAGAAAGGACCTCTTCCAATACCCAGGGACAGCATGAAAAACCACAGATGCAGTGAATTGGGCATCAGCAGTCCCCGGGGGGACAACTGTGCCCGGGTTTCCAGGGAGTGAGATAAGAATGACATACACTGCCCCTTGTGAAGATCAACTAAAGCAAGATAACTTAAGGATATAAAGATATTTTGAACAAGACCAATATTTTAGAAAAATAAATACCTCTTCTATTTTCCCTCCCAAGCCTGGGTTGATCTGGCATAACCTTTTAGCATCTGACATTTTCTCTCTCTCTCTCTCTCTCTCTCTCTCTCTCTCTCTCTCTTTTTGTTTGACAAGGCAGGGTGGGAAAACTCCATGTTCAACATAATAGACACACACACACACACACACACACACACATACACACATATATTGTTTCTTTTTAATGAAACAGATGGCTGACATTGAAAGGAAAAACCCCAGAGGTGGGTGATATACTAGCAAAGGAAGGTTGAGTCCCAAGGATAGTTTGGCCAGTCCTGCTGCTCTGGCCATTGAAGAACAAAAATTGGACAGAGGAGAGATGGAGAAGTGATATAAAATTGATTAAAATTTGGCAGGAGGAAAAAGTTCCTGGAAGAGAGTCAGATACATCCTATTTGTGTAGACTTGACTAAAAGTCTCATTTCTTCAATTTTGTTCAGATTTTAAATTTAATTTAATTTTATTACTATTATTATTATTATTATTATTATTATTATTATTACATAAAACTGAGCTGTAGGGACTTACCTTAAACAATTAGAAGAATGAAACAAGATATTTCTTTAGGTGACTTCCAATGAGAAGTGATCCCATTATTGTTCTGTTGACAGTGTTTTCAAAGATGTGACTGACAAATAAACAAATCCAAAAATTATTAGGCATGATTATTTTCCAATTAGATGTTCACTCGTTCCAAATGAGGTGATCAGCATCAAAGGAAGTTTGCAGGTGCACCTTGCCATTTCCCTGATTTTATGCTCCGTGTTGATGAAGGAGGATTGGGCTTAGTAGCCTACGAAGAAAAATGCCTTCAGCAAGACTGTAGTAGCCATCGGGAAAGAGTAGGTCCCAGTTCACAACATGAGATAAGAAAAAGGATGATTCCAGAAAAACACCTCATGAGTAAGCCACATATCACAGGGTGCAAGACTGAGGTCTGGTGGAATGGAAACAGGAAGTCTGTTTCAAGTCCCAACTTAACTATATATACATATTAACTAAATATATACATATATATTTTCATTTTGTAAAATAAATGATGTGCCACACATTGATAAAGTATGAAAGCTTTCCTCCCTCTTCCCCTGTTCTTCTACTTCTCCCCTCTTCCATATTCCCAATACCTAGTGAACCTGTTGTTTCTGCCAGAGGAGCACATAGAGACAGGAATGGTAATTTATTTAAAGCCATTTCTTCCAGTGAATGTTGTCTATAAGCTGTTGGTATGTTGGTAAGATCATGAATATGTGAAGCACCAGTAACCTTCTAGAACATGATAAGCATCTACAGTAGGAATTTTTCAGAGACTTTTCAATATTCCTTTCAATGGGCTTCTTTTGGTAAAATTAATAAATGCAATTACAAACCCCTGCCTTCTTTTCTTTCAATGGAAACCAAATTTACTAAATATTAATTAGCTATTGCTCGGTGCCAAGTAATCGTTGCTGCCAAAAAAGAAGCAAATGCATGAAGGTCAAAAAATATAGCATACCATGAGAGACAGACATAGCAAAGCTCTTGTCCTGCAAAGTGGTAAATAAAATTCTGAGAGAATATATAAGATGGAAACAAGAAATATAAGCTGTACATAGGGGTAGAATTGCTCACAGAAAACTCTTTTAAGTATTTAATATTGGAGTCACTTTTGAAGACAAACAGAGTGGATTCGCATTTTGAACAAGAGAGAAGAAATGAAACTTCAGGAAGCAAGAATCACTTCCACAAGCTATGGGAGTCAGAAATATCAGGCAAGTTATTAAAAATACAAGCAGTTTAGTATTAGTGAATTTTATGGTTTGAATATGTCTCTTAAGGTTTATATGCTGCAAGCTCAAACTCCGAATGCCTAGGGTGATGGTATTTGTAGGTGGAACTTTCAGAAGTAATTAGGATTCGATGAAGTCATGAACATGGGACCCCCATGATGGCATTAGTGGCTTTGTAAGAAGAGCTGGCATGCCTGCTCTGTTTTACCACAGGATGCCCTCTGCCTGTTGACATGCAGCACAAGGTCCTTGCCAGATGCTAAGCAGAAGTCACTGCCGTGCTCTTGGATTTCCCAGATGAAGAAAGAAGCATGAGTCAAAAAAACTTCTGTGTGTCATAAATTACCCAGTCTTAGGCATTTTATTGTAGCAACGGAAAACAGACTAAGGCCATCCATAGAGCATAAAGTTGCATATAACCAAGTAATGAAGTCCAGCCCTAAAGATAGCCAGCATCCCACAGGATCTTTTTCTCCAAAGAGGAAAGAATGCAGCCTCATCTAGCAGAGTGGGAGATCAATGCAGTTTCCAGTTACAGCTCTGAGGGATACAGGGACAGGGATAAAGAAGTTGCCAAACTCTAGTACTTCTGTTACTTTCCCGTGCATGTTAATCCCTACTTTTTCTTTCAAAATAGTCATCAATGACACCTTTTAAAGCATATGAGTTCTTGGGCTTTTTTTTTTTTTTCAAGAGAAACAAAAGAGCGGGGAAGGACTGGGACTCTCTAGTGTAGGCTGAGGTATAGACTTCCCTAAGGTGAAAGCATCAACAGGCACGAGATTCTCTACTTTGGTGACTTATGATACCGATTAAGAATCTTGTGTAAGAACTGTGAGGTCTATTCACTTTGAAAGACAAGGAGAATCAGTCATTTATTTTCAAAGGAAAATAAAAGTATGTAACTTATTTTTCTGGAGGGAACGTGAAAAATTTCCAGAAAACAAGAGAAGGACAACACAAGACGTCACTGGGTCTTAATCATTGCTTAAGAACAGGATTCTTTCCACTATCTCTCTGAGTGGAGACCGTGAAGTCTTGTGGGTTCATGTATAGGATGAAGAGTTGGAATGCTTCATATGCAAAATGGGATAACACTACTATCCATCGCATGGGGGATCTGTTACTGAAAGTATCTTCCTTCTCAAATCTACTTCATTCAATAGTTTCTCCATATTTATGGCATCCCAGAACAGTTGAGGAATACATAATGATTAATAGATTCCTTTTGGGGCATTGGAAAAATCAAATTTATGAAATTGTTCCCTATTTTTTAAAATAAGGTAGATGCTCCACCGATATGAGCTTCCTTCCTCCCAGTATTGGAATGAATCATTTGATTTCGGGAAGATGTTCTAGTGATGTGGGATGTTGGATATTTATTGAATAATGACTATGATTTGGGAATCATGCGAGGGCTCAATTCTTTCTTTGAGACGTCAGCATGGAGAGGTAGGTTTATCATGCACATGGTTAACAAGCATTTGAAAAGAAGCTCAGCATTCTTAGTCATTAGGAAAATGTAAACCAAAATTACAACAAGATGCCACTTCATGCTCACTAGGAGAGCTAAAATCAAAAGAATTTGACAATGACAAATGTCTGTGAGAACAGGGAGAAATTGGAACCCTCATACAATGTGGTAGAAGGTGAAAGTGCAGTCACTTTAGTAAACAGTTTGAAAGTTCCTCCAAATGTTAAGCACCGAGTAATCATAAGACTCAGCATTTTTACTCTTCAGTGTATAATAAGAGAAATGAAATATGTATCCACAGAAAAGCTTATAGACAAATGCACATAAACAGTGCCTTCATAGTCATCAAGAGGTAGAAACAGCCTAAATATCCATCAACCAACAATTGAATTCATAAAATGTGGTCTATCCATATAATGGGTTGTTATTTGGCAATAAAAAGCAATGAAGTACTGATATATGCCACAACTTGGATGAATTCTGGACACATTATCCTAAGTGAAGAACCATTCACAGTTGACCATATTTTATATGAGCCTATTTTCCTGACATGTAAAGAATAGGCAAATCAATAGAGACAGAATATAGAATAGTGTGGTTGCCTAGGAATGGATATGGGGTTTCTTTCCAGAAGAATGTAAATGTTGCAAAATTAAGCTGTGGCTATGGTTGCATGACCCACTGAATTTACTAATACATTAAAATTGATGCTTTAAATGGTTTGTGTACAGCGAGGGAAATACTTCAGTTATGCTGTTTAAAAAATGTAGGTAAACAGAACAACCAACCAATAAGCAAACAGAAAATCCATGTTCTTTTACTCTAGAGCATTCAATAGTACGCTATGCTCTAGAGTGGACTCTGGATTTTTTGCAACCTAGTTCTAATCCAGATTTACCCCTTTTTAGCTCTATGACTTTTATGCTTATCTCTCTTAGCCTCCATTTTCCCCATCTGTTAAGTGGAAATACAGTGCCTGCATAGTAGGTTTGTAATGCGGATTAAGAAACACATGTAAAATGATCAGCAGAGGTCCTGATACACTAACTACTAGGTCAATTATTGCTTCTCTCCCATTCTTCTTCAGTTTTTCAAAAGGGATTCAGACTTAGTCACGACTGTTTTTTCTAACACCTGCAACCCATTCCCCACCCCCAAAAGCTGTCAGAGTGATTCATGGGTTAGCCATTGATGCTTTCTGTTGGTGAGACATTCGACAGACCAGCAGAATGTAATGAGAAGACCCTGGACGTGCACTTGTTCAAGGCCAAGGTAGGTTCAAAATCTGGTTCTTCTATGAGGGCCTATTAGTTAATCCTTTCAGGTTTCAGTTGTATTAACCAACAGATGCCTGAATAGGTTGTTGTAAGGGTTAAATTCCAGGAACTATGGTACCATGGGAAATACTAAGCACAGTACTGGGTGCTAGGTAGATGCTCCACCAATATGAGCTTCCGTCCCTTTCCTGCCTTTGAGTATCAATAAAATAAAATGATCTAATAAAGGGACAAAAGTCCACTTGACATAAGGGAGAAAGAACAAGAAAAAAGAAAACACCTTGGCTGATCATTTTTGCTGCCCCAAAAATCTTACCCAGAGCTTCCTAAATGACTCCAATTAAGAGGTACTTTTGTGAAGACCCATAAGTACACAGTTATTTTTTCCCCTCTTTTTACAGTGATCAGGTTAGACAGAAGGAAACTGACATTTCAATTTCACATAAAATTTGATGAAAAATTTAGAAGTCTAACCACTCCTGCTCCCCAAATTGGCATTTATTAGCATTATGAGGAGAGTTTGCAAGAAAGAACTACATCAAAAATCTGCACAAGGCTCTTAGAGAGTTGCTTTCTGGAAGTGATGATGTCTTACTGTCAGTCTTTGAAAGAAATATCAAAAAAGTAATGTGAGCTGAAGCTTAAGATTTCTCAATATGTCCATTTGAGTTACAAAGGATTTTTATGCTCCATTTCAGACATTATTTAAACATTGTTATTCCTGCAAACATGCCACACAGAGATAAGGTTTTGCTCTGAACCACATCGAAATGCAGATTGGTCTAGAAAGTCAGTTTCAAAGTGCCTTCTTGGAGGTAACTGTTTGTTAAGCCTTGGAGGAATTTCAATTGCAAACCCTTGGTGAAAGGGGGATGGGAAATGAGATTCATAATATTCTCCTTAACCATGTGATTTGCACAACACTGGTACAGTTATAATCTAAATAAAGTTCCTGGAGCCATCAGGGCATTATACTATAGCTGCTTCATTTAATCTAATGGCCCACATTTAGGTAATTTCCATGCATTTTAATCTATTTAATGATCACCTTTCTCAGGTGATTTACAGCAGCTGGATGTCTGGGGCTCTGGTACCTAGGAGCCTTGTACTGTAAAATAATCTGGGAGAAAATGCTAGTGCAAAATGCATGTTTTGTGAAGATCTACCCTCATTAAACACCACAATAATATTTGTTAAGGATGCTCACATATCTCACAAGAATTAGTATATAGGCACCCAAAGAACAGATGTGATCTTAGATTATTTTGCTAAATAATATAGAATATTTTGAAATACCAAGTCTCTTCATAGAATAGATATTTACTCATTTATAGAAGATTTCCCTAGATCAGTAATTCCCAGAATATTCTATAGAAAAAGACAAATTACCATCATTTCCTACATTCAGGGATATTTAGAGTTAACAGCATTCATTCATTCAAAGTCCTGAGAAGTTCTGCAGAGGAAGAGTGTGTTTTATTTAGTTTGGGTCATGACTCTTTCTAAATTAAGTTGATCACAGAATTACTTCCAACTTGTAACCCTCTTTTAACATCGGCAGAATATACTTCAGCACAGTTAACCTCAGTCTATACCCAATATTGGATATTCCTTGGAAAAAATAAAACATAAATTTGGAGACAGACATGTCTGGGCTTCTGTCTGGCACTTAGAAGGATTGAGATCTCACATCAGAAGCTATTTCAGCTCTCAGAGCCTTGCTTTTACCCTTTGAAAAAAAAAATGAAGATAATGAGAGCTACATTATAGCATTACTGTGCAGTTCAAGTGGGAAAACATATGCAAAATGATGAGGAAGTTCCTGACAGATAGCTGGTTTAAATTCCTCACTCTATTCTATGAAGTCTCTAAAAGGTTAGAAATGTAACCATGAAAGAGATGCTTCTAGCTTTGCCGTATCTTAGCATTTATTCTCATATCAATGTCTGCTCTTGGTTTTAGTTGACCCTCTCGATGGGTGTTTTAGAAAATCTATAATGGAGATCTCACCATAAAAGAGAATTTGCACATGCCAAGCCTTGGGCATGAACCTCATGAAGTAATTCTACATGGTTCTCCAATAGCTAACTATGGGCTTGTGTGTATGGGACATGTCTAAGATCACATAGCCAGGGCCAGAGAAATCCCTGTCATCTTGTCAAGAAGACGTTCATCTTAATAACCCTCAGGTTGTTATGGATACAAATAACTTGTTCTTAATCTTCCCGTCTGGATTAGGTAACCAGTCCTGAAGAACTTGAAGAGAAAGAAGGGTGGGGGATAAAGATATATAGAAAGAAAATTAAAAAGAAAGAAAGTCACAGAAACACAACGTGAATCAGACTTAGGACGGTCAGACAGTGTGTGAAGGTCAAAAGGAGCCCTGCTGATGTGCTGCGTCACTGTTTGGCAGAAGTTGTGAATGTGTCAGAGCCAGGCAAATGACACACGCTTTAGGCAAAGTCAAGTTCAAAGCGATTAATATAGATTAAAATAACATTTCTTTTGCCAGGATTTTGTCCATCAAATGTATGTGGAGAAATGGGAACTCTTACACTCTGCCAACAGGAATATAAATCAGTGCAGCCAACGTGGAAAACAGTATGGAGTTTCCTCAGGAAGCTTAAAATGAATCTATCATGTGGTCCAGCCCCCACTTCTGTGTGTGAAACCAAAGGGAAGGACACACACCAAAGAGAGCTGCACTCCAGTATTTACTGTGGCACTGTTCAGAGTAGCTAGGATGTGGAATCAGTGAGGGTACCCCTCAACAGGTGAATGAATAAAGAAAATCTACTGTGTGTGCATGTGTATACATATGTATACATGTGATGTGACATATTACTTATATGTATAAAGTGATATAAATATATGTATGTATGTATATATAGAGAGACCATTATTCAGCCATAAAAAGAAGAGTAAAATCCTACAAATCTGCAGCAAAATGGATGAAACTGAAGGATATTATGCTAAGTAAAATAAATGAAGCAAAGAAAGACAAATAGTACAAATACAACATGTTCTCTCTCATATGTGGACGCTAAGATATGAAAAAGGCCACTCTAAAGTAAAAGAGTGATTGCTAGAGGTTGGGAAGATTGAGAGGTGGGGGAGGATGTAGACAAGGAGGCTGGATTGATAAGTATGTGCTGTACCATATGCATGTAGGGAAATACCATGCAGAACCCCATTAGTAAGCACAATTAATACTTGTTAATAAAATTAAAATGGAATAATCTTAAATTTTAAAAGACAAAAATTTTTTTTTTAAATGCAAATAAGAAATGAGAGAACACTCGCTAGATTTCCATCCCAGTGGCCTCAAATTGTTCTCTCATCTCTCTAGGAATGTGTGGGTTGTGCTTCTAACCTCTGTGAAACACTATCAGTAAAGGTGAGAGGGATTACAAGAGTTTAATTACCTCTGATGATATAGAGGGATGGGGGAAAAAGAATACTGTTTTAGTGACATAAGTTTGAACCTGAGAATCATTTTGAGTGGATAAAGAAAAGCCTTTGGAGGACCTTGAATTCAGATGGTTTATAAAAGTAATCACATAGCTCTCTTTGAGTATGTAGAATCATGTCATATTAAATAGGCAAGAAATCCATAACTTTGAACATCTTTATCCATAACTATAACTGTTAAGAGTTAATTTGGAAATTTGGTTTTATAAATATTTTCTGGCTAAATTCATCTCATTTATTGAATGAATCAACACACGTCTATTCAATTTATGTCTATCACATATTTATGAATGCCTGGAATCAGAATAAACAAAGAAAGTATAAATAGAACTACTATGTGAACCACTAGTGGGTTAAATATCCAAATGACACAATCAGTAAATCAAAGAGAAACCTGTGAGCCCAGGTTTACTGCAGCACTATTCACGATAAGCAAGCTGTGGAGTCATCTGATTGTATCAAACAGTCAAGCTGAGGCACATTTGACTCCTTCGGATTTTATGGGGTGTATTTTGTGTAATCAGAATTTCAGGATTGAAAAGGGCATTAAAGACGGTTTAGTTTGACTCTTTAGTTGATGCTTGAGTGGCTTCTATAAAAATTCTTGCTGTGGGTTTCCAAGTTTCTGTTCGTTTACTTATAGTGAAAGGGAACTTGTACATCAACTTGCCTAAATAATAGTAGTATTAAGACAAGTGAGGATGGACAGGATCAGAACAAGGGGAAGGAGGAATTCAGCTCTGGGAGGCAACCGGACACAAAAGTGAGACCCGAAAGGGCTGAGCACATGCTGGGGGAGGGCTGCGGTGTGTCCAGATACCAGAGTGGACACCTGGAGGTTGGGAAGCTTACGGAAATCTTTGTTTATGGGGAAAGGGTTGTGTCTACATAGCAGGCACCACACTCTGAGCAGGACTTAGCATCTGCATCTCCAGGATTCAGGTGCAAAAAGTGAGGAAGTAGGGTTCAGCGTGCATTGATGAAGAGGCCGATGGAATTAAAAATATCTCAAGCTGCAGGTCAGGACTGTGGAACTGTGGTTACAGAGAGACTGAGCATAGGTTGAGATCCCAGGAACATGACTGGTTTAAAAAGGCTAAAGGAAGAGATGGTAAAGTGTGAGAATCTTTGGAGCCTGGTTTATGGATGCTCTCCATGCAGATAGGATGTAGGGTTTAAAAGAATCAGGTGAAGCTTCACAGAGAATCCACAAGCAAAACCAAGAAGGAGTATGCAGGATCATTCGGGATTCAACATTTGGTAAGTAGGTACTTAATACAAGGCCATGTGGTAGGTGCTATTGAGCAGGACAAACTCAGCCTTTCCCTGCAGGGAACTTAGTGTACCATGCCTGCTAATAGCACCCAGGGCTGATATTTGGCCACAGGCCCCCTTGATTTGACTTTAAATCCCATTGTGCATGCTTTCCACGTGGAGGCCTCTCCCAATTTCCCTGATGCTACTTTAATTTTGAACACTTGAAATGTTGAACAGAAATAAGCTGTCTGAACGCACGAAGGAAGTGCATTTTAGCAGTGGAGCAAGCAGGCTGATGCATACTGCTGGGAAGGTGTGGGGGGTGCACAGAACCTCCCTGCACTGATCTTTTTAGGAAATTGCAGAATGAAAAACAAAAGACAGATTTTCAAACTAGATTTCCTCTCTGAGAGAACATCCTGAGACATCGCTATTAGTCATAGATACATAATTTAAGGGTTCAAAAGAAGTGTCAGAAAACAATTTTCATGCCAATTTTTCAAACTCAAAATGGATGGATGAAAAAATATAGGAGGCACTGAGGTCTTGAACATGCATATTTTTCAGGCTTAATGCCCCAATGTAGCAATTATACAATCTGGTAATTGGGCAGTTACTTTTTCAAGATACCTGACATTAAATCAACTTGACAGGTGAGGGCCTGGGAGCTCGGTTTTTGAGATAAATTCATTAAAGAAGAACTTTTTAAGGCACAGCTAATAGAGGAGAATCAGATTCTTGTATGGTGCTTATAAGATGATGTCTCAAGAGAAAACCAAGATGGAAGCAAATCACCTCTGTTCATTCTCTCTCTCTCTCTCTGCCTGTCTTTCTCCCTACCATACCCATGGGCACACATACAAGCATACATGCATGAACCCACACTATAAGGAGAACTCTCTTAGCTTTGCTGGCATAGCTAATCATTGAACATTAAGATTTGCAAAGAGATTCAAACTAATAGTATATTAGCAGAGGAAAGGAAACTAGAAAATGTAATGCATGTCCAACACTGCTTGGATAGCAAGTGAGCACTTCAAATTTGACCCCCTCTCAAATGTACCTCATGTTCTCCTCTGGCAACTCCATCCACCCAATTCCCCAAACTTGGTCATTGTATTGTATTAAGATTCATCCAATGTGCAAATAAGAAACATGGGTAGTGTATTAGGCAGGTTTTCATTGCTACGACAAAATACCTAAACTAAGCATCTTAAAAGGAAGAAAGATGTATTGGAGTTCATGATTTGGGGAGTTTCTGTCTCTTGACCCTGTAACTTTTGGGCCTGTTGCAAGCCAGAATATCATGCTGGGAACCATGTGGTAGAGAAAAGTGGCTCACATTATAGTGGCTGGGAAACAGAGAGAGGATGGGGTCAAGATCCCCAAATCCCTTTTAAGGGCATTTCCCCAAAGACATAAGTTTCTTCCACTAAACCCCACCTCCTGAAGGTTCCACCATCTCCTGACAGGACTATCAGGATGAGTGCCTCCATCCATCAAAGGATAGGGCTCAGGGTGCCACAATTGTGATATGCTATGGATCTTAAGATGTGGGTCCTCCAAGAGGTCCTCGGGTCATTGGGGTCATGCCCTTGAAGAGGATTGTGCAACCTTGACCCCTTCCTATCTCACTCTGCTTTATAGCTTATGAAGTGAAGAGCTTGTTCTGCTGCATGCTTCTGCCATGAAGTGTCACCCTTGTCAAAGGCCCAAAGAACTTGGGCTGTTACACTGTAACCTCCAAAACTTGCATGAACTAAAATAAACCCTTTCTCTTCATAATTTAATTGCCTCAAGTATTTTGTTACAACAATGGGAAATTGAAAAATACAGGTAGCATATTTTATAACCACCTCCCTGCTTTCCTCTTTTTCCATCAATGTTCATATTCTATTTAATCCATTTCTTGAACACTCCTCAAAGTCTACCCTCTTGTCAGGCATGTTGGCGCACGCCTGTAATCCCAGTGGCTCAGGAGCCTCAGCAATGGCGAGGACTAAGCAACTCAGCGGGACCCTGTCTCTAAATAAAATACAAAATAGGGCTGGGGATGTGGCTCAGTCGTCAAGTGCCCCTGAGTTAATACCTGGTACAAAAAAAAAAGAAAGAAAGAAAAGAAAAAAGAAAAAGAAAAAAAAGAAGAAATATATCCACTTACCCCTGTTCCCACTGCCACCACCAATGTCCAAGGTATCATTATTACTACTGTCATCTGTTACTATGGGCACTTACATTTCCTCCTTGCCCCCACTAGAATCCATTTTCCCACACTTTAGATTATCCTAATTATCCTTTTAAAGTGTAAATTTCACTGAGTCCCCTGCTCTGCCCCATTGCTTGAAAACCTTTAGCAGCTGCTCCTTGCTCTTCAGATAACAACCCAAACCCGTCGTGATAGGACTGACCTACAGATTTACCTATGCCTCCCTTTTCTTCTACCTCTTTAGTATTTGCTCTTGTGGATCTTGCGTGTGTCTTCCTTCTTTCTGTCTTGAAGGCCTTTCACATTTCTTTCCTAATGCATGGAATCTTCCTATTTGTTCTTTAAAACACAGACGGATTTCTATATTACATGGAAGTCAAACTAATATACATAAGAAAACTTAGCAAGCTTCCCGGACTCAGATCCCTGCTATAAGCCTTCTTGTTATCACATTTATTGTTATTGTTGAAATTAGTCATTTAATAATTATCCACTCTGTTAGAACTGTAAATTCCATAATGCACAAATATGTCTTCCGTTAACCTATGTATCCTCAGTGCTGGGAGCAGTAACTGAAACCGAGTCTTCAAAAAGCATTTGTAAAATGGGTTAAGTGAAGTCTGTCGGTGACCTTTGATCTCTGGGAATCACAATGGTTTGTTCTGAGGAAATAGGTGAACCCAAAGTAAATGTGAGGTTTGGAACCTGGATTCCAAAAATGAACTTCCTGTGCCTGGGAGGGAAAGAAATGGAGGATTTCTAGGCTGACTAGAATCTTAATTAAAATGAATTGCTGCTGGTAATCATTCTAAGGACAAGATTTTGACCTTGGGCTTTGCAGAGAGAAGGAGAACACGCAGAACAAGGAGTGAAGCTCTTCTGTTCCACTCTGCACTGCGTAGGCTGTTCCTGAAATATTCTAGTCAGGTCTGGGAGCCTGGGACCTTATATATTTGAATAGACCAGAGGTGAGAGGAAAAGGATGCCAAGGGGGACTAGAAACCATGGAAACCATGAAGTGTTGTTGAGGAAGCTAAGGAGTACTGGGGAACTCTTCAAAAAATCGGAAGAATACGCATGTTTGTGAAGTAAATGGCCACATCTCCTAGAGGAGGAAGAGAGATAAGAGCCCATGGGTGAATTTTAGAGGGAGCCAACTGATGGCTTTCTGTATGGAGAACCATTTTGGCTAACCATCCTGAATCATGAGTTAGGGCCTGCCCCAAACTAAAAGAACATTCTAGAATCAGTCTTGTCTGGTGATGGAACAGGCAAACCTGTAAGGATGTGATGTTTCTACCACTTGGGTTGGTCAAATATAGACTGTGACTGGTGACATGGTGACATGATTTCAAGGATCCTTGGGGATCAGTCATAGAATGGTACTGGATTTACATTTAATTGACTTTGACTTGAGAAGCTACAGTGAGCTTAGAATCATGTTGGACTTGTTCACAAAGACTTATTTATGCCACACCACAGCTCTGTAAGTTTGATACATTACTTTTGTAATCCTGTGTTTCAGTGGGAGGAAGATGGCTTCAGAGACCATCACAAAATGGTGCAGCTGCTAAATGATTCTTTCCAGGTTCTTTTTTTTTTTTAATGATACTTAAAGGCCCTTCCAGGGATCATGTCCCTTATTTCTACCATATGGGGCTTGAACTGAACACAGCCAGCACACTTAGAAACCTAGCTACAGTGACAATCCCCTCTCCCAACTGAACAAAACGACAAGGGTCTTCAAACTGGGTCATTTCTAATTACCCAGTGTATCTCAGATTGCCGAGAATAAAGAGAGGAAGTAACAGTGGCAGAATATTTGTGATACAGGGCAAGATAGCTTTCTAATTTAATATGTTAGTTCTATTTCTAAGGGGTAAAAACACAGACTTGGCAACTAGAGAGGTTATGACTCAAGTCATTGAAGGGGGAAACCTGGAAAATTATGATCCAAACTTCATTATGCTCATAATTAGGCTAAAAATAAGAGCTTACGGCAGCTAAGGGAAAACATGAGCCACAGATATTGGATTTCCAGTAGACAAAGTTGAAGAGGAATGAATATGAGAAGTAATATTAGTGTAGGTGAAGACAGGAAAGAAATGGATGGAGTTAATAACTTAATGCATCTGGAAAAGTGGGAGAGCTATGCAGTGATAAATAGAAGTGGGAGAAAATAAACGAATAAATAAAACAAAGAATAAACGGCCAATAACAGGAGACACTAACATCCTAAGCTGCTATCAAAGGTATAAAAACATGGGAATGGATTGTAAAAAAAAAAAAAAAGAAGATTAAAAAGGAAAGAACAGAATGTACACGGCAAAAATGGGGCTATGCACTGTCCTAAAACAATTTAAGAAACCACTCATTGGTGAAAAGCATGTAGCTCTCAAACCCTTATGAAATTAGGGTGGCAATAGCATAGCCCCAAAGGTATTGATTGGACAGACACTCAGAGCATTTTCAGACATGGCTGTAATACAGTAGAAAGAGGAGATGGGAGATGTAATATGCTAGAGATTGTTTTTTTCTTCTAGAGGATGAAGAATAAATCGTGTGAAGAAGGATGGGAAGGCATATTTGAAGGAACATGGATGGATTGGGGGATCATACTCTTGGGGTTAGAACCCTGGCATTATGAGGTAGAAAAGATGTGCCCTTTACCATGTTCCCCAGATATGAGAACCTCCGTGTTCCCTCTTGGAGTGGGAATTACTAATACGTACTGTGAAACGCTGTTAGAAGTCTCCAATATGAAAAATACACATGAACGGCCTGCCAAAGGCTCCCTACATGGAAGCTATTCCAATAGCCAAGTAGGGTGATCTGGAGGAGAGCACCATTTCAAAAATGAACTGGGAGGGAGGGAAGAAAATTGACTTTGACAGAGCTTTTGTAATATTCTGGGCACAAATACACACGAATTCTTTCGGACCTCACAATAACCCTATGAAAAGCCCAATTTCCCCAAATTTCAGGAAAGCCCGTGGAGGTACAGAAAGCTTAAATTAAATAGCTTGCATCTTGCCACTAATGATTGGAAATCTGGAAATAAAACCACAGTTTCTGAACACAAAAGTTCTGTTTTGTTTTTGTTTTTTTTTTCATTACAGCAGTAAATTACAATATAAGCAACATTTTAATCTGTCTGGTACAGACGCTGGAAAGCCTGGGCCTTATTCTTCTTAGTCTTGTGCTGTATGTTATATTTGAAGGCTTTGCTTGAATGCTTTTCTTTGCACCCTCAATTCACAGGTTAGGAAAAAAGACCCTGGGAGGTAAGTATATAGGGATTCTGTGAAGTTGAAGAAACACCTATGCTCTAGATTTTCCATCCTTCCATCCTAGTAACTATGCCATGGAGCAGAGGATGCAAGGAGTTACAGACTCCAAAATCCACTGACCAAAGGAGGGAGAGAAAGAACTGGTGGAGAACCCTGGGGATTCTGAGACCCCTCACTCTATCAGTTCAGCTAGCAGATCTTTAATCTAGTTAAAAAACTTCAGCCCTGGATGGACGTGGGCAGCCTTTAGAAATGTATTTTCAGCAAGGGAGGTGTCAGGATGGATTCATGAAAGGTATTTCGTGCCTCACAAATCACTCTGAATATTTCATGTACATTAAAAAATTAGTAGATGAAACTGGAGTGGTGGTGTATAATTTACCTGGACTTGGTCGATGTTTTTGATACAGAGCAGGACAGAAGATTTATCTGTGGGCACATTAAGCTGCACTTGGAACAAAACACATTCTCTCCGTGTTAGTGCCCATCAGAGAGAAAAGCGGAAGATGTGCGTTGTGGCTAGGCAGTAAATATGGGAGTAACAAAGAGAAATATTAGCTTCATTTTTCTTTATCTTCTGCAGAGTGGATTGCTGAATTTCTACTCTCCAAAGGACGAGATAGCATTGCCGGTGTATGAATGAGTTTAAAAGGTATAAACAAGGGAGTCAGATGGCCTAATTTGGAGGGGTCCAGCGGGAATCTGCCTCCTTGCAGATAATGAGATCATATTTGGGGTAGATATGCCACCAAGCGAGAAAATGAATTTAATAGAAATATCACTGCTATTTACAACTCAAGAAATATTGGCAAAATATGCTATAAGGAGAATGAATTCACGGCCTGGGACCTTTTTTATGTTTAGAAAAGCACTTAATATGTGACCCTCATCCTGTGGATAAATGTAATAGGAGTTTATAGTAATTCAAACCTCGAAGTTATATTTAGCTAGGGTTGAAAGACTTTGAAAATTCAGCCTTGAGCTACATTTACTGGCTGAAAAAATCAGTGTCTTGCATTTGTTTTCTACCTCCCTAGGTTCAAAGATTCTCAAAAGTTGTTCTTCAGTTTCTCTATCTTTTTTTTTTTTTTTTCCCAACAACATGCCCCCTAGTTGATGTCGCAGGGATGGTCATTTGCTAGCAACTGTGAATCTGTGAATCGTAACTGAATCTTGATCCACAATGAAAGAAGCATTTCATCTGCTAATGGGAAAAAATCACATATTAATATAGAATTTGAAGTTTTTATTTATTTGGTACTTTGGCTTTACTGCAAATGGGCAAATGCTTTCTCGAGACCTCATGCTGGTAGTGAATTCAGAGTTTATTGACATATATGTGGCAGAACACACACATTAATCTCTACACATAAACGCTAGTTAAAATAGGAGGGTTGATGGAGCAGCCCTGGGTGGGTGATTTTGCATGAGGGTTTAGCTCTGGGTAGGTTGGTCTACTTGGAATCCAGTTACTTTGGAACATTTTGGAACTGGGTATATAATAATTAGCTCTTTTCTATAATAATAAAAAAAATCACCAAAGAATGAGCAACTAGAAAGATCAAATTAGGACTAATCAGCCAGGACATTTGCTTGATGATGGTGCCTCCACTCAGCTGACCACAATGATCACCCACATTTTGTAGCTACTCACCTTCCATAGGCACATTCACGGTTCATTTGGTTCGAACCCCACAGTATATCCTCAATCTTGTCCTCCATGTTGCAGATGGGTAAACTGAGTCTCAGGGAGTTTTAATGACATCTCAAGATCAGATAGCCTTCAAATAGCAGGATTAGTATCTACTGGTGGGATTGACCCGTCACACGCCCAGAATGCTGAAGCTCAGGCACCTCCTACAGATAGACGTAGAGGTAGTGTCAGAGAAGAGGCAGGGAATCTACCCCTTTCTTCCAAGGACTGGATTTCCTCTTTCTTCCTTGGTGAGAACCCCAGACTCCTTTTATGGAAATAGGAAATAAAATGAGATGAATGAACCTGAGACTTAAATTGTTATAAAACTATTAAAGAGAAATCTGTCTTAAGTTATCACCTGAGGGGCCAGTAAAAATTGGTAGTCATCGAGGTGGATTTTTAAATAAAGGTTGAACAAAATTACACTCGGATCCCTAGGGATGCTTCTAAATAATCTTTTCAAACAGGGGGTTACACAGAGAGGTGACCTTCCTGCCTCGCTGCCTGTGGATTTAATACCAAGATGCCCTGTGTCCTGCAAGGCTTAAAGAATCCACATTCCCTCTGTGAATACTTCATGTCCCCTGGGTTGTCTGTTACTTTGCCCAGAGAAACACACTAATTTGGGGGAGAGGGAGTCAGCATTTCCTTGAAAACTAGGGACTCATCTGAAATTTCCACCCTTAAAAATCCAGTATCCTTTTGTTGAATCCCTTACTTCAGTAAACACCCACATATCTAATGATCTCCTTCCCGGGGCCCCCCCACCCGCCAACTCTAATATATCAATGCTTGTCCACACTGATGGTGACTTTGCCCTATCTCCACCATCATTTCTTGCCTTTTGTTTGTTTGTTTGTTATGTTCTGCTGGCCCCTGCACAGGTCCAAGAGCATACACTTAAAGTCCACCTCTTCTGTTAAGACTTTTTTAGACCCACTGCAGAAAAAGGTGGGGGCGTATTTTAGCCCTCTTCCCACCCTCCCAGCAACTCAACATGCAAACTTGGAATTGTCTGTGGTTGAGTCTGTCAATCTGGAATAAAGGAAGAGACTGGTCCAGACTTCACTCCCCCTACGATTAGAAGATTGTTTGACCCAGTAGAACAAGACAGTAAATGTTGATAGAATGAAGAAAAATATAAAAAACAGTAAATGAATGGAGATGGAGGATGCCTTCCCTATTCCCAGGGTCATTTCCATATCTCAGGGCTCTCTCCCATGCTTCTCTGACAGCTCAAATCTCTCCAGCTTATCAAGAACCTATCTAGGGTATGCTTCCTCTATGAACGTATCCCGCATTAATAACTCCACCTTACAGTTGCCTCGTCAATGAGTCAACATTTATGGATTTTTTTTAAATGGATGTGGTAACTGATGGAACTGAGAATGAGCTTCAGGAAGGTTTGCCCCCCTCCTCCCCTCTCCAGGGTGAGGCAGTTTAATAGGAAGGACCTCTCTTCTCGACCTCCTTTGCAGCCATTCTGAGCATGTCAAAACATGGAAGATAGTGAGGATTTGATATGTTGAGGAAGAAGTGCAGCTCGGTGACCTTCATCTGGTGGGTACAGGCATAGGGCCACGTAGGTGGGTCCCAGCCAACTGAATGCCACATGTGTTTGTCTACTGATCGGCAAAGGGGAATAAGCCCATTTACCCAATTCGGAGGAATACCTATCCTCAGGTCTGCCTTTTCTCAAAATTCGATGTTTGAGATTTACCTTAAAGGTGACATTTAAGCCTTCATAGATGACAAGAGGCAGTCCCAGAGATGAGACCATCGTGGGTCATTGTAGGGGTGCATTTCACATCCTAGAGAGTCCAAGACTGCTGAAAGCCACCTCCAAAGGGGTCAGTCCAGCAATTGAAGATGAATAAGACCCATTGCACCATTCTGTCCACACCTGCCTCAGAAGGACCCTGTTTCTAGGCGTCAGGCTGAATGATTGATCTGAGTGGCGATACCACACTCAATCTGCATAGGACTTGTCAGATGCTTTTTACACTCATGGTTTCATTAAGCTTCTTCACACCCTGTATTAGGAGAAGCGTCTTGCTTCCTTTACAGATGGGCAAATGAGACTCAAGAAAATGTGATGCTTCTGCAGAGGAAGTAGGGATTGGGGTTGACATTGTGTCCTGATTCCTAGCTCACCTGGCAACCCAAACTCAGCATCTCTCTCTCTCTCTCTCTCTCTCTCTCTCTCTCTCTCTCTCTCTCTCTCTCTTCATTTAAAAACCTTCACAATCAGCCAAAAGATTTATATTTTCTTATTACTGTAGCACCTTCTTCCGAATGAATCATTTTTTTTAGCACAAGGAATGAATTTAAAGGAATATATTAAATTTAAAAAATGGGCTTGCAAAGCAAGATTCTGCTTTGACCCCAATATCTCCCTCAGATTCCCTTCTGCACATGTATGCTCTTATCACCTTATCCGCCTTCTCTGGAATCAGGCTGAGAATGGAGTCATGACCAATGGCAGGAATGGAAGTGTGGGTGAGGGTTCTAGCACAGAACATAATTAGCAAGGGAATAATGACTGTGAGAAATTTCAGGGATCAGACCACTAATTGCCAATAGTTTTCCAAGAGTAGAGGAATTTGGCTAGGAATTAATTTTTAATACAATTACATTGAGAAATGTGTTTTAAAGAATGGTTTTTAAAAGTTGAGGTCACTGATGTTTTTGCACTTCTCTCCCATTAAGGAAAACAAGAACAATCTGGTTAATATCTCAGTCATGTGCCAGATCATTTTGGGTCCATGAAATTGCACAGGTGGGCTATTCTTCATCTTCCAGGCTCCTGGAAATCAGTTTCACTGGGTAACTTTAAAATGAATGCTTAGATAGATACAGACACACACGTATGATGGGGACATACTATCTTTCTGGTTTTTTTTAAAATGTGAAGTACAAAACTTACATGAACTCAATCTCAAAGAAATAATATAGACCTGCTAAAATGGTATGCAATTTTGATATGCTGATTTGATTGAAAATCACACCCGATTCACATGAAACACAACTTCTTTGTAAAGAGTATAATCCTCCCGTCCCTACCAGAGAATACACGGCCACTTTAAGAAATTTAGAAACTATTACAAGAAGTAAAGAAAAAAAAAGGTACACAAAACAAGATCTGACCTTTCAGAAATACCTGTTTATAGTTTGGTAAATTCTTTCTGTTTTGATTTCATTTTTTCCATTTCCCCTGCTGACAAGTATCATAGTATATATGGTACTTTTTATTCATTTTAAGAATCTCTAGAATCCATTTCCCATATTGACAAAGCTTTTCATAAACAATTTAAATAGCTACTTAATATTTGATTGCATGATTGCCAGTATTGTCTTATGTGGTGAATATAAGTTCCTTGACTAGATTTCTGAATGAAAGAAAGATAACAAAAGAATATTGGGTTTAAATTTAATGTGGAAGTCAGGGGTATGACATCATAGAATTTTCAAGCCAAAAGTCATTTAAAAGCTCCAGCGTGGTAACACCTTGCTCATTCAAAGATATATATATATATATAAATCCCTTCCCAAGAAAGGAGCATTTCCTAGGATTAAGCTCCCTATCTTTCCTGTGGAATGCATTTTCCACCCACAAAGATGACAGCCTGGTCCACTCTTTGAGAAGGATTACTTATGAAATCAGCACCTGCATCCCCACAGGAAGTAAAGATGGGACAAGCGGGTAAGCCAGCCTCAGAAAGGACACCTGTTGTTATTTCAGGTTGAAACGAGGTCTTCCGCCAAAGCAAATCAGGGTAATACTCTGAAAACACCTGGAAAATGGGCTTCAAAAAGCTCCAGATCAGAAAGAGAGCCAACGATGCCATATTCTGGAGTCTCCCCACCTGCCTCCATCTCACATGCCCCCTACCTAAGCATCCTCATTGCAATATTCAAACAATACCTAAAGCATGGACTTAGTTGATTTTCTGTTTCTATAACAAAATACACACAGCTGGGAACTTTATAGAGAAAAATAGGTTTAAAAGCTCAGTTTTTGAAGGTGAAAGTTCAAGATCTATCAGTTCAGCTTCCAGTGAGGACTTTACCTGTTGTCACATCATGGCAGAGGATATCATGGTGGAAGCCCATGAGAAGACAAGAAGCCAGAGAAATTCAGGGGCCAATCATCTTGCTCTTTTTTATAATAACACATTCCTGTGGAACTAATGCATTCCAAGAGACTAGCATTAATCCTTCCAAGGGTGATGCCCCAATGACTTAACCACCCTTCTGCTAGGTCCTACTGCCACATTGACAACCAAGCTTACAGCTCGTGAAACCTTGGGGGAACACATTCAAATAATGTCTAATGCATAGAAAAGCTTACTAATCTTAATACTACTTTAATCAATACCTAATGCATAGTTAACGATATTATAACCTCTTCCAGGGCATACTCCCAAAGTTAGGTGAGAAGCTGGAGGGGAAAGACCTTTATCCTACCAATGCCATGGAACAAGAAAAGAGATGATATGAGGTTGATATGAGGTTGATATGATGGGTGCTGATTTTATTTTGACATCTGACAAATGAATACTAGGACTTTTCAACTCTAGATGGGACAGGTAGAAAAAAAATATCAGAGCTGCAATTTTGTGCTGATAATGTTAAAAGTACTCTGATTGCATGTGCAGAAGAATACCAGATGCTGTCATTTCTCTTCAGGGCTTAGTTGAAAAACCCAAGCCAAAAGAGTTTACCCTACGACAAAGCCAATTTTCTCTGGTGATATAAGAAGCATGAATGAGGATTGGGGGAAGGGATTCAATGTTCTCAGATGTCATTCTGTCCTTTTTTTGTACAAAAAAAAAAAAATGGAGGGTGAAAAAAGATAGGGGTATTTATTCCCAAATTCAGATAAAAAAAAAAAGATAGATAAGTTGGGGCCAACCAACCTCACATGACAACTGGGAGACCACAACAAGGTCTTCATGTTAAGGATTTGGTTGACACATGGACCTGCCCTGAAATTACCAGAGCAGGAAGCTAGACATAGGAATAGATGGTATGCTAGTATTTTCATATAGACAGGTATGGCTGGGTCACACTCCCTATCTTTCCACACCAACCAGGCTTTCTGTTCCCATGACCTTGTTATCTACCAGCCTGTAGGTCTTAACAGGCTGGTAGAAGTGCTTCCACCAGGAGATATAACAACGATTCTGTTAGACAGGAAGTGTCTGACCGTCTGGCCATTTTAGCTCCTCGTACCTGTGAAACAACAGGCAGAGAAAGGAGTCACTGGGATGACTGTAGTGATTGATCCTGACCACCACATTGACGACTACCACACAGAGGGGGCAGGAAACATCCATCTTCGTATAGGAGAACCTTCAGGTCGTCTCCTAGTGTCCTGTGATTAAGGTCAATAGAAAATGACAAGCCCTTCTAAGCAAGACTATGAATAGCTCAGATCCATCAGGATTGAAGGTTTAGGTTGCTTCACCAAAAAAACAACACTAGATGAGGTGATTGCTGAAATGGGTGGTGGAAGGTGATAGGTTTAATTAAATATTATATATTTTAATATATATATATTATAATATTCCAGTATAATAAATTCTTTTATGATGAGTATGTCTTTCGGTTAGAGTTCCCCAGAATAATGAAAGCATTTGGATGTATATATATTTAAAAAGTGATTTATTGTAGGAAATTGACTGACATGACCACGGAGGTGGGCAAGTTGAGCTGGAGACTTGGCCATTCAGTTCCCGTGGAAGTCCTAAGGTCTGAGACCCGGGAAAGCCACTAGTGCAGCTCATGCCTGAAGACTAGCAAGCCCTAACCGAAGGAAGAGTCAATGCTTCAGTTGAGTGTGAAGGCAGGAAATAAAACAAAGAGAAACAAACAAAAAAAAAGCAATGCTAAAATCTGAATGCTTTGGCACAAACAATTCTCTCTTACTCAGGTTCAGGGGAGGCTCAGCCTTTTTTTCTTTATTCAGACCTTTAACCCATTGGATGAGGTCTACCCACATTATGGTGACTTGCTTTACTCAGTTTACTGGTTTATATATTCATCTCATCTATTCATGGAAACTCACAGAATAACATTTGGCAAAAATATCGGGTCACTTCATCACCCAGTCAACATGACACATAAATTTAACCATCACAGTATTACCTGACATGTAAGAGGAATTCAAAAATGGTGCATATTGGTTAGTGAGTATATTTAATATTAGGGATGGCTTGATTTTTGCCTCGTAGTTTCTTTCATAAAAATTTAAGACATTAAAATATAAGTTCTAGAGGATGTCCAAGAATAGGCACAGTTTTAATAAAGCTTTAATTGCAACCTAGATTCTGGATGGATTGGGTTTTACAGATTGCAACTTTGAAAGCTTAAGCATCGTATTGACTAAAACATCAGACATGAAGAGTTTTGGAAAACTTGGATAATAAGATTCGCTTATGAGTCATCTGTAGAAGGTGTTGGTTATGAACCTCTGTGTATCTCTATTTATAGACATTTAACTGTACATCTGGGCCTGCACAGATACTCACTCATACACAAGTAATTCTAAAGGCTTTTGATAAGTGTGGAATAATTTAACTAACTTTATGAATTTAATTAAGCTTTTCACCACATGGTGTGTTGGAAGAGACAGCAGTTTATACAAAGACCATAATCCATAAAAAAGAAAATCATCTATTTTTTTTTCTTTTTTTTTTTTTCAGAATGGGAACCAGGTCCACAGGGCAACTGGGACATTTTGCTTGTCAGCAAAATAAATTTATTCTGAATTTATGAATTGATAATAAGCCACCTTCTCATAATGATTAATGGTAATTAACCTTTTAAAGTTCCATCACTTATATGGCCATCTCTGGCTGACAGCCCTTGGAGACAGGATAGAATGCTGATGGTGGAAAAGACCTTCTCCTGGATGCCAAGGTCCTAGGAGGTAGGCAATGCTATTTCTGTGTGGAGATGTTACAAAGCTGGTGCAGCCCCAGAGAATTTCAGATGAGGGGAAAATGCACACCTGGGCTTGTAATGGTGAGATGCTTTCATCCTGAAAGGACCATGGGGCTAGAGTCAGCCTGCTCTACTACTTAAACACTGTGTGACATCAGTACAATCTTTTCACTTGTGTGAACCCAACTCCCTGAAAAGTAAATGCATGTAAGATCAATAGTGATGGCGTCAGCAATGAACACTTTAAAGAAAGGGTCCTGTAGGCTGGTACATCAAATAGCCAGCATCACAATAAATCTGTCTTCTAATAAGGTGGCACTAGTCATGCATCTTAACATGCTAACCTGGACCCATGACATACTCCAGATCTTTGCCTCTTCTAGGACCTCAGACATTTGTACCATGCACATACAGATAGCCGAGAAGTCAATTGCAAGATATTTATCCAGGGGTATCCTTAGAACCAACATATGTGGATGAGAAGGAAGGAAAGCAGAATTTCACAGAGGGGAAAAAATATGTGAGCTACAAGGCAGGCACTATGACAGACTTGGGTTACTCCAAAGGAAGTTCCAGAACCAGAATCAGATTTATTCTGGATCATGATCGGCAGGCCAAGTCTTTATACCTAGAGCAAGATTTCTGGGGACACTTAAGATCTAAACCATAACAGTATAGTAAAAAGACCACCTCCACTGAGTGTGGTTTTGTGAGATGCTATTTTTTAATGTTTGGTCAAGCTACTTTGTGTTGGTCTTGCTTTTATAACTTGTAAAATGGAAAATGCGATAATGCATGTATCTCAGAGGTTTCAGGGTTCAACGAGGTAATTCTATTGGAAGCATTTCATGTGGCAACCAAGGCTCAGTAACATAAAAAACAGGTTGGTTTTGACTCACACAATTAGCATGTAGGTAAATGACAAGCAGGCATGTCAGAGGTAGAGAGAGAGAGAGAGAGAGAGAGAGAGAGAGAGAGAGTAAGAGTAAAGCCACACACAGTGGGCCCTCAGCCCCCATTGATGCTTCACACCATCTGCACCCTTCCACCCTGAGAAAAGGCGGCTGACTCCCGGCCACAGCCAGCACAGTGCTCAGGAGCATGTTAAATGGCAGGGAAAATGCAGGGAAAAGCTGTTTTAATGAGACATCCTGTTAGCTCTGACTGCTCCCAGGTCAAGCTGCCCATGTCAGAGCAGGAGCACTAATGGACTAGGTGGCCCTGCCTTTCCGTCTCACTGGGCCCTGGGTTTTTAATGAAGCAAGAAGCCCACAGACTCGGGCAGTTGTGTGTGTGTGTGTGTGTGTGCATGACTGTGTCCCCAATGACAAGCGGTTTTCATCCTAAAATAAGAGAGGAGAGAGACGACAGGATACAAAGGCTATCAAAGGGTCCTCCGATTTGCATCGGTGGTGGGGAGAGGCTGACCATGGCCTCCTGCCCATGCAGATGACCCTCAATCAGGGTAGAGTGCACTGCTCTTCCTGGGGGCCTTGAGACCCTCAGTCGCTTGAACAAGACCTAGTGTCGGCTGTCTGACTTCTTAATGATGAATAATACATACACATCAAAGCGGCCCTCACAAACTATTTTTTCCTACAGCCTCAAAGACAATGAAACAAGAGCAAAAGGGCCAAAAGGAGATTTTTTTTTTTCTCTTTCCCAATCACATCATCTCCTCCACATCTCCTTCCTATTCTTTCCTAGCTTTGTTCTCCTGGACTTGTTTGAAATCAGCTGTAATGATTTTGTAGAAACATCACAATCCTTCGAATTTTTTCTTATCCCACACAGTGGAAAACTCCTACTTAGTCTTCAAAGCCCAGTTCAAAAGCCACCGCTTTCTGAACCCAACTCTGTCACCCACCTTCCCAACAGTCCTTCTAGTCTTGGCCTCCAAAGTTAAATAGTCTTCCTTTGCTATGAGCATTATTAAAATAGTATTTCTTTAAATCTCTGGCTTAGACGTAGAACTTCTTAAGGCTAAATACTTTGACTTAAGCATTACAGAATCACCAGCACCCAATACAAAGCCTGGGATACAACAGGCACTCAATAAATGTTCATAGAATTGAAAGGATTGGAATTCTTGAAGTTAAAAAAAAATTCTTGAAGTGAATCATTGAAATGCTAATATATATTAAGTCTAGGAAAATGAAAATTAGATGCAAAGGAGTATTTCCAGAACTTCACAAATATCATCGAGTATTATTCTTATCATTTAGCATTTACTAAGAACTCAAATCAAAGGCTTAGAAATTCGAGGAGTCGGGAGATCTGTTTGGAGAGCTTATCAGCACTCTTTAGGAGGGCAAGGCATTTAGAGAGAAATATTTGTTGGAACCAAGATAAAATTAAAATGGCAGATTCACAATCTAGGTTATTTTTATAGGCTGTCTTAAAGCATAAACTCCTTACACTCCCTTTCTTTTTGATCATCATAAATGACAATTTAGTACAGATGTACGCACATCCAAATGCAGATGTTACCCACTTTTTATATTTCTCAACGGGGCTGCTACTTCAATAAAATACCATTTCAATGTCAGGGGAGACCACATTTCCTTTGTGGAGTAAATGCTTGTAATCAAGGAAGAAAGATATATTTTTAAGCTACACTCTATTTATTCACTGAATCTATTACAGTGTTCATGATGCCCCAGGTATTGTGCTAATCACAAAGGGAAGATTTGGATTATGAGATGTAGGTCTTGGGCTCACAGACCTCACAGTTCAGTGAGGGAGAGGGATATAATGAGAGGATTATTTTTTTAAAAAAATAATCATTCTGCTTTATGGATGAGTAGAGTTACGGAAAGTTAGAATTGGCCTCGGAGAGGAAGCCAAGATTTTGAATCTGATTCTTCAGGGGTGAGGAAAGTGTATTTTCTAGTAAAAGAAAGATAGCAGAGGCTCATGGGGAGTTAAGGGTACCTTCAAAGGCCTGAGACTGTGGGAAACATGGGTGGGAATTTCCATGTGGCTGGGCCAAGGCAGGTAAATCTGGGAGACCAAAGGATACCAATGCCTTGGGCCGCAAGTTAATAAGTATGGTGTGTTTTTAAGATGATCCTGTGGGTCCCTTGGGTGGTAGGACAGGGAGACATGTCTACTAATTAGGCATGCCTTTGCAACGAATAAAACTGTGATAGTTTGAACCAAAACTGTGGAATGGAATGAAGGAAGATAGATGAGCTTATTGAAGGTTGTTGGGATTTCTCTGGAGGTAATACAAATGCAGGAAAGAATGGGCCTGGTGGGGAGAGGAAGGAGGGAAAGAGGATGATCCGTGGGGGATTCGGCAGAGATTTTCATGAAGTTAGTTAAGATTTATGTGATTCTAAGAAACCTGGGAAGAGAGCCGAGTTCATTTGAAGTGGACATGTTGAAAGCAAAGATGGAAGGACTATTGCAGATTGAGAAATGACGGGTTTGGGGAGAGGGAGCTAGGACTAAAGGACTGGGGTAGTTTTAGAGAAGGATAAACTTCTTAGTGTTTTATTTTTGTTGGTTTCTCCCTTTGTGTGCTGCTATAACAAAATACCATTAACTTGGTGGTTGATAAACAACACACGTTTACCTTTCATTTCTGGAGGTTGAGGAATCCAAGGTTGAGGAACCACCAGATCTAGCATCAGATAGAGCTCCGCCTCCTGCTTCACAGATGGTGCTTTCTGGGAGAAGCATATGGGCCCCTGAGGGGCACCTTTCATAAGGACACTAATCCTGTTCTGAAGGTTCCGCCCTCATGACTGGCTCGGCTTCCAGAGGCTCCACCTCCTAATAGCATCATCTTGCCTTGAGAATTAGGGATACAGCATATGAATTCTGGGGGTGCACAAATATTCAGATCAAAGCAATGAGCTACAACTCATTGATCCTCAAGGTCAGAAGACAGCAACCATCCCAACTGCACTGGTGAGGATGGGTACACCCTGCTCCTCCTCCACCCTCACCACATACCTTATCTACAACACTGCAATCTGACCCAATGGCCAACTAAGGTTTTGTTACTCGTGTTTCTCTCTTTCCTTCCTTATTTCCTGCAAAATCAACTAGAATAATAATAAGGATTTCCAGAGCACTCTCTAGGATCTGGGTCTCCTGAGGGTGGAGATCCCTTGAAATCAGGTAACAGGCGCAGTTTGGGTTGAAGACTAGAGTGCAGACAGGTGGAAGGAGAAAAGAAAATTAGTTTTGGAGGGACCATAGCTCTGATCAGGAAAGAGAGAGGGTTTATCTATCATCCAAAGACTAAGGTATGTTGGAAATAATATTGGCTCCAAAGGGTTAAAAAAATGATAAAAATCAAGATTAAGTAAGCAGCTCAAGAACCAGTGCTATTAAGTTGGACTTCTCACTTAAGTAAGGTAAGTTCATCCTTGCCCATTGTTATGTTTATATTTTGGCCAGTTTGCAGGAAAAAAATGAATATGGCTCCTTAAATTAAGTCCAATCTGATGCTATGAAGTAAACAGATAGAAAGCCTGCCATTGGTGGAAACTACTGAACAAACGATTCTGATTCCTGCTCAGACAACTAAAATAGTTTCATATCCATTCCTGAGAGGCACCTCCCTTTCTCTTCATCCATTAAACGGTTAAAAACATTTATCAAACACATACTATGTCCCAGGGACTGATATCTCGGTGTAACTAAGATGAAAGAGCAAAAGTGGACATTATTCCTAATTCCATGGAATTTACCATCTATTGAGGGAATGATAGACATTAATGTAGCAATTGCAAAACTAAATAATTTATTAAAACTGAGATCAAAACTCACATTGGAAGAAATAAATTTGTGCAAATGCGTGTAATAAGCATATATGACCTAGACTGAGAGAGGTGAGAAACCTTCTCAGAAAAGTCAAACTAAAATTGTGATCTGCAACCTGGATAGGATAGGTGAAGGCTCCAGACAGAGAGAGAGCAGCATATGCAAAAGTCCTGTGGCCAGACATCCTGAAAAATTCCTGTTGTGGCTGGAAGTGCAAAGAATGGGTGGAAAGGGAAGAGGAGAACATTTTGGGAAGAGGCTACTGATCAAAGCAGCAGTCTTTACAGGTGCCTTCCTGAGATTTTGATTTTTTTTTTAATTATTATTTTAAGAGGAATAGGCTTCAATAGAGAAGTAGTTCTATGGTTTTTGTTGTTGTTGTCCCAATATGCATGTTCCTCTTATTACTTAACTTTTCATAACAACACTTCTTGACCAGAATTTTATATATGGGTCAGAGATAGAAAAAAAGCTGTGGGGTAAAAAATAGAAATATTTTTCATCCCTTAAGTAACTGGAGAATGATATTAGCCAAATTATATTTTTAGATTGTGTTCATGTACAGATACATGACGATGACTCCCACCATTATGTGACCATAATGCACCAATTAAAAAAGTAAAGAATAAAGACACCAATGAACCAATGTTTAAAAGAAAAAGGAAGATAGGTTGGGCAAGGTGGTGCACACCTGATATCCCAGAGGCTGGGGAGGCTGAGGCAGGAGGATCGCGAGTTCAAAGCCAGCCTCAGCAAAAGCCAGGCTAAAAAACTCAGTGAGACTCTGTCTCTAAATAAAATACAAAATAGGGCTGGGGATGTGGCTCAGTGGTCGAGTGCCCCTGAATTAAATCCTCAATAACTCCCCCCCACACACACACACAAAGGAAGATAATAACAAAACGGTGCAGGTGATAGACAAAAGGAAAAGCAGCAAGGCCAATAGGGCAGGGCTCCTTGACATTTCAAGGATCAGAAACATCAAGCAATTGTTCAAGATCATGCAGTTGGGACACATCGGGGCTCAGATTTGAACAAAGAGTCTGCTTAACATAAGGGGTGGAGAGAAGGGATTTTAAAGCGTAGATTTCAAATCAAAATATTAAAACAGGAGCTGTGTTGATTTAGGATAATTACAACTACTTCAAGAAATATTTGAGGACCTGTAAGTGCAACATCTTCACCCAAATTTAGGGAGAAGAGCTGGAGGCAAAATAATCCTAACCTGTACCTCCAAACAATGGGATCTTTTGTGCCACACGCCTGTGGGAAATGTGGAATGTGTATGCATCAGAGAACACATTAGCACTCAGACAATCCAAAGGACCTGTTTTTATATCATTTGACTTTTCTTCTCTCCCCCTGTAATTACTTCATTTCAGCAAAATCACACCGTATTATGATTTAACAACCGGAACCGTCACTTAAGCACTGATATTTTGCAAGCACCTTTCTAAGGTTTCCACCAACAATCTGGACTCACAAAAAGAACAATGACTAGGGCCCTAAATAAACCACCTCAAAGTGCCCAGTAACCAGTTCAAGTGTATCCTACCCTGGTTATCTGTTGACCATATTCTGCCAGACAGCTTTAGGGTAGAAGCATCCTGGGGCTGAGACGGAAAGAGATTGGAATTTTTTAATCATAGAGAAATGGACACGGGGTGGGGATGATGTAGTAACTGCCTGTTGCAATCATACGTGTGGTCTTTCAAAATTCACCCCTCTTCCTCTTCCAAAGTTTGCAAGACTCTTTCTTTCCTCAGTGACTTCCAGATGAACAGGCGACACGCATCCTGAAGGGGGTAAGATGAAATGAAGAACTCTAATTGTTCCCATGCTTCCTGCAGATTCGTAGTTCCAGCCTGTGTCCCATGCCCGTGTTTACATGTTTACACATGTAAACAATCGCCTGTATCTCGTATCAATGTATCTGCTAGGAGTAGGCAGAGTTTTGAGTATAAATAGTGACTTATATGTTACAGAACAGCAGACTTTTTAGTCCCAGAAGGAATCTCTAAGACGGCTTCCAGGCCCTTTTGTTTGATAAATAAGGGGTCTTGGTCCAGATGGGGGACATGACCTGCTCCAGCCGGTAGGACAAACATGAACTTCCAGAACCTGAGCAGCTATTGTCTCAGCTATGCAGCCCTGACCTAAAATAGCTTTGCATTTCATACAAAGCAGTATGCCCCCTTACTTCCTAATCAAAGGCATAATCAATCATCATTTGCAAGGCATTCATTCTGAGACCTAGGAAATGAAATTCCCCACTGTAGTTACATTTTAATTTGCAGGAAACCACTGATTCGGGGAAAAGGAACTTCTTAAAGGGAAGGTCATCAAAATGTATGTTGGCATGAGCCGGGCCAACTTTTTTTTCATAAAGGGGCAGAGATTAAGGGTTTTAGACTTTGCAGGCCGTATTTTAGCGATTACTCAACTCTGTCTTTGTGGCAAGGTAGTAACCATAGACAACACAGAATGGTGGGTCCATGGAATGGGTAAGTTTATATTCCCATAAAACTTTATTTAAGAACACTAGTACCTAAATTTTATGTTTTTCACATGGCAGAAATCTTATCTATTTTTTAATTTAAAAATTATCTTAAAACAAAAACATTCTTAGTTCACAGCTGTGCAAAAACAGGCAGGGAGCTGGACTGGTCCCTTGTGCCATGGTTTGCTGACCTGTGGTGTCAAGTAAGGTACTTGCAGCTGTTTCTCACTATGGTTTATGCTATTCAAAGCTATGCATTTGGCTTCAAGAAGAATTCTTTTTAGTTCCCATCTCTTTTTCTTTTTTTCATCATGTTCTGTGGGGAAAAAAGTCTAGCTATTGCCTTCTAGAGAAGTTTCCAAAATATTTCAAGTTATAGAGTAAACCCATTCCTTCCTTCCTAGATTTTTATCCTCTCCAAACATTGTCTTCAAATCATTGATCTCCAGCACCGCATGCAGTTTAGATCATCAGCACCCGATACGGGATTTGGGGGGTTTAGCATTCTTCAAAATCTCCTCATTATAGATAATTTTTGGTTTCCAGCTCAGTTTCAGAGGTCTCTTAAAACTCCATTCACTCCCTCATTCATCCAATACGAATATTTAACATTCATTCACTCCTTCATTATTCAATATCAGTGAATAATGATATTGAGGCTGCACTCAAGACTCAGCATGATCTGACAATAGCCTGATTCTTAGCACATATCATAACACACTTGCATATGTATTCATTCATTTATTCAACATGCACATATTGACTGTGTAGATGATGCCAGTCACTCTTCTAGCTACTGAGAATAAACAATGAATAAGTCAGTTTGAGTTCCTGACCTCCTGGCGTGTTCACCCTGGTGAGGGCCCCGTCACAAACACTCCCATGAAGGACTCGCAACTTTAACAGAGGCTAGGGAAAGAGGGGACAGGGCACTGTGAGATGGAGATCGCCCTCTCTGCCAGTCACACCCAGTGTGATGAAGGGTCCAACATTAGCTCTCTGGCTGCACCTGCTCATGCTCACCCCTCTTGTACAATGCCCCGCTCCTCAAATTCTGGGTAACTCCAGCCATCCTCAGTTAAGGATTCTGAGAATGAGCTTTAAGCAGTCTCTACGTTCACCTTCCCAAGCTAAGTTGGTTTTGCCTGCGGCCCTAGGCTCTGTCTTTCATTAAATTCTGCACAAGATACTGACGTCTGTCTTGTTCAGCATTATCAGCCACTGTGCCAGCTCCCCACACAGCACTGGGCTAGCAGATGCAGTGTTGAGAAAGAAAATGAGAATAAATGAATAAAGTACGCGTGCACCAACATGCAGGGTCAAGCTCATGATACAAGGAGAGCCATTCTCTGTCATGTGCTAAAAACAAATCAGCCCTCAACAGATGCCTTGCCCCTAACACACACACCTGAAATGTCAAAACAACTTCATGTGCAATTTTTCTTTTATTCCTAAAATCTCACCTTTAGAAAGTCAGGTCAAGGTGCTTTGATCTCACCTTTTCCAAACTAGGAGCCTGTCATCCCACCCCTCTTTCATCAGTCTGACTCCACTTCCAGCAATTCCAGAAGCTAAGTCCCTTCTTATTGAATGGGGGTTGGGAAGGCAGCAGTGATTTGCAGTGTTCGACGGAACCAGGCTAAAACATTCCTCTCTGTCAAGAGATGACACCGTTTAGCCCCAATTAACTCCCATCTTAAGTTCGAGACTTCTGGTTTACTAACAGGAATCGATACCTTACTTTATCAATTATGTAAATTCAAACCAATGACATATGCTGACATTTTTTTTGGAATTGGTATTAAAACCCTTCCACCCGGGCATTGTTGGGAGTCCGATTACAATCCTAGAGGACAGTGTCTGAGATCAAAAGATTTGGCTTTTTATTGTAAGGTGGAATAAAAATTGCTGGATTAGTGTTTGACAGAATGGAGAGGATGGAGAGGAGAGAACACAGGTTCAGATTCTTCAAGTTGCTTCTGAGGACTGTAATTTATGAAAATTAATGAAAACCACTTAAGAATATAAATGAGCAACTAATCATAGACTTCAAAAAATCTAATCTCTCTCTTTCCTCCTTTCTCCACTGGAAGATTTCAACCTTGAGAGGGTAGGCAACATGCTCAGGGTTTGGGGAAAGAGATGGTGGGCAGTAAAGTTAGGAAACACAAGCCTTGGATTTGGATAGACCTGGGTTCAAATGCAGATTGGCTTGTTTCTGTACAACCACAGGTAGCTTACCTAGTCTCTGAAAACCTAGTTCTGTCCATCAACACAATGGGAAAATGACCCACTGCAGCAAAGACCTTTGTGACTATTACACAAAAACCACAATATTAGATGTGAAGCGATTGGTGTTGGGAACATAGTACGTGCTCCATCCGTATTAGCTAACATGAGTGTTACATCCACAAATAGATGTTTTGCTGCATCACAATTCCCAGATTGGTTTCAGGACTCTTTTGAATTTTCTTTTGGTTGTTTATTCATTCATTTGTTCAGTAAATATCTGTTAAGCATCTCTAAGGTGCTTAGAACTGCATTACATCCCTGGGGAGGAGATAATGAATGAGAAAATTACAGCTGCCCTTCTCATAACGTTTAACTTGCTCCCTCACCTATGACAAAGCAGTGTGTCATTTTTCAATGCAGACATTAAAATAATCTCAAGCTTTCTCTGATATAAACAGTAAATCTGCCAAGAAATTTCCTTCTGTGTTTGGCACATTGTAGCTGCTCATTAAATGCCAATTGAGTGAATAAATGTCAGCCCAGAGAAGAGTTGGGAAATGGTAATGAACGTCTCCTCCTCCAAAACACTGAGGTATGAGTCAGAGGATGTCAGACTTTTCTAATGTTGTCAAGAGATTGTGTGTGTGTATTTGTGTGTGTGTGTGTGTGTACACACATGCACGCACATGTGTCTTGCTTCATTCACTCTCAGTCAAAGAAAATATATCATGGAGATTTAGCATGTTGAGATTCAAATTCTGAAACTAAACTTTATATTCAGTTGTCATGACAACTGTTGTTGAGACAATGATACACTAACCAGAGTGACTGGAAGGACAAACTGTTTGGGGAGAGGGTTGGATTAGGTTGCTCAACTCCAGACCATACAATTAGTCTCCCCTCTAAGAAGTTTCCAAACCTCTGGTCCCTTCTTTTGTTCTAGTTGGCTAGAACTACTGTAACAAAGTGCCACAAACCGGATGAATTAAACAACAACAAAAAAATCAATGTTTCACAGTCATGGAGGCTCCAAGTCTGAAATTAAGATGTCCGCAGGGTGGGATCCCTCTCAGGGCTGTGAGGGAAGGATGTTCCAGGCCCCTACCCTTGGCTTACGCATGGGCCATTCTCTCTGTGTCTTCACATCATATTTCTTCCATGGGTTTCTCTCTGTTCAAATTCCCCCATCACACTTTTTATTTATTTATTTATTTTTTAAAGAAGGACGCTAGTCCTGTTGGATAAGGGCCAAGCATAATGCATTCATCCCAATTCAATTCCCTCTCTGAAGACCTAGTCTCCAAATGAGGTCACATTCTGAGGGTTAGGACATCAACATATGGATTTGGGGGCATACACCATTCAACCAGTAACACCATCTCACTGGTAGCAGAAACTCACTAGTTTGCCATGTGTGACCTCCAGCACCTCAGAGATACCAAGGACACTCCCAATGTACACAGAGGAAAAGTGGGTCTCCAACAAGTGAAGTCTCAGGTCTTAAAGCTAAGAGAGCTATCACATGATTCTAAGCTAACACCCATTGTGAGTGTGTATGTGTGTGTGTATGTGTGTGTGTGTGTGTGTGTGTGTGTGAGAGAGAGAGAGAGAGAGAGAGAGAGAGAGAGAGAGATCGGGTCCAGATGTTTCATGTTCTCCTTATAAGATAGGATCTCAAGCAGAAGAAGAGCTATTGCAATTTTAGTGCTCAATTCCATTAGAGGAAAAGCAAAGTCTTCCCGATTCCCCCCCAATATTAACTTAAAATTAGCTCTGTACAGTGCTGGCAGGCCCAGGAATAAAAGAGATCCGAGGTGCACTTCCCTTCCAGGCAGTAAAACCTATATGGCCACCAAAGCTGTCACTTTTTTGCCTTCTGAAAATGAAATGTTAATTTCTCCTCTAAGACCCTCTACAGATTTAGTTTGTAGGCTAATAACAGTTCACTTAAGAACAAGAGAAATGTCATCCCTGCTTTGATGTGTGATCACAAAAAAAGAACTATCTTTAAATTCCCTTCAAAAGAGGTGATGTTTATGAATCCACTTTCAGCACAGGATATAAAGGGATTTGTCAAACGCTGGTGTGATTTCAGGGATGCAGAAAAACAGTGTTCACCTTTCCTGCACAGTCCCAAGTGTGGGCTGACGGGAAGGCTGTCCTCCCTCCGAAGCCCTGGACCCTGGGCCCAGGGCAGCCTCAGCCTCCTGAGATTTTTCAGGCTTCTGAGGCTGTTTTTTCCCCCCACTTTTGCTTATTAATTGATTTATTTGTTTGTCCCTTGTGGCCTTGATTTGAAAAGCGTTGAATACAGCAGGCGACTTTCTGCCCACATCATCAATCACAGCCTTGGCTGGGTCTTGACACCAGACATGCCAAAGACATTCAGCTGCCTGGTTTTGTCTTTGGTGCTTTACTTTCAACGTCTATGTAAAATAGGCAACTGGACTTGATTTCCATAAAAGCCGCCATCAAGGCAGCTGAGTTTCTTCTGCAGAAAAGGTTGTCAGCCATGAGGTCTAAAGTAATAATATTCAAAGGTAGAAGGATAAGACAACACCTTTATTTTTATGTGCTAAATACTGGATTGAAGGAAAATCATACCCGTTGTTTGCAATGCTCCCAAGTTTTTAATTAGGTATGGTGAACCCATTTTGCTGATGGGGAAAAACGAGATTCTGTTAAGTAATTTTGCCAAATTCACACAATGCATTTAGGTTTTAAGTTATAGATTCAAACCCAAATTGATCTGACTCTTCCTACCATACTGATTCTTCCATCTGAAATAGTCATACTACTCAAACAGCTGTTTACTGCTCCCTTGTTCTGTTTTTTTTGTGACAAGGAAATAATTCACTCTATAAACAATGAACGAAGTCCGTTCTCTCAATAAAGCCATAAGAGATACAGTCCCCCGCGTGTTACTCATTTAGAATGTGCCTTACTGGTGTTCCCTATAGACCTTTCATGGGAAATTTCTGTAAGTGTAATCTGATCAGTGACAAATGTTTGAGGAAGCCTCTAGATTCTGGTGGCCTTGGCTGTCATTTATCTTCTTCTGGAGAAGATGTACCACAGGATAGAAAATGTACAAGCCTAGAAATCCAGAACCCCAAGTTCTCCGCTCTCATTTAACCACGGGCTGACTCCGTGACCTCAGACAACTCACCCATTCATAAGAAGTCACTGTGTGACATGAGTAAGCAGGACACTTGCAGGCTCTAAAAGTATGTTTAATGATAAACATTTGTCTTGAGGATTGTGCTAAAATCAGTTTCGACATTACAGCTTATATATGCTTTAAGTATTATAAAATTATACCGATTTCACAGCTGAGATGATTGAGGGTCACAGAGATGAAGAATTTTTATCATCACGCTGTGGAGAAGCTACAATTCAAACTTGGAACTGTCTGGCTCCACATCCATAGTTCCTCCTATAATATCCCTCATCTAGAGTCATTTGAAACATTCTACTAAAATTCACATAGATGCACCTTTGAACTCTAAAGGAAACTCAGGATGGGACCCAATCTTCTAACAGGTTGTTGGACGAGGGCAATCAAATTATAAAGGTTTATTTAGCCCCAAGAGAGACCAAACCCATGCTCATACAGAGCTGGTGAAATGGACAAAACCCTTAGTTTACCAGAATCCCCTGACATTGAAAGTGCCCAAGGAGAGTGCCAGTTGTCAGATTTGTGTACAGAATCATTTTCCATCCCCAGGTGTAGAACAAGGTATTTCATCACCAGCTACCTCACCTGCCTTGAGAATCTGGCTTGTCAGCCACACACCTGTTAAACAAATTTTCTAGTTCCCATTTGACTACAGTTCTACTTTATTGGCTACGGTTTCTTGCAAGGGATGATTTATGACTTCTCCCAAACAACAGATATGGCCACAGCCTATCTCTGCCCTACACTTTGCTTCAAAGAACTGCGGGTGGTGGCACACTATTTTTTTGGCATTGTCATAGAAGGAGGAGGGCTCAAACTGTTTAGTAATATAAGAGGAATATTGATTCAAAAATGGAGGGCAATCTCCCCTCCAGATCAAAATGATCACCACAAGGAGTGTCTTCCAATGCTATATTTTCCTAATTGTAAGGTGGATTCTCCTTGTTTACATTTGCTCTAGGCATCATCTAATGTCTGGGCATTCCTCATTTCACAATTCATTGTAATATGCACTCAATAATAATAAATTAAGTGCCTACTAAGGGCAAAGTAGTGTAATAAGTAGAAAAGAGACTGCTAAACTCAACATGATGTGAGAGGAAGGCATAAAAAGTGGTCCAATGTAGTATAGGATGAAGATGAGTGACTACCTCTCCTGGTAGGATGGAGATGTGAATCTTAGAGATGGTTCGTGTCATTTTATTTAATATTTTCTCCTCTTCTCTGTTGCACTTTGCATTCCGATTCACTCAGGAACTTGGGTCATCTCCCTTAAATACTGAGTTTTTTTTAAACCTCTCCAAAATTACTAATTGAAAAGTTATCAAGTGTTCTCAATTCCTTACAGAATCAAGAATAAATCCTAAGGGTGCATTAGAAGCTCCAAGCCCATGTTATACATCAAGACTTTCACCCCCCATAGGTTCCTGTGAACCTCACCCTGCATACAAGTTCATTTCACGTTCTTCACGTTCATGGGGAAACTCAGACTTACTTATAATCTTTGCTTTTGCTATTTCTCCCACCCCAAGGAATTCCTTCTAAGTTTCAATTGAGGCTCAGCTCTGGAGTCGACTGTACTTTCAAAAACATGGCCACAGAAGCTTAGCAATGGCTAGCTGGATAGGTCGTCTATGGTCATTGTCCCCTCAGTTCAGTACTGTCATTGCTCACCTCTGAGATTTTGAATAGTGCTGGACTTATGTTGAGATTGATCTCAACATTTTAAGGCAGCTGCACTCGGTTGGATTACTCTCATCTCTAGGAATTTCTTTTGATAGAGTCACAATCCACTAGGACAACCTTTACCTTGATTCTGCGCTGCCTTTGGAGAGAAAAATAACAAACATACCCTCTTTCTTATGTGCCTATCCTTCAAGTAATTTAAGACAATCATTTTTTTCATCATTATTGCTCTTTTGAGATCTCTTTCCCCCCCAAATATTCTAGTCATTTCATCTCTCCTGGGGAGACTGCTGTGTTCCATTCAAACATCCCAATGCAGCAAATGACCATAGCTGTAGTCTCTATGGAAGAAAATGGTTCACCCAGCTCTCCTCTTCTTCTTTGATTTTATTAGTCAAACTCAGTTCCTAATTGGTCTCTTCAATAGCTATTTTATTGTGAACATGAAGTCAACCCAAACAGCCAACTTTTCTTCAAGTTCTGCCCATTAGGTGAGTCTTCTCCATCCAGTACTTGGAGACTAGATTTGCAAACTGAGTCTCCACCAATCCATGCAGTTTCCACCCACCATGCTGTAACTCTATAGAATAGTTTGCCTACTCCACTGCATCTCTCAATGTTGAAAGTTATCAAAAGCAGAGGCAAAAATCACGGGTCTTGAGAGCTGGCCTGAAATATTTAAATGCCGTATAATTCCAACAGACCAAACTGTCAATAATAATAGTTATGTTTTACACATCAACGTAATAATAGTTAATAATGATGCTTTGTATTTATCCACTGCCTTTCTTCTGGAGCTATTGGCAGAGTGAAATAAATCTAGCATCAATATTAAAAAATGAACCCCTGAATTAACACCAGCATGACACCCCTCCAAAAAAAAAAAACCCAGAAAGTATAATATAAGGTTCTCTGTCCATGTGGAAATGAATGGTTTTGCAAAGACTGTAGGATGACAAGAAAGTCATCTGTCACTGTGACTAGTCCTTACTCCTACCCTTAGGGTGGGTGTTAGATTAATTTCAACTCTGGAGAAAAGTTGAGTAGTGAAAAGTCTAAAAAGTACAGGCAAGATCAGGCAAAGCTACTACCAGGGAGAGAGAAGCTGAGAGCAGCAGTTTGGCCGTGTGGGCTGAGGGGCAGCAATCTGTCCAAAGGGAATTTTTGAAAAGGGCTCCCTGAAGGGGACCAAACAGTGTTGCCTCCCTCACTTGAAAGAGAAACTAAGTGAAATAGACATTATTCTCTAAGTCGTTGGGCATTGAGAAAATATTTCAGGGGTGTGCGAAACCTGGCCGAGTCCTCCAATTTTAATGGACTCCAGGTCAAGATGGAGGGGCTAGCAGGGTCAGGAAAATCCTAGTACATGAGTTATTAGGTAAAAAAAATTAGTCTAGGCAAATAATTCATCTGAAAAACCCTGCATTTATTATCATAAAAGTAATTTGAAGAAGAGCCTGTCTAAATAACAAAGGCTTAAGAATGAGTAACAAGGTTCTATCACTACATTTCTAAATATTAAAGTAGACCAATCAGAAAGGAAATTAAGATTGGAAACTAATTATAAGCATTTCTATCTTTTCAAGCGAAGCATGGAGTTCATACTGCAAGAATAATTTAATGTATTGACAGATTGGCTAATAATCCTTTAACTAGGAATGAGACTAGGGTTTAGTTTTATCCCTCATTTTCGCAACTCTCTAATACCTTTATTTGTTGAGTATTTATCATATGTAGAGGGAAATAAAGTCCATGATTTCTAAAAAGTTCTTACTCTCAAGTAGTCAGTAAATCATCAGAGAGACACGTCATCCCCATAAATAATCATAATCTGAGGAGAAAATTGCTGAATGACACAACGTGGAGATAAAACTCCTTGAGGTCAATGGAGGGACAGGGGCATAAAAAATCAGAAAGAATATCTTTAAAAAAAAAACTGACCTACATAGAAAGGGCATCTGAATTACTCAGGGTTCTCCAGAGAAGCAGAATGAATTGGATATAGAGACACAGAGAAAGAGACTGCTTAGGAGGAAATGGTCATGTAATTATGGAGGCTAAGCCCCACCATCTACTGGCTGCAGGCTGGAAGCCCAAGAAAGATGGTGGTATGATTACAGTTCAAGCCCAAAGCAGAGTAACCCAGAAAGCCAAGGTATAAATCCAAGTCTGAGACAGAAGGACTAAGAATCAAGAACTCCAATGTCAAGGGCAATTCACGATGGATATTCCAGCTCAAGCAGAGATGTCAAATTCACTCTTCATTAATTTTTGTTGTTGTTCTAGTGGAGCCTTCAAGAGTTCAGAAAGTTCCTGCCCACATTGGAGTATTAATTTCATCAGAAACACCTCAAAATTTTACCACTCATCTGGGCATCCCTTGGCCTGGTCAAGTTGACACCTAAAGTTAATGATCAGACATCCACAGTGAGACCTCTGAAAGGAAAAGATGATTAAGAATTTTGATCTAAAGCTCAGACTCCTCACTGCCACTGTTTAGTGAAAACATATTTTATATTAGACACTTTACTCAGGGTTATCTCTGGAATTCAATCCTCATAGTGATGCTATTGGGCAATATCCAATCTGTCATGATAGGTAGTTTCTATTAAGCAGTTACTATATGATCACCTTTATGCTGACTCTTTTGCATATTTTGGTAGGTTGATCAGAATGGTGGCTCCGATCTCTGTACCCATTTTTATTGTCATGGCTTTATGGCAGAAATGGTGTTGAGAGGAGTCTGATATTAGTTCTTAATAGTTTTTAAATCTATGAGACACCATGTAGAAGTCCAGAACCCAACTGTTCCTAACCAGACCATCAGAGACTAACATTGAGCTCACCAACAACCAAACATAAACAACACAGAGACAAAATCAGCAAAGCTGCCCAGACCTCTGCTAGCCGACCACACGTAGATAAATGGAGCCCAGCTACAACAGAAGGACCGCCCAGATAATCCATAGACTCCTGAGCAGTAATAAATGGTTGTTGTTTCAAGCCACTGAGTTTTGTCAGTTTGGCAGCAGCAGGGAGCTGATATACATCTACCCTTCACCACAAACTGTGAAGGAGGGACTATCATTCATCCCCATTTTACAGAGGAGCATAAGAAAAGCTTTAGAAAAATTTATGTCACTTGTGTTAAGTCACACAGGACCAGTCTCTCAAGCCAGGACACTTAAACACTTTGTTACAGTGCCTGCCTGTTAGGACTCAAGTTTTGCAGCTATACTTGAACCAGGCAATGTCTGACACATATGAAGCATCAGGAACAGGATGCAAATCCAGATCAACCTGATCCCAAACCCACAAATTCTTTCTGCCCCACTATCTTCTTTTTTTACAAAGAGGAAATACTGAAAACTAAATATCATCATAAAAGAGGGTTAAGGTCAGACATATGAGATTTTGGACACCAGTCTGAAGGAATCTAAAGTATGTTTTCTAGTTATGAAGGAGCCTTGCAATTATTTGAGAAGGGTTGGTGTGAGAGAATGTGCCTCTGCTACAAAGTTTAAGGGGCAGTAAAGGGACTTTCTAATGATCCATAATTCAGGAATGAATTTGGGTACTTATGTTTTCTGCCAAGCAACATATCACTCTGCAGAAAATGGCCCTTCCTTATTCATTTAAAAATAAGTTCAGACTGAATGAACCTCCCAAACTTCAGGGACTGGGTCAGAAAGATCTTTTCAAGCAGAACATAAACACCAACTTTGTGGAATCTTGAAGTGTGGGTATTTTTCTAAATCATAAAATATGTTGGCTAACTTCACTTCCACAAGGACCCCTACCATGAGGATAATCTTAATCCAGCACAAAAGAAAAATATTTACAGGAACCGAGGCCAGCGAGTTGCTTTCCCTTGCGCAATGTGATATACTGACTACCCTGATTATGTGACAGTTTGATGAGCATACTAGAAAAAAAAAATGCTTAGGAGTATAAATATTAATGCTTAGGCAGTGATTTGTGTAAACTGAATGGCAAAAACAAAAAGTACAGATATAAGTTTTTCCCATATTTTGCCTTGTCCCCAGCATATATTATTCACCCCACATGTTTTCCATCTCGATAGCTTGTGGTGGGACTAGGAAGCCCATTTCTCACAGAATGAAATCTCATAAAAGGACTTTTTCTTGTTGTTTTACTATTCTTTTTCTTTTTTGTCTTTTTTTATTTGGAATCCGAAGATAATTGAACCCGGTTTTCAAACTGACATTAAAACATTAAAATTAGGCTTTAAAAGGTTCTTTTTGTGAGTGTCAATGGGATATCCAAAGGAATGCTATGGCTATATAAAATGGGATCAATGCATTTCTAAAAATCTTTTAAAATTTTTCCATTGCACTCCAAATGATGCAGCTCTCTGGAAGAAAACTCTCCAATTCTTTCTGATATTATCTGTGAATTGGGGACAGTGGCCTGCTTCTTCTACTCCTAAAATTCTATAAAATGACTCTCAGGATTTATGTGAGAAATGAGGTTCCTCCTCTCCTTCCCAAGGTGGGAGAGAAGTTGAATTCTTTCTCCTGTCCTCTGTAGGCTGTTCCCTCTTCTACTACCATCATTGCTCAGACCTTTTGTCCTTGAACAAAACCTATGATCCTCTGTTTCTACTTTTCACCAAATATCTGTCCTTAAATAGCAACAGATTACCAAACTGAGAATAAATTTGTTGGGATTCACCTAGCACTGGTAGTTCACCTGGCTGGTTCTGGTATGACACAATGGAGTGGGAACTCTCGTCTAGGTTAGAGTGTTGATCTTGAAGAGTTAACATCACCTAAGAACTGCTGCACCGGTTTCAGCCCAAAGGTTCTCCATGACCTCATCAACACATGCTTCTGGATCATCTATCTGTTTAACCTGTGCTTGGTGCTGGGGGATATAACTGTGGGATGCAGCAAGACAAACACTGTCTCTGGCGACAGTGGAGGGAGACAGATAACAAAGAAATACATGTGCAAGGTCATACGCATTCTAAAGGGAGTGGACATGGAGATACCGTAGAAGACCACCTTCCATACAGAGGAGGACTTCTCTAAGGAGATGGCATTGGAGTTGAGACTTAACTGATGAAGCAAAGCTAGTCACATTGGAGATGGGAAGAAGCACCTTCCATAAGGAGCCAAAGGCAGTACAGGTGACCTAAGATAAGAAAGTGCCTGGTATGCTTGAGGAGATGGAGCAGGAGGTCAAGGAGGATGGAGAGTGGGCAGGATCCAGATCACCTGGGTAATGGCCAACCACAGTAAGATGTTGGGAATTCACATATGTGCAAGGGGGTGGGGGCATTTTGAAGGGTTGCAAGCCGAGGAGAAATATGGTCTGATTCACATAGAATCTCAATCGAACCTCAAGACTGGGCTTCCCTTGTACCTCTGTCGGACGATGGAGCTCTCCATGAAGGGATTCCCTTCTCTACTTCCTTGCTGGAGGCCCAACTCCATTTTCACTTCAGGGGTTTTGTTGGCTGTGCCTGGGTCTCCACTGTGGGCCTCTTCTTCCCTCTGACTCAAGGGGCCATAGATGTCTAGATATCTCTTCCCCAGATTTCAACAAGCTCAGTCCATAACCCCAGCTAAGCCTGTCTCCTGGCCCAATGGAGGCTGAACCTCACTGTGGGCCTCACCTCCAGAATCTAGATGAGTTTTCATCCTCTTCCCACTTCCAAAGCCATACTGGCTTGCCTTCTGAGAAATGAACATATATATGAGGGCGATTCTAACACTTAGTGTCCAAAAATAAACAAATAAATAGCCCAAGACATAAGTCTATGTCCAGCTCTGGTCATCTGAATCTGTTTCCCAATCCTAATTACTTTTCTTTCCTTTTTCCCTTCCACCTTCCCTTCCTTCTTCTATTCTTCCATCTATTTTCTTTCTCTTTCATCCTCCTCTCCCATGTTTATTTTTCCATCCTTCCTACCTCAATAACTAGAAGGAAAACAAAGTCCCTGGAGGGATTTATGAACATGTGATCCTGGTAACAGTAACAGTACTGAGTACGGTGATAATAAAATGATCATAGTTAACATTTATTGAACATTTAAATACAAAAGGCATCATTACACCAGTTCCCTTAGATCCACATAATCTCCTAAGCCCACGATACTCTAATTGAAAGTATTAATATCTCTATTTTAAGTGCATAGAACTTGAAATTTATAAAGGTTAAGTCACTTGTCAAAGGAGCACAGACAGCAAAGGGCAGAAACGAGTGGTCCTAATGAAAAGGCCATACTCTCCGCCACACGATGTTTGATGGCTTGTGTTGTTAAACACGACTGAATTTGTATTATGTGTTGGGGACTACAGAGAGTGTGCTCACAGGGAGACAAGGCACTCTGAACTCCTGTCTGGAAGAGTGCAGGTGCAATTCACAAAGGGCGACTCATCCAGTTCCGATGTTGGTCTCATTCCTCCTTCCAGAAATCTTAGTAAAAACTTTTGACTATTTTGCCTGATGAAGATCTGATCCACCTGGACAAAGCTACTCTGTGTGTGTGTGTGTGTGTGTGTGTGTGTGTGGTGTGGAATCACTCTCTGCACAAATCCTGACTCACTCTAGACCCCACAGTCCAAGGTCTTTTTACAGCAGTAAGGATATAACTTCCTCCACTTCTGCTTCCTTCCAAGGTCCTCTGTCTACTGCTCTCTGTGCCTATTATTCAAGTGTTCAAAGGAAATTCTCTGCTTTGCTCACCTGAGCCCTCTATTTCCACCCCATGCCCTCCCTGAAAGTCTGATGACATTATTGGTGTATGTATTGCAGGGTAGGGGTCATTCCTTCTACTCCGGATTAAGGATGGGCTTTGGGGATCCTCTTCTGAGGGAGGAGATAACTCCACCTTGAGGTTTATGGCAAAACCAGATCATCCATTGCACAACACTCATCGTCACCCTGCTTTCTTCGTCAGCTCGATTAAACCTCTCATCGCCAGTCTCAGCAGTAACTCGGGGGGAGTGACAATGGAATCACTGTGTGCCCATTAGTGGGTTGGCTCAGTTGCAGCGTAAACATTCAGAGTAAGTATACTTCTAATGACCTCTTCATGAAAGAATGTGATTTAATATAAAAATCAAGAAGGTTTTTGTATTTAAAGCTGTGGATCACCAAAGAACCTGCTCCTATTATCACTTCCTTGGTTCTATCAAATAAGACACTGCACAGAGGTATTCCTTTGATGAGGCAAAATACGCAGAGACGTACACGCAAAATCATCATGCACAATGGTCTCCAGTAGACACTGGGATGAAATATTGTTGTGCTTTAGGAAGTCTCTGTAGCCTGGAGAATTGTTTCTGTAAAAGATAGCAACATAAAAATAACCGCCATTAAGTCACTTTTGAATGTCCTGTGAATTTTATTTTATTTATATTTGTGTCTATACATATATATGTACAATATACATATATATATAGAGAGACACATATATGTGTACAGACACATATATAACTATTATCTATATATTTATACACATATAAATGCATGTATCCACATATGTATATGTATATATTTTAAATATGGTGATATCGTTTGTGTCTGGCTGAATCGGGGAGCATACTTTTTCACATAAGTGGATTTTCCAGATAACTGAAATACTTTTCCCACGGGAAACGGCTTATGGCCACTCTTTTAAACTGAAATAATTATTTAATGTAGCACATACCTCTTTATTTTTTTGAGACGGAAGATCCAGAAGTCAAGTTAACCTTTTCTTGATGTCACAGGCTACCATTGTCAACAGCTGTGGCAGAGGAAAGAGCCATTTGAACTTATTGGATAGGATGTACATGTTTACCCTTGGCTTCTCTTCACAAAGAATCTGAGGCAGTTTATGAAATTATATGCCCTACAAAAGGAAAAGAGCAAATAATTGAAGGAATTAAGGTGAAGGGGAAATATAGGCTGCAAATTTGAAAGTCAGGAAAAAATATCATGGAGCTGGGATCCCATCCTAGCACTCATGGCAGGTAATAGAGAAATCCAGATTAAAATTGCCTGAGGATCAAGGAGGAACTAATTGCTGTTTGAAGAATACAAATAGCAGTGAAGATTGGCAGCATTGACCTTGAGGTGGACCAGGGTGCCCTCCTGAGCTCTGTGGGGACCCTCCTTGCAGGTTTCCCATCCCTGTTTCTCTTGGTATTTCACTCTTCCATCATTTACAGAACGTGAGATGCTTTGATGAACAGGAAAGTCTGCATTTCTCTACCAGTTCTTGGAGTTGGAACCCCAGCTTCGTCACATGGACACTCCTGGACAAATCACTCTTGATGCAGAGATGTTCAAAGGGATCCAGCCAGTCTCGTTCCCAATGTGTATCTATTCAGTTGAGTAAATGAGTCTGTTACCTGATAAGGAAAAAAATCCTGAGACCAAAGCCACAGTCAGCATGGGAGTCTTCCCAAGGCCTTATGAAATGCTAACAGCTGCCCAGATTTTCTTTGAAGCTTTCCAGTAGCCAAAGTGATGCAGGAAAACAGGATCATCTGCATGGTTTTTGATTTCTGTGACAAAACAGGAAGGAGGGGGTGTGGGGACAGAGCAGACCAGGAGAATGAGTTCCTCTTAGGAAGCCCAGCTTCTTGCCTGGAGACCCGAGATCTCCCACTTGCTGGAACCAGAGGCTAGCCATTCTAAGAGGATGGCCCCAGACCTGGGTTAGAACTGCACTTCCTGTGCTGAGCAGCTGTCTGTCTCTTTTCACCTCTCAATCCCGTGCTCCATCCCAAGGGGGTCAGGACAGTCTGTTTTTGCCAGAATTCAGAACTATCCATGTTGCAAACAACCATAAAAACAAACAAATGAAATGTTCTGTGTCCTTCACTCACAGCAGGGAATAGAGATGCACATCCTGGACACAGGAATTTGTATAGAAGGGGAAACTCAGAGGAGGGCTCCAACACACAGCAGAGGCCCCAGGAATCCAGAGACTTGAGCAACCCCAAGGAAGCCCTGCCCCCACTCCGCCTGCTTTTTTTTTTAGACATAACTAAATTAGATCAGTCCAGGTACAATGGGCATTCTTCAGGAGTCATCCGTGTAGAGCTGTGGATTGATTTGTGTTCTTCTGCCCAGGTAGGCATTAAGTGACCTGTTGCAAAACCCTCCTAATCTAAGATACTAAGGTTTATTATGCATGGAGGCACTCTGCACCTCTGCTCCCTAAGGATTCATCTCCTGTTGGGACATATTTCATGCCAAGTTGCACCTCATGGAAGTAGACCTACATTCTGAGTTGGAGATGTTCTTCCAAGGTCCTGAGGTCACCATCTCAGCCAGGATGGCATACACCTTGTTCCTCAATCTGCCAGTTTTCTCTTTGGCCAATACTAATACCAGTTCCCCTGAACCACACTGTGACTTGCTCAAAATTCTAGAGTTGGTCATCTGTGTGATTGTTTTAAAGAACAGAGATTCTTGTGTTTGTATTTAGGCCCTTCTTTAGACTGGAAGGTAACTTGATTTATTACTTTCCTGCTCTCATTGTGCCAAAGAGTAAGAGGCAATGTCTAATTAGATTCAACAGGTTAGAATTCAGATAAGAAGATTTATTAGAAATACTTACACAGTTAAAGTCTATGCATACTGAGGAAAGATCTAAAGGGTGTTTATAGAGTATTTGTTCTTACATGTGTGATATTATGTGTGTAAGTATGTTTAAAAGATTTTTTTTGGAAAGCCATCCCTACTTACCTTAAGCCCTTCTCAGGTATTTCTAATTTGAGGAATAAATTTTGATGCAGTTACTAGCGGTAACCTATCCATGAAGGATAGGTATCACTGTTGATAAAAAGATGTCTTATGGATCACCAGTTCTGTGCCCCTACAATGACTGTTGGATGTGTTTATGATCAGATTGGGCACCCGAATGAGCTGCTCCTATCTAGGTGAGGACCAGACTCACCTTGCTCCTGCCCAGAGTATCATTCACAGAAGAGAAATATGGACTGAGCCCCTCAGAGGGACAAGTGTGTTCCGCATGGATTTGGAGAGAACCACATTCCTCCTCACTCTCCCGCTCAGCCCACCACTGGAGCATTCCCATGGTCTATGGAGTGGGGGCTACAAGTGGTCCAATGCCTACCCAGAGTAGGGCTCATCAGGGGGCATTGGTTCACCCAGGGCTCCCGACAGCTTCCCATCCAGATGCCCTGGGACTCTTCTTGCTTTTGCCTAGAAGTCCCAGCTCGGTGTTATATATACATTGACATCTCCTCCACTTCAGGAGGTGCTATGAAGTGAGTGGTTGTGAATTTGAAGTTGGCAGACAAGGGAATCATAGAGCAAATGACAGGCTCACTCCCCGGGATCTAAGTACAAGGAAAAAAAGCTATCCTGCTCACCCCACTAGTACCCCTGTCACCTGCAGACCTCCGACAAGGTGAGATTTCAGGCAACCTGCCTCATCTTCCCAGACCTGTCTGTCCAGCTGCTGTATGAGAATAGCAATGTGCAGCCTGCATCTGGCTGGAGATTACCAGATTAAAAAATAAGAAAAAAAATTATGTGCCTAGAAACTTTACAAGCCAGCTACGATTTTTCTGTCTCCATAAAACCTTAGGATTTCTCCAGCTGAAGGTCTGTGCTTGCTTTCTGTGTTGTCTTCTGTGCTCTGTAGGGTAGTGGATAAGCAGGGCCACATTTTTTTTTCATTTTGCCACTTGATGTGTGAGTATATGGCTCTCTCTCTCTCTCTCTCTCTCTCTCTCTCTCTCTCTCTCTCTCGCTCTCTCTCCTTTCCTCTCCTCTCCTCTCCTCTCCTCTCTCTCTTATCTTCACACATTTTTCACAAGGGGAGACTTAATAATTTCATGATCAGTTTATTTACTTACCACTGTGTGAGAGCTGTTATTGAGATCCTGGCTACTTCGGAGGTATCTTATGCATGGAATTTATTTAATCTCCATAACAGCTCGTCTTAGTCCATATTGTGTTGTTGCTATACCAGAATATCACACCCTGGCTACTTATAACACAAAGAAATTTATTTCCCACAGTTCTGGAGGCTGGGAATTTCAAGATCAAGATCTGATGCATGGCGAAGCCTTCTTGGTGCCTCATTCCATGGTGGGGGTGAGAGTTTACAGACAGAGCAAGATAGGGTTAAACTCACTGTTATATTAAACTCTCTCCATTATGCACCCCTCCCATAATGGTGACATTAATCCACTCCTGAGGAATTCAACACCAACTACCAGTCCCACCTCTCAAACTGTTGCATTGGGAATGGTTTCTAATACATGGGGACCATGGAGGACACAGATCATAGCATGGTACAGTTCTAGGAAACGGGCCTCATTAGCTGCATCCTTTAATGATTGTTTATATGGTGGACAAGATTATCATGTCATATTCCTCTTGCTCAGCATGTCTTGCTCATTGTTGCCCAACTACCAAGTGGTGGCCCTGGGATCCAGTTTTTGTTTTTGTTTTTTTGGTGTCTCTATCTGGGTTTCTGAAGTCTTATGAATCAATGCTTCTCAAAGTGTGGGCTGCAGACCAGCAGCATCAGAATCACACAGGAAAGTTGTTGGAAATGCAAATCCTTCGGCCCCACAGATTCAGACTACTAAATCAGAAAGTCTGGGAGTGGATTCTAACAATATTTGGTCTAAGGAGCCCTCCAAAGGACTGTGATGGATGCCCAGGTTTGAGGGATGCCCTAAATCACCAGGCTAAGCCAGCAGAGAGATGTTCCAGATTCCAACAACTGGAGTTCACACCCTGGCTCTTCTGCATCCTAAATACAACTCTGGGGTTGTTATTTATCTTGCCCGTGCTGTAATTCTCGTATGCGTGAAATAGGGATGATGTCAATACAAACTTGGATTTCCGTGAGGATAAAAAATTATCACTGCAGAAATCCATTTAACACAATACCTGGCACAGTAGTAGAAGAACAGGCCAAATATTATTTGTCATCATAAGTTGAATATCCCTTATCTGAGATGCTTGAGACCAGAGAGGCACTTTGAATTGTAATTTTTCTTAAATTTTTGAATATTTCCATATATAATGAAATACTTTAAGGATGTGGCCCACGTTTAAATAAAAAATTCTTCCATGATTCATTTATAACTTATACACAAATAACTCTGACAACATTTTTCAGTTGTTCCTTTATTTTGACTAGGATCTGTCATTTGAGGTCAGCTGTAGAACTTTCCATTCGTGCTATGTCACTGCTCAAAATGTTTTGGATTTGGGAGCATTTGGGGCTTTGGATTTTCAGAATAGAGACATCCGACTTGTATTATGGTTTAATGATGGGAGATGACTTTTCCAAAGTACATCTTCACTCTCTCACCCAGGTCTCAATGGTTTTAGTCCTTTGTTTGTTAATAGAAAGCAAAATAACTTGTGCCTGCCTGGTCTCACTTAGCTCCTCAGTGTCCCTGCTCTGTCCCTACAGTGCTCTGAAAATGAACACTCATATTCCTAGCTTGGAGAGAAGACTCTATCCAAGGTCAAGGGGTTGACTCCTGTACTTTTATGCAGAAGATCTCCTGCCATGAGGCTGAGTAACATAGGCCCAGAAGTCAGACTTGGATCTACCTTCCATTGAGTTGGACAACCTTAGGCACCATCCTTAATATCTGGAATCTTCTTTTCCTTATATGGCAAAAAGGGGAAGTTACCAGGAACACTAACATTTATTGAGCACTTACTATGTCCCAGACATCCTTCCAAGTACTTTCTTTCTTTGGGCTCTCTAATGTGAGCCTCCCAGTTACCTGATAGTAACACCCCATTTGCTTTATGGACAAAGTGCCAGGGAGAAGTAACTTACCAAACATCTCACCAATATAATTGGAATCCATGAAGTCTGGATCCCCAGACAGCATTCTTAACCCTAACTGCTTCAATGAATTGTTAAGAGAAATAACTAAAACCAAGAATGTTATGCACAAAGCAGTGCCTGGCATATGGAATTGCTTATTAAATATTAACCGAAACAATGAGTGGTAATAGCCATCCATAGCAATCCTAACCCTATGAATGAAAACAGTTGTCTCCATTTATTGCTGGTGGGATTTAATTTCCTAAGAACCAGATAAAGCGATCTTTGCTTTGCCCACGAGTTCTTTCAGTACTTGACAAAGGATCCTGTCCCTCTCTTCCTCCCGCCTCCTCCTCCGGTGAACCACTGGTGTCATTAAGAAACAGTTAACACGCATCATCTTTCTTAGCTATTTTTGCTGCCTGCCATCTGGAGTGCCTCGGCTCTCTTGGATGTGTTCACACTAAATCAGCAGATGAGAGCATTAACTAATTTCCCCATTTCAGATCTGCTCATTTGGGTAACGATGACCTTTAAAACTAGTGTCATCCACCTCATAACCATGTGCCATATGTTGGATGTCAGATAATAAAGCATATTTAAACTTATCAGGCTCCCTAACACCTTATGGCTGGTTGGTGATTAATTAATAACTTCCTTACCAGCATCTTTGGTGAGGGTTGACAAAGCATTTTGTTTGCCACTTAAGTGTCCATTGGCATTGGAAGCTTTTCCAATGGTGCTCCTGGGAGAAGTCATTGAATACGGAGCTTTTTCTTTCACTCTTGGCATTTGAGGCCAGGACATCTCCCCCCCGCCCCCAAGACACTTCATTTCATGCAAGAGAATAAAACTAGACATTGGGTCCGGAGCCCTAAGTGTTAGCGTAGGTTCCCATTTACTGTTGAGGATGACCTCACGGTTGGGTTTCTATGTCCATTTATGCACAGATGTGAATGAGCATCAAAGGAGTTGAGCAATTTACAAGCTCATGGAAAGGGTTAGATTGGGACCCAGGTCTTTGACTCCAAATGCCATTACTATTCTTATTTATTTTTGTTTGCACTGAAATGCAAGGTGTCATGTTGACTTTGTTTTCATCACACTCAGGGACTCAAGCTATTCCCTAATTCATGTCTGAATTATAAAGGGAGGCTGTAAGAGTTCATCCACAATATCTCATCCAGTCTTGTCCCATCTCTACCCTTCTGTCACCCTGGTGATCTGTATCAGGAGTATGGAGCAGGGATTCTGACAGCCACCTTGCTCAGGACTTGAGTCTCCTTCTCTTGAGAGCCATCAACTTGCAAGCTCAACCCATAAGCAAGCCATAGCTGCTGGACTCTTCTATGCCTCGTGCAATTCATCAAAAATCTTAAGCCACTCTATTTCATTATTCACTTACAAGGAACAAATATTGACCTTTTTGAAACTTAGATTCTAAGAAAAGTCATTTTCAGTCTTTAGCAAGAGGTATTCTAATGTGATTCCCAGGAATGAAATGCAAAAATATTGCATAAATACTTGGAGAGGATAGTGTTATAGTTGTAGGGGAAATTCTGCATACCCGATCGGGGGGGTGATCCTAAAGATTTTGCCTATCTGAGTCTCCATTCAAGTCTGTGAGAATATTAGATTTCTTGTGATTAATAATAGAACTCGGTGAACACAGTGTCTCTGGACCTTTAACTGCCTCAACACACATACATTATTCTCTTCCTTACTCATTTCCATACATATCCATGCATTTAATTCTACATAAATCCATATGTGGGACCCACCACCACCACCACCAAGGCACATTATTTATCAACCTACATCATATCATGTTTTTTTCCATATTCTTACACTGCTAATAGACTTACAGGAACATTTCTTTTCCCTATAGTGGTAACGTGTTATACAGTACTGGTTATTATATACACTTTGTTAAGCTTTACTATATTCACTCATTTGAATAACTTTTACATTCCATGTGGTGAATATAATGTATCCATTTATTCTTTATCCAAAGGGTATTTTCTTACCCATCCTACACCCATCACTAGCTTCAAATGTGGGCGATTTGATTTCCTGGCTCGAGAGTCCCAGAAGTCAGATTTCTATGTCAAAGGGTAAATGCTTTTACAGTTTAATTGTTCCTGTCAGATTGCTTTCAGAAAGAATTGGTACTTCTTTGCATTTCTGCCAGGAATACCTAAAGTAAACATTCTATATACCAAAGGGCTCCTAGAAGGGATGTTCCCCTCTGATGGATGGAAGTAAAGTGATGTTTTATTGTTACTGAAATTTGCATTTCACCTCACTACTTGGGAATTAGCTAAACATTTTGATTTTCACTTCTGTAACTTGTATTTTTGTATTCATGGTCCATTTTTCTGTTAGGCTATTTGTCTTTTTCATCTTAATTTGTGGATTTAGCAGTTTGATATAGATATTAAGTGTCCACTACTCATGATGAAATTTGACTTGCCAATGCTAACAATTGTCTACTGGTTTGTTTGGGGATTCTTTTGTCAGAAATTGATTTTACTTAACTTTTAACTTCTATGTTCTTGATTGTGAATGTATTTACTTCTTTCAGATGTACTTGTAGTTTCCTATAATATCTGGTGAAATATTTATTGTCTTTAAAAGAAATCACAACTCTTTCATCAAATTTTCTCACATGGTTTTTCTTTGTCATATATTCTGTATATTTTAAAACATTTTTTTCCAAGTACAGCTTAAGTTGAATGGATTAGAATAGAAACAAGAAAAAATGTTGCCACTGAATTTTATAAGTAAAAATATATTTGACATTATTTCTGTAGCAATTTTTGATAAAAATGGATTATGAAAACAGATTGCTGATATGGTTCTACCTTTGAATTCCTGGAATAAATGTTACTTGATCATTAATTTTTGTTTTTATTTATCTTTGGAAAAAAATAGCTTTATGGTGTTTAATTTTCTCATTAGGATCAAGGTTTTACTCCCATTAATTCCAATCACATTTTCTCCTTCAATAAAACAAAACAATCTTTTTATAAAGTTTCTCTGCTTTCTCATGCAACTTACTTTTACTTCTTCTTTTTATGACACTAAAAAATGGATTGTTCAAATTTTAATTTCAAAACAGCAAAAGCTATTTATTTTTTGCACTTATCACATTACAAAACTTACTCAACAATTCTATTAGCTATTTTTTATTCTATTTTATTTTAAATTACATTTAATGACAGCTTTTTATGTCTCTCATTCTTGAATATTTATAATAGTCACTTAATTTTCTTGTCATATTGCAAATGCTAAAACATTCAGGACAGAGAAGGTAATAATGGTGATGACAGATATTGTTGTATAGATCTTGATTTAATTATGAAATCATCTGAACATTTTTCTTTTTAGAAAACATTTGTTGCTATCTAAGTAAACATTCTTTATTGCATATAACTGTTTCTTTCGATTCCATTGAACTTTGCAAGCATATCTTTAAAATGTGGGAGTGCAATACAATAGTTCTTACTCAATTCCTTACTATACATGCTTATAATATACTGTTGATGTCATATTTATATCTTATATTTCTGCCTATTCTACATATCGTTTTAGTTTTTGAATTATCTGTATCAGCTCTGGAATTAAAGTTATGCTACCTTCATAAAACTAACTAGCAAACTTTCCAGCTCCTATCATAGCCTCAGATTATTTCAACAACATAATAATTGTCTGTTCTTGGTATATTTTTAGATCCAACTCATCTTGGGATAGTTTTGAATCCTTTTTCACCTTTCCATCTCTCTTATATACTACTAGAATATAACTTGAAATCAATCTCTCTCTCTCTCTCTCTCTCTCTCTCTCTCTCTCTCTCTCTCTCTCCATCCCAGCTGCCATGAGGTGAACAGAACACCTCTGCCACATGTGCCACTACAGGCAACAAATGATGGAGCCCAGTAATCATGGACTGAAACCTCTGAAATTGAGCCCTTATAAATCTCTCTACTTTATAAATTTATTTATCTCAGGTATTTTGTCATAGTAATGGAAAGCTGACTAACATAGGTTATATTTGGGGGTAAGTGATAAAGCAGAGGAAAATTCCTTATTATGTTCACTCAGATAGACTAGAATTTTCTGTGTTCAGGGGAAAAAAAGATTTGTACTGGCATCCACATGATTACTTGAAGTGTCAGTTTTATTATGTGGTATTTAGCATGAGTGAATCCATTTTGGTTTGATCTGGTCTCTTGGGATCTAGTGCACAAGTTCAGTCCAAAATGATGGCCTCTCATCATTTTTATTGAAGAGTTATTGGTTTCCATATTAGTTGTACTAATTTACAATCCCCCATCAACAGTATAAAGGTGTTCCTTTTCCCCACCGTGGAAATCAGTATGGGGTTCCTCAAAACATTAGGATTTGGAACTGCCACATGATTCAATACCATTCCTCCATATTTATCCTAAAGAATTAAAGTCATCATATCATAGTGATACATGCACAGCCATATTTATAACATCACAATTGGCATTAGTCAAAATATAAAATCTGCCTAGTTGTCTCTCAGAAGATGAATGTATAAAGAAAATGTTGTATGTCTGCACAGTGGAGTTTCATTCAACCACAAAGAATGAAATGATGTCATTTATAGTAAAATGAATGAAACTTGAGGACTTTATGTTAAAGGAAATAAGTCAAACTGAAGTCAAGGGTCATATGTTTCCTCATATGTAAATACCAGAGAGCAAAAAAAAATACAAGAAAGGTGGGGGGAGGCCTCATGAAAATCAAAGTGAGGTCAGTAGAGTAGGGGAAGGGGACCCGGGGCCGGGGGAAAGGAGGGAAGGGGGAAGTACCGGGAAGGGAATCAGCCACATTATATGGTCCTATCATGTGCAAGTATGAATACATAGCAATGAATCCCACTGTTATGTAAGGCTATAATGGACCCATAACACTAGGGGGAAAAGAAATCAGAAAACACACACAACCAAAAACCAAACAAATTGTTTTTTCTCAGGTTAGAGCTGATTATATGCCCAGAGATGCAAAGCAACAGGGAGAGAATGCCAAACATGCTCCTGTTTCTAAATTTTCTTGATCACTTGTAAAATAATTTCTATATTTAAATAAACACAAATAGAGAAAGAGAAGATCAGTAAGAAAATTTCTATATAACATTATTTTAAAACGAGAGTTTACAAGGCAATTTGGTCGTTTGGGTGGGCTCATTGAGGCTACACTACTCATTCTACTAGGACCTGACTCCTCATTTACTCTGAAATGGGGACAAAGAACTTTGAAGAAGCATGATTTTGCTTAGCAGCCCTCCTAAGCCTCCCTGAGACTCTGTCAAAAGGCCTTGTGGGATTTTTGTTTTTTTTTTTTTTTTTAAGAATATCATGATGTGACTTTCCTTAGTACATTGATATCTTTGGTTTATGGTTCACTTCTTCCGTCTAAACTGTGTGCTCCAGGTAGGCAGGGATCTTGAGAGTCTTGAACACAGAAAACACAGACAATTTTATCCATAATGTCAGCTTATCTACCCATCCTGAAGTCTAGGCAAAATGCCTCTATTGCAGCCAATCTTCACAATTCTAAAACTGACATGGTCAGGGCCATTATGAGAAGCACAGGCATTGGACAGCAAAGCACTAGAGCATGATCCGGTGACTGGGAGCAAAAGATAAGTATGCTAACCAAGCACAGCAAGATCAGGATTCCAGTCATAGGGTGTACCAATCCACCTGCTGGTAGCACTCAGTAGACTTCAGTTAAGATTGTTGTAAAGACTAGATGGGGCAAGATTTGAGCTAGGGAAAGTCCTTAATACCTGCACAGAGTGCCCAGGGCGGCGGGGGGAGGGGGATGTGGAAACTAGCATTAGTTTAAGTCCCTGCTGGGATTTGATAGTGTGGTGGGGGGAGAACCTTGATGGTCCACAGGGCCTGCCAATTGCCTCCTAGACTGGTTCACAAAATGCCCACCTCATTCCAGTAAGACTAGCTTCCTCCTCTCAGGTTCCTGTGAGGCACTTAATTAAATCCAATCACAATGAAAGGCTGCTTTTGAGATTCCATGTTTCACTTCTTCACTCACTTTCTGGCATTAAGACACCCTGGGTTTTATTTAGTCAGATGTCTAACTAGAAATTGCGCTTTTCAGAAAAGATAAAAAAATAATGATCATCTAATTCCCTATTTTCCACAGAGCCACTTAACTTCAAGTGCTCAGTACTAATCAATAAAAGCCTTTCATCACAAAACCCAATAAGCAAGATCAAATTCAAGGGAAATGCTCAAAAGAGAGCAATGGTTGGCACCCAAACCATTTTGTAAGGTCAAAATCACTTTGCCACATGAAGTTAATTCCTGCTCGCGGCCCAAAGCCATTCCACCTCTGGCTCTCTGATCTCTTATTTTCAAAAGTGGAGTCCACTGAGCCTGCTGAGAACATAGGGGCTACTGTGATCCGCATCCAGTAAAAACCTGAAACTGGAATTAATACCAGGTAGGCTGTGTTATTAGCCTTTGAGGGCTGCTTCCCATCCAGGGGAAATCGCAGGCATCAATTTAGAGAGAAATTCCGATCTAAGAAACACTGTTAAGACTCCGAGTCGTTCTGGTGGTGTTAAGATAGGATTGGGACCCAGGATTTCTGGGTTCATTCCCTAGATTCCTTCCCTTTCTCCCATGTTCACCAAAAAGAGTGGACACATGGGCAACAGGAGCAGATCAAAGGGTGATGTCCTGTCAGTTGGGTTTGAGCCTCAGATCTTAATACACAAATTCTGGTGAGCTGGGTTGGTGGTCAGGGTCAATATCAGCACTAAAGAGCTACCAAGTCCAAAGTTTAACTTTTTTAATAATGTTAGGGTACTCCGTTTACCGCACAGAAATGCAAGGCAAAGAGTGAGATAAAAACACTCTATGTCAAATTCCCCACTCTTCTGTGAGTTTCAGAGAGAGAAAGAGGAAAGGAAGAGAGAATCAGAGAGAGAAAGTGGGCCATCATTTGATATAAGTGGTAACACCCTCTAATATCCGCAGACCATTTGGTTAATTGGAAAGTGAGAATTGCTATTAGGCTTCAACTATTCCTGCTGAAAATAACTTTGCTGGAATATTGATAGCACTTAATAGATGCTTATTAATGAATGAGAGAGAATTATTATAGATAGAGATAATAGTCCTCTTATAAACTATCTAAGCCAAATTGGAAATATACTTTCACAACCAAAAAATTAATAATTCCCTGAAATACATCCAAGACACAATTCATTGTTGAACAGATTTTATTCTGCCTTTCCTTTCTAGCTTATATTCCAAAGATACTACTAAAGGTTACATTAAATTCTACTGTAAATAAGAGACCTTATATCCATGAGTATCAGCAAAAATATACATAGGCAGAAAACTGTTACAATCTATACAATATCACCAAATGAACCAACAAACATCCCATGATTGAAAGTCAGAGGTCAGAATATTATTAAAAGCCATTTACATGCCTGAAGAAAAATGTTTTTAAAAGAAATATTTCTTCCCACAGAATTCGGGAATGGATTACTGAAGATCACAAAACAAGCTAGAACGGTTGTGTTCTTCATAAAGGTCTAGAAATCAAAATGAGAGAAAATAGGTCACATCTCAAGACCTTGCACCCATACAGACCTCCTCTGCAACAATGGCTCAGCTTGGTTGAAGGAGGAGTGAAGTCCACTCCCGTTAATAGCTGGGCTCTCCCTGTGCACCTTTGAATGTGAAGCCCCTGTTCCTGCTAAAGGGGTACTGGGCTATGTTGCTGTGCCCCTCTGTGGTGATCAGAATATTCCTGATCCAAATCCAACATGAGCACCAAAGTCAGTTTGGAAACGCTTTACCAAAATCTCTCTAAACTTGTAACTGTGAGCCAAGTAACCAACATTTTCCACCAGACTGACACCTCACAAAAGGAGACATGGCACCTAACACCTCAGCAGCCACTCAGGAGCCACACACGCCCATTGGAAGTCTCTCTCCTATCACATGGTTGTCAAGTGAGTCTCCATGTCTGTGAAGAACACCTCTGTTCCTTGGGGCTGAAGACTTTGTCTGGTTCCCTGATACTTCCTTCAACTTCTTTCATGTGTTAAAACATTTGTTAGGTAAAAAAGAAATGTATGAACAAATGGATTACTTCAAATTCACTAGGAATGTTGGAAATCATAGAAACAAACTAACAAAAGTAGGTTTTTCTTCCTCTGGAAGATGTGGCCATTTTATTTTGAAGAAGGTGGAGCTGCTTGACATGGTTTGGTCACCGTGGGCTACCCAGTTTTCATGCTCTGGAAAAGACTCCATTTCCATCAGATGTCTTTCTTTCTTTTTTCTTTTTAAACTGGGGATTGAACTCAGGGGCACTCAACCACTGAGCCCCATCCCCAGCCCTATTTTGTATTTTATTTATAGACAGGGTCTCACTGAGTTGCTAAGTGCCTTGCCAATGCTGAGACAGGCTTTGAACTGGCAAACCTCCTGCCTCAGCCCCCCGAGCTGCTGGGATTACAGGCGTGCACCACCCCACTGGGCCAGATCTTATTTTAACTTGAAATGTTTCATGACAGGTTTATGGTATTAATTTCCTCTTCTTCTGTGCATGGCCTTTATATGTGTTTCCTTCAGAAGATAAATCAACTTGCTGGGGTGAAATAGACAGAGTACAGTACATGGGGTTTTATGAAACAGTCTCCAGTAAACTATAAGAGATGGTGACCCACCATGGAATATCCCCTCTGCCAGGTTTTCCTGCTAAAAGCCTGTAGAATCCACAAGTAATCAGCTTTTTAAAATAAAGCAGTTTTAATGAAATGATTTCTCAGCACCTTATTGCTGACACCGTCACTTCTATTTCTAATGGATTTTGAGAATTGTTGTTCAGAAGTTAATCCTGTTAATAAGATTCGATTTTCTTGTTGCCTTAATAGTGTGCTTCACAATACTCACAATGAAGCCAGGGCATATGGGTTGGGTGGCTTTGCTGTGGCTCCCAGCATAATCGTGGCAAATGAGGCTAAGAAGAGAATGACTGGAGACAGAACAGACATCAAAGGCAGAAACACTGACTCCTCCACAATTTAGAGAAGAAAATCGGTCTCTCTTCCCTTCTGTAGATCTAGTGCAATCTCAACCAATCTGTGAGGCATGCACTGCGATTGAGAACCTTGAACCTCAAGGACTCCAGCCAACTTCTAAACACTCTGGCTGCTTAATACCTGCATGCAGAGCCAGGCACTCCATTAAACCCAGACACAATCTCTTGCCATAAAGAAATCCTCCCTGTTCTCCAGATTTGCTCTTGGTCAAATTTCTTAAATAAGCCTTCGTGTTCTTTTATTTTAAAACCCTTTCTGCCTACCTTAGAGATGTAAAACCCATGACTCTTCTGTAGAAACCAGAGCAAGTTTATTAGTAGTAGTATTAAATTATTATTATTATTATTATTATTATTATTAATTTCTTCATCATAGACAAAACCTTTGAGAACTTACTGGGCTAAGGTATAGTTCCATGCCTAGCATGTGCAAAGCCCTGAGTTCAATCCCTAGTAGGTCAAAAAATAATAAAATAAAACAAAATCAAGAATCTATTATGTACATGAAAATAAATAGCTTAAATCCTAACCCAAACGGACTTTGGTTATTTGACAAAAGGCATTTAAAGGAAGGGCTTGCCAGTAATCCCACTTTAAAGGAGAGAAAACATGCACTCAGCAGATAGGCAACGAGCATCTATTCTGAACCAGCAAACGTATTGACTCTGAAGACACATGAACATTTAGAATATGAGTGTCCAGGGCACCCTGATAAGCAGCCCTGGCACAAATTGGAAAACAAGGTGCTGTCCTAAAAGGGCAGGCTTTAAGGATGCTTGTGTGTTAAAGGCTACAGAGCTGATGAAGGGAAGTTTCAGGGAAACCGTGTGCCAAAGGTAAAATGGATTGAGACAGGCTCTCGAATGCATGGCTAGGAAAACATGGGCTTTATCCTGAGGACCGTGAGCAATGAGGCATTTTGGTGGGGAGTGGAGTGAGAGAAATTTATTACCCAGTCTGGTTCTTAAAAACTCAAAACTTTTGAATCAAGGAATATTTTCTTGTATTTTGAACATATTGTTTTATAACTTTCCAGAATTATCATATCTGGTTATTGTTGATGCTCTACTGAACTGAAAACTTTTATTAATATTTGTGGTTTCATTTTATAGAATTATCATAACTGATGGATTTACGGTTCTGAAACAGTAACCAAATTTTAATAATGAAGCCATTAATACATACCTTGGCTTCAGGGTATGATATTTGTGACAATGTAATATTTGCTCTGAAAGTAACAATCCCCAAACTAATATATTTATATCTCTCTGTAAGTTGCATAAATGTCTCCCAAGCTAGCAGCACATTGTTTCGTCTTGACAATCAGAGATCTTCCTCCCTTGTTTGTTTCTTCCCCTTCGCAGGAAAAGAAAAAGATGTTTAAAATATAAAGGAAATTAATTATCATGATGATCTTGAGAGACTCGAAAAATAATTTAAGAAAGAATTTCAATTTGAAAAGCTCACTCTTGCTGGGATTTCTCTGGAAAGTCTGGAGTGGGTCTGCCTCTTCCTGAGGCTTGGGGCAACATTTACATTTAAATGAAAACACAGACATATGTGTTTGACCAAGGCCATCTACTTATGCACTTAAAACCATTTTCATTTTATAAAAGAAACAGAAAACATCCCGTGATGTCAATATACCAATCTACCAATTTATTCTTTATGAAAAATAGCTTATAATGCATCTGTTTGGGATTTTTTTTTTCTTTCCTGTAATATTTTTTTTACTAGATCCATATATTTTCTGAGAATCAGTCTCCTGAAGAAATAAATGCATGAAGCTTGTGTTATTTGAATTCTTAAAAGCAAAACTCCTCAAAACCTTGTTTTTTCTCTTGTCCATTTCCCTGCTCCCTGAAGTGCCTGTGTTTTTATTTTCATGAAATGGAGACCCAATATGGTTGGGTGATTGAAACTATATTGTGCACAAAGTGATAGAATTGGAGTTTACAATTAAACATCTTGACTGCTTACCACAAGCTCATTTTTAGAATGTTTACACACTCACCTAACACACTTATTGGGAGAATGTGAACATTCTTTCTAAAAAGGGTAGTCTCAGAAAAAGATCCCCCATCCAACATATCAATGCATGCTCTAACCAGCAATGTACTGAGTTTGAGGAAAAGAGATTTGGGGATATGCATGATTAATACTGACAGGTGAAAAAGTTGGGATGTATAATATTTTCCCCAACACATGTCCCTTTGTTTTATCTCTAATAATTCAACACATGCAAAGTCATAGTGTCTGTATTAAATGCATTTTATGTCATGTGAGCCTTGGAGACACAGAGTTGCTTATCTAATCCCACACAGCTGGTAAGGGTCAGTGCAGAAATTTGTCATTCCGAAATCAAAATAATGAAATGATTTTTACAATACTCAAGTAAATCCTTCTGGCCCAAAGAACTGTAGCCAAAACCTGTCCTCAAAAATTGTTCCCATCCATCTGCACACATTGTCCCCTCTGTTTCTAAAGTCCACGATGATAAAATACAACAACTGAAAAGAGTTTAAGGACTAGGTGTGATAGCAGAAATACCTATTTCTCTTCAGAGCCACTTGGGTCTTCTATGGCAAATATCAAAGCAAGACTTCCAGGCACTACCCAGAAGACCTTATTGAAATGACTCACGCTGCAACATTGGTCTAAAGCATTTCGGGAAATCCCAAAGCTAAATTACTCTCCTGACTCAAAAGCCAAATGTCCCTTTCTGGGGAGGCTTAATTGTAGTTGAGCATCTACTTATTTCTAGCCCTGGTGGCCAAGTTCACCCAAACTGTTTATTTTTCTAAAATGGAAGGAAAAAAAGTTTCCCTGAATGTGATTTATTTGATTATCTATGTATTTATTTATTATAAAAGAAATGTAATGAGTGGTGAGGTGGACACTTGAATGGGAGAAAGCCATGACATCTGCAAAGTGTCTGGAACTGAGATAGACGTCTAAAGGTGAATTTTCTTTCTGCTCAAAGTTCTGGGAGAGGCTCATGGGGACATAGATGCTAAAGAGCTAAATTTGATTCTTAGCTCAGCTGTCCATTCCTTGTGAAGCTGCGTGTCCTGAAACTGAAACCAGAGATTCGGCAAAAGCCCGTTTCAAAGGAGCAGAGGTCAAATATCACAGTCAGTGGGGGCAGATGCCTAGCAGGTTCCCAGAGGTAAGATGTGAGTTTTGAACTCATCAGTGGTGGATTGGGACAAAATATGGGAAACAGAGATGGAGCTGCCCCTAGACCAAATCACCGAGCATTTGTCGACAGGCTTATCACCACTGGCTCTTGTTTCCTCTGGAGCTATCTAAAGCCACCACTAAATGTTTAAAATTTACTGACAGATATTTCTCAGCCTTGTATCCCTCTGGGCTCTCAGCTCCAGCAGGGCAGAGAATATATTTGTGTTTTTTGTTTTCCTTATCATGCCCCCAAACTTAGTTCATTGATTGGCACCTGACAGACATGTCCTAAAGATAATGCTTAAGGTTATTGCTGAAGTTATTATTTCCCATGTTCAGTTTTCTATAATGGATTCGGTTATTCTGTTCAGTTCTCCTGCACTCTACCTACTTGGCCGTATTTGCATTTGTTGGATCTTGTCTCTGCCTTTGACGTTTCATTCAGTTTCATCGCACAGTTTTTAGCTTCTGCCCTCTTCGCAGTCTCCCTTTTCTGTTCTGCTTTTCATTTTACCCAGATGAACCCCCAAATACCTCCTGGCGCAAGTTATTTCAAGGGTCTGGGGCTTGGTTTCTTGCATTTTAAAATAGAAGTAAGTCAAAAGCTCTGGGTGATTGCATAAAAAAATGTGTCAATATCCAGCACAGCACTGGAGAGATATACTTACCTATGTGCCTGGCACAAACTTTGTTTCTAATGGTGGGCTCCGTAGCCTGCTCTGATTGGACAAGGGCTGTAGACGTCCCTCTTCAGCCTGGAGAAATGTGATCATGAGAAATAAACATTTGAATTCTGCTGGTGTAATTTTTCTGTGTTGTTTATAAGGTGATTTCCAGAAATGAAGAGAGTTCTTGTAAAAAACAAAGAGAAGCAGAAATTTGTCCATGTTGAAGTCAAACTGTATTCAATGTACAATTGAACAAAACGTTCATTTGCACTTAAGAACAGAAAAATAGTACAGTGAAAATGAAAATATATTTCACTGAGAAAAAAAGTAAAAAAAGAACAAAAAGAAAGAGAGAAAGCTGTTCAGACAGAGAAGGACAGAGGCCGACATAAGGAAGATCTCATGTTCCCAGTAGCCATTATGGTACATGATTCATAAGGTCAAATTTTACAATTATGAATTTTGCATAGGTCACTCCTTTAGCATGGAAAATAATTCTTTCTGAGACACACTCGCTCTTCTATCCTAGCTCTGTGTGGCCTGTCACACTCTTTGGGTGCAACATTACAATTCAGCAGTGTAAGAGATTCTAAATTTGACCTAAAGCTTTGGCAAAATTAAATGTGCCACAGCTAACTCAAAAAAAATCAAAGGTGGTTTTTCCATTGTTCCTTTTAGATATTTGCCAGTTTATATTAAAATGAACCCCAAAATAACTAAGCTTATTTATGAATTGTTAAATGAGCTCACCTCACCTACCTACATGTCCAAACAGAATAACATATAGCTTTGAGAGAATACAACAAAAGAAGTAAAAGACATAAATAGCAATGCGTGGAATGAAATTGCATGTGATATATCAATTCAATCCATAGCTGAATGGCTGAATGTGCTATCTGTAAAGTAGGATTTATTCTAGAGGTACAAAACTCTTGCTCTCAAAAGATCAGGCTCCCATAAAAAAAGAAGAAGTAAAGTCTTGTCCCAGAAATTCAGAGGGAAAGAGAGAGTAAGAAAAAGAGGAGAAGATGCTGATAAATGATCGGTCCATTTATTCAAATAAAGGCCAGTTGGTGGACAATGGTTCGACTCATTCCTTGTGGCCTCAGAGTAACCTTCTTAAGTACTTGTGATCATTTTCTTCAGGCTCCTACTCAGTGATCTTCATTATTTCTATGTAACCCACAAGTAAATGCCAACCTGAAAACCTGGCATTCAGGACCCTCTGCCATTGACCTCAGTCTCACCGTCCATGTTATGAAGAAATCTTTCCCTTTGAAATCCAGTATTCATGCAAATATTCTCAAACCTTATCTACTCTGAAATCCTTTGATGGGACTTTATTTAGCTTTCTTTTCTTACCTATCTTAGCTCCCCTTTATCTGCCCTACCCCCAACTCTTTCTCCAAGCCTCAGCATATGTCCTTGCTAACCTGAGGTCCCTCTTGCTCTGTGTCTTCTCAGCCCACATTGTCCTTTGTGTTTCTCCAGCTCCCCGACTGGGAATCCCTGACTGAGCTGTGCACATGTATGAGATCAGGGTAGAAGTGCTGTCACATAGCCTTGGAACATAGCACTCAAAAAATGCTAACGGAAAGACCAGTTATTAATATTTATTCTCCTAAAGATGAAACGCTAAGCTCAGTAGGCATCTAACAAAGCTATTAATTCAGGGAAAGGTGTTTGATCCCCGGGAGGTAGGAAGGTTCACCTCTCTCTCAGAGATTAAAAATGGGGCTTAGAGAGCTCAAAGAAAGGACAAGTGCATCTTGAAGTGCAGGGAGTGTTCCTCCCATGTCATCCTGGCCACAGCCAGTTCTCATAGGCAGATCCTGTGAGCATATGGTCTCAACACCAACCTCAGATTTTATTTTGTTTGCCTGGAACACCTAAAGCCTCTTTGGAGACGTATCATGGCTCAAGATATAAGCCATGGAGTCATCCATATTTTGGTGGCTGGTATCTCACTAGGTGTGACCCATGGGTAATGGTTTATCCAGCTCAACCTTGGTGGTTTTTTTTTAATATGAAATAATATTAATGTGTCACATCACAGTTTTAAAAAAACAGGCGAGAGTATAAATGAAGGCTCATGGTACTTGCTCAGTAAGAGGGTCCACAACTCCTTGTGCACTGGTTTTTAATTGAGTCTCCCTGGAACCCCCTTAATAATTCTAATGAATCCACCTGTGTTAACTGGAAATGCTGAGATACTGGGTCCATGGATCACTCCTTTTAAATACATTTCATCAAGGATGTTCTTTTGAGAGATGCAAGGATTGAATGGGAAGTTTACAGAAAAAGCATATTTTCCAATCTCATCTCCACTGATTTTTTTTTTTCAGACTAAAGTAAGTTTAGCAAACTGAAGGCCGACGTATTCCAACTGATTCTGATGCATAAGTCTATGGAAAACATTTTGACAAACAGAATCTGATAGATACTTGTTCTAAGATTAGAGATTTGAACCACTATATCTAGAGTCATTTGACATGTATACTTTTTATTGTCATGCTACTTCTTTGAACATGGGTACCACTGTGTTGGCATACAATTCGCCTAGATCAAATACACAAAACTAACATTTTATACATCAATATGCAAAAGTATGTGTGTATGCATCTCATCATGATTATTAGATCAAGTCCTAAAATATTTCCATCACTCCAGCAAGTTCCCTTATACCTGTTCCCAACCAACAGCCAATCCCTAGTAAACCACAATTTTCACATTTATCATTACATCTAAGCATTATCTTATATTGAATTTCACATAAATGAACTTTATACATACAATAATACTGCATGTGTTCTTAGTAGGTGTGTATTCTCCACGTTATATTTATGATGTTGAGACACGATGTATATTAATTCTCTTCAACACCATGATCTCTCTCTTTTCCTCAAGAAAAGCCACCTTCCTCAACAATGTCTACAATTGCTGGCAGGGACTGACCTTTATGATCCTTGAAAACCATAGCCCACAGCCCCCAAGTTCCAGGCTGATTCACCGAACAAGTTTCCAATGTGACCTTTGGGAAATGATGCCTCTTTTGACATAAGCACATGTTTTCCTACCAGGCCAGTATTTTACACTGGATGCTGAGAGTAGACACGGGGGGAGATACATGCCCTGGCCACCATCTATAATTAAAGATGACATTTTTCTGAACTTGGAAAATAAACAACAACCTGCTGAATGAATCAGGGCAGAAAGCCCCATTGATGAAACAAGTGAGAAAGGAACATCCCATTTTTAAATCATATACCTCTTAAATTACATTAGTAATTCAGTGTGGCGTCTGTTATTCAGCCAATTTTATAGAAATTATAGAGAGATTCATTCCTAATTAAGAATAATCTGATGGTTGGGCTTGACCCAGTTAAATTCTTATCTTTATGACATCAATCTTTTATAATGCTTGCAGAAGCCTTGGCAAAGTCTCCAGTTTTATAAGTAAAAATTAATTAATTGGGACATTAAATTTGAAAGATGCTTTTATCTTCTCCCTGGTTCATGCCTTCACAACAGAAAGCAATAATTAACAGTTTTATTCGAATATATAAAATATTTCCTTGAAGATTTCTGACCACTTTAAGTACTTTGAGTATCAAATGATATAATATCTAGATATTAACTGACGAAGAAAAAGATCTTCCGCAAACATTTCATAAGAGGGTTCTCCTTATTAGTCATGTCCAGGAGCATAAGATGAGGTGGCCTATCCCAATAGGCCTATCATAATACCTTCATAAAGGCAACTGGGGACCCAATTGTATTTCCAAGTAAAAATATTTTTCAAAAACAAGGATTCAATATGATTTCTAACAAGGTTTTTTGGGTTCAGGGATTTCCATCTTTTTGTCTGGGAAACTAGGCCAGCTAACCTCGCCTAATTTGATTATCTAGAAAATAAATTCTTAACCTACACATTGAAATTATGGTTCGAATACCTTGTTATAGAATCAGCATTGGATTTGCTCATCTGTGTGGTTTTTATTTGCTCATTCATTCGTCATTATTTTGTCAAGGATGGTACTTTCAGAAGAGAGCAATTAAGAAAAGCACAAAGACTCCAAGAGGTTAACGGGATTCGTGATGGGCTGAATAATTTCGCCGGGTGGATGTCGGTTGGTCAGTCTGAGGAGAAGCCTCCTAGGATGTGCCCCAGAGTTCTGACCTGTTTGAAACTTAAAAAAAAAAAAAAAAAAAAAAAAAAAAAAAAAAAAAAAACTTCAGAAGAAGCTGGAGAGAATGGACTTATCCTTTTATATCAACTAAAATATTCAGGTGACATGAACTGAATAACAACAAGAATCTCAGTAGAGAGGGATAGTTCAGTAGTGAGGAGGAAGCCAGCTTGTACTTCGGAGAAGGGATGGTGAGGTGTGGTGGAGTGACACTGTGCCACTCCCTGTGCTAGGTTAGGAGGTTCTCTGGGACACTTCGTCTTGACACAAAGCTGTGAGGAATCCAAAAAGCCCATGCATGAAGAAACGCGTGTTGGGGGACACCAGGCAGCCAACTGTCTCTTCTGCGTTCTCAGCTAACAGGACAAACTTGCCAACATGTGATTGAGCACTCCTGAAAGTGGATCCTCCCAGTCCCTAGTTAAAGTTGCCCCACTGAGGTCACGTGGGACAGAGACAGACTCATGCAGTGCCAGAGTGGTAGATCCGGAAGCAAAATAAATGACTACTGTTTTATGCCACTCAGGTTTGTTACGCAGTGTAGATAACTCAGCATTAAAGCTAATCCTCTCTCTGTAGATCATGTTGCCTCCCGGGAAGCAGAAGCCTAAAAGAGTGGCAACAGTTTTGAAGGATGAGCAGATGTGAGCAAGGTTCCTACGGATAAGAGTACACGTCAAGTCCTGAGAGTTCAGTAGCAATTGCATGAGATGGAGCTCTAGGAAAACAAGGCTGGGAATCTAATTGGGGTTTTTCAATTGAGTCCACAAGTACTAAGGATTAATTTAAGTGACCCAGCTGCTGCGGGGCATTTTGATTGAAGTGAACTGAAGAACAAGCTGAGCAGAAGGGACAAGTGTATCTTCAAATGCAAAGAGTGTCAATCCCATGTCATCCTGACCACAGCCAGTTCTCACAGCCATGATCAGGGGGACCAGGGGAAAAGCGGAGCTGTGTCCTCAAGGGTCAATTCAAGGATGAACGGACTGAAAGTTATGTTCTATGTGGAAAGAATGATGGCACCATTAATTTCAGACAGCCAGAGCCAGTCCGGTATGCACCAAAGGGTTAGAACCAGGACAAAGGGAGAGAACATTGGCTTTGAGGCTAGGTGGCTGGGCTGACCATTTTTACCCAGGAGATTTCTGAAGAATCCTACCCTCCAAGACTCTATTCAGTTACCAAAGGAAAGGGAGGACAACCTTCATAGGCACATAGGCACAATGTTAGGATTATTGAAAATAATGTACATAAAAGAAGAATGCATAAAAGAACAGAGACAGCCAATGATTCCTGGCAGTTAAAATCAGAAGCCTCGGAGTTTGGGGTTTTGCATGATTTTATTTATTTATCTATTTATTTTGGGTACTGGGAATTTCGGGAGTGCTTAACCACTGAGTCACATCCCCAGCCCTTTTTTTACATTTTATTTAGAGACAGGATCTAATGAGTTTCTTAGAGCCTCACTAAGTTGCTGAGGTTGGCTTTGAACCCATGATCCTCCTGCCTCAGCCTCCTGAGCCACTGGGATTACAGGCATATGCCACTGTACCTAGTACTTGCTTGATTTTGAAAGAAGATATCTATCCCTGGAACGCTTTGCCTTGGAAAACAGCGAGCCCCCAATCTCAACGTCTTTCTCCAAAGGCTGCATGCAGGCTTATCAAGGAATCAGGGAGCATTCTGCACATGAGCAATGCTGGTCACAGGAGCTTCTGAGTTCCCTTTGATCCCTAAGGAATTGCTTGACAGCTTCCTTCTACAGCTCCAATGCCGTCTCCCTTAATGCCCTGTGTAACCGGGAAGCCCAGGGTGGCCCGAGGCTCACACCAATAAGCAGGAGCACTGTTGCAGCACAGGAGAGATCCTCATGAATCGAGGGGCAGCAGGCCACTCACATTCAGACTTTGAAGTTTTGCAGTGAGCCCTCCTCTCTCCCCTCCACTGCCAATATAGAGCTCTTGGGTGAGATTCAGAATACCCTCAAAATTCATATATGCAGAAAATGTTGTCTATCAGACACATGCCTGCACATTAAAGGAGCTATGAGCATTTAATATTCTACACCAAATGTTGAAACCAGAATTCAAGGGCATTTTGTCCTTTGAATCAGGGATGTTGTCATGTGCCTTCTTGCCTCTTCTACAGTTGTGTCTAGAGTTAGCATTAGGAGCAGGAGCTCATTTATAATAAGATTTAGTTTGGATTTCCACTTCATCCTTTACTAGCTCTGCAAACTTGTGCAAGTCAGTTAACCTCTCTGAACTAGAGCCTCCGTAAACAAAATAGAAGCAAGGAGAGCTACCTCCTGGGGGAGGTCCTGAGAACTAAATAAGATAAAAATACATAGCTGTGCCTGGGGCCAGTACGAAATTAATACATGTTTGCTTCTTTCCCACTGGTTGATTTCTCTGGGTTGTTTCCATGAAGCTAAGAATGAAGCATCTTTCCCTGCTTCTTTCTCTCTTCCTGAGATAGACATCTGAAATATCGTTGCCAGCAGATAAGGCATTTAGGGGCTCGAGTCTTTATAGAGTCTTATTTTTTTCTTCTGAAAGCAGTGGCTGCAAGTTACTCACCTCAACACCCATTCTTTCTGAACCCTTTGATATCAGAGCCCACATTTTGATTGGAGGGGTACACTGCCTTCTGTCTCTGTCCATGCTGACTCTGAAAACAAAATACAACAGTCTGAGTGGCTTAAAAATAATAGAAACTTCTCGTCTCCTAGTTTTAAAGGCTGAGAAGTTCAAGATCAAGTCACCAGCAGATTCAGTGCCTGGCAAGGACCTGCCTACTCATAGACAGTGACTTCTCACTGTGTCCTCATTAAGTGGAGGGGCTGGGTGAGTTCTTTGGGGTCTCTTTCATAAGGACACTAATTCCATTCAAGAAGGCATCACATTTTTGGTCTAATCATCTTGCAAACGTCCTGCCCCCTACTATCATTATCTTGGGTTAGGATCTCAACATACAAACTTGGGGAGTGAGGCATAAAAACATTTAGGCCCTCATACTCCCTTAAGAAAAGGAAAAAAAAAAGTAATGATTCTAAAAAAGAAAGAAAGGCTGAATTTTTCAACCTCTCTTTTAGCGAAGGGTTGCCTTGAACATATACTCCAGCTAAAGTGGTGCGTGGGAATGTGATACAATCTTGCTTGTGCTGAAAGAGCACCAACCCAGCAGGGGAAGACTCCACATTTTTGCTCTTGCCTTTCTTCCTTCTCTCAGCCTGAGATTTAACCTTCTCAGCTGCAGTGCCAATAATAATCATGGATCATAAAGTGACCCTGAAGATCTGATGGAGCAGAAAGATAGGATACTGGGTCTCCGTGGGCATAAAGAAAGGCAGAACCATGACAACCTTACACAGCCAGCATGCATATTTCTTTTGCTTGGGAGAGTTGAGTTACTATTGTTTTATCCTTCTCAGTACACACTCAATTTTAATTCTAACCAAGGTACAAGATAAAAGTTAGAGAAGACTGTTGGAGGTACAGGGTCTTGATCCACTGTGTCTGAAGGAAGCAAACAGCTTTTCTTCTAGGACATGTGGGGACCAGTCTGCCTGGGGCATAGAGATAACTGGGTGTTGGTAATGTTAAGGTCTCAGGTCACAGATAAAGAAAAAGTCATACGTTTAGGAGATAAATTATGAGGACTTTAACAAGTTCTTCCATTTTTTTATTCCTTTCCTTCCTTCCTAAACACCACTGAACACTTGCTACTAGTTACAAGTACTGGAAAAGGCACCAAGGATAATGACTCTTGACCTCAATCTAATTCCCAGCTGATGTAAATAAGGAACTCACACATACATGAAGAATTGACACAGAGCACAGAGAGACCTGTGGTTGCTACCCGTGTATGGACCTGGAGCAATTCCTCCATCTTGTACTGAGGAATGGGGTTGAAGGGAGGCTTGGACAGGGAGATCTACCTGTGCTGGGTATGAAAGGGTGATGAACTTCAACCAGGAAAAGAAGGGATTTGCATTCTGAGGTCTGCAGCCCTGGCTTACGTGTCCCACTCACCCCTATGGTTGAGTACCATGTCATTATTAACAACTTTTCTCCAGTTTGGGTGCTTAACCACATCAGCCACAATATAAACCTGCCTCAAAGGCCACTCCAAATGGCAGCCACTCAGCCAGTGTTGGAGACAAACGAACCTTTTGGAAAATCTGCATGTGATAATTACCAGTTTAAGCTCCACAGCCTTGTGATGGGGTAGACAATCTTCCATGCAACTGACAAAGTAGTTTGGAACATTGCTTCCATCCATGCCATGAAGGTATACAGCAAGGGCTTATGGCACAGGAACCAGACAGAAGCATTGAATATCCTCCCTCGATGGTGGCTCTGCTCTCCAGGCAAAGAGATCTTGAGCCTCCCTTCCAAGAGGTCTGCGGCCATGAGAGATGCTAAAATGGGTTAAATAGGTAATCAGGGAAGATTGCATTGGCTTTTTAAGACATAAAAGCCATATATATATTTTTTGCTACTAGCCTGTAGGAAATGAATAAAAACATTGCAGAATGAAAGAGATGAGGGTGACAATTACGGAGCACCTCTCTGTGCCAGACTATCATTTTAACATACATCGTTTTATTGAATCCTGACGATCACACTCTGAAGAATATATTAGAGCTCACCCTTTATAAATGAGACTTCCAAGCAGCCTCAGGGACTATGAAAGTCCTACAGTAGAGGAATCAAGATTCCATTCCACTACAGCTTGTCCCCAGCCTGTACCCTGTAGTGTCCTCTCACACCAGAGCACATTCCACACCAGACTCCATTTCAACACAACCGTGTAGAGACCCCACTTTTATGAGTAGAGACAAGGCTACATGGTGGCCAATAATCAAGATGAAGTAGCCCCCTGTCTTCCTGTGTTTCTGTACCAGGAGATGTAGAGGAGTTTCCTCCAGTAGAAAAATAGCTACTGGGCCAAATGTTTGTGGTAGGTGTTTTATATTCACTTTCCAATGGGACACAAGTAGTTCCTAGTCTCTAACTAGGAGAAATTATAATTATGTGTGTTTTCTGTTTGTCCATTTGCTGAGCTGTTGACTAATTACCCCAGAATCATAGGTTCTTACAAGAAACTAAATGGGATCTATTATCTTGGTACCTTCTCACTTATAATACTCTGGGTTGGGGCAAAAAAAAGAGAACTATCTCATGTATCCTGAGTTAATGGGTGACCAAACAAGTGACTTGGCAGAGAACAGGAAAAAGGACAAAAATATTCTCCCTTTGCCACAGGAAACCAATAAACCAAACCAAAACTCAATATTATCGTCAAACGCTCCTGGGTGCCCCCTTGAAGGAAAGGAACTCACATTCCAAGTTTGGCGGTGTTATAAACTTGAAAGCTTTCTTTCCTTTGCCCCTAAATTATCTAGAGCTATTTCATCTCTATTCCTCTGAAGAATTTTGACAACCCCTTCGGCACCTGGGAGATGTCTGGCTGGAGTCGGAGGAAGACAGTGTATGAAATTATTACACAGGAGATTAGATCTGGCCTGTCACTTCCTACCTGTGTGACCTCAGGAGAATCATCTCTGGAAGTCTCACTAGGTTATGAAGAGAAGCAAATAAGAAATACATGAGTGAGCATTTAGCAAACTGTGGGGCAGCTTATGATTAAAAAAAAAACAGTAAACATTCAGTATATTATTAGTAGGGGTAGGTAGACTGGAAAAGCCAGAGAAGAATGTTAATAATAACAGAATTGCAATCCCCAATCATTGAGCACCTACTGCTTGCCAGATATTGTGCCTCTTTCCAGGGAGATGTACTTTGCACGCCCATTTCACAGGTAGACTGAAACCAAGAAAACCAAGAAAAGGTGATTACAGCGCAGGTAAATGGCAGAGTTAGGATTCAGATCCTGTATGTCTGATCTCCAAGGCCCAAGTACGTTCTGTTTTACTACATTAGCATTTTTATCACAATTCAAAGAGAAATATAAAGTCAGATGCCACCAATGGAATAAGGAAATGAATCTTGCCGGATGCCATCAGCAATACCCAACAGCTGTCTCATTTTCAAGCTGTGGCTCAGCACCCAGGTTGTATGGAGGTTAGGTTTCATTATTCTTTATTTGTTTGTCTTCTGGCTAGATGCCACTTTTTGGACTAAGGACACTTCAGTTGCAATGGACAAAAAGAAGGAAGCCAACGAGAACATTGCACAAGTAAGGAAATCATTTCTTTAATTCTGAACTTTTCTTTTTTGGATAGCAGGGATTGAACTCAGGGACATTCAACCACTGAGCCACATCCCAGCCCTATTTTGTATTTTTTTTTTTTTATTTAGAGACAGGCTTTCACTGAGCTGTTTAGGTGAAATCTCATCCATCACCTCGATTTTTGCCGATGCTGGCTTTGTACTCGTGATCTTACTGCCCCAATCTCCCCACCACTTGGATTACAGGTGTGCACCACCACACCTGGCTGAACTTTTATTTTTCCCATATGCTCTGCAAATGGCTGAACTAAAATGCTTAGGTTTAAAATTTACCCATTACACACAAAGACAAAATGAGCACATGTAAAAATGGTGGATTCCGAGTCAAGTCTGTAGACTGGTGTTTGTGTTGTGTCGATACCAACTTCATGGTTTTGACCATGCACAATGATTATGTAAGATGCTACTATTGAGAGAAACTGGGTGATATGTATGTGGCAATCTCCTCATTTTATTAGAGCAACTTACCATGAATGCATAAAGCATTTGACATAATTAAAAAAAAAACACACATTTGGTAAAATTATTTTACCAAATAAGGGAGGATACTTGTCATATTAGTGATATTTCCATTACTGTAGTGAAACACTTGAGATTATCAACTTATAAAGAGAAAAGGTTTATTTTGGCCCATAGTTTCAATGGTTGTGTCCATGATTTCTTGGCCTTTTGCCTTTGGACCTGTAGTGAGGCAGAACGGCATGGTAGGAGAGCATGGGAGTAGAAATTTCACTCCTAATGGTAGCCAAGCAGCAAAGGGAAACATAGAATCAGGCCCAGTGTCCTTTTGAGGACATGTCCCCATGTTGCCAGAAGTTGTCTAACTAGGCCCCACTTCTGAAAAGTTTCATCTTTTCTTATTAGTGCCCCTGGCTGTAGACAAAGCATGCAGGCCTTTTGGAGGCACTTATCTAAATTGTAGCACTTATCTCTGTACATTTTCCATTGCTCTAACAAAATATATCTTTCCTTTATAAAAGAAAGAGGTTTTATTTAGCTCATTGTCTTGGAAGTTCAAAAGCATGGCACCAACATCTGCTCAGTTTTGGTTAGGGCCTCCTTGGCTGTATCACAAGGTACATGGCATCCTGGTAGGAGTATGCAGGAGAAGAGTTCACATTCAGGACTAAAAGTCAGCAGAGAAGGGTTTTTTGTTTTGTTTTGTTTTTTTTTTTATAGCCTCTTATAAGAGCTAACTAGGGTCTCAGGAGAGTTACCTCAATCCCTGCTGAGGGCCAAGACTCCGAGGACCTAATGACTTCCCACTAGGCTCTGCCTGGTAAAGGTTCCTGTACCTCTTGCCAGGTGCAATGGTGCATGTCTGTAATCACAGTGGCTCGGAGACTGAGGCAGGAGGATCACAAGCTCAAAGCCAGCCTCAGCAAAGGCAACGTGCTAAGCCACTCAGTGAGACCCTGTCTCTGAATAAAATGCAAAATAGGGCTGGGACATGGCTCAGTGGTCGAGTGCCCCTGAGTTCAACCTCTGGTACCAAAAAAAAAAGTTTCTGATACCTCAACATGGCCACACTGAAGACCAAGCTTCCTGCACAAGAAACTCTGTAGGACACACTCAAAATATATACAAACCATAGCAGCATCTCTCAATCCCAGAAGACCACACTCTAGTGGCATTATTTTTGTCCCCATTACAACATTTATTGGGTGACCAATATGTGTCAGATCATCAGGTGGACTTTTCCCCCTGTTCTTTGATTCAATCTTCATAGGAATTCTGTGAGGATAGCCTCACCAGGGCCATATGTAAATGAAATCATTGGTGATGGACATCACACAATCAATAAGTGTCCTCACCTGCCTCCTTGGAGAGAAATGCAGTGTGGATTTTTTTACAGTCTCCAGCTAGTTTCAATGAATATTTGATGAGGACCCACTCTGTATTTGAAATTATGGCAAGCATCCTGGAAGGCGAAATGAAGCATAAGGCTTCTTTTCAGCTTTGAGAAACATACCATGTAGCTAAGTGGAAAGCAGCAGAATGTTCTGAAGAGGACCTCAGGAAATAAAGCGGAAGAACTCTTGGGATGTGGATCGGGGATCCCAAGTCCAGTTTCTGATCCGCTTCTGAGTACCTGAGTGTCTTCACCTGCTGGCTGAACCTGGCTGAGACTCTGGTCTCTCATTTGTAAAACAAGTGGCTTCAACTACATGGTCCCTGAGGATCCTGCCAGCTCCTGACACAGCAGAGGGACGGCCTGTGACAGTCTGTGCAATGATGATCCCGGATGGTGATGTCCATGCAAGGAAGCTTGCAGGAAGCTCTCAGGAGACATTGAGCCATGTGGACAGGGAGGTTAGGGAGAGCAGCTCAGGAAGATCAGGGCTGCAACTGCTTCTGAAAAGGGGAAGGGGCTCAAAAGTGTGAGAAGAGAGGCAAGGGCGTTCCAGGCTTGGGATGCTCCTGAGCCTCACGCTGTTCTTGATCAACACTCCAGGAGCATCACAGAAGTGAGCACTGTGTCTGTGTGGGTTGCCCCTAAGGGTGACACGGGAGAAAACCTCACTTCACTCCAAAACACCTCCCAAGTACATTAGCAAATTTTTTGTTGTTGTTAACAAATCCCAAATAAACAGAGCGGCTTACTCAACCTGAGATTTTACAGTCAGGGCCACTGTCATGGACATCTGTAAGTCGCTACCAGTAGACAGGTCCCTCCTTTCTCTTCTTAACAGTGTTCACTATTCAACTGAGCATCCGTCCTTTTCCTCAGAAGGCAAAGAACCAGATTCCTTTCTCCAAGCACCAGCGTACTAACTAGCAAACCACCGTGGCACATCCCATTACCAGGCAGAGGTATTTGGTAAACAATAGCAATTGTTTCCCTGGCAAATTTGGGATCTGGGACAATCCTACATGAGACAGAACTGTGTCTGATGGGGAGAAGAAATGCATGGTCCCAAGAACGTCTCAGAAAATACTTTGCAATCAGCTCATCCGTAACTTCTTATTGATATCTTTAATGAAACGTGGGTAATCTCCACTTTCCTCCAGTATCATTTGCATTTCTCTTTTCAATGGAAATGAAAGTTTTAAAAAATATTTCTCTTTCTTAATATTGCATATTAATAGTTGCTTGCCAAAAGGGGTTTTAGGTTCTTCCATTAAATTGGTTTTGCATAACTAACTTGGGAATGCATTTTATAAACTTGAATTCTCACACTTATGACCATAACATCATTTATTTAATTGTATCAAGGAACTATCAGTTTTAAGGTATGACATTATTCATGAAATACTAAAAAGGAAAAATTTCTGCCAATCAAACAATGACATATTTAATATCTTATCACGTTAATTAAAAAAAAAAACTCATTGACTGAACTCCTTTAGATTTACTTAGATATACATTGTCATGTATAACCCTTGTGCATTTGTTTGAAAGTTAATATAAATTGAATAATGTATTAATGTGATTTTTTTGGAGTAACAATCTTCAGAGTCACTTTATAACTCAGAGCTGTTAATATCTGTTTTGTTTTGTTTTTTCCATATGAAGACCACTGCTAGGACAGCATCTTCCAAAAGGATGAAATATTATTATAATATTATTATATAATATTATTATTATAATAATATTATAACATTATTATTATTATTATTATATTATTATCATTCTGCAACTCTTAATTCATATGAACAGGCAATGAAAATACTGTTTCTGACAGACCAACAACATTCTGATTTCAGAGAAGCTAAAATGCAAAAGAAAAAAAAAGTATATCAGAAATCTAAGAATTAATAAACATAAAAAAAAAGTTAAATAATGAGTTTATAACACCTGAGATTCGTCAACTGGTCTGGGCTCATTTTGATTACTGGAAACCTGGATAATTGTACAATGATGAACGTGCAGCCACATTTTCAACTCCAGGATCAATATTTCACTTCCTGAAGAGAGAAAAGGTCCGTGGCGACTGTTTTATTGTTCCTGTTAAAATTCTATCTTGGACCCAAAACTCAACAGCATCACTTAATGCTGATCAAATTGCACCTTGGTGACATGCCCAGTGCCATATGACTCTTCCAAGAAAATGGGAACATTCATTTCGCAATAAGAGTAACCATGAGTGTCCCTACGAAGCAAAGGAAAACTTTTCCCTCTGATTCCATATTTTATCTCATCAATTTCCTCCTTCTATTTCACTTTGAAAATTGCTGCACAAATCTCTGGTGGAACTGTGCCTGTTGGAAAGGCTTTTTTTACTTACTTTCAGCTCTTACCATTTGTACTTTCCATTATGTATCTGGCAAGCCAGGTAACTGAAATGATCTGCAGAGGGGGCCCTGAGCATCATGGCCTCTGAGCGTCACATACTAAGCCTGGAACTACAGCACTGCGCCCCAGGTCTCCCGGGGAGCTGTCCGTAGGGATCTTGCTACAACACTAACCATGTGAATTACAGCTTATTCATCTATCTTCCATATATTCAGCAAATACTCATGCAACAGACACTATGTAGTTACCTGGGGTACGGTGACATAAAAGAAATGTCTCTTGCCTTCTAAAAGTTCAGATCTAGTAAGAGCAGCTAAGATTGAGAAGTCAAAACAATGTTTTAGTGCTAAAATCAAGGTAAGTATAGCAAAATAATAAAAATGACCACTAGTTAGGTTCAAGTATGAGCTTGATGAATTCTGGTGAAGTTGAACACAGCTCTAAATTTGCTTGACTGGTAAATTAGGAGTTTAGATCAAGTCAGGCTTTTGGACATTATTATTCTTCATTCTAGTAGCTTCTTAGGATTCCTGAACCTCATAAAAATGGCTAAAATATATTTAAAATATAGCTATTTAAATATATCTATTATTTTAGTTCTTTATGTCCTAAGTACCTCAAAGTTCAATAGTTCAATATCAAATGATTGGAAATATATGAGAATTTTTAGAACAAATAATTGAAAAATTCAGAGGTTCATAGGCTTTAGGATGAGTTTGATCCAGCATTTCAACAATTCACCAAGCACTGTATATATATATATATATATATATATATATATATATATATATATATATATATATATATATATATTAACCTCCACCACTCTGCCTCTGCTTTGTGATTTCAGTTTAACAACTAAGCTGTTAGTTGAGCCGATGAATTCATCTCTCTTGTCCTCAGACCACTTGGATTCACTGCTCTGCTGGTAGGAGCAGCCTGTGGGTCCATTAACTGGGATTGTCTTCAGGTTTGCAAAGTGGAAGGGCACCCAAGAACAGCATTTCTTCTCAGGGATGAAGCACCACCTCAAGGTTCATTCTGACACTTAAATCACTTACAAAGATATCTTCAATCTAAGACTGCACTTATGTAAATGGAAAATACATCAATGTAACTATCAGCTGGATAAGCAGTGTCATATAACTTCAGCCTCTTTCAACTTCCACCCAATAGGTCTTCTTGCTGTGGGTAACTTGTGTAGAGCACCTCAACTAACTGAATACTCATAAACTCTATTGCCTAATTTTTTCAGATGAAAAATAAACTGAAGCCCCCCAAATTAAGGGCTCTGCCAAAGTTCACGCAGCCAGGGGAGGAGGTAGGAACCACATGTAGTTCTGAGTAACGCACACAGTTCTCTCTTGTTGCCAATATATGTTGCCTAGGAATATGACCATGAGATGTGCTGCTCTTCTGAAACTGATGCTCTTTGAGAAAGACAAATGCAAAGCCTTTGATTGCATGCTTTGGTGGAGATCTGGACACCAGGGATCTCTTGCCTTGATATCTTTGCCTATGGCCAACATGGTTCCCTTCCCCAACCTCTGACCACTTTCTCTAAGATCAACTCCTGCTCATGAATTAAGCTTCAGCACAGGTATCAGTTCTGCCAGAAAGTTTCCAATGCCGAGTTGCTGGCTTCCTCTTGTGTACTTCTGGAGGACCCCAAGCCATCTTTATCACTGAGTCTCATTCATTGCACCCCATATTATCAAATGGACCAATAGACAGTGAGGACCAGAAGCATTCTTTCCTTCTTCAATCCCTGAGGCTAGCACAGGCTCACAGTCTGTAGTAATGCAGGACTTGATCAATTCCAGGCACTGCGCAGACCAGGAATGCTTACTGCCCCCCACCACCTTGACTTTGCTTCTCTCCAAGAACAGCCTCCCATTGAAATCTTTGAAGAGGAGAGCATAAGAGCAAGAAATCAGTTCTAGGTCCCTTTATTTTAACTTGCATAATTAATTGATTCCCCAAAACACATAGCAGAAACCAGGTGAGGGCTGTCTCTAGACGACAATGAATGCCTGCTCCTACATGTCACGCACGCAGCTTAGAGGAAAAACAAGGAATCAGGGTTTGACTAAGTATTAGAAGTTCTTCTCTATTATTTGGTACATGTCCATGTATCACTCTCATATAGAATGTTCTGGAATGGCAAAGTAGGGTAAACTGTAGAGACAGAGAGAAATGTTGGTGACCAATGTGGGTGAGTTCCAGGATCCAGGTTCTGCATATCTTCCTCTACATTTTCCTTCCAGTTTTCCACAGGAACCTAAATATCCCTTAAAAAAAAAAAGCCGTCAACAGGCCTCTCCTCACTATTTGAATTTAGGATTAACTTTCTACCATAAAGCAGGGTTGACCACAGCCTTTCTCTAGGACTTCTTACGTCTTTTCCTCCTCTCACATTTTATGCAGCCACTTGGGTCATCTTCTGTTCCTAATCATACCACAGGCTTCTCAGACTCATGCCCTCCTGTTCTTGGGGTTCTTTTCTCTTCTTTCCCTAACCAGCCCACTCCTCCTCCTTGAAATCACAGCTAAGTATTATTTCCTTGAGGAAGCCCTACCTGATCACCTGGGCCTATGTGAGATCCCCTGTTATTTGCTTTCTGCAACCGTGGTTCTCTCCTAGAGCACTTAGGACCACTGAAATTTAATAAGTGCATGTGTTATAGTTAGTTTGATCATGATCTATTCCATTTGGCAACTCCCAAGGGGAGGGATAGGAACCACAAATGCTTTTTCTACTGCTCTATCTTCAGCTTGTAATATGGTGCCATTGATGTTCAAATATAAATATACATGTTGGACCAAAAAAAAAAAAAGAATCAAGTGAATGAATGAATAAATAATGTTTCCTCGGTTTCTACTTTGGGGATTAAGTGGATACCATGTAGCACAAGATAACTCCATTCATTATTCTATGCCTCCCATCCTGCTCACTGTTTTCCCACCCTGCAGCTGCTTTCCTCAAAGAATCTCTGAATCTCTGCTTTTTTAAAATGTGTGAGCTGGCTGCTGGGAACACCCACAGCCGCACTCCACAAACACACAACTCACTCTGAGTAATCACATTGATTCGGAATTAACGGCCATTCAGATACCTCATTGAAGATGCCATCTGGGATGTTATTGCTCTTCAGAGGTATATCATATTCTGAAAAAATCTGTCAGAATGTAGAAATAACTCATCAGAATGGCCATCGCAGAATCTAGATGTACATCCTAGGCAGGCCGAGTGGGAGGTTTTGTTTTCCCTCAGTGAGAGGCTGAGGAAGAACTGCTACTTTTCTCTGTTTTTTTTTTTTTTTTTGAGAGTCAAGGGAAATGGAAAGTTCGGGAACTTGCAAGAAGGGGATCTGGATAGATCCACGCATTCAAAGACATCTCACAGAAAACCCTCTTCAAAGTTGTCACTGGTCCCCAAAGTCACGTGCTTAGGGAGAACTGGGTTTTATTCTTACATGACCACTTATGGCCCATGAAGTCACTCAGGGGCCATGTTCTCAAGTTCTTTGAGAGACCCCGTTCCTTCATTATGAATTTTGTATTAAAAGGGCTACTATTTGGGACCATTATGGTGTTTTACAAAGATAAGTAATTTGTAGAATTTGATATGAAATGCCTGGAGCTTACTGGAGACTCAAAATGTTTTCTAAAATAAACTGAAGTAAGTTGTGACATAATCTTAAGTTTAGACATTAGAGAACACAGCGATATCAGTGCCTTGGACTATGCCTTGGTGGGAGGAAAGAGAAAATGACTGTAAGCCCTATTACCAAAGGTATCCCAGCAAACCATCACTGGTGGGGGGCCATCAGTTGGGTCTTCCTAGGGCCATGATAGAAATATTCCCAATGTGGCCTGTTTCAAAGCAACCAACAGATACACAATTAGCTTCCCAAATTTATGAATATGTAACAATGGCATCTCACACGCCCATATAAGCCAGCTTCAGCAAAACACAATAGGAACATGCTCACACCCTGCCGACTTTCCTGGGTGGGTGCCAAGCCATGATTATGCCCCGAGAAACCCAAAACACAAGGCGCTCAGTGGATGCCTGCCCCCTCAGCCATTTAGCAGGAACACCTGGTGACATCCCAGGTGCTGTCTCCTTCCACAGCATCCCTTTCAGCCCCACAGCAGAGACTCCCCTCCGTGGGCAGCATACCATTGTCCTCCCAGGGAAATCAGTATTACTCAGCAGCCCCATCTGAATTGAAAATAGCATTTGGAAAAGATTATCCCAGGCAAAGTCATCAACTGCTGTGTACTCATTGAACTTAAAACAATGCAAGATTGATTATTTTTGTAGTCTATGCAAATTACAAATGGCATTGGTATTAAATCCATGGTATTGGACTTCACCTCTGTGTACTTTGCAATTATTGTTTTCAGATCAGGAACCTAGTTTTTTTAAAAAAATCAAAATACACATATCTATCCCTTCCAGAAAACAAAAAAATGCAGGGGGGAAAAAAATCACACTTGAAGTGTATTCATAACCCTAAAAGAAAATGATAAAGGAAAAGAGAAAGTGCTTCATGAAATGACCTCCTACCTCCTGTAGGCACCTGTAATGAAGAGGCATGGACCTGGCGGAGTGTTTTCATCTCTAATTGAATGAATGTTACCCTTTCCCAGCTTAGACTGAAGTAAACAAACCCTCATAGCCTAGCCTAGTGGATTTGTCACCTCCACAGCCACTTTGGAGAATATCACAGATGTCATAACTAATTTACCTAAGAGCCTTGCACGTATAGAAACAGACCCTAAGGGTATTAAGCTGTATGACCTAAGATATAGAAAGGAGTCTAGGAGGTAATCATTTATTGACCATAATATGGGGGGGGGAGTAGTTCCTACCGATTATCCAAGCAGTGTGCTGGGGCATTACACACACCACGACCTATTATCACAACATTTCAGAATGATAGATATTATTACCCTCATTTAACAAATGCAAAAGCAGAGACTGAATACTTTAGAAAATTTGCCCAGAACAGTGCTCCTAGAAATGGACAAGGCAGAATTTGAACACGGGTCTTTCTCACTGCAAAACCCTTTGTCCTTTTTCCCTGCATCACCCTGCCTGTAGAACCCATGCCACAAGAGGTATCTGAAAGCTTGTCTCATTTCCTCCCTCTACTTAAAGTCAAAGCAAAGACACCTTCTGTCTCCACCTTGTCTAAAACTTGAACTTGAGATGATGTCATGGGAGAATCTAATTAGATCAGTGCAGATTTATCAAGGTCTTACTTCATCGGAGATGCTGTGCTGGGTGTAGAGTAGCTGCAGAGTGTTTCCCAGTGGGAAGGCTGACCCTTCCACATAGACAAGGCAGGCAAGTGAGAGGTCACAACCTGGTTACAGCCAGGCCTGAGCTCCTCACCTTGTCCCATGGGCCCTGCTTGCTCTGCTCACATCAGACCCATTCTGTGCTCAGTCCCCTTCTGTGATCTTTGTACTCTGCTTTCAAGTCACCTGGAGCCTACCAGTGCCCTACATCTAGGATCCATCCCTACCTACCCTGTATCCATCATAGCCACTCTCAGTGCCCAGTACCTGCTCCATTATCTCTTGTCCAGACTATTTAAACAACTTCTAAACGGACTTTGCTCTATACATAAACCTACACAAATCCCAAGATTAATCTTGTGTTTATGCATTTGACTCTCACCAGGACAATTTACTACTCCAAGTGATTTACAAATTAAAAAAAATTAAAACTAACATTTTCTCCAAATAAAGTCTTACTCAGAAACCTAGATAATAAGACAGATGAGAACTAACCCTCTTTGGTTTTAGATTTATTATTAGTTTAGATGTCAGTTTGGGGGCCTTTGCCTCCTGGATTCACTTTCTTATCCCCCCAGATCCCCTCTGAGGCCTCTCCATGGAATACTGGGGAAGCATAGAACAGTCTGAGATCACTGGCCTGAGAAATAAATTCCAGCTCATTAGCCTAATATCCAAGGCCCTTCTGTCTGGCAGGCTTAGGAGCCACCCCCTAGGGTCATTGCAGCATTCAGCTTCAATACATTCCAAGCCCTTAGAACATTCTTGCTATATGATAAATGCTCAGTAAATCTAGTTTGTTTTACTGGTTGTTGTTTGCAATCTTTCATCCACTTAGAAGCCCTAAGCTTCAGTTTCTGTGAGCTCCTTTGTCCTTTGCTTTCAATCCCCAATGGGCTATCTGGAGTCATCCCCTCAAGCTATTTTGTAGCCTGAAATTTCTTTCCCATCCAATCTCTGTGTGCACAGCCCTCTCCCTCTTCCAAGGCCCACTGCTTCCTGGATCATCATCCCAGCCAGAAACCATCTCTCCTACCTCTGCAGGCTGCAGACCTTCACCTGCGTCTCTCCTGGGACCTGGCTACATCATTAATTGCGTTCCTTTGTTCCATGACTTGCACCCAAAGAGCACGCTGCGCCTGGATCACGTTTGCCCTTGCTGCTCTTCCTACCTGCTGCGGTGGGCTCTCTGTAAATGCAGAATAAATGAACACAAAGTGCTTCATCCCTTTCAATTGGGATGCAGGGCCGCAGCTTAAGCATTGCGACTGCTGAGTTAATCAAGGACATCCATGACTATGAAATACCCCCAAAGAGTTATTTATTTAAAAGCCAAAATGTCATGGGAATTGAAGAACTCTACTCAAAATATTTCAGACTGAATCAGACTCGGTTTTCATGTCAGGCTTTTTTGGCTCCAGAGAGTTTCCTTCCTGTTGTGATATACAGGCTTCTCCTCCAGCAGGTGTTGGTCTTCTTGCCCCAGCCAATGGGCCAAGAGTCCACCAAAGGAAGAAGCCCAGATATCAGCAGCCACCCGTGCCTGCCTAGGAGCCTGCTTCTAGGAACCCTCCCACCTCCTCAGCCCAACCCTGGATCACCTGGATTATCGGGTGCCTTCGAACAGCACCCCACAGAACAGATTTCTCTTCTAGGCCAAACTTCAAGCCTCACAAAAGCGATACTATAAAACGTGGATGCGACCACATTTTTTTTTATTTTATCCTTTCTTTAAAGGCTTCAGTGGCTTTGCATCCTAAATAGCCACATTCCTCAAAGTAGGACCAGCAGAATAGCATCAGAAGCACCTGGAGCAAGTGTTCAAAATGCATTCTCCTGAGCTCAGTACCGAAACTAATGAGCCCCAGAAGCTGCTGCTTTTCAATGGCTTCAGAGGTGATTTCTGTGTCCATACAAGTTTAGATGCTTCAGACGAAAATAAGGCCAGGTGTTCGGTTCAGTATTAAAATCTGAGCCAGTTCATCTCCTCAAAATCGATGGATCAAAGTATTGGTTTTGAGGGGTTTTTGTTTTATTTTGTTTTGTTTCATTCTTTTTTTGTAATTTTTGTTTTTTTTCTTTGTTTTTGTATATTGTATTTTCCAGGCACAGGGTACTGGTGGGCAACCCTGGAAACAGCAGCAGTATTCTCATCTCATGTCTTTGCCCACGGATTCTGCCCCTCACTTCAACTGGATGCCTTACACATTCTAGCCCAAGAAGACCCTGCCACTTCATCACTGCCAGGAATCTCTTCTTCGTTTTCTAGACATAATCAGTTCTCCCTATCCCAGGACCTCACCCTCCTGCTTGATGAGGGTTCCTCATCAAGCCAGGGTTCTGTGAATATTGATCTGCCTGCCTTCCCCCTATCACTTACTTGGCATTTGAACTGCGACCATGCATAGATTTAATCCGTGCAATACAGAACGTGCAACCCGCAACACCTGTGAGGTGGTCCCTCTCCCTGCACTTACTTGAAGAACAGCAGTGGGCATATCACCCTCCTTGGGGAGCCTCGGTTTCCTCATCTAAAAATAGCCTTGGCATAATTCCAACTTTGGTGATTAAATGTGATAATACACGTGAAGGGCTTAGAAGAGTACTTCAAAAATACCAGGTACAATTTTATTGCTAGTAATATTATCATTGTTTTATTATCCCAAGGGTGAAACAAAATGCCTGCTGCCAAGAGACTATAAATCATCGTAGACCTCATCCCCTCCCAATGCGTTTAGGCTAAGATCTATATTCCTGATAGAAAAGAAAATAGTAGTAGCTTTCTTTTTTACTCTCACCTGATGTCAGACCAATGTCTTGACTTTACTGTTTTATAAACCAGAAGTAAATCTCTTAATGAGGCTTCTGTGATTTCAAAGGGTTACCCCATTGGGTGAGCTAAAGAGCACAATAGTGGAGAGAGCAGGACCACTGTATCTCACTCTTGAAGTGTCCTGCTCCAAATCATCCTCAGACACAAGAGACCATGCTGGAATGTACAAGATTTACTGGACATAGGAGTGATAGGAGAGAAAGGGAAAAAATAATACTTGTCTAGGCACAGTGCCACATACCTGTAATCCCAGGGATTTGGGAGGCTGAGGCAAGAGGTTCATATGTTGGAGATCAGCCTCAGAAACTTAGCAAGACACTGTCTATCCCCAAATAAAAATTAAATAAATAAGAACAACTGGGGATGTAGCTCAGTGTTAATAGTATCCCTGGGTTCAATCACTGGTACTGCCTCCCCTCCTCAAAAGATAATACTAGTGTACAGATGCTTATATTTACTAAACATCTCTCTAAATGCTTTTTGTAGTAAAAAAAATATTTAACCCCTATTGCAAGCCAGGGACTATAATATGAATAAAACAAAAAATCCCTTCCCTATGCTTATGATTAGAAGAAATGCCTCCCCTCCTAGAGTTTACATTCCTGTGGGGGAAAAAAGACAATAAAAACATTAAACATAATAAATCATATATTACTATTTAACTCCCGAAAAAAATAGAAATAGAGTATAAGATGGTGACTTAGGTATATTACATCATCGGGCCATTGTTGTTTAGGGAGATGCTCTTATTATCCTGGTTAATAGATGAAGAGCCTAAAGCACAGAGAGGTAAATGATTGGTCCTACTAGTAAAAGATCAAGTCAGAATCTGAATTCAGGACTCTGACTCCAGAGTTCAGGCTGCTAACCCCAGTGCCCGCTGACCATCCACTGCACTGGGCCAGAGGGGGCACTGCCCTGATTGGCTTGGTATCTGCCCTGCTCAGTTTATGGAAATCATGTGGCAATGGGTGGGATGGCTTGCCTCCCTCCACAGACAGTGAGCTGATGTGCCCCTCTTCAGATACCCAGGCCCTAAGTGCACTGAGGACCTGAATGAACAAAGTGCTTTTATCTCCACTCTGGCCTAATGCATTTGTTCATGGAACTTAACAGTCCCCTTTAGAATTCTCACGGGCTTTGCTCATATATTTAGTCTCCTTCAAGGACATGAACAATGGCCATGCCACTTCTTTCTTGAAGACCCAGTCTTTCTATGCAATGAAAACACATTAGGAAAGAATCATACCCCTCTGTATTTTTTATTTGGTATTAAATAACATCATATTTTGCATCTCAAAATATGAAATCTATGTTGAGTCATACTGAAGCCAGTATATTAGAGTTTTACTGTCCATCTGAGTCAAGCTAACTGCCTGCTCTTATTGCAAAATTCTGTCTCTAGCAATGCACTGTGAAAAGAGGAATAGCCATCTCTCTAAAGTAAATTGACACAGGCATAAAGAAAACATCACCCCCACCCCAGCCAACGCTACAGAATGCCCAGCTATGCGACTTTGTAAAACCTGCTGTTGGCCTACATCCCCTGTATTCGAGTGGGTCAGGATTTCCATCCTCTCCAGGAACTTGAGTGGGCTTGCTTAACATTCTGGGATCTAAAAGCCCTTTGCAGTGACTTACCTGAAAGAAAAGAGACAGAGCTGCAATGATAAATGCAAATGCAAGTCTGAGAGATGGAAAACAATTTAAGGGTTTGAAATGGCAATTTTCATGTTTCAAAAATTTTAGAGATGCTGTCATATCCAGGCCTTCTCTGTTGAGTGCTGCAACTAGGCCATCACAGAACTGCTGAGATGAGGGGAATCTAAATGGCTCAAGCCATCTATCAATCAAAAAAAAAAAAAAAAAAAAAACAGGGGAAGACAAAGCCCCTCCCATAAATGCTATGGACCATCCATATCTCTGGACATCTCTGGACATCTCTCCCTTTCCCACCATCCTTGCACTCACATCTTAGCCTGCACCTGCCATTCCCCACTAAGAAGGCCATCCTGATTGTTTTCCACTTCTGAAAAGATCACTGATGCTATCAAGGTCACTAGTTCTCAACTACTCTGGGAAGCCCCTCTGCTCCCCTGAAAGCTTTGCCTATCTCTGATCTCCAATGTCCACAGATTGGAATTTAGTGGTCCTTCAAGTTCATGTGCATCTCCTATCTCTCCACTACTCTCCTATACATGTGATCCAAAGAATGATTTGTGTCACCCATATTTATTAAACATCTATATTATACCAGAAACTGTTTTAGATACTATAAAACTAAATAGAGATGAGACATTTGGACCAAGTAGCTGATCTCATATAACTTGCAATCAATTAATAAGTAGCCACATATTTCCCATCTGTTCCACATGTGTGCCTTGTGAGCATTTGGTGGTTATCTACTGATTGACTGGTTAATGCTTCTTCTCATTCTATAGCTGTGATTTGAGAACCTAGGTCTTGTCTGGCCGGGTGCTAGGCCATGTGACCTCCAGTGAACAATAAAGTAGCAGTGCCTATCTCCATGAAGAGTCAAACCAAATTGCTTAAGTCAAGTTTAGAGTTAAGTCATTCCTTTTTCAAAAAATAAAGTTTGCTGAAGGACTTCTTGGGCAAATGCCCCTTCTCCATGGCAGTTGTGAACAGAACCTCTTTTACTTCTAAGTTTTCATGGAATCCACACACGTACAGTTGATGTAATTCTGCAGGAGAAGACACTGCCATTCAAACACTTAAGTGACTTGTTTGAGCTTCTTGGCCACAGAGAGAGCTAGGAGCCCCACATCAATGTCCTGAGCCCAAACCCCAAACAGTATTCCCAAACATCTGGGATTCATTGTCTTCCTTTTGAAGATTAAAACTATGCCAGTGGCTCTTACAAAATCAAACACTATCCAGATGGAGTTGAGACCCTCATGAAGCCTTATGTGTTATGGAAATATAAATGAATGGATCATGTTTTGCTGATGAAAAGCAGGATTTTTATTATGAAAGAAAGAAGATGAAGACACAAGATTGAAGAGGTTAAGTCAAAACTTTATAGTCCAGAATTACATTCCAGAAGCATTTTTATCCTATCCAAAACTTATACCTCCTGTCTGTTCTTTAAAAGGATCTGGAACCATTTGGCAAGAGATCAGGTCTTCTGCTCAAAGCATTTTTATCAGTTTAATCTCTGTCTAAAACTTTAAAATAAATTGATAAGGTAATTTGTCAGAGAAGAGATGGAGACTGGATTTCTGTCAATTATTAAATAACTTAGTTACTGTTCATAAAATACTTTAAGTAATGTAGAGGGATACTGTACAACATAATGGAACGTCCTCAAATTGCATCTTTATTTCACAATTGTATTAAGATGATACTTCCAAGATTCTTACAGAGTCATGATAAGGTAACCCAGGTGGTTTATCTTACAAACAAAAAGATCTTTCTGTTTCCGTTAGAGGATAATTGCTGTTCCAATAAAAGATCCAAAAGTTCTCCAGGCTTTGCTGTAACCCCATGAATAGTAAGAAATCTTTGTGTGGTTGCTTCAGCCAAAAGAAATATCTACTTATTAGTTGCAACTTGGTTTGTTTTTTTTTTTCCCTTGGATTCCTAACCCATTTCTGAGCAGAAGGGTGCATTGTATTTTATGTTAGCAATATTTCTTGTTTATTCTCATAACTCCACTTAATGAAAAATAAAACTTGGTCCAGCTTTTCAGTGTCTTGTGGCTCTTTGTTGAGAACTAATGGATTTGAGATACAAATCCATTGTAGTCGTGTGGGAAGCCATCAATATATTTTAAAGTCAGCCGGTATCATGGAAAAAATAATAAAAGGCTGCGGACTCAGCCTTGGGTCCTGGCCCCCGAACTTCTTGTGAGTAAACTTTGAAAAGCTATTAGCCTTTGTTTCCCCAGCTTTAAAACCAATAATTTTCATGGGATAATTAGAAGGACTGATGAAGATCAGGCATGCACAATATTTAGCATATGATAGTATCCTGAAAATTTTATTCCTTCTTTTCTCTGACTTCTGAGAACTAATGTTAAAACTTTCTTCTGGAGTTTTAAGAGGAACACACAATATCTATGTATTTTACATACTGTATGTATATTCATATAGATGTAGGCACACATATGTGAGGTATTCACAGACTTCAGAGTTTGCAAAGTCTGCTTCTTACCAATTCAGTGTTTCTGCTTTCCACTTATAACAGTTTGACCTGCATAATATTCCTCCATAACTCACATGAGCAAAGTTTCAATGAATCATTGGTTGCTTTCCTTCCCACCTTCCCAGGCTTGGATGGTCTTTCCCATAATTAAACCATTGCTGGAATCCTTGACAGGCAAACAGGGCCAAATCTTCTCCATCAGGAGTGGCTGGGCCTCATCTTAACCTAGTTCAGCTTAAAAAGCCATAATTCTTCCCCATGTCCTTCATTTCAGGACACAACAGATATAAAATAAATATCTTTTACTTTTATATAGTATCTTCCATAAAATGTCTTGAGGATGAAGTTCTTCCAATTCTGCTCTCTTAGGAAAAGCATTCAGAGAGTTAGAGAATAAAATTCTGTTCTGCTACAATCATCTTGGTGGACAATATTATGTTACATGCTTCTCTAGTTCCTGTCCAGTCTCCATTTATTTATCCTTCCTTCCTCTCTATTCTATTTTTTTTTCCTTTTCTGTTCTGTCTTTTACCATTTTGGTAAAAGATAAAAAGAGCTATTGTTATGTATCAAGACCTTTGAAGCACATGGGTAAATAGACTATTCATTTTTTAAAGGTTAATCACTGAAAGTCAGTTCCAGGTGTTTAAATGTTAATGATTTAAAAGACATGAAAATAATATGTAGATTATAAATTACTATATTTTTATGGTATTCATGCAAAATTGTCATGGGGTGATGAAATTCTGCCTTCTCTGTGTTTTTTGAATTATAACTATATTACAAGTGATAGAGGACTCAAAGGATACTTTTGATAATTTAGGTGCTCCTTGTGCTGCAATAACCTCCATGAGGCACTTACTTTTCAAGGACTTAAGAAGATTGTTTTGTACTTTTTCTACTCCAGATCAATATGGAATCTATAATATGAACCTGGGTTAGAAATTGCAACGATGTATAGATTTCTATTGTAAAAGGTAGTCACAGTTCAAATAACAAATTGGAAATAATATTTGCAATTTAAATCACAGGGAGGGTCAATATTCCTCAGATAAAAAATAAATTTTCTAAAACCAGGGAATAAAAATAACAACTCTATTCAGAATGTACTCTTTTATTTTCCACGTTGCTATCCATTTCTTCTCTTTTTATAGAGAGTAAAATTAGTTGGTTTCATAGTCCTATAACAAAATACCTGAGTCAGTTAACTTATGAAGAGAAAGGTTTATTTAGCTCAGGGTTCTGGTGGTTCAACTCCAAGATTGGGCAGCCCCATTGATTTGAGACTCTGGCAAAGGTGGCACATCAAATTAGGAGAGAGTGTTCACATTATGAGCCAGAAAACAGAGAGAGAGACAAGATAGGCTGGGGTCACAGAGTCTCCTTTGATGGCACATTCCCAGTGACTGAAGGACGTCTCACAAGTCCCAGTAGTGTCAGCCTGGGGACCAAGCCTTTGACACATAGGCCTTTGGGGGATAGTCACCATCCAAAATTCACCAGCAAGAGTGGTGAAGAGTGCAGGTTAAGAATTCCAGAGCTGAGCACAGGGTACTTGAGACAGCTTTCTAGCTCTGTCACTTTAGGTGAGTAACAATTCTTTCAAGTCAGTTTGTTCATCTATAAATGGGATACTAATCTCACAGGGCTGTTACAAAGATTCAATGGGATAGTCAATGCAAAGTACTTAACAAAGTGGCTGGCAATAAAGTCTGCTACATAAATGTTAGCTATTATAATCATAGTGCAATTCCCATTAAATATTATCTTTTATTTTCCACCTAATTGGACATTTAAAATGCTTCTCGTGTTGTTTTGTCATCATCATAATTAGAATGCTTAGTAATTCATTTAGGCAACGGATATGTCACCATTTATTAAACCTGTAGTTTGTTGGACATTAAGGCTTCTTTTCAACAGTGATCTTTAAACACACACACACACACACACACACACACACATTAACATCTCCATTCTTGTACATTTTCCTGACTTCAGGATTATCAAACCCAGAAAAGATGCCCGGAATGTTGATTACTGAATAAGAATGTATTTATACCAGCTGACAAATTTCTTCCTAAAATAAATTTATAAAACCTCACTGATGTTCATAATGTAAATGTGTAAATGTTCGGTATTTCCAATGCAAAGTGTACCATTTTCCATTAAAATAAAAGATGCAAAATGATTTTCTTTTGATTGTTCTACTTAGCAATCTTTATTAATCATGATCAATTTTGGAAATAATTACTTGGGCACATTTCTTTTTTGCACAATATTCACTATTTGTCTTTATATGTCCTTACAATGTTCTTTCTTCATTATTCATAGGCACTCTTTGTGTATAAATGACATTAATCCTTTCTCCAGTAATCACGCTGGTGGACTGTTTCCCTCTTAAAATCATGGAGCAGAGCTAATTCTCCTCTTCTGTATTTAGGGCAGGTGCCTTTTGTCATGTTCATGCCTTTGACCACGTGGAAAGCACAGCTGACTCTTGTTTCTGGTTTCTAAGGAATCGGTCCTGTCATTGATGATCTTCCTTCAGAGCCAAAGTCTTTTCATCTGAGTTCATTCTCCTACACACTTCATCCCCCCGGAAATTGCACCAAGAACCCAGGACCAGATCTTACCACCACTGATAAACACACCGCTGATTGCTGCCGTGCCTCCAGGCATCTGAAATGGTTCTAATGTTCAAGTTCCCAATGTCAATGGGAACTTTGTGCCCCTTATCCTCCATAGCTGCTGAGTTTTATGCCCACCCATTACTTTCTGTTCACTGGCACCGATTCTTAGAGTGCATCAATTTTCTTTCATTTTTGTTTCTCAACTCCTACGGCAAAGTTTAGCACTATAAAATATGTGACATGACTGGATGATGAAGAGGCAGCTTCCTGCTGAAACTTCAGAGCAAGAGGCACTTTTCTCTTTTTAAGAAAGAGAGCCATTGAGCCACCAGCTGCTCTCCTATAAAAAGATGTGGCAGCATTAGCCATGCATCTATTCTGCAGTTGTTCTCTGGCCATCGTGGAAAAAAAAATATTCTGTCTATTTTTTTTAAGGCTTAACTGCATGTGGTTTCTAGGAAGTGACCACTGGTAGCAAGCTGTCCCTAATAATGACCAGTCATGAGACATATTCTCTTTGCAATGGATAAACTGAGTCAAAATGAAATATGCAGCCACATTCGAGGTCACTATCTTTATTGATTCTTCTTCATTTACAGATAAATAAATAGAAGACATTGCTTTTTTAAAAAGATTACACGACATTAAAATGTGCTTCATTCTATGGCCAAATACTAAGAAGTGTCACTTAGAGGTTGCCCACACAAGGCAAAGCCAATGTTCTCTTGATCTTTCCCTCTCTGTGTGCCCTGCTTCTCAGAAACATCATCAAATCAGCATCCCCAATCCAGTGGAGGAAAAAAAATGTGTTGGGGACAGATTTGGAGCCAGAGTGAATTGTTATTGCAGGGTGATGTGAGCAGCAAAGAAACAGAACCTATTCTCTAGTTGGCACATAGTAGGAATGGCTCATTTGTACAGGAAAGAATAGTATTCAACATTCAGTATTCAGTCCATCAAAGCCTATGCCACCTGCTTTATCAGCACCTCACACAAATGCTACCTGTGCTCTCTCTCCCCAGTCGCCTCACTAAACCCCACTGTTGCTGTTTCATAGAGGAAAGGCAGAGAAGGGATGATGGATGTTTGTTTTCTTCACATCCTTTCCAAAAAGATTTGAGCTAGCAAGATTTATCACAAAAACATTAGAACAATTAAAATCATGAGAATGAGAACAGGAGGCGAAAGGAAGAGAGGGAGAAGGAAAGAGAAATCTGGGAACCATCCTCAAGTTACTCCTCTCTATACCCACCCCCCTATCCAATGAGATCCAACCAGATCCCAGACTGTGATTTCTATTTTGCAGGGTGGGGCAGGGAGGGAACCAGGGGTTGAACTCAGGGGCACTCGACCACTGAGCCACATCCCCAGCCCTATTTTGTATTTTATTTAGAGACAAGGTCTCACTGAGTTGCTTTGTGACTCCCCATTGCTGAGGCTGGCTTTGAACTCACAATCCTCCTGCCTCAGCCTCCTATTTTTTAAGAAACTCTGAGGACGCCCACTCCAAAGGATCACTTCCCTAGCTTTCAATAATCTGCTAAGGAGTTGGTCTGCTCTCTGACTTCATTTCACTCCTCAAATCCTCCACTCCAGACACCAGGATGATGGTTCTAAAATGGAAACGGGCATGATTCTTTAATAAGATCCCCTAGTTTGCTTTGTCTTTTGGAGGGAGTAAAACTCCAGTTTCATGCTGGGATGCAAGAGAGAAAGTTGCTTAGCAGAGTGGGGAAGCAATCTGAAAACCAAATTGATTCTCTTGCATCCCATGGGGTTCCTGACTCTCAAAAAGAGTGTCCTCTCCTTGGCTTTTGGAGGTACCCAGGTTTGTCAATCCTGAGCCATTTGGGGATCTGTGATCTTAATCCAGTTCCTTTCTGCTTTCCCCATTGTAAACTAAAGATTCGTTTTTCTCGGTAATTCTCAGTCATTACTATTCACACATTTGCTTCACAGCTTCCAAGATTTTGTTGATATTGTCTCTCCTTTTATTCTTTGTTCTTTTTTATCTATGCCTCCTAGAGAAATCCTAGATTGTCATTTTAATGGAATTTTGAGAGCAAGAGAAAATATATTTAAGTCTTCAATCTGTCATCTTTACCTGGGATCCATGTGTAACTTTTTTTTAACATAAATGCAACAACAAAAACAACAACAACAAAAAAAACATACAAAGATCTACAAACACATATAGTATTTTTGTGAGGGAAGGGAAAGAGAGATTGTTAATTTTTAAAAAAAGTCTGTCTGGTCATGGTATGGTATGAATATGAAATTGCTACACATCATATTGTACTTTGATATGGAACTTCATAATATGGTCCTTAAAAGAAGTTTATTGATTTTTCTGCTGTTGCACCAGTAGGGGCACACTAATGAAAATAAAGCATATTAAAGATTCATTCATCGTGGACCATCCAAAGTCAAATTGTGTCTGCTTTCTTTGTAGCACTTGCGGATTCTGAGATGCACAATTTTATAACGTGTAATGTCAGACTAGTCTTTATAACTACCACTTTAATTGTCGTAGAATGCTCTGTTGGATTGATATGTCATGATTTACTGATTCATTTCCATACTGTTTCCCTAACATAAATAAAACTCCAAGCATATCATTGTGCTTCTGCTGTACAGCATCTATCCCAGATTTACTATAAGTTCTATAGCATTTGACATCATCACTTATTTTTGTTAATGATTTTAAATATTTTTATTTCCCGTGTTTATTACAAAATTGTGTTATGTACTGTGGGAGGGTGTTTATATAATGTTTCCTTTTCCTACTTAATTATTAGATGTCTAGCTGACTTGAATGAACTCTTTATTCATTAGATAGACACACACAGGCTGTTGCAGGGCAACAGTTAAGGACAAGACCTGACTTTTTCTTTGAGTTCCTGAGCTAATGGGTATGAGCTATAGAAAGCTCAAAAGAAGTGGTTCTATCAGCAGGAAGACACCAGCTGATAATGTCGTGTTAACTCCCTGGGAAATAACACACAGAGGGCATTCCAGGTAGGGGGAACAGGGGAATCAAAGGCAGGGAGACATGTATTTAGAAAATGCAAGAAATAAAGACACTTTCTTCTCTCCTACATTATCTGCAAGTGGTATTTTTCATCTTTATTTTTTTTTTTCGCTTTAAACATTATCTACATATCTTCAAGGTACATAGACAGTCAAATTTGTCGATTGGACTTTTGGGTGGCTCCTGGTTCTTTAAAAATGATTCGATCAGGATCAGAACCATCACAATTGACCTGGACAAAAGTGTAATAAAGCTGCTACAGCTAACACTTCTTCTTAGAGACAGTTATGCAAGCACATAAAAAAACCAAACCATAAGCAATCAATATAGAGGTATTTGATTAAGACAACACCGCATTAAAGCTGTATTCTCAAAGTGCCTCTGGATGGCTTTGGCTGTCATTTATTATAATGGCAATCTCAGCATCACCACTCATTATTCTGAGTAAAGACTACAGTCATTTGACTCTTAATGACAGACATGGGAAGGATCTACAGAGACTGGCTCTAGTTCTGATAGAGAAATAAACACTTTTAATATTCAGGACTTTATAAAATGGGTATGAGACTTTACTATATCTCCTTGCATTTAGACACGAGGAGTCACATTTTCTACCACAAGACTCTGACAGTTTCACTATTGCTTGGGCAACACTTCTTCATGGACATATATATGATTAGAAAGGAGGTCAATAGTGTTCTTTTCTTCAGGAATTTGTAGGCTACTTGGGATGATCACATAACTTAGAAGATTGCACTAAGTGTCACCTCCTTGAAGGCGGGAATGTCTTGCTCATCCTTATATCCACAATGCCTGGTATGGAAGAAATGTTCTTGAATCTCAGAAAATGACTGGCGTATTGCTAAGAGACTAAAAGGACACAGTAATGGATGGGATGCATGCTTGCTTATCTTTATTTCTGATGCACTGAGTGAGTGTTGAAGAAGCATGTGCCTTGGGAGATGGAGAGAGTATGTCCAAGATAGGCTGCTGGAAGAGCTGGCTTGTGGGCTTGGGCTATGGGTAAGACTGGAGCATGCAGAATAAGGGAGAAGGCTAGTTAAGGCACATGTTAGCCAGCTTTTTGTCACTGTGACCAACAGATTGGACAAGAACAACTTAGGGAAGAAAAAGGTTATTTTGGCTTATGGTTTCAGAGGTTCAGTCTGGGGTTGGCCAACTCCATAGCTCTAGGCCTGACACGGGCCAGAACATCATGGTGGCAGGGTGCTGGAGGAAAGTGGCTCAGTTTATGACAGCCAGGAAGCAGAGAGAGTTCCATTCAGCAGGGATAAAATATAAACTGCGGAGGCACACTCCCACTTTGTCCAGCCACACCCTACCTGCCCATAGGCACTATCCAGTAGAGTGGCCCTTTAAATTATCAATCCAACAAATGGATTAATCCATTGATTAGATTACAGATCTCATAATCCAATCCTATCACCTCTACACGTTCCTGTACTGTCTCACACGGGAGCTTAGGGGGCCACCTCATGTCCAAGGCATAACAAGGCAACAGAGGGAATGGTAAGATGTACCCCGGAAATCCCAGCAACAGTGAGCAGCTCAGAATGGCAGCAGTGGTTAGATGAGCTAAGAGGAGAGTCCTGGGATCAGGTAGCATGTGCTTAAATTCCGGGGATCTGCTAATGAAGCTAAGATATGCTAGAACGCTTTTCATGGGCAATGGGAATAAATATTCATCATAAAGATAAATAAGGAGCAGGAGACTGGCAACATCTGATTTATGCCTTTAAAAGCTCTTTCTAGTGGAAGAGTTAGGAGGACAAAGAGAAACCTACAAAGAAAGAAGCCAATCACCAAGCCATTGCAATAATGTAGATGAAATCTGAATAAGGTGTATCTTTGGGCTGAAAACGCAACCACAGACAGACAGGTAGGTTCTTGGCCTGCATGAGAATGCATGAACAACAGGGCAAGATCCAGTTAGAAAGCTGTGGAAAGCTTCAATAAGAACCTGATACGTGACTCAAGAGCTGAAGGACAAACCTGTGCTCGTTTGAGTTTCCTGTAGCCCAGAACCTCATCTCCACTAGGACAAATCTCCACGCACTGCCCCATCAGAAGCTGCCTTCTTCAGGGACTCTGAGCCTGCTGCCCTTTGCCTGACCTCCCAGGCTTTCCTTGGAAATCTTAGTGGAAGCCTCCATATGATCCCCTAACTCCAACATTCCACATTCCTGCAGAGCCAGCACCACTTGGTTGCCGCCAAGGTCTACCTTCATCTAGAGCAGTAGCCAAGTCACCAGGGACCATGGCTGCAACAGCCTCTGTGTGCCTGGGGGACTGAGCATGGTGGAACAAGTTCCTAGGACCCCCTGTGCAAGGCCACAGTCTTTCCTCCCTTTTCTACTTTGAGTTCTATCCTGAACTCCAGATGCAGTAGCATTGGAGTCAGTGCTAGAGAAACCACCCTTTGTAACATTACCTTATTCTACATGATCCCATCCTGGAAATGCAGAATAATACAGAATGGTGGACCTTACTTTCTGCTTGTGTTTCTCTACAGTCCTCTGGGGTATAGACTTCTGACTTTTGGACTCTTTTTGTTGTTGTTCTTTTGTTGTTTTTTTCAAATGCAATCATGGACAGATAAATAAAACCTTTCTCCTGCTAACAATGACCACCTTTTGTGGAAATCTATGTGTCAGGACATTTAAGACTCTTCTTTGCACTAAGGGTAAAGCTAGGGAAAGACAAAGCCAGTAAATAAGAAGGGACCCCTGTGGTGCTACATATATAAAGATTTCATATAAACAAATAAGGGAAACAAAACTAAACTGGGACCTTACTAGACAAGCAAATGGCATGAACACAACAAAAATTCACGGAAGAGGAATTAGAAATCACTTATGCAGTCCTGTGGGTAAGGAGTGGAGTTTCAAATTTTCTAATATAAAATAAAAAAGAATGAACTTTTTTAAAATGATGCAATTTTTCACTCATTTAATTAGCACATATTAACAATTTAAAAGGAGGGAGAGGGGACTAAATGGTATTTGAAAAATTCTGGCTTAACATTCTTTCCTGAGTTACTCTAGGGAATAATAATTAGCACAACTCTTTTAGGAACAATTCAGCAATATGTATCATGAATCTCTTAAAAATTCCAATTTGAGGGGCTGGGTTTGTGGCTCAGTGGCAGAGCGCTTGCCTCACACATGTGAGGCACTGGGTTTGATCCTCAGCACCACATTAAAAAAATAAATAAAACAAAATAACGATACTGTGTCTATGTATAACTAATTTTTTTAAATTCCAGTTTGACCCATTACTTCTATTTCTATTGTTATTTGTTATTTCAAATAACAATAAAATAATCCTTAATAACACAAGAAGTTCATACAGAAAACTCTTTGTTGAAATTACTTCTACGATAGCAACACATACAAGCTTATGTGTCCAGAAAATTCAAGTTGTATTTATGAAGAGTGTTTAAAAAACAAATTTTTGTTATTGTTAGATTCAAAATAAGATTTCACAATAACAAAATTTCATTGAAATATGCATATACAATAAACGTAGAATTATAAAATTGAAGTGAAGTCATGAATGATTGTTTTTAAAAGTTTTCTTTATCTTCCATGTTTTATGCAACTGATCTATAGTACTATAATACTTAAGAGAAAACTTTGTTTAAAACAAAACATGGAACTGATGGTAAAGGTCTTTCATGACAAATCATGGAGGAGACCCACGGTTCGTGGCTTTAACAACTTGGCCCCAAAGTGGAAAATGTTTAATTGACCCACCCCAGTCCCACCCACAAGAAGTGACCCTGGACCTGCTAATCATGTGTGACCTGACAGCATCAAGGAAGTACCTGACATACTTCCTGGACCAGCAGAGAGAAGCAAAGTAAATTTGGAAGAGACTGAATTAATACTGAATAAGAACAAGTCACAATCACTATCAAAGCTAATTGTGTAAAGAATTGTAGCTGATGAATGCTATATACACCTCAAATCAAATTTTGAATGACTGGAGAGAGAAGGAATTCTCTGCGTTTAGTCTATCAACTCCTTTCACAGGTAGTGACCTCCATGAGAATACGCACCTCTGAACTGTCAGCTCCACCTTTGTAATATCTGTAATATCTATAAATGCTCGAGAAATACTTGGCAAATGAACAAGTAAGCTCAATTGCTCAAGCCAAAAACCTAGGAGCCTTCCTGAGTTTTCTCTAGCCCAGCCCCATGGCCAATCCATCCTTATCTCCAGTTATCTCCTCTGTCACTTCTGTTGCCTGCCCGTCCCTCCAGGCCACCATCTCTCTTGTCTGGAGAACTTCAGCAGCCTCCTGTGAGCTTCCTCCTCTCTCAGCCTCTCCATCAATCAGTGAGATTGATGATCTGAAAGCCCAATCAGATCAGGTCCTTCTGCTGCTTAACTTCCAAGTTTTCCAACTGTCCCACCTCCTTATTGGGGTCCTCAATCACCTGTTTTAAAGTGCCACTTTCTATAACCTCCCAATTGTCCACTCAGATCACATACCCCGTTTATTCACTGCACCACGATCACATGGCTCCACTTTCCTGTTCCCTTCACCGTTTCTCCAACTTTCCGGCTCCTTCTCAGCACAGCACCCGTTTTGATGTTGTTCTTTATGAACAGAATACTCTCACTTCCACTTGAGCTTCAATTTAAATAACCTGTCTTCAAAGACAACTTTATTGCCAACTAATTAAAATGATTTTCTGATTATTTTCCATATGGCTCATTTTTATTTGCCTTATAGAGTACTTATGATAATTTGGTATTAGCATATTCTTATCTTTTTAGTCTGTGTCTCAAATGACAACCGTGAGAACCCGGACCATTATCAGACTTGTCCACCATCCAAACCCAATGTCCATACAGTCTTGTGCCTAACAGGCAGTTCTCATATTTTTCCTCAATGAATGAATGCATGAGCTGCTACAGAAAGGAGTGATTAACCCCAAAGGTCCACTGAGTGAGTGCAGGATAGGATGGACCAACATGGAGTTTAGGAAGCAAATAAGAAAAGAAAAAGCAGTAATAAAAACAGCACTTAACTGTAATAGCCCATCCTGAGCAGAGTTTCACCAATGCCTCCGGGAAGGAGCAAATAATAGGGCAGGTTACGAGGGCTTTGAGTGCTAATGGAAATGAATGCACTCCCAACCTTTTTACAAAGTTTGTATAATTCATTAGTGGGAGTGCTATCTCTTTTTCAAATATATTTATAAGGCTTATACATTTTGTCTCAGTAGTACTTACCAGTGGCTGTCTGTCCATTGGCCCAGTATCCTGAGTTTAAAGAAGACCATTGGACCAGTAAGGATCAGAGGTCAAAGCCCTGCTTCCCCAAGTGCGTGGAGCTACTGAGACGGCCCTTCATAGAGTGGGTCTGAACAGAGGCGCTTAATGTGTAGGGGAGGGGCCATCCCTTCAGAGAACACAGATGGCAGAGGACACGCTCCAGGATTGTGCTTTGAACATGTGGGGAAAGCAATTATAAAGGGATTTAAGTTGATGGCAGAAATGGAGAGGTTAAGTCCCCATCCCTCTGTGGTACATGAAGTGGTAAAATGATAAAGCTCTGGAATATCAGCTAAACTCATCTGGCAAATTGTTTTTGGGAAGTGATGGGTTTGTGCATTTGGACTCTCGTCAGCTGTATAAACACCCCATTATCTAGCTGGTTACCTCCACGATTCTGAACACCCCACGCAGGCTTCCCATACCTACCTACAGAACCAGCACAGATGGACAAAGAAGCTCTTCTGGGTGGCCCTGGACATTTCTGTTTCCACATAAGAGCATGTCACATGCTTCATGGTCACAATGACCCTTTTGGTGGGAATTCAGCCCAGAGAAGCGCAGATTTTCAAAAGAAATGAAGGGCTAGTTGACATCCCTGACTGAATGGCAGGATTCAAAAAGGATGGTCTGCTGGCTGAATAATCATTTTGTTTTCTTTTTAGGTCCCCCAATTATGTTAATTTGGAAACTGTATCTATTAATTGCCCAATTAGACATCTGGTAATCACTCTCTACAGAAATATCCCAAATCATAGTGGCAAGGGCTGGGTGCACTATTTTATTGTATCGCAAATAAAAATCTAATTTGGATTTAATAAAAACTAATTCCAGCTAATTTAATACCAATTGATCATTAACGGGGTGCATTTTGTGGTTTATCAAGTATATAAGGAGGGTGTATAATTAACTGGAAATAGTGTCCACAAGGTTATAATTAAATTCATGGTAACTTTTAACTTTCAGTAAATGTTTTACCACTTAATTAACTTTCAGAAGATGATTTATAATATGATTTATTAAATGCCAATTGCTCAGAGTTCTGGGGCAACTAATGAGCATAGTGATGGAATCTCCTATTTACAAAGTGTCTCTTCTTTCAAGCTAAGTAAATATCTGGTTGCAGAGTTAATAAGATATCCACATACCCTTTTAGTGAAAATTAATAATCAATTATGGGCTGAGTGATTGGATTTTTTAACATTCTGGTTTTAGCATTGCATTCACATTTCTTTCGTTTTTATTTAATGGAGACCCATGCGTCAATTAGAATAACAAGAGTTTGTTTGCCTGATTTTTGTCCACTTCCTTTGCGCCAGCTGAGAAGAGCACCTCCATCAGGTTAGAAAAACAAAAAGGCAGGGACCACATGTGATGTTGTCACGGTGTGTTGCATTCTCGGGTCTCTGGGCACAATCAGCAATGAAAAAGCCATCACGTGCTACAGAGACAAGACGTTTGCCACAAGGAACACAGAGCTGAGAAGGTCACAGGGTCTGTGATGTCTTCTGAAGTGGCTGTGATGTGCTCTCTCTTTTAATGATGCACAGTCCAGGTGAACACATAAAGTGCTGCTGTGAGATTTGAAGAAGACACTCCCTGTGAAGAGGCTTGGAGTGGATCTTCAACAAGCATTGGCTGTAGGTAATCCGTCTCGCCTATGGCATTTGTCCTGATTGTCATTTCCCAGTGATTTGTCAGCTGTCTTTCTTCCTGATCACATCAGAAGCCCTATAAAGACAGAACTAGGTCTGGGTTTGCTTATTCTGATATCTCCAGCACACAGTAGGAAAAAAATGATCACACCAGCCTTCCATGAACTTGGGCTTGACCGGTGAATGATGCATTTGGCCTTCCAAATGTGTGCTCTTCGAAAGAAAAAAATAAAGAAGATTGGGGTATAGCTTGGTGGTGGAACCCGCGCTTAGCATGTGTGAAGCCCTGGGTTCCATCCCCAAAACCAAAGAAAAAGAAGAAGGAGAAGAAGAGGAGGAAGAGCAATAGAGGAAGAAAAAGAAGAGGAGGAAGAAGATGAGAAGGAGGAAGAAGAAGAAAAGAAAACCAGAATTCAAACATGCTCTGTTACCCAAGAGGTGAGGTGGTGTATAATAAATATTGAAATTGCTCTTCTCTTTGGCAAAGCAGGTATCCCCAGGACTCAGGCCACCAGCTGTGCCTTCAGTTTCCCAGAGCAGCCCATCAAGGGAGCAGCTATGTTCTTCGTGCCCTCCGAGCAGCCTCTGTGCTCCCAGTATGACCATCAGAGCTTATTGGAGTAACATTTCCCCCACAAATATCTCAGTATGCTCTCAGGCCAAGCCTGGTCCTGCAGGGACCATCTCATTTACATCTAAAGGTATCCCAATCTTGCTGAGCAAGTCCCTTCCACCCCAAACATCTTTCGAGATCTGAGCTCAGCACCGTTTTAACGTGATGCTTCTCGCTTTCCCTGCAGCCTGTTCCAGGAAGGTGAGCTATATTAAACTTTCTGCTGTAATGTTTGGGCTTATTGATTTTTTTTTAAACTCGGCAGCAAACTTCCAAAAGGCAGTTTAAAATAAAAAAAAAAAAAACACACACCAAAAGGGGATAGAAACAAGAAGGGAGAAACATGCACCTAGCTGCAGCATTTAGCACTGTCCACTGTGGGAGGCATTCCCAAGTGTTTATGCTGCAGAATGTATCCAAACAAGGGCTCTTTGCTTGATGGCCTTTTTAAGTGGAGGTGGCAGGTTAAGGCTGTAAGGGATGTGAGTTCATTGTTTATATCACCAGGCTGGCACTTGGCTGACTCGTTGAAAGTAGAAAACACACTTTGGAAAGAATCTTTGCAAGGAAGGTTTCTCTTCTGCTATCCGTTCTGGCAGCCTCTAAAATTTGACAGCCCAGATTCATTATGGGAATCTTGAGGTCTATAGTGTTACCACAAATTCAAAGGTGCTCTTCACGCAGTTGCCTTTTGAGGGTTATAAGATCAAGTTTGTTCATCGATTAGATTTGACTTTTCTGGGCGGATTGCAGAGGTTGGAAGCGGGTGTTTAACCTAGTCTTTAGGTAAGAAATAGTCATCTCAAACTTGCCCCCAAGGATCACAACCAAAAGAAGGCTGGGGCCATGTTAAAATCCGTCACATCCATCCATCCCTCCACCCACCCTTCTTTACCTCCATTTCTTCATCTGTCAATCCATTCATCCATCTGCCCTCTCCAAAAGTTATGTATCAGACACTATAACAGGCACCATGGATTTATAAGATGATAAAATCATTGCATGCCTCCTTCAAAGTTCTCTCCATCTTTCAAATCTGGTCTTCTCTTTCATCTTTTATGCTTTTGTTCTGGCTAATGCTAACCTTGAAACATCCTTTTCTACTAAGGCAATTCAACCCATCGTTAAAATCCCAGTCCAATGATACCATCATCTTAGAAATGTTTCTCAAAGGTCCACTCTGGAATTAATGGTTTCTACCTATTTATTTGCTTCATATTTCATGCATACACATTCACCAGAGCTTGCCATGTTTTGCACTGGTTATTTAAAATAATAGCAGGAATAATAACTACAATAACAATAAATAGATTTTTTTTAGAGAAATACTCACTATGACTAGGCACTTTGCCAAGCACTCCACATGTTAAACAATTAGTCCGTATAACAATCCTGTAAAGAAGCTCTTATTGCCATTCTTAATTCAGAGGAAACTGAGGCACAGGAATCATTTGTTTCACCCACCTTGGAAGTAAGCTCCCTTGGGAGGTTTGCAGAGACTCCTTACCACAAACCTTACTTCATGCCTATCACAGAGGCACAAAATAGATCCTACAACAAAAATATTCTGATAAGGGAATAAAAAATAAATGTAGTTTAAAAAGCCTAGATATGTGTCATCTTTTATGTAAACGGACCCAATTCTCAGAACCACAAAATAATTAATATCATAGTGGTTCCTACTTGAGTACCTGCCTTCCTCAGCCAGATTTGGATATCCTGGGAATTTGGGCACAAGGCAAGGTGCTAATTCTGGGTGCTAAATACATATCAGATAAATGGATGTATCTGATATGCACTTTGCCTAGATTATCTCCTTTAAGATCTTGCCACAGCCCATTAGGACAATTGCAATTTCATTTCACAGATGCAGAGGTTTAGAGATGTTAAAAGCCCTGCCCAAGGTCACCTAGCTTTGACAGAGTGGAGTAGGTGCTCTGAGTGAGGCAGGCTTTCACCAGAGCCTGTGTGCTTCAGCACCTGCTCTGCTAGAGGCACACATGGAACAATAAAGCAGTAAACCAACTGAGCATCTGTGTGTGTACAATTCATTATACAGGAATTTATTAATGTTGTTTGGAGCCTTTAGGTTCAAAACTGTATTCTTAAATACATACCCATGTCAGTAAGTCTGACCATGGTGTCTTTTCCATCCCCATGGTACACTTTCTATTTAGGTTCATAAACAGATCAATATATACCACTTCCCTTGACATGCTAAGTAACCATACTAGTCTAATGTCATTATTTCTTGTCCTGAAACACACTACCAGGATTTCAGCAAAACCGCGAGTGCAGATGGTATGTAATCATTCTGCAATCACTTGCAATTGTTTATTGGTTTCTACCACAACCTTGAAATTCCTTTTTCAAAGATCACAAATGACCCTTTGCTCACCAAAACTAATGGCCTCTTCTCAGCCATCATTTTTTCTGGAACTTGCTGAACCATCTGATATCACTCACTCATCACTTTCTGCATTGGAACTCTTTACTGCCTGAGAGTCTCTATCTTTAGATACTGGGCACCTTTTAATTTCATAATTTACTTACAATTTTACTATGCAGCTTACAGTGTTCACCAATTTCTATGACCTTCAGGGTGGGCTTTTCTATTGATATCCCAAATAAAAATGATTAAAACTCCTGCTGGCATTATAGGGGAAAAAACAACAAATTTTACTCTTATTCTGAAGGATTTGATCATCCATTTGAAAATCCCTGTTTTAAAACAACGAGCTGCAGAATCAATGTCCAAAACTCATTTAGAAATAGCTACATAGAAAAGGAATGCAAAACCAGCTTTTCAAAGTGGATGTAGGACGACTTCATTTCTAAACATTAGACTCTTGTCTTGTGCCTATGATTGATCAGGCCGCAACCTGTTGAGCATGACAAACTTCATTTCAACACACATGGATGTGCAAGACTGAGAAATCCGACAACAGCAAAGGAGAAATGGAAAGAAAACACGAATCCTCTTTAACTTATAAAAAGTTGGCATTCTTTTCAGAGCCTTGCTATTGTTCTATTGAGAGAGAAGTTAATATTTGCAACCACAAAAAATCCTATCATTGATATATAATGATATAAAATAGTCAAGAAACTAAAATGATTGTTTGGAGCTATCTTGTAGCTCTTTGGATTTTCAAGGAATAAAAATTATCTGAAGCAGGGTGCAGGCACACACACACGCACACACACACAATGTTTGCTGTGCTTCATCAGGACCAAGCCATCTACTGAGGCTGTGATTTTGGTTTAACTGACATGAAAACACTTTTAGAAATATCTGCACAGATCCTTGGGCTATTCACAAACATTTCGTCAATTGAGATCGTGATCATAGTCTCCCTTAGGAGTCTGGTGCGGGGAAGGACAGAATGGATAGTCCAGCCAAACCTTGACCCGGGCATCTATGACACAATAACACAGTTTCACAAAAGCAGTGTTCCAGGGTAGAGACTGCATTAAGCTTATAACCAAGTATGACCAAAGAGATCTAAAAGTTGGTGATTGCCCTGTCAAAAGGAGCTTCACATATCAGACTACAGAATCCAATACAGACTTTAGTTCCTAAGAGGAGTCATGAGGGGAAAAAAAAAAAGCAAGAAGTCAGAACTTCTAGGCTGTAGAAGGGACGAATAAAACCCATCTTTCCTGCATATGTACTTGGATGTGTCCTGGAGGACCCAAAGATCCATTGTTCTGATTCTGCATGCACTGGATACAGGTGGGCTGCTCTGGTTTCAGAGCACAGGGTAGGCATGGATAGCAGCCAGAAGAGAAATAGCATGTGCACATTTAAAAAAAATATATATGGAACAAGAAACTGAAACTACATGGAAAGGATCTCTGTCTTTGAGAAGGAAAAGTGTTATGCTAATATTCTTTCATCTTTTCCTATGTTCATAAAAGACGACATTATTACAAGTCTCTTACATGACTTGATAAACTAAATTCCACTTCTCTCACCCCTACTTTCTTTGTGCGTTTTTTTCACACTATTTACATTGACATGACAGCATATTTTTCTTGTCAGTTCAGCTAGTTGGTATGGCAACATTTAATTTCTTGGAGGAATGTCTATCAACATCAGAGTGAAAAATGAGGTACTGGTTCATTGTATCTGCATGAATCATCACCTCCAACAACAACAATGACAAAATATTATAATAATAATGATGATGATGGAGTAGACACCAAGTGTGATGATTGAAGTAAGAAAAGCAAAGACTTGGCAGAAAGAGATCCCAAGACTCCAGTTCCAGAGATCCCTTTCTGGCTCAGTAACTTTGGGTAAGAATCACTTCAAGAGGCAACTTCTTACCTAGGAAAGGAATCTCTTTATACATTATTGAAGGGTTATGCACAATTCCCAGGAATGTGGAGACATAAAACGAAATAAAAGTTAAAATAAAGGAAAGAATAATGTGCTGAATATTTCCTAGCATATATTAGGATCATAATAAATAAGAGTCTCCATGCCTGTTTTTATAATCTAAAACAGTTCTGTCATTTTGAAGAGTTTTAAAGGAAAAGAAAACATCACAGCCAGATGCATCAAGGAATATCTAGGTTTTTTCCTCCCACACAAAATAGCATTAGCCTCAGAGACATTTGAACTCTAATTCCTGGTCAATAGTAGGCATGGCCTGGTCAACTCTGTGGAGTCAGACTTGAGAAGCAGTGGCCTAACCTGATCTCACATAGATTCCTTCCTTAGCCATAAGGGAGATACTTCAAAGAGTCCATGCTGAGAGCAAAATACTGTGTATCTAAAAAGATGTGCTCTAAAGAGTTTCTTCATCAAAATAATTTTCAAAATAGAGAGAAGGAGTAATTGCATACAGGATAATGCAGGGTGTGAATTCAGTTCTTTTGTGAAAGGCAGTGTGCTCACAATTTTGTAAATGAAATCTAGTTTAATCCTCAGAACAACCATTGGAAACAGGGGCCTTCTGATCTCTTCTATACAAGTGGGAAACAGGAGTTCAGTGGCTATTAAGCCAAGTGCTCAAAGTCACACAGCTGCCAAGTAATGGGCTGAAATTCAAATCCTCCTGGGCTTGCTAAGGGCTGCAGGGCTCAACCTTGGATTTATTCATCCTATGCAGAAGAAAGAAAGAGAAAGAAAATACTCTAAACAGAGACCTAAAAATAGGATGGGGTGGGAATGAAGGAGGTAGAGAGGGAGACAGAAAGAGAGAAGGGAAAGAAGAAACACAATAATAAAGGACAATAATAAAAAGAAACACAAATAATAGAGTTATTTCCAAAAATATACAAACAAATCAACTTGGCTTTGCCTGAATGCTTCTTTCTCCCCTAATCACCCACTTTTGGAACATATTAGTATGTGAAGACCTTGAATAAAATAACTCAGAAAAAAAAAAAAACACTAAACCTCAGTGCAGAACAGCGCATTTGGACACATACAGACTGCAATTGGTTTGCATGTTCCTTAGCACTTTATTCACAAAAGAACAGTCTTACTTCTCCGGCCTATTATTCACACTGTCTTGGCGAGACCTTGCTTTTCTCTTCCCAGTCCCATTGGAAAACGTTGTTTTCAGTGTTCAACTATGAATAGACCTGTGGACGCCACTGACCTTGGTGGATGAAGCCTGCCATGGAAGGATTTATTTCATACTGGAATTACCCCCAGGAATTCAACACAACGTGGACTAGTAATAGCCTGTTATCTTTCAACAGTTGTTTCAATCTCCTATGTTCTCCTTTGGCAATCTCTACCCTCTTTATCTTGAACATCACAAGTCACACTGTCTCTCCCAAGCACAATGGTTTGTTCTTAGTTTTCAGATATTTTAGGACTTCAGGTTTATTTTAGGATTTTTTTTGAACCATTTGATCCCACCCTCCTCCTTAAGAATAGTGGAAACTTCTAGAATTTGTTAGATTTATTTCACTTTATTTATTTATTTATTTATTTATTTATTTACTATGGTGGCTGGGGATTGAAGCCAGGACCAAGTACATGTGAGGCAAGCACTTTATTCCACATTTTAAGCCAAACAATTTTAACATCCAAATTAATGCATTCCCGGCTTTAAAGGGCCAACTTTCTTTTGATACCATCCCTCTCCTCCCTGGTGTGAAAAGTCAAGTCTATAAGCTTTTGTTAAATCTGTCTCCATCTCTTCTCTGGAGTCAGGGGTGATCTCAGGCCTATGGCTGGTCAGTGACTGGTTCAAGAGTGAGAGGCAAAAGAGTTGGAAAGAGGGCTTTGAATGTACTCACCTTAAAGAAATTGATAAAACTTTAAGATGATGGATATGCTTATTACCCTAGGTGGATCACTGCCTAATATATACATGAATACATGAATCCAAACATCACATTGTGCCTCATAAATATGTACAGATACTTTGTCAATCAAAAAAAAAAGGAAAGGGTATGTGATTCTACTGAGTTCCAGAATTTTTTTTCCCCCCATGATTCTTCAGGTTGAAAAGGTGTGAGCTGTGTGTCCTCTTCCCTTCTGAAGTGGAACCTGGGAGGATGTGAGCCCCCTCAGGCTAGCAGCCATCCTGCCACCATGTATTATGTGGGAATTAATCCAACATGGGGGAGTGGAACAGCGCGGTGATGGGAGACTGACCCCGGTGGCAATGAGCTCCCGGGAGCACAGCTCTGCATCCCATTACCAGGAATACCTCCTGGGTGCAGTCAGTGCAGTCGCACCTGGCTCTGCACTTGGAGTTTAATGCTCTACAGCCACTGTCTTGAAATTATTCAGTGTTAACCTTCAAAGTTAGGTTTTGTACATGAAATTCAATGGGACAACAGAACACCCACTGGGAGCTTGCAGCCAGGGCTCAGGACTGTTTCTGTCTCCTACTACCTCCCTGCACTCCCGGAATAAGGGTCTCACAACATGCTTCCAGTCCCCAGAGTCTTGCCTCCCCCAACCCTCGTAACCTACGTGGTGCATCCCATAGCTGAGGTGCAATAGGTGTTCTCTCCATCCAGTTCCATGACTCAGAAGGGAAAGGGAGTGCCTGCCATCCACCTCTGACCCCAGTAACAACCTGGAGGTATGGAAGGAGGGTTGATTGACACATGTCCTGCAGCATCCCAGGGTAGAGTAGAGCTGGCTGATGACCATTGCTGCCCTAGGATGCAAGCACCATGGCTATTCAGAAGTCAGTCAACTCAGCAGAACCCAAGGGTGTCCTCAGCAAAAATTGCAACACCCAGCGTGACTTTCTCAAAAAATTGGGGCACTGGGACCATGCGAAGTAGCAATTGGTTCCCCCTCTTCTAACAGGGCCTCACCTTTTCATTTTTTCTCTAGTTCTCACAATTTTTGTCTCTGTCATCCAGAGTTTTCAACTATGTGAGATAATGAATTCCCTTTTTAGCATAAGTCTTTGAGTTTGATTTTCTACTAGAAGCAGACTGGACATACCACTATTTTCTGCTCAGTCCTGAGTCAGCTGACACATTCCAATCTCTGGTCTTGCTCTTTGCCTCCCCCCCTCTGGACTGCTGCTCCGCTTCTCACTATTCTTCAGGCTTCTGCACTGACCATACTGCTGAGCCCAAGGGGGAGACTTCAGAGGCTCTCCTAATCCCTAAAGCACAGCTGAGACTACACCTTTGAAAATGAGGCTAACACCAAGGGAATTAGAACAGACAATATGATAAAGGCATGCAAATCCCAAAGCAAGATTGTGGACTCTGGGCTCTCCAGGTCGCAAATGTCCACAGAATACCTCCCTACCATCTTTTTCCCCTGGCCTTCTGCCATGTTGCCAAAGAAAAAGCCAGACTACACGTCCTTAGTGGATGACTGTGTTTAACAGACATCCCTCAGAACCTTTATCTCCACTTTTCTGCAGCCCTTGGAAAGGGAAATTAGTAATTACAACCTCTGAACAAAACAATGGGAAAAATTAAAAATAAAGGTAGTGGCTTAAAACTCAAGTGTGACTCCATCTGTAGCTATCAAAATTTCAGAAATTTAGGAGCAATTCAGACAACAGGCACCTAATTATGCAGCATACATTTTATTTCTTGTTTATAATGAATTTTAAAAACATCAGTTCATTGTTTTAGTCTTCAACAATTCAGTTCAATAGGAAATTATCAAACAAGCACATGTTAGCAAACTGAATTCAAGACTGTTCTGACTGAGGCACTTCACTATCCATTAGCCAAATATGATTTTTAAAAAAGTCCTTGGCATATTTAATTTGTGTGTGTGGTGTGTGTGTGTGTGCACATGTGTGTACATGTGTGCTGGGGATTGCATCTAGGACCTCAGGTATGTTAGACAAGCACTCTACCACTGAGCTACCCTCTAACATTTATCATAATTAGTTTTCAAACTGAAAATTTTGTGTTACATTCACAAGCCCCGTTTAGTTATTAACACCTCCTTCTGTTTTATTTTAGCCCTATTTTATTTTGTTTGTGTTTTTGTTCTTTATGAATTTCTATGCCTTGTCCCTGAAGGCATTTGAGTTTTTAACCCCTGAACCATCAACTTAAGAACAGGTTATAGTGATTTAGGGCTTTTGACAATTTCATCCCAATATATGTCCAATTTTACTTCCCATATCTGCCCCAGGTACCCTCTATTCCTACCACATGTAATGTTTTCCCATTCTTTATTTATGCAGACACACTCAACTTTACTTCTTTACACGTGATGTTTGGTCTGAATATGAACTCTCCCCACTCCAGGACCACCTAGCAAACTCCCATTCACTCAGGTCCTCATCAAATGTCCCTTCCCAGAGCATCGTGTGTTAGAAGAACTGAATGAAGACCAGGGCTGGACGAAATGAGAGAGAAGTAAAAGGTGGTATGTAAGGAGGAGGGATGATGAGGGAGGCAGCAGTTACTACTCTGGAATCCACAGAAGAATGACAGCCCATAGGGAAGCCTCCTCAGTTCTGTATAATTCTGCGTTTCTACTTGTTCCTGAGGGAAGAGTTCCCTGCTGGCATCTCATAGATACTGTTCTAGTCAAAATTTTCAGCTTTATGACTAAAAGACATAACTAGAATAATACAGAGGAAGAAAATCTTATTTTGGTTCATGGATTCAGAAGTCTCAGTTCACACACAGCTAACTCCATCGCTTTGGGCCTGTGGTGACAGAGAACATCATGGCGGAAGGATATAGCAGAAGAAAGCAGCTCAGGGTAAGACCACAAGGAAGAAGAGAGAGCTCCATTCAACAGGGACAAAATTTAAATCCCCAAGACACACCCCCAGTGACCTGCCTCCGCAAGCCACTCCCCATTGGCTTACAGTTTTAATGTCCAGTTAATCCCTATCAGTGGATTAATGTTCTAATTCATTCAAAACTCTCATAACCCAATCATGCCACACCTAAACTTTCTTACATTGTCCTGCAAATGACCTTTACTAAGATATCTTTACAAAGAAATAAAAAGGGATGGAGAAAGAGAAGCCAGTAAGAAATTTTCAACACTCCCTCCATTTCAGAACTATGCCCCTCCTGCTTCCCACAATAACTTCAGGGGGTCTAGAGCGGCCATTGATCCCATGTTGCAGGTAACAGAACTGAGGTTTAGAAAGGTCGAAGCTCTCTGAGGACACACAGCCTGTTCTAGGTCAGAACTAAGATGTCCACCAGGGTTTAGGTTATTCAGGATCACACTCTTTATTCTGCTGGGTCTGAAAAATCAAGTGGGGATGTTTCTACAAAGCTTTTGTGTGACTTCCTGAGGCCTGAAGAGGTCAAGACACAGGTGAGGATGACAAGTTCCAGGATACACTCTTCCACCTTGAGAGTCAACAAAACTGGTTGCTTGGGAACCATGGTCACCAGGGCAGGAGAAAGAGAGAGATCCTCAGTGCTCTCATGACCCCATGGCCTCCTTGGATTCAACCAGTGTTCTTTGTAATTATCTACACTTTAAACCTGTGATTCTCAAAGCATGGCATGAGCACCAGGAGTAGCAATGTCACCTAGGAACTTGTTATAAGTGTGCATTGTCAGCCTCTACTCTAGACCTACAGAATCAGAGACTCTGGGAGGTGGAGACCAGTGATGTGTTTGAAGAAGCCCTCCCAGTGATTCAAATGCACATTTCAGTCTGAGAACCACTGATTGAAAGTGCACAAAATCCTCCTAGAGCAATTTTTCTCAGTGGTTCTTCCCAGAAACTTTGAGTGGGGACTATACCTTTGAGGCTAAAAAGGGATGAAACTTCCTGAACATAAATCAAGGCGAGCTGTCTTTAGGACAGCACACTTCTGCTGAGGGTGGTGAGTTGTCTCTGGGGGAGCCCCACCCATTAGGAGATTTAAGAGAGGGCTTTGTCACCTCTACTCTGAGCATCTGCATGCTTCATTACAAGTCAATGGGAATATATTCAATGTTGTTATCTTGTATGACCCTAACTGACATGGGAAGATATGTTCAGACCAATCCATGTGACTTCAGCTAGGAAAATACCTTGGATGATTTGTGATCCATAATATCCAATCACAAGAATCTAACTGCAGAAAGATGAAATATCCAAGTGTTTTTGAAACTGCAAAATGATATTGAAATGGTTAATTGAATTGTCAACTTGATTGGATTAAGAGATGCCAATGATTAAGAGGTTTCTTGCTGTGTATTGAGGGTGTGCCTAGGAATGACTGGCATGTGCAATAGCAAACTAAAGTGGAGATACTCCCTAAGAGTGCACCATCCAATAGGATGGTGGCTTGGATGGAATAAAAGTTGGAAGAACAAGGAAATAGCAGTAAATGCAAGCTCAATTCTTCTTGAACAGGTTCTTGATTGCTGCTGCGATCACCTGAGTATATCAGACTCTTGCTCCTTCACTCTTCCAAAGTGGACTCTACCAGTGATTCTCTGGGGAGTTTCTAGAAGCCTTTGGTCTCAGACTAGGGTATCACTGTTGATCCCTCTTTTCTGGGGCTTCAGCCTCTTGGACTGTGCAGCTACTGGTTTCTCAAGCTCTCCAGCCTGCAGAATTCCATTGTCGACTATCCAGCTTCTGACCATGTAAGCCAATCTAATAAATCCCCTTTTTATAATCATACTTCCTGTTGATTCTGTTCCTCTAGAGAACCCTGACTAATACTGCTTAAAAATGTCTTCATAATTGTGTGTCTATATTATGGTTTGGATGTGAGGTGTCCCCCAAAATTTCACATGTGAGACAGTGCAAGAGGTTCAGAGAAGAAATGATTGGGTTTGCAAGAGTTTTAACCCTATCAGTGACTTAATACCCTGGATAGGGATTAACTGAGTGGTAACTGAAATGGTAGGGTGTGACTGGAGGAGGTGGGAATTGGTGGCTGAAGGAGGTGGAAATTGGGGTACAGCTTTGTATCCAGTGAGTAGACTCTCTCTCTGATTTCTGATCATGATGTGAGCTGCACCTCTCCACCACACTTTCCAGCCATGATGTCCTGTTCCAGTACACACCTTGAGACCAGAGAAATGGAGCCAGCCTTCTGTGGACTAAGATCTCTGAAACCATGAATCCTCAAATAAATTTTTCCTCCTCTACAGTTGTGCTGGTCAGATCCTTTAGTCACAGCAGTGAAAACGTTGACTAAAACAGTCTATGATGCACAATTACCAAAGGAGAAAATTTAAGTGATGTTTCTAATGGAATCCTGATCATGGTCACTTTCCTATTTCAAAACTTCATTTTGCTTCTTTCCATCCCCTACAGGGGTTCTCCATCTTGGTTGCACTTTAGAATACCTGAAGAATTGGCAATTCTGATGGCCAAATCCTATCCTTGACCAATTAAATCAGAAGGGGGGAAGGACCTGGTTTTGTTTAAAGGACTCCTATTGGTTCCAGTACACAGCCATGTTTGACAGTTACTTCCTTTGGAACTTCATTCAGCTTAGCAAGGTCTACAAATGCTGAGTTGCTCCACATCTTTCCTGAGTGTTCAAAACTTCACCCCAGACCTCAGCATCCTGACTTCTCTATGTTCCTCAATTATAATAGTTTCATCACTAACAGGTCTTTTTATCTGCTCTTCCTCCTACCAAGATGCTGGTTTTCACAGTGTTTCTTGTGTCTGACTCATTAGCATCCTTCAGGTCTCAACCCAAATACCCTTTCCTCTAAAAGTGCTATGTTGTCTACTTCATCTAAAGTCAGGTTCAGTGTCATTTTCACTTAGCCCCTGGTTTATCTCTTTTGAAGCATGTTTTACAGCTTTTATTATATATGTATTGACTTTGTATATGTGGTTGGGCTTTACCCACTTTCATGGAGGATCCCAAGAGCAGAGAGAGGCCTTGCTCTTCTGGTTCACTAGCATATCCCCATATCTTGACAGATGCCTGGTTCAATAAATATTGCTTGAGTAAATGGATGAAGGAGAATGAATGAACTTAGAGGGTCTGGTGAGTAATCCTCAGTCCTATAATCACATTTGGTGTGTGAATTCCAGTGTTCTGCGTCCAGGTTCATTGATTTTTCCAACTTAATCTAACTGACCATGTCTTCTTTCATTCTATTTGCAATGTTTAGCCCAACGAGGTTGGAAGAGACCTACAGTTCCTAATAAGGAACCTGGGACTTGGTGACTTGGAGTTCACCTTATGTGATGTGGCAAGGAGTAGGCGAGTGGCTACGGTACAAACCAGCTGCGTAAATACCATCACCTCTAGTCTGATTTAAATGAAGTCAGTAAATTATGCCTCCAGACCCTAAACCATTTATTTCACCATGCTGGAGAAAGAAAAGGGAGTGTTCAGAGAAGCAATTTCTTTGCCTAGGTATTTCATTTAAAAGCGAATTGAAGGGGCCCCTGCGGGAGAACACGGCACCTGATATTATTGTGGGGGACACTTTCTTTAAAAATGGAATAATCAAATGGTGGTTCACCCACTCCAGTCAGTTTTCCCCATTAGCAATAATGGAGGGCCCTGAGCTGGGGTGAACTTCAGTCCATAGTGTGCCCTAGGGGAGACAGAAGGCAGGTGAGCCCTCTGCTCACAGAAGCAATAACACCAATGTTAATAATAAGTCACCTTTGTCAACTCTCTGGATGGTAGCTATTATGAGGGCAGCATTAATATTTCTCTCCCTTTCCATTGTTTCTGACAATGAAAACACACCTGTGAATGCTATTTTGTTAGTTGAACATGTGCAATAGGGCTGTATTTTGCTCTTTTGCTGCCCACAATAAAACAACCTCATCCATTATCAGCATCAGAGAAGGCTAAGGCTGAGCTGTCATCACTGGGGGTTGCATTTCAATATTTACCTGAAAGGCATTTGTTTCTGGAGAATGTTTGGAAGAGCAGGGGGTAATTTAATAGCTATAATTTTCCTTGAACTTTGTTATAGTTCTAAGAACAAAGCAAGAGCCCTTGTTTCCACTGGACAGAAGAGGAATCTGAAAGCAAAGCCAGGTAACTTGCCTAGGATCTTCCAGTTATCGAGGGACAAAGCTGGATTCAAACCCATGCAGAGTACAAATCATCGTTTACCATAGACCTGGCGAACTTCTATGGGAGGTGATGATGATGTTGATGATGACAAACAATAATAATAAAACTATTGCTAGTATTAGGAGCACCTGGTAAAAGTTAGGTGTATGACAATATTTTAACAAACATACTACACACATATTCTTAATTAAATCTAAGAGTAAGCCATTTAATTCTCACCACATACTTATAGAGTAGGAATTATTACTTTATAGATGAAAATATCAAGACTCAGAAAGCTTAACGACTTTCATAAGGTAATAGTCAATAAGTGGTGAGCTGTCATTTGAAGGCGCATCTTTCATCCTTTTCCCTTTCCTGACACTCTGTGTGAACTACAATAGAAATTGTCAAGCTTCTCATAGCATCAAGAATGATGGATCCAAAGACTTGAACATGGCTGGGCTACTAAGTTGATGTGTGAGCTTTGGACAAGTCCTCTCTCATTTCCAGTGGACAGATAGGCCGGTCTATCTCCATGGCATCTTAATGCCTAATCAAGCATTTTTTTTTCCAAAGCCCCAACCTGGGCAACACACACACACACACACAAAGCCACCATCTGGTAAGCTGGCCACTTGGGTTCTTTCAATATGAGATCATCCAGTTTAAAATACTGATGATGAATCAAACCCTTACTGGGCACAAGTCTCAGAGAGACAAAAAGAGCACTAGCTGCTATTGGAAATAAGAAGGAGAGACTTCAGTGTCCTTGTTACTATAGCTCATAGGAAGAAGGGTAAGGGACTCCTTCCCTCTCACAGTGTACTATTCACAAGGGACTTTGTGGGGGAAGCGCAGAACTAAGAACATAATCACATGAGCCTGAAAATGACGTAAAGACCAAATTAAAACAGTAAGCCCTAGGCATAAATACAAATTAAATGACTATCAGCAAATATCTTATGGCAGCCAGTAAAAGGTAATATTAAGAGATTCTCTTGGGGCTGGGAATGTGGCTCAAGCCGTAGCGCGCTCACCTGGCATGCGTGCGGCCCAGGTTCAATCCTCAGCAACACATTAAAAAAAAAAAAAAGATGTTGTGTCCACCGAAAACTAAAAAATAAATATTAAAAAATTCTATCTCTCTCTCTCTCTCTCTCTCTTTAAAAAAAAGAGATTCTCTTATTACTAAAATAAACGTTGAGAATAAACGTAGGAGTCAGAACAGAGGCAGGATCCTGGAATTTGTGGTTCCTTGTAGGGCTCTGAACAGACATCGCAATAGTAGCAATGGTGGCTAGCAGTTCTTGTAAGTAGGAACCAGGGCCTGGGTCATGTGTACTTTCTGTCACCGTGTTCACTGTCTCATTGAGTTCTAGCTCAACTCCAGGGGGTAGCTGCCATATTTCCCCTGCCCCCATTTTATAGATGAGTAAATGGACTCAGCTGTTAAAACCTTGTGCAGACCATCCAGCCAGTCAGCAGAGCCACCAAGATTCATAACCAGACTATCTCCTTATCCTGAGTTTTTGCTCTTATCTGTTCCAATCGACTATTTGATTGGGGCAGGGTTTAAATGCAGCCTTTGTGATTAGCTGCACCCCAGATCAGAGGGAATGCTCTTCCATCAAGAGGTAAAGAAACCAAATTTATGCTGTTGGCCCTCTCTGCTTCCTTGCTCAGGCCCACCCTAGGTACTGCTGTTGTCCTGTCTCTTAACCACTCTGCTGATCATTACCTCCATCACCATTAGGTGTGACATGTATTCCTTCCCATAAACTCAAGCCGCTTTATTTAATCACGGCTTACTTATTGAGTGATTGGTGGATTCATTATTCTTCAAACATCTTCCAAGTTCTTGATGCAATGCAAAGGTCAGACTGAGGTGCTGAGTCCATCAGAAGGTGCAGGGGCAAAGTGGCAGGCACAGGGAGTTCCCCTAGAGACCTCAGGGATAGTGAATGAGTTGTATAGACAAATGGACTCTCAGCCCACAGTGGAGGGGATGCAACTTCACAGGAGCACACAGACAGAGCTCCAAAGCCCACCTGAGAAAGGAGGATGGTAGATTTCCCAAAAATGCTGAATGAGAAGCTGTTCAGCCTGGCTTAGGACAGTGCACACGGGAGACCTGTGAAGCCCAACTCTGTCATGCATGAAAATCCCCAGAAGCCTGGTGGGAAAAACAGGGCACAGGCCTCATAATCTCCTGAGCTGTAGATTTTCCTATGGTAGTTTGGTCTTTTCAGGAACCTAAATTGCTAAAAAAGTTCTATAAATGGCTTTATTTCAGGTGCTCTGAGCTGCAGCAGGCAAGCAACTAATTGCCAAAAAATAAATACAAACACACACACGTCACTGCCATTGAAATGAACAAATAAATGTTTATTAGCAAATCCACATGGACAATATTTCACATACCCCCCTATAATAATATTGCCCAAGTATTACTGAATGAGAAAATTCACTTTCCTAGTACCCTGGGAACAAATGAAATAAAGGGTGAGCACCTTTATTTTAAATTATAGTAAAAGGTTTAATGAAGGACAACATACAAGTTCACCGTCAGGGAATACCACTTGAACTCTCTGCATTCAGCTCTGAGAAGTCTGAGTTGGTAAAACGTAGCCCCCTTCCTCAGCCCAGGGGTCCGCATTTCTCCTCCTAAGTGGTCACCCAAGGCCCTTGCCCACTTGGAGGGATGTTCACACCAGACACTTCACTAGAGTATTTTTTTTTTTTTGGTACTGGGTATTAAAAACCCAGGGGTGGTTAACCACTGAGCCACATCCCCAGCCATTTATTTATTTGTTTGTTTGTTTGTTTGTTTGTTTACTGGTCTGAGACAGGGTTTTACTAAGTTGCTTAGGGCCTTACTAAGTTGCTGATGCTAGCTGTGAACTTGAGATCTTCCTACCTCAGCCTCCCAAACTGCTGGGATTTCAGGCAAGTGCCACTGTGCCCAGCCACACTGTTGTGCCACCACAATTTTTTTTTCTAATTTCTTCCACTGAGGAAAATCAACTTCATTGCCTAGAAATTTATGCTAATTTTACTTCTTCAGCTAATTAACCAACCCCAAATCTCTTTATCTTTGATTTCCTAGTGTCCACATACTGCATGGAATTTTTGATGGCCTAATTAGTCATCCATCCACCAAAAAATGAGTTGTGATTTATTCCTGCAACAAGGAATCTATTCAGCACATACTAGATGCCCAACTGTGTTGTAGGCACTATCTATATTGGAAAGGCAAACAGAGTCTCCTATATACATAAATCTTACAAAAACAGGCATTAAAAAAAGAGAAAGAATTAGCAATAAAGTGTTTTGAAGGAAAATTAACGGTGGGCAGAACTAGAAAATAACAGTGGTTATATTTTAAATGAGGCTAAGGAATCAGAAAACTGAGAGCAGAGCATTCCAGAAGTTCCCAAGTCAGAAAAGGACTTGGAATCTTCAAGAAAATGCAAATTAAGATGAGAGGATGGTGAGAAAAGGAAGGCAGAGTATGATACCATTTTGGTTCCTATGAAATGTCCATAACAGGTAAGTCTCTAGGGACAGAAACCAGATTAGCTGTTGCTTGAAGTGGAAGGAGACAGGGGAAAGGAAGTGACTGATTAATGGTTCAAGGCTGCCTTTGGGGTGATATATTAGAAATCTAATTGTAAGTAATGGAATTTGATAGTAGTGACGGTTGCGAACTATTGTGTCCTTAATGCCACCAAATTGTGTAGATTAAAATGATTAAAATGGCAAGTTTTATATTATATGTACTTTACCACAATGAAAAATAAAAGATGTCAGACAATTGCTAGTGATTAGGAGGGAAAATAGAGACAGAGACATGGGGGTGCACAGAGATGACCTCAGCTGATGAGGTGAGAAATGGTGGAATCTCAGAGAAGGAGGAAGGCAGTTGAGTCCTGAGAGGGGAATGAGATTCCATCAGGTTCACCCTCTGTTGTTCCTTAATGTGATCCATGTTTACTGTTTCCCACAAATTTAATCACTTCTTCTTGTTCCTTCTCAATGCAACTTCTTTTTCTGGTTCCCCAAATGTAATCCTCGTACTCACTGACACATCCCTAGGTCTGTCCTCACAGAGTCCCGTTATACCAGAGACATCCTTTTATTATTGCATTTGCTAAATAAATAAAATAAACCAGTAGCATCAGATAGTTCAAGGCTGTGTGCAAACCCATGAGCAGCTCTTCTCAATACATCCTTCCTCCTCATTTTCCTATCCCAGCCAACTTAGGGTCCTTGGCTGTGTAGAAGTAAGAAGGCCCTAAAATCAATACTGTATTTAACGGGAAGGTGCTGAAGCGTGGCCAGCCCAGAAGCAATCTGCTGACTCAGAAACATCAGGAGGGCTTCTCAGGTCCAGATGCTGGCTGCCCCAGCCATGGTAGAAGCCCCAGAAAGACAAATTGCAGTCATCCATCCCAGAGAAGAAAGACTTGCACCCTACCTCCTGTAGCAGCAGGAAGGAGAAAGAACTGCTACCCAGTAGGTAGCTCTGTTCCTGAGATGGTAATGAGGATCCTTCCTGACATTGGAAGGCAGTGGACTTGAAAGCAATTTGGAAATTGCCCTGTGTTTCCTGTTAGCAACCTGACTTTATGTGTTGCAGGGTCAGCCCAGGCCTGGCCTGTTGGCGTGACTTTGTGGAAAAGGTGCTCTGATCCCATTAATAGGAGCTCTGTCTCATTCAACCCCAACACAAATAAGCATGCTGTCATCTCTTGTGCAGCACAAATCAGGTACAGAAAAGAAAGCTCAGAACTATGAAACATAAACATGACAGACTCATGCAAGCATCTTTCACCCCATTCTCTCCTATACGGTGTGATCTTGCACAACAGCTAAGGGGATGTTTGGCCTCATTATATTTCGTCTTTTTTACAATTTTTTAAATTTGTTTTAATTAGTTATACATGACAGTAGAATGCATTTATGCACTTTGATATATCATACATAGATGGATATAATTTCTCATTTTTCTGAGTATACATGTTGCAGAATCATATTAGTAATATAGTCACATATATACATACAGTGATAATGTCTGTTTCATGCTACTGTCTTTCCTATCCCCACATCCCCTTCCCTCCCCTCCCATTACTTCCTTTTACCTAAAGGTAATGCTCTTCTTCCCTAGTTCCCGCCCCCCACTGTAGTGTGAATTAGCATCCACATATTAGAGAAAAAGTTCTTTGGATTTGTGGGATTGGTTTGTTTTGCTTAGCATGATATTCTCCAACTCCAACTACTTATTGGAAAATGACATAATTTCACTGTTCTTTAAAGCTGAGCAATATTCCATTGAGTATATATACCACATTTTCTTTATCCATTCATCTATCGAAAGATACCAAGGTTGGTTCCATTGTCTAGCTATTGTGAATGGAGGTGCTATAAACATCGATGGGTCTACATCACTATGGTATGCTGATTTTAATTCTTTTGGACATAAATCAAAGAGTGGGATAGCTGGGTCAAATGGTGGTTCCATTCCTGGTTTTCTGATCAATTTCCATACTTCTTTCCATAGTGATTGCACCAATTTGCAGTCCCACCAGCAATATATGAGTGTACCTTTTTCATCACATCCTTGCCAACATTTATTGTTGCCTGTATTCTTGATGATTGCCATTCTGACAGGAGTAAGATGAAATCTTAGTGTAGTTTTGATTTGCATTTCTCTAATTGCTAGAGATGTTGAACACTTTTTCATATATTTGTTGATCACTTGTGTATCTTCTGTAAAGTGTCTGTTCAGTTCCTTAGCCTGTTAATTTATTGGGTTATTTGTGGGTTTTTTGGAGTTTTTTTTAGTTCTTTACATATCCTAGAGATTAATGCTTTATCAGAGGTACCTGTAGTAAAGATTTCCTCTCAGTCTGTAGGATCTCTCCTCACATTATTAATTATCATTACTGAAAAAAAAAATGATTTTATTAGATATTCCTCAAGAGAAAACAATGCATCAAGCAGGCAAGGCCAGCTAGGTGCAGTGGTACACACCTGTAATCCCAGTGGCTTGGGAGGCTGAGGCAGGAGGATCATGAATTCAAAGCCAGCCTTAGAAAAAGCAAAGTGCTAAGCAACTCAGTGAGATCCTGTTTCTAAGTAAAATACAAAATAGGGCTGGGGGTGTGGCTCAGTGGTCAAGTACCCCTGAGTTCAATCCCTGGTACCGAAAAAAAAGAAAAAGAAAGAAGGCAGCAAGGCTACAATCTCAGAAACCATGAAAATCTACCTGGAACTATTGGTTCCCCCATTTCCTACTTGAGGGACTTCAGGAAGGTGTCATAGACTCTTAATTTTGTCCCTTCATTCCAGATATGAAACACCTACAAAAGCTTAAATTAAGCAACAGATTTACCACTTATGGTAACTTTTAAATAGTATTTGAATACTTATTGTGATTGCAGAATCAAAAACTTGGGACTTAATGGGTTAAAGTCAGGCTCCTCCTCTACAAGGTGGACAAAAGGTATGCAATTCCCAAAGCAACTGAGGAAACCCATGATACGTGCATGTTCAGTATTAGCAGTGCCTTATACAGTAAATATTTAATAATCTAAATGTTATTATTATTGGAATCCTTGTTTCATGCAGAAGCAGAGACCTGCACCACTACACTGACCTTAACAGGAACGAGGAACAGCTCATTTTCTCACCAGAATCATGTTCAGGACCGACCAAGGGACTTGGCTTAAATCAAAACCGCGTTTATCCCAGTTCTAATGTCTCTTTGAGTGCTGCAGAAGGGCAGCACCCACAGGAGAGAAAGGGAGGCCCACCCACAGGCCACTGTGGGAGAATAAAAGGGGGATGTAGAGAGGGGAATAGGGCGGTTGCTTTCGTGGAAGATTCTTGAAGGCTGTGCCTTATGAGACCCTCACCATGTGAATCACCCTGGACAGCCATGAGGACTGCAGTTGAATGGTGACTTGGGAGGGTAGGAGGAGAAGACAGGAGGGAGGTGGGAGCCACTTCGTGAAGGTGAGGGGCCTTCCAGAGAGCTTTCACTGCAAGCAAAAACCTAACGACAGGAACAAATGAAAGAATGTTTATGCCAACTTGATTCATGACGGGTCCAAACTGGAAATATCAACACGTCCATCAACCGTAAAATGATTAATACGGTAGGCAATTTTATTTATAAGAAAATTCAAAAATAAGCGAAACGAATTGGTGAGATGTGAGAACAGTGGTTACCTTGTGAGCCAAGTGACTGGTAGAGAGAACATGCTGGAATGTTTTTGTTTCTTGATCTACGTGGTGGTTACACCACTGTTCCTTTGTGTGAGACATTTTTGGACTCTAAACGTTGTTCTTGCACTCTTCTGGATATTATTTTTTCAGAAGGAAAAGGAAGAGAGGGAGAGAAGGAGAAGATGAAGAAGAAAAGGGGAGGAGAGACCCTGGGTGGAACTGAAGGAGTGAAAGGGAAGGAGGAGGTGAAATGGCTAATGCCCTGGCTTCCTCAAATCTTCATGAGACCTTGGGCAGATTCACGATCTGAGTCTCCAATAGACGTGAGTAGTGAGGCCTCAGGGTCAGTGATGAGCACCCTCAGCACCGGCCAGCAGGGGTTTTATGGGCACAGTAGGAGCAGCAACATCCCTGACCACAGAAACCAGGATGCCAGGAGATGCTAGGTGAGCTGAATGAATCCCCTGGTTCAGCCCACAGAGGTAGACAGCCTTTATTCAAAGATCCCTAGGAAATGCGCAGGTAGGGCTTGGAGTATCTTGACATTCCTGTGTAGTATGTTTGTGCATACAGAGAAAATATATAATTTTTAGAATGTGACTGGGACCCTGCCTTTATTCTCAAGAGGGTAACAAAGAAGAAATATGTTCTAGAGTGTTTGGGAGGACATCATTCCAAAATGGATATAACCAACCACCAGATAGCAAATACTCAAGAAATGCTCAACCTCTTGCTGTCATGCCAGGTCACATTCATTGAGACAAATGATTTCCTCAAGTTTCATATAATTAAATGAAGAATATGAATTTCTGAGTTACAAACTCATCTACTTTTACTTCTGGAAGAAAATTTTTTAAAGCAAAACGTCCTTCCCTGCTCAACCAATGGTGATCCAGTACTAATGACTATCGACATGAATGAAAAATTATTCACTCATGACACTTCTGCCCTGTTGAATGACATGGTGGCCTCTAAGCCTAAATCAATGGGCACATGCTAAATTGGATTGTCACCCTTACTTCACTGAATGTGGAGATTTTTCTAAAACTTTGATGTCATAAATACCACAACAGTGAGATATTGTGCATGGTTTGTGTTTTCGCTTCTTTTTGGAATGTCTGCAATTATTTATGGGAATTAATTCCTATAAATAGTATTACCAGGTATACAGATTTGGGCACATTTAAAAACCTATAATACATAAAACCTTCCTGTTTCCTTCCTTTTAAAAATTGTAAATTTCTCTTCCCCAGTTTTTTTTCAACTTTCTTTTCTTTTGTTTTTTTCTCATTCATTTATTTCTTTATTTGTGTTGAAAGGTTATTTGGGTAAAGGTCAAAAGAGCTTTAGCATTCACATTGAACTCTGACTGAGGTGGGCACTCTGGATTCATAGAGAGGCAATTCTGGCAGAAGGCAAACTTTATGGCCATGAGTTTAGCCGGGCTCTTGAAATAGGAATAGCCACAGGCAGCCTTCTCTCCATATTTCTAAACCAACTGAAATCAGACTTCATATTCAAATCGTCTCTGGCTGAATTACTTCCAATCTAAAATGGCTTTGAAATTTTTCATATTAACGGATTTGAATATAAAAAGTAATAAGAGAAATCTATAGACCTATATAATTTTAAAGTTTTATGTGTGTGAACTTGGAAATATTAGAAACGTAGCTCATGCTGATGAATAATATTCACAATGTGAGAAGATCTATAATGTGGACTGAGAGATGGGGAAGAACTGGCCCAAAAGCACCAATGTGTTTTTTTTTTTTTGGTTGTTTGTTTTTTTTTGTTTTTTGGTTTTTTTTTGAAGGGCATGAGAAGGAGCTTAAGAAAGGAACACATTGCAGCTCGTGAAAGAAAGGAAGACAGGAAGACTGGAGCCCTCTCTCCTCTTCCCACTTGCTTCAAGTAGGATGTTTGAAAGTCTGTACTTCATTTCCCACAAAAGTCAAAAGTCGAGCTACATTCTCCAAATCCTCAGATTTTATTTTTTACTCCCTAAAGTTCTCAAATCATTTATTTAAATGATACTGGCTAAGTAGGAATTTAAAAAAAAGAGTGAAAAACTAGATAACAGCAATTGTAAGAGTTAAAAAATATTATGGTGATTAAGTAGGGCAAGGAGCTCCCTGGCATCCAATATAAAAAAAGAAACAGGATTAATTTTACACCAAATGAGAAATCCTTCCAAGTCTGTGACTGAGTCAAAGAAGCTGGATTTCTGAATGGAGTTTCTTTCCATTCTGAAAGGGACACAGAGAAATATGAAGGTCACTATTGCCTGCTAAAATTTTACTGCAAATAAAGAAGTTGAATTCATTCTTCAAGCATCTAAATCAACCCTGAATTACAGTTCGAGGCATTGGCCATCATCCAATCCAGCAATGGTGATGGTGTGAGGACAAGGATGATGTATTTGTAAAGAGAGTCCTGCAAAGACTTCTATCACATACAGGTTTCTGATCCTTGGATTCCTACCTGACAAAGGTTGGGTGTCTAGAAGCAGAATAAATGTGACATTAAGAAAAGAGAGGTAAATAGGGAGCCTACATCCTGGGAACAAATCTTTACTCCTCACACTTCAGATAGAGCCCTAATATCCAGAGTATACAAAGAACTCAAAAAAATTAAACAATAAGAACACAAATAACCCAATCAACAAATGGGCCAAGGACCTGAACAGACACTTCTCAGAGGAGGACATACAGTCAATCAACAAGTACATGAAAAAATGCTCACCATCTCTAGCAGTCAGAGTAATGCAAATCAAAACCACCCTAAGATACCATCTCACTCCAGTAAGATTGGCAGCCATTATGAAGTCAAACAGCAACAAGTGCTGGCGAGGATGTGGGGAAAAGGGTACACTTGTACATTGCTGGTGGGACTGCAGATTGGTGCAGCCAATTTGGAAAGCAGTATGGAGATTCCTGGGAAAGCTGGGAATGGAACCACCATTTGACCCAGCTATTGCCCTTCTCGGACTATTCCCTGAAGACCTTAAAAGAGCATACTATAGGGATACTGCTACATCGATGTTCATAGCAGCACAATTCACAATAACTAGACTGTGGAACCAACCTAGATGCCCTTCAATAGATGAATGGATAAAAAAAATGTGGCATTTATACACAATGGAGTATTACTCTGCATTAAAAAATGACAAAATCATGGCATTTGCAGGGAAATGGATGGCATTAGAGCAGATTATGCTAAGTAAAGCTAGCCAATCCCTAAAAAACAAATGCCAAATGTCTTCTTTGATATAAGGAAAACAACTAAGAACAGAGCAGGGAGGAAGCACATGAGAAGAAGATCAACATTAAACAGGGACGAGAGGTGGGAGGGAAAGAGAGAGAGAAGGGAAATTGCATGGAAATGGAAGGAGACCCTCATTGTTATACAAAATTACATTTAAGAGGATGTGAGGGGAAAGGGAAAAAAAACAAGGGAGAGAAATGAATTACAGTAGATAGGGTAGAGAGAGAAGATGGGAAGGGAGGGGAGGGGGGATAGTAGAGGATAGGAAAGGTAGCAGAATACAACAGTCACTAGTATGGCAATATGTAAAAACGTGGATGTGTAACTGATGTGATTCTGCAATCTGTATACGGGGTAAAAATGGGAGTTCATAAGCCACTTGAATCAAATGTATGAAATATGATATGTCAAGAGCTTTGTAATGTTTTGAACAACCAACAATAAAAAAAAAGAAAAAGAAATAATGTCTCCCAGTGCTAAGTGACCATCAGAATCACCTGTAGCTTTCTTTTGACCCTGGGGATAGCAACCAGGAATGTGTACTTTTTAAAAACTTCATTCCCCAGATGAATCCACAGCAGAAAGTTCCAGTCTGCATTTGAGAACAAATGGCTAAGAAAGCGCTTCCTTTGTGTCTGGCCTTTGGCAGGAGACCTGTGACAAATGAGAAGAGACTGTAACTCCTGAAGACGGTGCACCATGCAGGCATCTCATGTGGAAGGTTGAGAAGGCATCCTATGACCTGCATATGGGACTTCATGGCTTGGAGAAAGAAGAACAAGAGTCCAGGCCCTGAGCCCCCGCCCCAGTGTGCCCACCGCATGCATCACGGGTCTTGGATACTTTGTACGAGGCACAGAGGCCCTTTGCAACCATTCTTCTTACATGGCAATGCCTTTCTGCTCTGGCAGATTTTGATAAATGTAATGCCAGGTTGAACAGTGTGCAAGCACCACAAGCAATATTAATCAAAAAAGGGGCCGGGAGATCTCCTGGGTACTTTTGTAGCGAGGGAAAAAATAATCACATGTCTGATTTCTTCAAATGACCACATTCATTGTTTTTCTTTTTTATTGTTTTTCTCCCCTAACCTAACAATCGGGCTGCCTGCAGTCCGATAGTTAGACCGGTATCATGGGTTCATCAGTAAAAAAGCTGTCCTCCAGAGACCGATTCCTGATTTGTACTCTCTCCAGGTTCCTAAAACACTAAATAAGTAAAAGTGAATGATTTTAATGAAAGCCTAGTCTCCTTGGCTTAGCTTTTAATTGTGTGTGACAGTCAAACCCACACACACACACACACACACACACACACATCCCATCCTGAGCTGTTTATTGGAATTACAAACCCTCAGCCTAAATATCAAGTGATGCCACAGAGAAACGTGAATAGCTTGGTTTATTAATGGCAAGTTCAAAAGTTGGCCCCGTCATTCAGTGCAATGGAGACTGTAACTTGCTGCAGCCCCAGCTTCTAATGAAGAGCAACATGGTTGGAGTATTGACTTCGAGCAGATTAGAAACCCAAGAAGAAGAACTAATGGGTACACACCCCTTTGCAGGCTCGGAGAAATCTGTGTGCAGAAACTTGGAGCAGAAGACAAGAGGCCATGTGTCAGTGTGGATTGAAATGCTTCCTAACGCTGCCTCTTAGGTCTGTTTGGATGGGTGTTGGGCTCTCATCAGCAAGTGTCTCTGCCACGTCTGTCTTGGTAGGGTTATTGTGAGGTTGGGCTACACCATGTTTTAGTATCTAGAACAGCGTCCGACACGTGGCAGGTCTTCTATGCAATAGTAATTAGTTGAATTCAGATGGGAAATGTTTTTCAAAAAGATATAGTATGTGGTCAAATCCTGAAGAGAATAGTTAATTCTTTTAGTTTGGGGATTAAAAAAAAATTTATAATAAAGACCCTATTCATGACGAAGGCCTATGATATACACAAAATAACCTAAAGAGAAGATTAACAGGGACTCACACAAGACATGATAATGCTGCTCCTACTGGTACCCCCAGATCAGAACAAGTTTGCCTGGATCAAATGTCTGAGTCACTTTTCCACTTTCTCTTGTCATATCACTAAGGTGACAAAATGCCAAATCAACAGGAAGCTAGAGAGGAGGACAAGAACGGCTGCCAAAGATGGGCCTCAAAGCGCCCACACTAATGCTTAAAGGGAGTACTCTCAGCATCATGAGTGTGTGACACGTTTTTCTCCAACTACGAAAACAGCAAAACTGTGCATCTACTAGAACAAATAACCCTGGGCCAATGAACATGTATGACCCCACAGGCATCTTAGTGCATGTCAATCCCTTAATATTTTGATGAAAGGGATGGAATAATAAGAAGCCGAGTAAAGAAGATACCCCAGTAAAGGGTGTCTTCGTGTTTCCTTAAGAAATTGTTCAAGGAAAGTTTAATTCTGTGGATCTTCAACAATTTACGGGCCCAGAAACTTTGCTATATTTGGTTGTACTTACATCCCCTACAGATATCATCTCCCGTTGAACACTAAAGGGTAGGATCCCATTTACCAGAAGGAAGAAGAGACACTAACCTGCAACTGGTGAATTTACAACCATTACTTAAAATGGTTTAATTCAATTCCTATCCAATAAATTTTTATCAGTTTGGAAACTAAAGCAATGAAGGTTTTTCTGGATGCCCTGGGCCCCAAATGTACCTTTGTGACCTGGAGTTCATTTTCCTCTTACTGGGCAGGTGGGTGGCTAGCCTTGAAAGCTAAACCACAGCCCTCCTAAAGCCATCAGCTATTGGCCATGTCTGTCCTGTCCCCCAAGCACTCCCACCTTGGACCACACAACCTTGAGGGACCAAGAATAAGTCTATGAATTTTGGTGGATTGTGAGCTCAGATAGAATCTGCCAGTGCTGTGCACACTGTGTGCGTAGCTCGTGTCTCACCCTCTGCTTCTCCCACTGTATGGATGAGAAAACAGAATCAGAGAGATTAAGGGATTTGCTCAAAGGCACATAGCCAGCGAGAGGCAAAACCCAGGCGTGAAGCCTGTCCTGCCCACTCCTGGCTGGTGAGCTGGATACTCACTTTATTCTGCTGCCCCATGCGCTGATGTTGGAATGCAGATGCTACTGGGGGAGTGAGAAGTCTTTTCTGTTCACTGCTAAAATTTGCTCATTCAGCACAGAACTTTGTTCAAAGTATGGGGGATCAATGTGTTTAATAAGGGGCTAATGTCAAGGATAATTGATTTTCGTGAAGGCCTACACCCACAACCCCTTTTTTTTTGTCTCTATACATGACAACTGATTGAATATACTTCATATACTTATTTTTCCTATATTTTCATCTTGGCATTACATTTTGATTTTGTCTTTGTTTGCCCTCTGCTCCCAGCATCCCCCCATGACTCAGGAGCATTCCTCAATCTAGACCCCAACATTATTCATTTTACAGTCCCATTCATGCATCCCAAACTTCTGTACCACCAACTCTTGACCTTGACTGGTCCTTGATCAAGAGCTCCCTATCCCATCGCATGAGAGAAGAGAGAGGTCATCTAGAATAGATGAAGTATTCCACTTGGCAAAATTTTATCTGTACATTCTGGTCAGGCATCAGAGTTAATAGGCATTTTCAAAATAAAGATGGCTTTGTTTTCACAAAGTTACAAAGCTACAAAATTATGTTGGAGGACACACATTCTCTTTTCTAGCTCCCTTCTTCAGTGATGATGGAAGGATTGTCCAAAGAACAAGGAGTCACATATTTGAGAAATAGGAAAACACAAATCCTTCATTTAATACTTTAGCTATAAGTGAAGAGCTCTTCACACATAATCAAATATTATAACATAAATATGTATTACCACAAAATATGATAGAATTCAATTCAAAGTGGAGATGTGCAGAGTAGATGATAATTTCCAATTTGATTACTTATAGACTCTTCAGGTGCCCAGGGATCCTTTCAGAACTGGAAGGATCTTTTCAGAGTGTTTCCAGTGCCTGGTCCATGAATAACATCCTGTGTTCCAGTGGTTTTGGATTTGTGTAATGTCTAGCAATCCTGAAAATTGGGGTGGAAAGCACGTGAGGCAAGAGCAGTCAATCTCTGAGTCCAATCTAGGCAGGACTCTGCCTCTACCCCTGGTTGCACTGGACCCCCTGTAGCCTTCTTCTGATTGTTCTGTCAGTATTGATTGCTTTTCCTGGGGACCTGGGTAATGATTGCAGTGAAATGTGACTTGGGCAAGTTTCCTGTTCCATAAGGATCAGCCTTGATGGTGACCAACCTTGAACTCACAGTGACCAGGGCAATGCAGATAATGGAGAGTTTTGTGTGCATTTATGTATGTACACAGGGGCGGGGGCAGGGGATTGAAAGGCAAGACAAATAAACAAAACCACTCAGATCCTCTGGTTTTCCCTGACACCTACTTCCAAGAAAGAATGGAGCCCAACAAGTGAATAATGGATTTCCCATGAAATGGCTGCAGAGGATGCCCAGCCTTCTGTACTCATCATAAGGTCTAACCACTCACCTGCAACCTCCAGTTTTTGTTCCTGCCTTTGGTCCCTGCAGATTGGAACTCCTCTGCATCCTCCTGACCTGACTTTCTGAATCGTGAATGACATTTCAATTGCGAGATCCAGTGCGGCTCCCAAAGCTCCCAAAGGCTCCAGTTAATCTCTCTTTTGCTTTTGAACTCACTGCAGCTAAAATCAAGCTGGGGAAGGACTGTGCTAGTGGCTTTCCAGGTGGCTCCAGGTACAAAGATGTCAGCGATTTCCTCCAGTTTCTGTGCCTGAGCAGGCTGTGTTCCCTTCTGGACCTTATATTCCAATAGCAGTTTCATTTGGAAGTTTCCATTCATTCAACTCTGACACTATTTTTACAGTTCTGTCCAATCTCCTTCTGATCCCCCATCCTTTGAAAGGGATCCTTATAAATCCTATCATAATGGCAGGAAGGCAAGAAACTGCCGGCATAGAGAGGGACTGGGGAGCACAGGGTCCTACAGCTGTTACCATTTCAGGATCAGAAAGCTGATGACATTTTTAAAAGGCAGCCACACTGCCATCCATCTGACACGTCCATCTCAAGTATGTTTTAACTGTCTGTCTTAACAAGGATCTTGGTGTATTCACCCGAGTAAACATGTAAGCAACTTCTTGAGTAATTTTTAAACAAATTTCATGACTCTTGGAACATAAATCAACTCAACTGGCTCACTTATATATTTAGCAGGTCCTCATCCTTATGAGCTCACAATCAGTTGAACGAGGCTACCAAGATGAGCAGAGATTAGTCCTGAAGATTATTGACATCACCTTCTAGTCACCTTCATGGTCCACTCCAGCTCTCAATCTGGAAACAGAAGTCACCCCTCACCCGTTATTTCTAGAAAATGGAGTGATCAGCAGGTGATGGATGTTTTGAGATCCCCATTACCGGAATACAAAAGGACATATTCCTACATTTTTCATTAAATGTCTTGACATCATTAATTCAGACTACCTTACCTATACCTCTTTCTTTTTTTAAAGAGAGAGAGAGAGAATTTTATTTATTATTTTTTATTTTTCGGCAGACACAGCATCTTTGTTTGTATGTGGTGCTGAAGATCGAACCCAGACCGCACGCATGCCAGGCGAGCGCGCTACCGCTTGAGCCACATCCCCAGCCCTTACCTATACCTCTTGATACTGATACCATCACACCAAATTTATCTTGACTTCCTGACACTTCATACTCCTAACACTGTGTTTCTTTGGTCCATGTGACTCCCTGGCCAAAACTGTTCCAACACTTCCAATCTTATTAACATATGCCTGCCCCATTTTTTTTTAAGACCTGATCCAATGCTACCTCCTCTAGGAAGCGTCTTTCATTCTTTTCAGCAAAATTCAACATCCTTTCATCCACACGTGCACTAGACTTTCATTTGTAGGACTGTGTCTCCTGTGTCTCACACTATCCATTTTGTCACACAAGGTCATCACACATACACTTTGGTAAATACAAAGTATATTTTGTTAATACCAAGAAATGATAATTACTTGACTAATCATTCCATATCTATATAGGAAAAAAACACAATTATTATTTATAATTATTCTATGTATATTCATGGTGATTTATAAGGATTATATCCCAAATAGACTCTGAATTCTCTCAAGAAAGAAAACACTTTTTCTTGTTTGTTTCTGTACTCACAGTGTTTAATTCCAGCATATACAGTAAGTGCATTCATTAATATTTATTGAAAAATAAAGGAGTAAAAACAATATGAAAGAGTCCTCTCCTCTGTCCCCTGCTGGCTCTCCCTCTCAACACATAGGGACGCATGTGCGCGCGCGTGCACACACACACACACACACATACAGAGAACAAAACCCTTTAATCCTCTTTAATTTCCTGGTAAGGATTAAATAATACAAACAAATGGAGCTCTCCTGCATCTCACACACACACATACAAAAGCAATCCCTTCTTAATCCTCTCTAATTTCCTGCTAAGGATTCCTGGGTCAATGAGGACAGCAGTTGAATGTCCAAAATGCCTTTTTGGGATATGCAAGAAAAATTCAAACTTTTTGTGGTGGATTATTCAGACTGGTGGAATTCAACAAGACAGAGAGTCACTGGGATCTTTCTTTCAACTTTACCACTGACCTTTGAAAGGCACTCAACATACCAATTAGAAACTGCACATTTACACAGCTCAGTAAATTCATGTATGACCAAAAAATAAATAAATAAAACTTTTTCTCCAATTCACTATCAACTTTCCCATCAAGTGCCCAAATTGCTGCATATACTTTCAGTAGAAAAACAATGGAGCTACATTTTTCATCAGTTGCCTTCTGCTTTCTTCATTTTTCTTTTAACCCCGTGGTAAATGCAAAGTTAACTGCCTTTGGAGAAATAAAATGCCTTCAGGGTAAGTCAGCAGCATCCTGCTTCAGCAGCACAGCAGCACATGGGACCATGCTCACTCCTGTATTTGCTAAACTTGGGATAGGGGAAGGATGCTGTGTTCCACATGCCCTGCATCTGTTTCTAATCTGGCTTCAGGTCTAGGGAGTTCTATCCTGAATTTGCTCATGGGTAATTTCTGGAACTATCCACAGGGTAGACTCCAAAGGAAGGAGATCTTTCTGAAAGTAACATCTGAAAAGATCAATCTAGGAGGCCCTGTTCTTACACATGAAGGAGAAGATCAGCAGGAGTTCAATAAACCCTCTCCTGGTGGCAGCAAACAGAAAATCGACTCATGGATTTCATTCACTTCAGAATCTCGTCCAAGTGACTTTTTTGTTTGTTTGTTTAATTACTTATATGAGGATATTAACATTACGCCTGCTAGAATCTTCCTTTTTCTGAGGTTTATTTGTAAACACAAAATATTGAAGATTTATGTTAGCTATAACATGAAAATCCTCCTAGTGTCTTATATAGAAGTGCCCAATTCCAACTGTATTGTGCAAATTGGCCTAATAATGAAAAAACTATACATTCTCATTAGTGCTCTTGTCCTGTTTGCTGATGGCTGACATTCTAACTTTTGACAAACAGCAGGAATCTCTAAACTGCTGATTTTGCAGCTCAGAACTCTCCACTCAGAAGAAATGGAATTCAATTTTTTTGAATCAGCTGGCAAAAAGTCTTCAAAGATATCCTAAAGTCATAGGCATTTTTAAGACCCATCAGAATGGGTACATCTTATTATGAACTGGTACCTCTCATTTGTAAAATGTGTATCATAAAGCATTTTAAAGGGTCATTCATTCATTTGTTCTTTTGACAGATATTTGATAATTCCCTGTGCCTGTTCCTAGCCTAGGTATCCAGAAAGTGGAATAACATGAATATTCAATGTCTGGTTCATAGTACATTAAGTAAGTGGTAGAACCCTTTCTTTTTTTCTCACAAGAATCTAGGACATATGGATACGAATAAAAGGTTTTGCTTTTGGTCAGTGTTATGATCAAGAAATTGTCATCCTCCGTGGGAAAGACTTAGATTTTGAGAGTTAGAAACATCCTCTAATACCCTCCAGCTCTCCCACACTGGGATCCCCTAACAGTGCTGCTCATGTTTACAGACCTTTTGCAAATGTAAGCTCAGAAACCCATTCTAAGTAGGTAAGTGGTAGGCTCTTAAAAGTGTCTTCTGAGGTTACTAATTTGAACCCATTTTTAAAATTATCGCAGAAGCAGGAAAAGCTAGCCACCCCAGTCTTCTGTATTGGAAGGCCCTTACTTTACTCCTGCCCTAGGTTTTCTCTTCAAAGCTCATCGTCCACTTAAATTGTTTGTTACAGAATGTTGGTATCACTGTTCACCTCTTTAGCTGCTATTCACTTAACCTATGGATGTCTGTCAGTCAATGATGCTCTTAAAAGAAAATATTTACAAAGATTCCACTTCAAGGGAATGAGAAGTAATTTCAACAAGTTTCCTACAGGCCTCTGCACATGGGCCACTGTTCACGATCATCACATACAGCCCACCAGAGTTCCTGTTTACAGTTGAGGAAACTGAGATTCAGAAAGGCGGCGACTGACCCTGTAGCTGCAGATACCAAATAGCAAAGTCAGCGCTCAGACCCAGGGCTGCTTCCCCAGAAGCCGTTTGATCTTTCCTTTGCTTACAAATCCCTTGTAGCTGGAGTGTTTATGAGTCAGTTCCCTATCTCCATTAGTTATAGAAAATGTTTCTCTTGCTAACACCAAACCTAAAAAGAGAAAATAGAGGGAAAACTGGTTTGGAGAAGCAGTTCTACATATCCCCTGATTGAAACTGTAAAGTAAAAGACAAAGAACCAAACAAAAAAGAATCATGTAGAAGCAGGAGGGCTTCAGATGATCTATGAAGGCATTAATAGAAAAGTGGCTGGTCACAGGGCTGTGATTGATTATGTATTTAAAATAAACACAGTTGCTTTTCTTTACTTTGACTCTGACAGAGGCTGAACTTTAGCACCATAATGGCCCACTGTTGTCTACATGGCAAGTGGCTGGCACATAAATCCCAGAGAGTGGCACCAATGTATGGACTCACCTATGAGCATGGCTCTCTCTACATTTATGCAGAGAAACAAGCCCATAGTATTTGTGCTCCCTGGGCTCTGCCTAAGCTTCGTGGGAGAAGCAGTGAGGACGTACCTCCCTTTAGGGTAAAAGCTGGAGATGACCAGGCACAATTAAAAGTTAATTGTTGCCATTCCTCCTGTGGCACATCTTCCCGTAGTGGGAAAGGAGCATCATTTCCATGAGGTCTGAGGTTGCAAAAGTGTCCTCTGGGGTTATCAAGTCCAATCCCTTATGAGATATTTAAGTATCTTTACGATAACTCAAAGATGCCATAATGCTTAAAGGAATATTTTTAGAGATATACACACATTTCTTAAAGCATCCTATTCTCCTTGATATAACTACTCATTTCTTCAATATAGGAACTCGGTAGAACATCAAAACCTTCTAAATGTTACCCTATCTAATAATTTATACTCATTGGGTATTAAAAGTAGGACAGATGATGAAAAGAAAAACCAAATCTTCATTGAAAATTTAACCACATGTCAATGGTAGATTGGGGGTAGGCAAGAAAAAGAAACTTGAAGTTGTAATTGAGTCTGCATTTCATCTGGCCCCATCCTGATGTACAGATGAACCAAAGCCAGATGGGGTATAGCTTGCCTATCATCAGACAGCAAACTGTGTATAGAGCTATTTGTGTTTCACTAAACCAACAGCAGTGTCTGGCCTGAATGTCAGGATGACTCCACAAACTTCATCAGCCATCACATCATTATGCAACATCACCCAGTGGTTAAAAAGGAAAGCCAATTTCTCCCTGATTCCATATATACACCAACCTCTAATTTAATGTTCAGAATAAATATAAGCACTACAAGCATCTGCTTTAAACACTTTGAATAAACAGATGAAATAAACAACAAAAAGAAACAATGATATGAATGGAGTTGGAGAACATCATGCTAAGCAAAATAAGCCAATCCCACAAAACCAAAGGCAGAATGTTTTCTCTAATATGCAGATGCTAATTCACAATAAGGCAGGGGGCACTAGGGAAGAATAGCATTACCTTAGATTAGGTAGAGGGAAGAGAAGGGAGGGGAGGGGAGGGGATGTGGGGATAGGAAGGATAGTAGAATGAAACAGACATTATTACTGTATGTATATATGTGACTACATGACCAATATGATTCTACAACATGTACACTCAGAAAAATGAGAAATTATATCCCATCTATGTATGATATATCAAAGTGCATAAATGCATTCTACTGTATGCATTTATGCATAAGCTATATTAGTTATACTATGTATAACGAATTAAAACAATAAAGTAATTTTTAAAAAATGAGTTTAAAAGTGAAAAAAGCCAGATGTCTGATTTTATGGGAACTGTAAGCATATTTGTGCAAAAATAACTGTCCATATGGACAAACCTAGAGAGGTGAAATCTTTGTTTTCTGGGAGGTGAGACTTGAGTTGTTTACCTTTTTCTTTAAATCATGTTTTAGTTAATTACTATTTTTATCCATTTCATTTTTTTTAAAATAAGATGGTGGTAAAGTTGACTTCTCCAGGTTGTGCTTTGACCACATCATCTACTGAGCCCAGCAGATTGGGTGAAAGATGATAAAACCACCCACCGGGCTCCCTGCTTCTCCCAGCATTTCTGTTACTTGTGTAGCCATTAATCATGCCTGCAGGAGGGTGCATGAGTCTGTCTCCTTGGTTTACATTTCAAAGTAGAACCTACAGGGATGAGTAACAGTTAAAACAAAGCATACGGGTGTTGTTTGTACTAAGTCATGGAGTTATAAAACCAACACAAGCAGGTGGGTGTGGTCACCTGCAGGTGGGTGACTGAGAAAGAAGACAGGAACTGGGGACCACTTCTTGGAGATTTGTATGAACCATGCTGAGGAGCTGGAGGACCTTGCATGAATTTGATTAGACCAGTGTCAAGATTTATTGTTCATGCTACCACCTATATGTGGAAGAAAACTCTGAAAATAAAGAGTCTCTGTTGGATTAGACTGGCTAGAGGCTCATTTTGTGTCTGATCTGGAGCACTTTGGTACACTTCCTTTTTTTTTTTTGATACTGGGTGTTGAACCTGGGGTACTTAACCACTAAGTCACAACACCAGTCTTTGTTTTTTTGGACAGGGTCATTCACTAAATTGCTTAGGGTCTTGCTAAGTTGCTGAGAGTGGACTTGAATTTGCAGTCTTCCAACCTTAGTCTCCTGAAGTGCTGGCATTATAGGTATACACCACCACACCTAGCTGGGTGTTATAGTTTGGATGAGGTATCCCCCAAAAGCTCCTGTGTGAGAGAATGCAAGAAGTTTCAGAGGAGAAATGATAGGGTTATGAATAAATCCACTGATGGGATTAACTGAGTGGTTACAAAAGGTGGGGAGAGTATGGCTGGAGGAGGTGGGGCACTGGGGACATGCCTTTGGGCTATATAATTTGTATCTAGCAAGTGGAGTCTCTGCTTCCTGTTCATCATGTGAGCTGCTTCCTTGCACCACACTCTTCCACCATGATGTTCTGCCTCACCTCAAGCCCCAAGGAATGCAGCGGGCTGTCTATGAACTGAGACTTCTGAAACTGGGAGCCCCCATATAACTTTCCCTTTTCTAAAATTGTTCTTGTCAGATCTTTTAGTCACAGCAGCAGAAAAAAAAAAAAAAAAACGACTGAAACACTGTGACGCTTCCTCTTGAGATGGGGAGGTGAATCCATGTCAGTAAACCACCTCCAAGACAGGTTGCCCAACTCACTGGCTAGGTCCAAATCCCTTGTGTTGTCCTTGGCAATCTCAAACATCCTTCAATGCACAGCCTGGTGAAGCCATCACCCAGGACAGATGAAGCACACACAAGTACCTCCCTCCTCTTCTCCAGTTTGTGTTTGGCTGTGGAAAGTAGATTAAGAAGCAAGGTCAGTCCACAAATAAACAGTTGACTGGCGTTCCAGCATCCAGCGATGTCCTGCTTTCGTGTTTTAATAAGCTTACCCGTGAACACAGCTCAATGTTATTAAAAAAGAAGCAGCGTATGGCTCTTTCTTCCCAGTCATCCTATAAATGTGCTTCCCTCTGTTACTTCAAAAATATTAAAAGCTAATTGTTTTATTTTTCAATTAAGGCCTGCATGGGCGAGAATGTGTGTCCATATGTGTCCCTGACAAAATTGCGTTTTCATGGTGCCATGGCTCTCCCTTGGGTGGCAGTTTTACATTGGGTGGTGAATGATGGTCATTAGGGCCCAGCTCTGGTGAGCAGTTGGCGGAGTGTGAGCTAAAACTCACCCAACATGGTGCCCCCTGGGTTTTTGTCAGCCAAGGTATATGAATAATTGAAAGCAAGAGAAAGCAAAGATGCCATATCTTGGAGCCCGGGGAAGACTGAAGGAGATAAAATGGCTTTGATTTAAGGGGACAGGAAATGACACCATAATGATCTCCAGGATTTCATAGGCGAATTTTGCCATTTTTATCAAGGGAATAGGCAAAACCGATGTAACTCAAAGTGCTGATTATCTCCCCTCGTGGATTAGGTAAAGGTAGTAACTTCTGGGAGCAGAGAGACAAATTGAAGCAAGTTTTAGGAGAAAATGATTGGGCTGTTCTCATTTAGAATCATCTCTCCCTTTTCCCAGTCCGACCACCACAGAAATGCAAATGGAAATTGCCTGGCAGTTCTTCCTAATCAATCTGCCTCTCGAGGTGGTAAATCCTCCCTGGCCTTCTGCTTCCTTAACTCGGCTAGGGCTAGAACAAGACGGATTCTCTGCTTTGCGTCGCCTCCATTTGCGACACCTCTGGGAATTAGAGTCTTACAGATTCGCCACTAGGAGAGTGTGTAGTGCCCAAATACAATCCCACCAATCTTAAATTGAATTGTTTCTCAGTGAAAAAGCGGCTTATTAAGAGCCATGCTATTTCACTCAATTCCAGCTCATCAGAAATAATTCAATAAGGGTGTTCTCTTCACCAAGCAGCTACAGAAATGCTCTGGCCCATGAAGACAGACAAAGATGTCTTGGTTTGTGAAGTCCGGGAAACTTCCTCCAAGTCATCACTCATTATAATTCATCATGTTGACCCGTCTGATGTCAGCCCTACCTGAAGGATTATGTCCCACTCTGCCAGGCCACCTCTCTCTGTGGCATGCCACTTGAACCGCAGTTCATTCATTCGTTTTTTCAACAGATCAAGAGGGGGTCTACTCTGAGCCAGGCATGGGTGCTAAACCCATGGAGTATAATAATAAACAAGACAGTCATGGCCTGTGGCCTCACAGAGGTTAAAGTACACAGGGGACATTGGAATTAACAGATAATTGTGGAGATGATAAGAAAGGAAATGAACAGGCATTGTGAGAGATGATAATTAGAGGAGGCAACACAGGGCATAGCTGTGCACACCTGTAATCCCAGCTACTCAGGAGACGGAGGCAGGAGGATCACAATTCAAGGCCAACCTGGGCAACTTAGTGAGATTCTGTCTCAAAAATAAAAAATAAAAAATAAAAAAAAAGGGAGAGGCGCCCCTGGGCTCAATCCCCAGTCCTGAAAAACAAACAAAACAAACTAGTATTTCCTTTAGAAAGGTGACTAGTATAAGAAGGGAATCAGGGTTAGGGAGGAGAAGAAGGAAAGGAGAGCTACTAAGAATTGAAATTGACCAAATTATGCTATGTTCATGTGCAAATATGTCACAATGAATTCAGTTATTATGTATAATTATAAAGTACCAATTATTATTATTATTATTTTAACAAAGAGGAAAAGAGTGCATTCAGATTGGGGTCAAGAAAGCATTCCTAGAAAGATGACATTGCAGCCAGCCATAGTGGCACATGTCTATAACTCCAGCAGCTTGGGAGGCTGAGGCAGGAGGATCAAGAGTTCAAAGCCAGCCTCACCAAAAGGGAGGTGCAAACAACTCAGTGAGACCCTATCTCTAAATGAAATACAAAATAGGGCTGGGGGTGTGGCTCAGTGGTCAAGTGCCCCTGAGTTCAATTCCCAGTACGAAAGAAAGAAAGAAAGAAAGAAAGAAAGAAAGAAAGAAAGAAAGAAAGAAAGAAAGAAAGACATTGCATACAAGCCTGGGGGCCAGCTGAGTGAGCTGAGGCACTTCTGTGTCTGGGAGCTCCCCTGGTCACAGTCAGGTCTGGGCACTTAATACGTTGGTTTGCTAGGATTTCCATGACAAAGCACTGCAGTCTAGGTGGATCCAACAACAGAAATTTATCTTCTCACAGTTCTGGAATCTAGAAGACCCAAGTCAAGATGTTATCGAGGTTGTTTTCTTCTGAGGCCTCTCTCTTTGGCTTACAGACACCATCTTCTCTCTGTGCCTTCTTCTGGCCTTCCTTTCTGCACCCAAATTCCCTCCACTTATAAAGACATCAGTCACATTAGATTGAGACCTATCCTAAGGATCCCACTTTAACGTAATTACCTCTTTAAATACCATATCTCCAAATAAAGTCACCTTCTGAGGTTATGGAGTTAAGGTCTTTAAGATATGAGTTTGAGGAGGACACAATTCAGCCATAGTCCTCCGGGAAAGTCAGTATGATTGCATCCTCCGATCTAAGTGTACAAGAGCCATTGATGGGTAATAGGCCAGTCATTAGTTTTAATTTTTTTAATGCCACTGATTTGAGAGAAATATGGAGAAGGGATTAGGGTGGCAAAATATAGATGGAAGAGGCCAGTTAGGAGCAGCTACAGTGTCTATCCAAGAGAAGTAATGGAAATGAGGTCAGAGAGGAGGAGAAGACATCAGGATAGAGTGGAAGCAGAATGCTATTTCTGTAATAAGTGAATGAATAAATGAATGAATGAAATGAATGAATGTTTAAGTTAATGAAATCTAATGAATAAATGAACTCAGCCTGGTAGTTATTGTCAGAAGTCTGTATTTTCTCTAAATTTGATAAAACGAGGCCTCTCATCTTCATTATCTGTCCTCTGTAGAAGACCTCCCCACGTAAAATATGGACATGTGTGCCAGGGAGCCTCTTCTCGGCATGTAAAGTGATCAATGCTCCATTCTCCCCTCTCGACTCTCAAACATAGGGATTGCACGTTCATTGTTTGAGTGAGAGGAAGGCAAGAAAAGGGCCGGCATCCACTGGGCTGTATCTTACCAGGAATGCTGGTCTTGGTATTTCTCATTCATCAGACTTTTCACTTCTTAAACAAGACTCTGTCTTTGGACATCTCAGTAGGTAAATTGTGCAGATGTTTTTGGAAAGGAAAGTGATATTAGTTGGGCTTGTAACATTAGTCAAGCACCATTGTGTGCAATATTTATAATATGGTTTTTCCCCATTCACCTCATGTGTATACACACAAGACCAGAGTCATTTCTTGTGAGAGAGGCCCAAATGATTGATTAATTAATGCCATCAGGGATTCACAGAACTGTTCAATCAGAACATTGGATGGAGCCATAGTGGCATGTAAGTCTGAAGTCGCCCTCCAACTTATCCTGAAAAGAATCTCCTCTAGAAAAATTGTGCCCTAACCTCCTCCTGTATCTTCCCTAGGATGAGTTGCTCATAGCTTCAAAATACTTTTTTTTTTCTGTTCTACCATTAATCCATTCACATGGTTCGGTTTGATATAAGAAAGAAAAATTAGCTTTATCTTGCCACATTCACCTACTTCTTTGCGTCTTTGCATATGGTAGCCATTCACAGATTTACAGCTTCCTGTTTAATAGCTCCATATCCTTTAGCAGATACATGTGGAAAATGATGTCAGCACCTTCACCAGTCTTCTTATTTCTGTGCCTAAAGATCCAAGCTCCTCATTGTCTCTCTCTTAAAATGAAGCACAAGCATTGAATAGAGTGATCCAAGCATGTAGTGACCAAGAATCTGTCTTGGTTTCTGGAACCATCACCCACCCAGAAACCCAAGACCAGAATCTGATCCAATGTCCTTCTTACTTCTTTTCTAAATCCAAGTTCCATAACCTTATGACATCTATTTCTTAATTTTCTCTTGGCACTTTTCCTTCTTGTTTATTACCATATACAACAATCCATTAGCTGTTCTTCTTTCCTAATGAGTACAAAAATTTCCAATTAAACTAGAATCTTCATTTCCTTTCCTCTTACTTTTGCCTTGACATTTACCTTCAACACTGCCCACCACACTAAGGACTATAAAATGTGGATTCCAAGCTTGCACTTCCTTTTCTTAAGGTTCTTCAACCAAGTGTGTGAAGTGTGTGTGTGTGTGTGTGTGTGTGTGTGTGTTTAGAAGGTTGGGGACAGGTTTTCAGTGACTCTATAGAACCCTAGAGTTCAACTATAAGCTTCAATTGTCTACCTGCCCTTGAGGGTCTACCTGTCCCAATTCCCTCTTTAATTCCATCTCTCTTCTCTGACCTTGTATCGTGCCTTTAGAACTTCACATTAAACCTCAACTCGGTCACGTTCTTCCACTTAATCTGATTTGTTCTTGCTGATTCTCTTGTCACTCATAAACTTTCCACTTCTTTGATAGGGTAATCCTTACTTGTCTGTCAAGGTTTAGAATCACATCACTCATAGGACTGCTCTTGGCTGCCCAGGTCAAGCTGGCACACCACTATTCTGATGAGGATCTCATGAGGTTTTGTCCTGGTCTTAAAAGACAAACATGTCCTGGCTTAGGATACGCTAGTCCTTCCACATCCATGGAAAATATTCTAAGACTCTCAGCAGATGCATGAAACTGCAAATAGTACTGAAATATGTAGAATATATTTTTCTTATACATATCTAGGATAAAGCTTACTTTATGGATTATTCACAGTAAGAGATTAACAACAATAATAATAGTAATTAAAACAATGTATTGTAATAAAAGTTATGTGAAAGTGCATTCTTTGCCCTCTCCCTCTTTCTCTTTCTCAAAATACTTTATAACACTGTACTCAACCTTCTGTTTGAGATAATGTGAAATGATGATACAATACCTACATGATGAAACAGCATAAAGTGAATGATGCAGGCATTGTGATGTAAAATTAGGCTACTACATAAAGGTTATCTGAATAGAGGCACTGTAAAACTGCAGATAAGCCAGACAGCTGCTAGGTAACTAACAGGTGGGTAGCATATATAGCATGGATACTCAAGACACAGGCATGATTCACTTTCAAGACACTATGGAGTAGGACAGTGTGAAATGGCACAAGATTTTGTAATACTACTCAGGAAGGAGTACAATTTAAAACATCAGTCATTACTTTCTAGAATTTTCCATTTAATGTTTTCAGATCATCATTGGCCATGGGTAAGTAAAACCTTGGAATGAAAACCACAGACCAGAGGAGACTACTAAATAGCATGAGTGACTCATTTTTCTCCCATTAAATCATGGGCCCTAATTAATCTGTATCCTCAGTGTCCTGAACTATACCAGTAATGCAGGAGACTTACGACACATATTTCTGAGCTACACTTTTATCCCCATTGGCTGCCTTGGTATAGTCAAGAAGGCCATATTGTATTTTGCATATTTGTTTCCTGAGTGGCACTGGCATAGGGAAGATGCAGTATCTATTATTACAAGGTCAACTGGAAACCCAAGAGTCATCAGGGCTTGGTGCAAACATTGCATCTAATGAGTTATAATTTACACTGCAGTTGAAACATCAGATCAAAGGCAGCCCAATAATACCCTACCTGGGAATTTTTCATGGACCAATTTTTCAGAGCATCATCCATAGACACTAGTATTCTTTTATCATTTAGCTCAACACAGAACATATATTAAATTGATTTGGTAAGTGTCCCACTTAAGTATGAAGGAAGAAAAAAATGCACCCACATTCTAATTAGTAATTTTAAAGTAATTTTATACATACTTTTATGATCAAACAATGCAATATAAAACAAATATTTAAAACTTATCTTAAAACATAGCTACCCTGATAAGCATAATTTAGAAATCTTTAATGAATTCACCTCAATTAGCCTTTAATTAAATAGCTCATTAAAAGCTGATTTGAATACTGCTCATGGAGAAATCCTTGTTCAACTGTTGTGACAGAACAGGAAGTTAATGAAGTTAAAATTAAGTGCAATTTTGAGGGAACAGTCTGAAAGTCATAAAGCTACAAGAGGAAATAAAATCTCTGAACTTTGCCTGACACTTGAGACTTTTCCCCAGAAACAACAACGCAAGTAAATGGTAGACCAGAAGTCCCGGCAGGTCAAGGGAGATTGTTTTCTACCTATTATCCTCAGTTTGGGACTCAGGACTTTGGAGATACAAGATTATGCTTAATGCATGAATAAATGAAAGGATGACTAAATGAGCAGTCCAAACAGATCTTCACACTTCCCTAGTTCAAGTTAGATAAAATAATATAAGGTAAACTTTCTATTTATGAAGCACATGCCATATATCAAATGTTTTCAGAGAGCTGTTTTTATTTATTTCTTCTAATAGCCCACCATTTTATAGGTGTAAAAAACAAGACTAGTTAACTAACACAGGTAATAAATATATGATCTTAATTTTAATCCAAATGCAAGAGAAGAAAATACTATATATTTTTCAATTTCCAAGGACCCTTCATAGACTCACTTGAAACAAAACAAAATCTATAGAAGCAGTGGCCTTCACCTCGCATGCCCCCTACCACTAAGTCCTTCCAAAACTCATGTCCCCAAGCCAGTGGCTTGTGTTGCCATGGCTCTGTCATTTCTGGAAGTGACATCCATCAGTTGGTTATTCTAAGTACATGCTGCTCAGGTGCCTTTTCCTGGAGAGTTCAGCAAGGCAGACACTGAAGGGCAGAGGCATACTTCTGAGAGAACATCAGGCTTCCTGTCCCACCAGGGGAGCATGACACCCTCTTGGAAAAGAGAAAGGAAAGTCAAGGATCACATTTTTATTGTCTCTGTCCTTCAGGGACAAATCTGGCAAATTTTTAAGCAGAAAAGCTTCACGAACCAGTCTTCCCTAAAATTCCCAGCAGAAAAACAAAAAAGTACTTAGACCTCCAGCCCTGCAATCCAGGAGGCCAAAGGTGACCCAGGTCCCAGCTTCCAACTGTACTGCAGAGCTGAGCTATCTTACATAGCATCCAGGATTATGGTACACATATTCATGAGCAGGGCCTAAGGGATTCAGGAAGCAGGAGGGAAATGAATCTGAATCCTCAGCTCAACAGGAAGCATGAAGGTCTACTCCACTGCAGGTAGACCCCTGCCCCGGGCTACAGGCACAACTACTGGGCGAAACCCAATCCCACCCAAAGCAGCTGTTATGGCCCATTTCTGGCCTAGACTTTAGACTTGAGTAGGATTGGGTCATCTAAAGACCCCAGGAATACAGGATCTGGGAGAAAACATCTCATCATGGATCCCAGGATTTTCTCACATTTCCATAATGGCCACAGTAAGGAGGTGGGGAGGTCACAGGGGTATAAAAGGCAAGATTGACACACAAAGATCAAGTCCCTTTCCCCAGATGACCGAAAGAGCTATTTTCTTTTCTTTTTTCTTTATTTTTTCCCCTACTGCAAGAGAAGTCTTGGGGACAAAAATTTTCATCTATTAAAGATCAAGTAACTTGCAATAAAATGCTAATATCCCTCTGCCCCTCTCCCTATTAACCAGATTGAAGATTTTTCTTATTTGAGTTTGAATATTTGCAGAGTTAGAGGTCTCTCTGAACCCAAGAGCATCCAATTCCATTCTTGGTCAGATTTGAATCTTGAGAACAATCTTCTTTGTATCATAGCAGGAGATCTTTCTGTAGCTTATAGCCCCCATCCCTGCTCTATCCTCTGTGATCTCTGGTAAAAATCCAGTTTTCTATTTTCGTATTAATTAATATTTGCTGATAACCTGCTATTGGTATGGTAGCCACCTTCCCACTCTTCCACATAGATTATATTAGGTAAGGATTATGGGGATTCCCATTTTGCAGAGTTAACATGGCCCCATGAATTAGAACAAGCAGGTCACATTGATGGTGGCTAGCAGGAGTGAGCTTCCAATCATATCCACCTGAATATCTCCTGTTGGCTCATACAGACCAAAGGGCAGCAGGAGAAGACAGGTAGCCTCTCTGTTCTTCAAGGTCCCCTGAAAGCTGAGGCTAGATTCTGTGTCCTGCTTCCAGCACATCTAGACACACAATAAATATGGGTTGACAAAATAAATGAATGCAGAGATTAGGAATTTCCTTAAGAAGGTGTCTTTTGTTTCATGCAAGAATTTTCTGGCCTTTTATTTCCTGCTCTATAAAATCTACTTAAACTATTGTCAATGCACAGGCTTTGAAATTTGTAAAACATTGTCTAGCTGGGTGTGATTGTATGCGTCTGGAATCCCAGGGACTCAGGAGGCTGAGGCAGGAGGGCAGCAAGTTCAAAGCCAACCCTAGCAACATAGAGAGACCCTAAGCAACTTAGCAAGACCTGGTCTCAATAAGGGCAGGTGGGGAGGCTGGGAATGTGGCTTAGTGGTTAGGTATCTCTCAGCATATAGGGAGAATTTTGTGTGTCTGTCCCCTGTGCATTTCTCCAGCCTGGCTCTCTGCCAAGTTCTTGCTGCTCTTCTGTGTTCCTCTCTCCCTAGTACTTTGCCTAATTTTTCAGGGGCACATACACTTGTGTCCCATGCTGGCCTTGGCAGGGGCTCCTCTCCCTTGTTAAGCATTCCTCTTTTTTACCTCTACTCCTCTGTCATCTCATGGGACTCTGTATTATTTCCTTCTCTGCAGTATCACAATTCTATGTATAAACAGAGCATTCGTGGCCTCCACTAGGGAAATCCCTACAAGGGAGGGATAGTGTCTCTTGCTTACCATGGGATTCCCAGAACCAGTACCTAGTAGGTGCTCAATAAATATATATTAATTGAACAAATAAATGAATGAATAAAAATGAATGCATGGTTATTTAATACAGGCAGGTAAAAAAATACCAGGATGCAAAACAAGTAAATATTTAAATGTTCACATCTTTGTAAACAGTTCATTCTTCTGTCCTATCCTGACAGCCTTGGGAGATTCATCACATTCCTTTCTCCACTTTCCAGAATGGTTCCACTTATAGGTTTGGCTATGTTACATCAACACCTCTAGGATGGATAAAATATTTCTGGGAATGTTGGGTTTGAGTTAAAAATTTAATATCCAGATTATGAGGATTATCAGAGCTGCAGCATCATTCAACCAAAGGTAGTTGATTCTGAATAAATTTAAAATTTCTTTAAAGATTCATCCATACATTAAGAAAGCTCAACCAGAGGTCTAGATATCCCCCCATGTGCAGTTATTCCATTTTTAACCTTATTCATCTCTCAGTGTAATAACATAGCACAAAAAAACCATCAGACATTCTTATAAAGGACACTGGATTCTTTCATGCATCCATCAATCACTCATTCCCCCTTCAGTCCTCATTTTCTTGCTTACTGCTTTTTCCGGTCTTTACGTTGGACCCTAGCATTCAGGATCCATCTGTCCATCCATTCATCCATCTACCCATCCATCCATCCATCTATCCATCCATCCATCCATCCATCCATCTACCCACTCACTCATCCATTTGCTTCTCTTAGCATCTGAGCTTTGCCTGAGACCCACCTAGATACCACAGGATCCATAGGGATGGGTTTTCTGAGAACTCATGGTTTACCATTGTGGGTCCAGAAAGAATAATGATAAACCATGAGTTCTCAGAAAACAGCCAAGAAGAATAGAAGAAGTCCTCCTTCTCTGCAACTTTACTATGTCAGGAATCCACATGGCCTCTTTCACATGCCTGAAGCCATTTGGGTATAGAGAACTCACTTACATATTTCTACAGGTAAGACCTGTTTAGTGCACTCCACACAGGTAATCTAAACTGCCTGCTTTGACATATTTCCCATTGGCTGATTCAAAACTGGGTTTTTCACCATGACTTGAACTGAACCCTTGATTACCAGTTCTGCTCATTCACTCAGGGTTTGCTGATTCACCAATGACTCTATTTCCATACCAGAAGCCTTGCAATCATTCTTGCCCTTCACAACCGACAATCCTCCATACTTAACTTTCTTGATAGTCCTGCTTTCTACCCCCTTCCTCCTAATGTAGCTTCCCTCGTCTCTCAGTGCAACACTAACTTGCTGCTCCAAATTGGTCTTAAAAATACTGTTTCCAAACACAGATCTTAACAGATGACCCCTTATGCTTAAGAACTTTGTTGTCTCCACTCCCATTGCTCTGGGGGTTGAGAGAAGGGCCAGGAGGCTGTCCTTGGCTGACCTAGTGCACCCCCAAACCTCTCATCCTCATCCTCCCCATATGGCTTTGCATGTGTGAACCCCATGGGCCACATCCGTACTGACGAATTTAATACATTTCTGCCTAGTGTGTCCATCCCCATGGAACACCTCATCAGTGAGCTGTCTGCAGAGGCCTGTGATCAGGACATACTTCCCCAACTCCCTGTTCTGGGACCAGGAGGGACTTTTGATGTCTACACCAAAGAAGATGCTATCAATTGTCCATTTCCCATGGACTATTCCAGAGGAAAATCACAGACAATCCCCTGCACCTCACACTCCCGGATGTATGATCCACCCACATAGGACAAAGTAGGAATGCAGAGATTCAATCAGAAGCCCTCCTGAACCAAGGAGGCATGGGAGTTTGGTTTTGCCCCAAAGTAAGGCAATTCCCAGACCTGTTCTGTACAATCTCCAGGGCCCTAGCAGGGCTTAACTTCAATGGCCCATAACATTTATCTGTTCTTGACCATAACCTTTATTGACAATTTCCTGTCTCGTCTCCACTTCCTATTGCTCTTCCAAATAATGGCCGGCACTCAAGCCCTTGTCTAAGGGTCTATTTTTGGGAAGACAGTAAGATGCCTTCTCAAAAACATACTTGTCTCTTCCAGATCACTGAACCCATCTGTAATGATGTGTTTATTTGAGCAAATCTTTGATAATTGTCTTCCTCTTTAGACTGTTAGCTCCTTGAGAACAAGGATGCTTGGTTTCTTTGTTCTCCACTGACTACCTTGTGCATTTCACAATACCTGGGGCATAGCAGGTGCTCAATGAATCTTTTTAAAATGTGAATAAACACATCAAGCTGCGTCCTTGTCACGGGAAATAAAACCATTCTGATCAATCCCTGCCCTTAAGAGGTATGCAGTCAGGGAGAAGTTGGCTGAAATATTTCTAGTATACTCTCCTTGAAAATTATGTTACTTGTTAGCATCAAATGTCATATGAGATCTTAGAAAAATGTGCTTCAGCCAGCTAAAGGGTGATCAGTGAATTCTTCCATGAGAAGAGACCCCAAAGTGTCATGGCAAAGGGCACATACTCAAGGAAAGGAGAGTGCCATATGAAGATTCCCCAGTATTGCTGAGAAGAGGCAGAATAAAAATATCTTCTTCATGGGCTTGGTGCTTGGGAACTATATAATAAGTTCTAACCCAGAGCCTCAGAACTAGACTAATCATATTGTGGTAAACATTAATAATGGAAATTAAATAGCAGAGGCATCAGTAACTGTGTGCACATCGAGGGTGAGCACTCAGATGTGGTTTGTTCTAGAAATTAGGCTGATCTAAAAATACTCTTGCGGAGGTGCTCTCATTTTCTGGAAGCAGTGATTAGGGCAGCAGGGGGCTTGACCGAGGAAGTTTCCTGACTGCCAAGGCTTTGTCAGCCCCCAGGAAGCCTGGGGAGTCTTGTTCACCGAACAGATGCCTCCACAGGCAGAGTTTTTGAGTTCTGAACACCACTTCTGTATTTCAAGACCCATACCTGCAGTTGTCAGTGAACCCTGTTTGCATTTGCAAGTGTACTTAACACTGAGAGACATTTGCTAAATTGTCTATCACCTGTCATCACTGGGTGAGATCCAAGTTTATCTGTTGCATTTTGGGAGAGCTGAATGCTGTAACCCAGAAGCCCCAAACCCCATTTGCATTAATATACTAAACATATATTATTTCTTGCACATGGAAAATGGTATTGGGTGTTTGATGAATAATCTTCCAAAGTGCTGAGATGGAGACCCTGGTGGCTCTGCTGTCCTCTTGGGTCTCAGGGGCCTCAGTGGATGCTCTGCACCTTGCCAACAGACTCCAGAAGGGTCTTTTCATTCTACTGAGGGCTGCACTGGCTGGTTCTGGGGAGGTTTTCTGTTTCTGCTACGTTCCATTAGTTATAATTCAGCTCTCAGCTCCACTGACATACTGGGGAGCCTGAGAACCACTGTCCAGCTGTGTTCTCAGACAGAAAAGGAAACAGTGTTGAGTGATGACCTGGATGTTCCTCTGTATTTTTCAGGCCCATTTTGAAAGGCTGGGGCCATGAGAAGGTAAGCACAGAGGGCATGTCCTGTCTGCTCATGCAGTGCAATTTGCCCTGATCTTTCTTGATGAGATCATCCATTTTACTTTTCTACTGGCAATGAGGAGCTGGGTCTGTCGGGCCTATCGACCTGGAGTTTGGCTGATGAATGTTGAAATTAGTGCTCACTGGAGAATTTGTATCCGAATCCCCTTTTATTTCAGAGGTTAAAAAATGGTCTCCCAAATCAATGCCCTACAAGGAATGGATTTCTTCCTGTGCAAACAAGTGACTTTGGTTCTTGGGAAAACCCCACTGGTTCAGGTAAATTGTGTATGCCTGCATATGCGCATGTGGGTGCACCCAGAATTTCATAGAAGAGGTGATGTCAGGACATACCAAGTGAGAACCTATCCCCAATATTGGTGTCTTAGAAAAGCTCTTAGATTAGAGGTATAGAAGCTGAATTTATTTTATCCTTATAAATAACGAGGTGGAAGCTCTTTATACTTGTCTCCATTTTAAAGGTGAATTAATCAAGGCTGGGAGGTATTAAGAATTTTTCTCCCAAGGTTATACAGCTACCAAGAGGTGGAGATTCGACCAAAACCCCCCAAAAATCCACCGTGAGAACCATTCTCAACGGTATATTTTCTCAAGCCTTTTGGAGTTATTTGGCATTATGGGAAAAATGCTATTTTCACAAATTTGTCTGCATTGTACACCATCGCCTGAAAATTTGAAATTTGAAATGAAGTAGAATGAATGAAAATCTGTAGCCCCTCTACCCCACTGACACCCTGATTCGAATTTTAGTAAAAAGTGCAAACAAATAATGTTTATTAATTTAACTTCCACAACCCCCAGGCCCTCCTTCACAAGTATTCCTTATTAAATCAATAACTCTGGCCAGTCTTCTAGGTTTCTGAATCGTCTTTAATATCTTCCTCAACCTTGGACTTGGAGAAGAAACACTGACCTCATGGTAAATCCAGACTCGATTTTTATTGAGTCTGTTTTCCAACTTGCAAATGGCGATTTTGGCAACTATAAACTCTCGGCTGTGGCTGTTCATAATAGACGCACTTCACAGAGGGTAGTACAGCCAGTTATAATGTCCTAATATTGTGGCAATTCTCTGGAAGGGACTGAAGTCAGAGAGACTGGATGCTCTGAACGTACTGTTTCTAACAAGGGTGCATTGTCTCCAGAATCGTGATACTTCTTTCCATCTTGTGGCGGGATCATAGAAATAATTGAAATGGGCTTTAGAGTTCAATAAATACATCCATTAATTCTTCCAATATTAATCATTGGTATGTTCCCTGCATGAAATACGTGGCACATGAAAGGTAAGGCACTTTATGGTGTATACTCCATTGGAGGCTGGGCAATGGTCAATGAGAACAGTCTTCAGTCACCGAATTCTAGTGTTCCAGAAGGTAAAGAGAAATGTCAATATCACCACTTTGCTGAGGAGGAAATAGGCTGTACAGCATGTAATGACTCACTGAGGGTAAAACACAGATAGAAAGAAGTTGCTTTTATTTGGGGTTAAAAAATGGCTAATGTGATAGTATTAATAGGGGTATTTGTAGAAGGTGATCAGGTTAGGAGGGCTCTTCTCTTGTGGACAGGACTGAGGTCCTTCTTTAAAGTTACTAGCTGGGCTTGGTGGTACACGGCTATAATCACAGCAGCTCTGGAGGCTGAGACAGGAGGATCACAAGTTCAAAGCCAACCTCAGTAACAGCAAGACACTAAGCAACTCAGTGAGACCCTGTCTCTAAATAAAATACAAAATAAGGCTCAGTGGTCGAGTTCCCCTGAACTCAATCCCTGGTACCAAAAAAAAAAAAGTGATTTACTTTGCTCTTTTACTCAATATTACTTTTCAATCATAAGAGCATCTTCACTTCCTTAAAGACCATGATGGCAGTTACCTCTCAGGCTGTTCTTCCATTTACAAAATCAAAACAAACCTACATTTTCCCTGCCTCTAAAATAGTACATAATAATAGTTCCTAGCATTGTGCTGACTACTTGACAAGGTCTTAGTATATCATATTCTCACACATTTGTCACATTTGAGATAATGACTACACGATTGCCAAATTATCTGCTTTTCAAATGTACTGAGAGAGAGAGGATGAAAAGAAAAAGATGGATGGATGGATGGATGGGAGGAAGGAAGAAGGGAGGGAGAAGAAAAGAGAAGAGAAGAGAGAGAGAGAGAGAGAGAGAGAGAGAGAGAGAGAGAGAGAGAGACTTCTTTTATTTTCATCCCCTGAGACATTTGTATAAATGATTGGGGGAAAGGACCAATTTATTAACAACATAAAATGTGAATTGCAAATCTTGGCACAGATCTTTTATAAACTCAACATGTTTAAAAGGGTACCTTTGTTCATTGTCCCTCCCGAAGATTATCACCCTTAAGTCTTAGGCTGCTGTTTTTTAACCAGGAATTGATTTGAATTGGATAAGAGGCAGGCAGCTGGGACACAAGGTAAGCATTAAAATGAGCTTTTCTTCTTGGCCACATCGTATGTGTATAAATTACCTTCAGCACAGAGAGTTTTATTATTAATCATTTGTGCCAATAAATGTCTCATTAAATCTAACTTTCACTTATGGAGCATGCAGTTGTCATTCTACAAATATTATTTAATTACATAATGGCTCAACTATTAAGAAATCTGTATTTAACTGATATTTAAACCAGATTCATAAAGCATTTTATCCTAGGGACTATTTGAGAATTCCATAATCTTTTGATTAAAAGATGGTAGTATTTTACTGATTGTATTTGGATAAGCCATGTTGTCTTTATAATAAGGTGTGTTGATATTAAAAAAAAGATTAAACATTTTCAAGGGAAGAGCCACTTCATATTCACCCACCTTTCATCTCTGTATTATGAATTATATATTATTCTTTCACTTCTATATCCTCAATGCTTTTCTCTCTTTGTAGGCAATTATACAGTGACCCATCCATACAGCTCATGAGATTTCTCAATTTTTTATGAATGTTCGTAAATATGGAGGAAATGAGTGCAAAATTTATAACCAGTTGGACCACATTACATTTTTTGCAGATGGGGTTGGCTATAGTGATAACACTGCACTATTTGAATTTAAGAAGACCTTATTTTAGGGTAGCATGGGGGCATGAAGATTGTTTAAGTCTAGAAAGCCCTTTTGGTCTAGTATGTCACAAAGCTCCATGTAAGTCAAAAATTTGAGAAGCTGATTGAAATGCTTTACTTAAATATATTTCTTAAGTGACAGGAGACCGAGGGTCTAGGATGAAAAGTATTGGCTGCCAGTTTCAGAAAAGAGGGGGAAGGAAAGGGATTGGGTGGTTTCAAGTTCAGGTAACCTATAGAGAGTACCTATGTTCCTGGAGGCCTGATGGACTCGAATTTGGTCTCAGTCCAACATTAATATCCATTGATATGACAGTGGAATTGAGGAAGTGAATATACTTGAGATGCAGCTACTGTCAGAGTAGCCTGAAGCCTCTCTCAGGTAGGAGGCAGTAAGAACATACAGACCTCCCAGAAAATATAGCATTACCCTATAAAGGAGTGTAATCTCAATGAGAGCAAGGTCCATACCTTTTTAATTTGTTACTATACTCATTATACCCAGTGCAGATCTCAAAACCACAGCTTTCTAGAAATATTTGCTAAATTGTGAATGTAGTGAAGATGCGGTCAATATCAGGGCATAGATAGGGTATCAGTTTTGTAGGCTTTGATTTAGTGCATGGTTGAGGACCTAAGGTAGATTCCTAAAGAAGAAGCCAGTATATAGACTGGTTCAAGAGCAAAAGCATCCTAGATTAGATGAAAGTACCTGATAATTAGAGCTCATGCAATGAGAAGGGTTATCAATCTTAGGTGTGCTATGTTTCTATCCTTCTCATTTATTCATTCAATAAATATATTATTTGGCACTTACTTTGATGGAAAAATTATGTGAAGTGTTGGCACACTTGAATGAAATGCCATGAGACTCAGAAGACTCTCTGCCCACGTGGAGACAAAGGCATTGTAATACCATTACCTTATGAGTTGGCAAGGGCTTTGAGAGGGCATATGCCAACCCTTAGCAGGACCGCCTTCAGAATGGTGGTTTGAATATCATGGTTTTGTGAAAACTGTACACTTTCTGTGCTTTCTGAGAGCACTGGTTTCTCCTCAGCAGCAGGGTTTGGACATTCTAGAAATTCCAGTTTATGCTAAGGATGGTGGTAATTTCATTTCTTTTCAGTAGACACTGTATTGGTCAGGCTCTGTATCTCAAGAGAAAGGTACACTTAAGTATACCTGTAGAGGAGAAGGGCCATTTAGTCCAGGACTCCGGGGAGAGTGAAAGTTTGAATGTAGAAACTCATTCATTCATTAGAGAAATATGTATTTAACATCTGCAAAGCATGCAGTTTAGTGCCCACATTTCATTAAATGCTAGATGTGAGGCAGTAAGCAAGAAAGATGCCATCTTCCCACATGGAGTTTCCAAGCTTGTGAGGGATTCACACAAGTCAAGGGATGATTCTAAGAGAGTCCAGGAATACAAGTTCAGCAAACTGTGGGGACACAAGAGGCACTCCTAACTTGGAACAGGAGGCTGGTCAAGGGAAGCTTTCTAGAAGAATCATACCAAATAGAGAATAGCATTCAAGTAATCTAAATTGACAATGAGAGAGAATGTTCCAGAAAGTTTCAAAGGGAATGGAGGTGAGAGTTTTGAGGTTTCCTTTGAAAGAATCCTAAACATGGCAGCCATAGAGCTAGATCTGGGCACCATAGAGACTTCCACCACCTCACAGTCCCTACTCCTGGTGCTCAGCAGAGAAGGAATAAGGCCTCCTAGAGAACTGACTCTCAGTCATTGTTTCTGAGGACAATGTTATAGATTACATTTGGTTCCTTAAACCCAATTCAACGTTCCCCCTGTATCGGCAATTTACTAGTTTTAACTAGATTGTGTTTCTGTTCCAATCTGCTTTGTGAAGCCTTATGAAAAAGCCTTTTATAAATTTTTCTAATAATGAATCATGAACAACAGAAAAGGGCTGAAGCAACTTCCTCCTGTTCCTCCAAGGGAAACGCTGAGCCTCATTCATAGATTCTACTCTGTCTGGCCTTGTTTTCTTTCAGAGACAAGAGAACATCATAACCTTGAGCTCTCTGGTGAAAATAAAAGATTGATGCAAACTCGACTATGTAAAATTGGGGGACTTTTCGTCCAGATGAGAAGACAATGGAGTACTATAAATACATGTGGCATACTTGAAGACAACTTATTTTATTCAAACATTGAGAACCTTCACCCTGAGAGAAACCTCTTTATGTGAAAATAAATAAATTAAGATATGCCTTCGTGAGGAACAGATTTCCCTGGCAATCTCAAATCTGAGAGTCTTGAAGACCAAAAGTTCAGCTGCCTCATTTTTAAAAGTGCAGAAACAGATGGACCCCAAGGTGAGATATGACTCATAAACACAAATGGACTACTGTGGCCAACGAAGTCTTCTTAGGCAACCACAACCTCAGATTCTCTCTCACCTTCCAGGTCCTGATGAAATGCCTGCAGTGTACCTTAAATGTTCCAGAGTGTGTAGAAAAGAGGGACGAGGGAACCACAAAATGCCATTAGAATCCCAGTCTCCTTGGTGAAGTCCACTGTAGAGGAAGATAGAGGGAACCAGCAAATACCTTGGATGGGAAGTTGTCTTGGGACCCCTTCCTTGGAGTTCAGATCTAAGCTTCATGCTCATGTTGAAGGAACATTGGCAAGTCTGATTAATATGGCATGGAAAAAAAAGGGAAAATTCCATCACATTACTCAACCCAATCCAGTCCAGCAGGGACCACAAAGGTGAAGCATCAGTCCCAGTGCCTTTCGCACATTCATTGAGAAAGCAGGAGACAGATGGGGGGCGGCTCCAAAGCAGTTCATGTGCTAAACACCTAACCTGACTCTGCCCCAGAAACCAACCTATGACAAGATCCACTAGAAAAAAAAATATGTCTATTCTTATAATTTTTGAACCTTGAAAGGACAAATTCTCAAACAAGCCAAATTTAAAATAACCTCAAATTTTCCTAAAGAGAAGCAGAATATCCAAAGTATGAATGTTGCAGGCAATTAACTGCATTCCACTCCTCCTGGGATGAATAGTTGTCATCAGCATGATGATTACGGGCATCATGCATCACTTTCTTTAGTGTCAGGAACTGTGCTAAGTGTCTCAGATACATTGATGCCTGACTCAGGGTCTATAATGCTCTGAGATGGGTGCTTTCAACCTCATGAGACAGACAGAATGGGGCTCAGTTGGTAGTTCCAAAGTTAAATGGTTGCTAATGCAGAGGTGCAGAGTTGGTTGGTTTAGGGGTCTACTAACATTCTCAGTGAGCTAAACTCTCTCCAACTTTTCCCTCCATCACCACAGTGGCCGGCTGGTCCCATAATGGCTTCTGTGATCCCAGTCATTAGAAGTAGACCACAATGTCTTGAGACAGAAGAGGGGTGTATTGGTTTGGATATTAGACATCCTGCAAAAGCTCATGTGTGAGACAATACAAGAAAACTTAGAGGTGAAATGATTGGGTTATGATATCATTAACATAATCAGTGCATTAAACCCCTTATAGGGATTAACTGGAAGGCCTGTAGTGTGTGTCTGGAGGATAGGGTGGGTCCCTGGGAGCATGCCTTTGGGGTATATATTTTGTCTGTGGTGAGGAGTTGGTATCTCTCTCTTCTACTTAGAGGCCATGTTCTGAGTCACTTTCTTCACTGCACTCTTCCCACCATGATGTTCTGCCATACCTTTGGCCCAGAGCAATGGAGCCAGCCATCTATTGACTGAGACCTCTAAAACTGTGAGCCCCCAAATAAACTTTTCCTCTTGTTGGATTCATGTTGGGGAAGGTAGAGCAGAATAACTCCTGACCTGTTCATCTCTTCCAAAGTGGTTCTTGAACATGCATCGGAATCCACTGGAAGAATTGTTAAAAAGCCAGATTTGTGCTCTCCTCTATCACCCCATTTTTGAATTAGTAGGTCCCAGATAGGGCCCAAGAATCTGCATTTCTAACAAATTCCAAGGTCAGGATGATGCTGTTCTTGTCAGGATTTTGGTTACAACAGCAAAAAAGCTGAATAAAACAAAATACTTCCCCCTCCCTCAGGAGGTCTTTTAGAACGAGAATGTTCCATTCCTCTGAACAACTCATTGAACAGAGATGGATTCCAAAACAATTATGGCAATGGGGATATATTCTAGAAGCTCTCCAGGATGCAAGCTCTCACATGCATCCTGCTAGACAACCTTTGGTCAAGTGAGTCATGTAGACAAGGAAGATGAGGTGGGTCCCCCAGTCTCCCCCATCTACCTCAGGCAGGAGCAATGTGGGGTCCAGACTCCCAGGGGAACTCTGAGTTTGGGGAAGCCTCAGGAGTCCAGTGTGGCCACTCTGCTCCTGAGAAGGTACTGGTTCCATTCACAAACCTCTAGGTTCTGGGTTTTGTGCTATCAAGGGAATGATTACCAAAGTATTCTTTAATCAGTGGAACATCTGTGTATTGCAGAAAAGTTCGCAACTCCTTGGCAGGAGGACGGTGGCTCTTTCATCAAAGAGGAATCTCCTAGGCAGGAAGAACCAGCATCACCAAGTGGCTTTGCTTCAAAACTCTTTCCAAGACATCCATCAAGGGCAAGTGAAAGAAGCATACATGCAGATTGGGAAGGGGGGGAGCTAAATTTTAACCAGGTACTTCTTCTCCTATTTCTTCCCTCTCTCTCTTCCTCTTTTCCTCTCTTCCCTTGTAAAATTGTCCCTCTCTTTTTTCTTCCCTTCCGCCCTTCCTCTTTCTCTCTCACCCTCTGGTCTCTCCCCTCTCATCTTCATGATGGTGACTCAGCCAGGTTGGGTCTTTCGGCTGGTACACACCTTGCTCCTTGGCCTCCTGCACTGGAGCTCCAACCTCACCCAGCACAGCTTGCCTCCTGTTTGTCACTCTATCCAGGCTCCCTCTATCGCACACGCAGACATCACTGCCTTTCTGGTTTTATCCAGCTTCTATGGAGGTAAACACATTGCATGGGCCACGCAAGGTATCAGGAATCCACTTCACAATGAACCGCTATGCCACTTACAACACAGGTGGCAGAGGCCACCAGCTGTGCTGAGACTCTTGAAATTGCTATCAAAGCTGAAACCTGCAGTACATTGTATGAACATCTTGAAAATGAATTGTGGGAGGGGTTGAGGTAGAACAGAATGTGGATTACTGTTGGGGGAGGTAGAGCAGAATGACTCCTGCCCTGTTCATCTCTCCAACAATGAATCCCAAACACCTCCATCCCCCCCCATTTTTGACTCAGTAGGTCCCCCATAGGGCCTAACAATCTGCATTTTTAACGAGTCCTCAGGACATGTTGATGCTGTTGGCCTGTCGCTTGGGGAACATCCCCTGGAGGAGTTCCCTATCTCAGGAATTCCCAGTCTCTTTAAAGAATGTTTGGAACAACCATGCTGGCCAACCATGCTTCAGGAAGCCTAGGGACAGGCAGCTCTCAGGCCAGCCTTTCCTCATGAATGGAGCTGGGAAAAACATGAGCAAGAGGCAGGGCAAGTCTGCAGGCCATCCTCTGTCCCTGTGGGATCAGTGTTGCAACTAACCTGCATGGGGACCCAGGAGAGACTCCCCCTTTAGAGTGAGTGAAGCCCCTTGCTCCTGGGTCCAGGTTGTTCAAGTCAGGTCTTTGTTCCCACAGCCCCACAACACGGTGTTTCTCAGCCAAAGCATTGCCAACATGGATTCAGTTCCTTCTGAGAACCAGACCCAGGCTCTGTGAGGCCTCATCTCACTCCTGGGTTATACTTTCAACATCTGGGTTCTCTTTGGCCTGGCAGGGTTTTCCACTGGGTGTGGCAATGGGGTATGTGTTTGGAAAAAAATGACTTTGGCAGCAACTACCACACCCTGCTTGACTTCTGAGCTGAAAATAGATTCTCCCTATTGTGGAGAAACTTAAGAGGTGGAACAAGTCCAGAGTCACAACATCAACTTCCTCCAGCTGCAGCAACACCTGGAATCTCTGTTCGATTATTTCAGAAGGCATGGCTCACCACGGGGGGTTTCAGAAACTGCGAGAACCTTGCATGTGGTTTTGACAGCTGTCAATCACGAGGAGATCCAGCCCCATGACTTAGGAGCTTCATGAGCATGGGTAGGTTCTCTCTCCTCTCTGGACCCTGGGCTTCTCTTCATTAAGGTGGGGGGAATCGTCCTCCGTTTTCAGGGTAAAAGTGACAACTCACTGAGAGAGCATTTGTAAGAAGAGTCCTTTCTTCAGGGAAAAGAAACTACTTGGAGCTGAAGAGGACATTATGGAGACAGAGAGATAAGGCTTCTGCCTTCCCAGATGGACAAGGATCTGGGACCACAGATAGGAGCAGGTGAAAGTAGTTTATGGACCAAACCCAGAGGCTGGGGAACCGGCAGCAAACTCGGAAAGATGGCTGGGGTTGGAGAGAGACAGAGAGAATGCAGCTCAGGATTTAATATAGATGGTTTCTGTGGTTGATGGAGCAGCACCAAAGAGAAGGACATCAAGAGATGTATTTTAGAAAATGTGAGGAAGATAGAAATAGCCTGAAATCAGAGTCCAGAGAGGCAGATTTGGCAGCACAGTGCAGGGGGCCGTGGGGAAGGGAAGTGGGGACACATAAGATATTCTGGAATGCTAAAAAAATACAGCTCATTACTGATTAGAAATGATTTGTAATTAGCATATGCAAATGAAGTCCCCTTTCCCAGTGCCTGCCTGCTACTCCAGCCTGTCTGCTCCTAGCCAAACATAGCACTGGTCACTCCTCAGCCGTGTCCCCACCATCTCCTTCATGGCCCCTGACTGTTTTGGTACATTGTTTCCTTCCAGACCTTAGCCCTAGGCTCACCCTGCCTATCCCAGCCAAGGAAGAAGGACATCCAAATGGAAGGAAAACACCGCAGTGCTTTCTGTTTTCTTCTGCAAGAGAAAGCAAGGTTATTTTTGGCCCCTTTCAGTACAAATCAGATTTATTTATTTTTTTGCTTTCTCAAAGCCCTGTGTCTGGCAGGCTTCAGACGGCAGAGTGAAAATTAGAGCTCGAATTTTGAATACCTTTGCATTTTTGCTCGGTGTCAGTTTTGTTTGTCTTCCTCCGCCTGGCTGTCTTCCGTGTCTCTGGATTGTTGACTTCTCCCAAATGCGCTCTCAAGCCAAAGAAAGTAAAACCAAACCCTCATGTTCAAGGATAGGGAGCTTTGGTCAGAGAGAAGGAAAGGGTAGAAGGGAGACCATCCCCTAGCCTGGGTCTGGCTGTGCATTCTCACTTCTCGTCCTTCTACGAACTCTGGGGCTAGAGGTAGACCCTCGATGCAGGACACTGGGAGGCACATCACTGGTGGGACAGGACCAGCATTGAAGACAGGCTTTCGGACCCCAGGATGCCTATTCTCCAGTGCGCACCCTTGCTGGCTTCATGGCTTATAAAATTCTCCAGTGTCCTCTGACACTGGAACCAGGAATATGAGTCTAAGCTTAGCTGCCAAACTGCATTGGTGGGTTAGGAGACCCCAATGAGGCAGGTTTCTTAACCTTTGCAAACCTCAGTTTTTCTGAATCATACAATGGGAATATTGAGCGTGGATTGTCGTTAAATGGGATGATCAATAGGAAGAACTTACATGGCCTGAGATATGTTCAGCCTTGGACAGGTGAGTGTTGGGGGGGGGAGCCCCTGTGCACCTGTGAAAGCCACACTGGTGCTCTCGCCCAATGGCCACCCAATTTTGTTAACTGTGCGTGATATTTAGTGAAAATTGCAAATTAGTTTCAATCATTTTCTTGAAAGATCCTCTGATTTTTATTTTTTCCTTCTCGCCTAGTTGAATCTTCCACTTCAAGCAGTTCAAGATAATGTCACCAGGAAGGATGTGACAAACAGCAGTCAGGAGGAGTTCCCTATTTAATTCCACTCATCATTTTGTCCACGTCCAGTCAGAGTTAGTCATTGGTCAGTGCTAGTTGCGACTCTTTTTCTGTAATAAAACAACATGGGTATGGGTACTGACAAGCACATACATACCACCCGACCTGGAAGACACTGTCTAAATGCCACCTGTCCTCAAATCTAGTTCCTTATAATTTTGACAGAAAACTTCACTGCTTAATCTAGAGGAGGTCCCCATTCCTGCTAACAATAAAGAGTAATTGATATAACGATAAGTACGACCATGAAACAAACACCTGCTACACTCTGGGAAATTTGCTTAAATTATTTCCATCCTTTACCTGAAACATATTCCCAGTTTTAGGAAGTTTAAAGCACAGAGAGAAAGGGTCAGTGTCGTGTCGTTCAGCCAAGACAGAGAAGCAGGGCTGATCATGAAGCCAGACCTGACTATCTGGGCACATATGTTTAACATTTGCAAATATTTGTTGGAAGGCTGCAGACACAGGAGCATGCGCATGTGCGCACACACACACACACACACACACACACACTCCTTCTCTCTCTCTCACACACACACACACACTCACACACATTTGCTTACACTCATGTGCACCCACATTGTTTGTTTATTTTTGTAAGTCACATGTGGCTCCACCTCCAGGCTTTGGTGGCCATAGAGGGGGGCAGGCACTGGGGTCAGGAGTCCCCTGCCCTGAGCTGGCCAGGGAAGAGGATCTCAAAGAGCACAGTGGGAAGTGGCTCCCTGCAGTACCTGGCACCACAGAGACATTCCAATCCTGCAGGCTGTCCTCACCCCACAGAGACCACAGAGGTCCTAGAATTGGTCTGTCTTTGAATATGAACCAATTAATTACCACTGACATAAACGAATAGCTAGCACCTCTTCTCGGGTGCCCTAATAAAATTTTCTCAATTTTCCAGAACTGTAGAAGAGCACGCATAAAGTACTAACTTTTTCTCACACTCACCCCTAATCCCATTAGCTTTGACAGCACTGTGACAGAAGAAACGCACGAATCTGATTCTTCAGGCTTACCCAGGACCATTGCACCAATGCTGGTCATGGGAAAGCGTTTGATGCCAATCATGGGAAAACCTCTCTTTTTGGCCAGTTGAGGCTCCCTGATGTGGCAGCTAATGCCCTGAGGCTAAGAATACCCACAATAAGAAGAGGTATCTGTGCCTGTGTGCCTTGAATAGGGCTTGCTGAGACTCAAGAGTTCTGTTCATTCAATGAAGGGCTCTTTCTCCCAAGATAGTATTTCTCAAAGTTTCCTCTAGAAAATACTGTTCCTGTGATTTGCTAATAAATCAGATTGGAAGAAAATTTAAATGGATGCAGCATTCCTTGGTCAAATAATTATGGAAAATCCTTGAGTAAGTGAAATTAAGTATTGTTTTAACTGCAGAATCTCTCAAAGTCTTTAAAGGGCTAATATGCATTGTGATTAGGGAAACAATAAAATCTTATCTTATAATTACATATTCTTCTTAAATGTGAAGTCCCCCAGCCCCAAACATCCCAAGGAAGAAATAATTATATGAATGTTCACTTTTGCAGGGGGGGAAAACTTCCATAGGGAAGAAGGATTAGCCCCTAGTCCTTTATAACAAAATTTTCCCACAGTGAAGAACTTTCTGGTTAATGTAAATGGCCTCTGCAGATATCTACCTCCTTACTTGCAGCACCCTGTGTGGCTCCTACAGCCCCTGTTGTCCTCTGGTGCTATCTTTAGGTCTCTGCTGTGGCTTCAGATCAGCTGACTGGGAGAGGCCCAAGCTGCTGACCTCATGGGAGGGTGGGCACTCCAGGATTTGAGGAGGAGGCAGAGACTTGGGCATCCTGAACAAGATGGGGAGAAGAGTCACAATAACATGGGGGACATACTCCTCTTCCTTTCCCAGCCTTTCCTTTCTGAATTCAGATTAACCACACTCATCATACTCTGTGAAAGGCTTAGAAAAGAGATTTTTCAAGTGTGAATGCAGGTATTTCTTGGCAGCATGTTTAATCCCAGGCTCTAGGCTCAATTAAATTGTTTGTACCCAACAGGGTCACATTTTGAGAAATGCTTGTGTACGCTGTGAGGAAGTTGTGATGACACATAGCTATTTTCAGGGGACTATGTATACTGATGGCACATGGCTATTTTCAGAGGACTGTGTATGCTGATGGCAAAAGCTATTTTCAGGTGAAGGTATATACTGACGATACATAGCTATTACTGGGTCTAGTGTACACAGTGTGGACTATGGTAACTAGTGCAGGTGTGAGCAGGATGGTTCTCAGTGATTTGGAGATCTAGGGAATCTCCCTAAGTGGGATGTTAGGTTAACTGACAGGCTTTCCTACAATTGTGATCATACTTGGTATCTTAATGCCCAGGCTTTGCACAAACTTGAAGCTACCAACTAAAGTCGACTTTTGAGCCCACACGTATGTTTAGTGAGGCCTGAGGTCCACAGGTTTCTGAGTCTTACATGGAGGTACCATACTGCCACCCATTCAAGGGCACTCTGTGACAAGGGCTCTCTCTCTCTTCTGAGGCAGACAGACAACCCAAGGCAGAGCTGATACAAATTGTAAACAGAAGGAAGAGCAGAATTTCAGGAATATCGACATCTCTCTTTGTAGAGGCTTCTAAAAAACTAAGCCCTGACCGCCTTCCGTCCTTGCTCTCAGGAAGAGCAGAGTAGGGATGTCAAGTCAGAGTCCGGGAGCTTCGCCAAGATGGCAGCTGTGGCTCTCTTGTTGGCTTATGTGATGGGCCAAGGGCTGTGGAGATGCCTTAGGTGGTGACGATGGGGCAGGTGCTGCCTTTGACCCCTGAGAGCAGGCAGGACACTGGAATCCCAGGTGTGTGTTTTATACTCATTTCTAGGTCCTGCCCCAAGATACACTGATGTAATTTCTCTGTGTCGTGGCCAGGACATCAGGGTTTTATAAAGCTCCTAAATGAATCAAATAAAATGAAAGTTTGGAAACCATTGCCCTGGAAGGTCTTCTCGCTCATTCCAACTTACTCTCAAAATAAGCAAAAAAAAATTAAAGTACAGGTTGAACATCCCAAGCCCTAAAATTGAAACCCAAATGCTCCAAAGTGAAGCTTTTTGAGCACTGACATGATGCTACAAGTGAAAGATTCTTCATCATGAAATTTCATTTCATGTACAAAGTTCCTAAAAATAGTGCATAAAATTACTTTCAGTCTGTATGTAAAAGGTGCATAGAAAACATAAATTAATTTTGTACTTATATTTAGATCCCATCCGTTCCTGAGATATCTCATTATATGTATGCAAAAATTCCAAAATAAAAAAAAATTGAAAATCTGAAACATCTCTGGTACTGAGCACTCCAGGTAAAGGACATTCCACTACCTGTGTTTGTGTCCACTCCAGTTGATGGTTATGAAACAAGCTTAAAGTAACAGGGAGCAAGGACACGGGATCCACAGCCTGTTTTATATCACGATGACTCTGAATGCTGCAAAATCCTCCTTAATATGGCCAAGAGGCCATTGTGGGCCACTCTTCTCATATGCCCATTCTAACGAGCAGAAGATTCTATCTTGTGTCAGGAGTTGACTTCAGCCACACAAGTATGAGGCCCACCCAGGAATCGAGTCAGGCTAAATCTGGGCCAAGTTTATTTTTCTTTTCCCTTTGAGTGTGATATCTGGTGGGGAAGACTGTGCGGGAAGTCCTACAGACACACGTAGGCCCCCAGGGTGTGGGGTTCACACTCCATGGAGAAGCCAGCCAGGCTTGACGCCAGACCTCCACGCCTACTCAGCCATGAGGATGTGTGCATTCCCACTGGTCTTTAAGGACAAAGAATTGACTCAGAAAAGAAAAAATGTGTCCAGAAAGGATGCAGGGGCTGGAACCAAAGGGGTGGGGTCTGTGCCAAACTGTCAAAGAAGAGGTAAAATAATGCAGAGTAGAGTGCAACGTAAAGGATACGGAACTGACTTGGCCTTGACTTTGAATGAGACTCCTCACCTCCATGAACTTTAATTTCCTCTTCTTCGCAGTAGAGATTAAGTATTCAGATTCCTTATTGACAGAGTAAGGATTATAGTTACCCCGAGTTGTAATAGATAAAATATTTTACATATGCAGCTATATATGTTGCTATATGTAATTAATATAGGATGCCTTATCACATATATAAATAATAATATCATATATGTTTATCATATTCTATTTATTTTTGCTTTGTGAAGAGCTACAGAGGAAAACAACAACAGGATGAAAGTCAGAAGTTAAACCTGTATGTGACTCTCCCCAACAGAAACTAGTTGGTATGATTACCCCAAATCATGATAAGTCCACTGAATGAGGTTCTTTGTAAATGATAAAATGAGGTGTATTTGTAGCTCCAAATAAAGAAAACCTTTCTAAGAAATACTACTTTGGGGGAAATCAATCTGAACCATAAGAAAGTATGAGAGCACTTTCCCATACTGGAAAAATATTTTTATATAAATATACACATTTATAACATGTTAAAAAACAGATTCCAGCTGTGGGTACAACTGCCTATGTCCTTATTTGGACATGTGTAAGAGAACACATGAAGTACCTATGAAAATGGGATCTGATAAAATGAAAAGCCAAAGAGGTTTTGCCGTTTTATTTTTTGTACTTTGTACTTACTTTGTACTCATGTGGGTTGTTTGCATGTTACAATGTATGCATGTGTGAGAGGGTCTGCATGAATGTGTTTCAATCAGATAAATTGAAGCAATTTCAGTTAAAACACAAAAGAAAACAAAGGCTGGTGGGACCCTGAGCCTTGAGCTTTTCCCAGTGTGTACTGGGCCAGCTCAGCAGACATGGCTGTTTTTCCAGCTGGGAACCATTTCTTCCCCTTGCCCTAAATCCTGGGCAGAGTTTATATTCATCCTGTGGCTGACAGGCCTGGTCCAGAGGAGGAGCATAACCACCGATCACCCCCACCCTGAGACAGATTTTCTTGTATTATATACCAGCATTGGCTGGGTATGTTTGAGAGAATGACCAGGGGGCTGAACAAGTCTTAGAGCAGGGAAGAAACTTAGATGGATGTATATTGAAGTCCAAATGCTCTAAAATTAATTGAATTCAAAGTCAAATGCTGATAAAATTTATGCATAGAAAGCTGGGCTTCTCTGGGTAAATATATACTGATCTTTGGAGGATATCCTGGCCCTGGCTTGTTATAACATGTTGAAAAAGGTGTGTCCACATCCCAAAGAGTGGAACTGGTGAACATGACCTTACTTGGTAAAATCTCTGGGGCAGATGTCAGTAGAGATCTCCAGGTGGGCTCATTCTGGATTATCTGCATGGACCCTAAATTCAATGACAAGTGTAGTGATGAGACATTGTAAAAGACACAGGAGAACAAGAAGACACAGAGGAAGCCATGGGAAGATGGGGGTAAATTGGAACGATGCTGCCACAAGCCCAGGAATACCTGGAGCTCCAGATGCCAGGCAGAATTCCCAGGAGATCCTTCAGGGCAGCACTGAAGTCTTGATTTCAGACATCTGACCTCAAGAGCCGGAAGAATAAATTTCTGTTGTTTCAAGCCACCAAGTTTGGGTCATTGATTATAGCAGTCCAAGGTAGCTCCACCCTGTGGAAGAGGCCAGGCTAGTCTTGGATTGACTTTCTAGAAAAAAAGACTCTGGCCTGCAGGAAGAGGAGGCAGGTTTCCACACCACACCATGATGCCCATCTATAATTACCTTTCCAAGCCCTCTAACATACCCATGGACCCTCATCTTCCCTTTTCCAAAATAGCTTCTCCTAACACTATCTATGGGATGATTTCATTAATTTTTCTGCATGGAACATGTCAAAACTAGTTACTTGGTTGTGTATTTTGTTTCAGATTGTATAGTAACTATCTTCCCCAGGGAAAGTGATCTCCGCAGGGTATAGTCCTGGCAATCTGGCTACCTCTGAATCCAGCCCCTGGAACAGTGCTTGCCATGTGAGACCACTGGAATGGTCTATGTGGAAAGGAGGAAGAGAAGGAAGCCAGACACTAGGCAAGGAAGGCACTGAGAGGAATATGGAGAGACCCCACACTTAGACCTCACCCACACTGAATCCTCAGTCCAAGCATGTGGGTACAGCAAGGGCCAGGGAAGTTGTCACAGAGGTCAGACGTGTTCAGAAGGAAGTGATAAGAAATTGCAAGAAAGGGACAGATAAAATCCCAAGGAAAGAGAGAAGTGCAATAGATGGCCTCCACCAGGAAGCATGTGGACATGTCAGCCCAGAGGGGGCATCCAGGGCATCTTCCATCAGTGACTCCATTTCTTGAATGGAGAAAGAAAGCCTACCCACGCAATGCCCTCTGTGAGAGGCAGTGATAACACTGGAGATTCTTCTCCAGTTGTTGTTGTTGTGATAGATAGTTGTGATAGATGGTTGTGATAGAGACAGCAAGAAAGGCCCAGTGGAAGAGGGCCAGTGGTGGTGCTATGTGTGCTGGGGATAAAAGAGCTCCTTCAAGCAAGGAGCATGCCCAGATGGGTGTCACACCTGCCTCTGAAACCAGTTCTTGCAGCTCCCAGAATTACTTTTCTTCTCCTCTTTCACAGCTTCCCAAAACTCATCTCTACATTGGTAGGTAGTGTTATGCCTTGACTCCTGTCTACTGCAGGTATACATGTTTATAACCCCGTGAGCACATTCATATAATAGGCAGGATTGTTTCCTTTGTATGGATGATAAAATTGAGGCTCAGAATGGTGAAGTGGCCTCAAGACCTAATTCTGAATCTACTGAATTCAAAGCCTGTGTTTTTATCAGGGCCAGAGGGGCTCATGTATTGCAGAGTGCCCTCCTTTGTAGAGCAGTTCATAAGCAGATCTCTCTTTTGACCTGAAAGTGGAATTTCGGAGCATCCGAGTCAGAGGCACTTCACCCCGTGTTATAGAAGAGAAAGCTGAGAATTCCAGAAGCGAAGGGGTCTTCCCCCCCATGAGCTGCGTTTAGGGATGGAGAACACCACTGTTTCATGTTAAAGTTCTTTGCTTGAGTTGCCTTATAATCTGAGTTGTGTCAATACAAAAGTTCAAGGGGAGGGAAGTGGGAACAGGGGGCAGTAGAAACTGGGGTGCAATTTGCTCCAGACCTGATGCCTACTCAGCAAGGCTCTTGCCCAAGGTTGAAATCAGCAGGCAGCAAGGCAGCACATCCATCTCCAAAAGGGCCTTCCAGGGAAAACCGTACTCTCTGGAAGGGGCTGGCTGCATCTGTCTTGTAGGACAATATGCTATTTTCACCAGGAAGCTACCAGGCATAAATATAGATTTCTGAACATTTTTTATGAGCCAACATGATGGCCTCTGGACACCTCTTCACTAAACCATAAAAAGCCCAGACAACCCCTTCCAGAAACTGCATATCCACCTGTGTCACAGAGCTGGGAGCCTGCAGCCACATGGCAGAGGGAGGCAGTTCTCTCAGTGTAGTCTTGGACATGAATGAACATGTCACCAGGGGCCTCTCTGCCTCTCTTGCTGTGACATCTCTCTCCTTTGAACCCTGTAACTGGATCAAATCCTGAGACAGACACCCAGTCCTAACCCTAACCCTGAAGGCTCTGAAGAGGAGTCTATTCTGTGCCTCTCTCAAAGATCCTGGGGGTGCTGACGATGTGTGGCATCCTTGGCTCACAGCTGTGCTGCTCCAATGCCTGCCTCTGTCTTCACAAGACTTTCTTCCCTATGTGTCGCCTCTTCTTATAAGGACATCAGTCACGGGACTTTGTGCCCACTCTAATGACTTCATCTTAACTAATTATATCTGCAAAGACCCTATTTCCAGGCAGCGTCACATGCACAGGTACTGATGTCAGAGCGTGAATATATCTTTTTTAAGAGACACAGATCCATCCACTGTATCATGGCTCACTGGAAAGTTAATCATATTCGTACCCACCCACCCCCCCAAAAGAAAAAGGGCAAGGAAATCTATTTCTGACGAGCTGTCACTCAGCGGCTCCTAGTGGCCTCCTCAGCTTTCCTCCTGCCCCATCCCCCCTTTGACCCGTCAGTCACCTGCAACCTGTCAGTTCTTATTCCTTCAGCATCTGACTTCACCTTTTCCTCTACATTAGGAGCATCATGTCTTGTGGGTTACGCACGAATCCTGCAAGCTTGGAGTTATGATTGCCTCCATTTATAGATAAAGAAACCAGAGAGATAGTGTGCTAGGTTGCAGAGCTGATGAGTGACCAGGATTGCTCATCTAGGTCTAAGACCCAACCTGGCCACTGGTCTCTGGTGGCTGCCCCATCCTCCTGAGGTTCCAGATCTCTCTTTGGCTAGTGGAAACATCCACCCTGCTGTTGTCAGAATATCAAAGACTTGCCTTTGCCATTGTCCCTTTTCAAGCATCATTAATTACTGTTTGTTTACAAGGCCTTTTAGAGTGAACACAATGTTCATTTGATCTCTGTGTCCCCAACCCTAAACCTGCCTCAGGACATGGCAAACACATCCAGTAGGATGTCCATTGAATGAATGAATGAATGAATGCATGCATTACTAATTTCAACAATTCAGTCTGAAGACATGGCTTTTGTTTTTCCTATAATTTTCCAGGTTACATTACAATAAATACAAAAGAGCATGATGGCTTTGTTAGAAGTGACCAAAAAGTCACTTTTTTCAACTTTTAAAAGAAAAGTTAAAATATAAAGATTGCAGAGTCACATTAGTGTATCTAACTCTGGGTTAGCCATCACTAAGCATGTTTCTGTAGGGCTGTATTTCATAAAAGCCTTAAATATTCTAATTTGCTTCTATTTGCATTTGGAACTTCTGAGAAAGTAGATGGTCTTCCAGGTAGGCAGAATTTTTTTTTCAATAAAACAATTTGAGGGTGGGGGGCTTGGGTTGTAGCTCAGTGGTAGAGTGCTTGCCTAGTCTGTGTGAGGCACTGGGTTCGATTCTCAGCACCACATATAAATAAATAAAGGGCCATCAACAACTAATAAAGTATTTAAAAAAAAAGTTTGGGTTTGTTGTTTAGTTTGGGGTTTTGTTTTTGCTTTAGTTTGTCTTTTTGTTCGTTTGTCTTATTTTGTTTTGATCTCCAGGAAGAGCAGCCATGATATAGAGTCAGCATATGCTGGGACATACCATGACCCCTCTCAAGGCTAGAGAGGAGGGGCCTTTCTTCTGACTCTGGAGAGGTCATCAGTGGCCAGCTGGGAGCAGTCTTCTCCTGCCTCTGCTCTCAGCCTCGCACCTAAGACTTCACATTCTTGTTTGCTGTTGATTTTCCCACTCTCCCCGAGTCCCTGTGCGCTCCCCATTTCTGTCCTGAGTCGCAAATGAAGGTGGATGGCCTAAAGCTCCCTGCACCTCATTAACCTCCACATTATCTAGGGGAAATTATGCCAATTATCACACCGGGGCTCAGGACTGAAAAGCCACCAGCTCTGGGCAGGCGGTGATGGATGCTACCAATTTAAGGAAGGGAGGGGCAGCTCCTCTGGTGATGAAAGAGTCATTTGTTTTGCCAAGAGAAGCTTTTGTGCGGCAGACACAAAGTCCAGCTCTCTGGTGAGGAAGCTCTCAAGGCCTTTTCTAATAAATGGCACATTTCAGAATGGGATTCCTTTAAAAAAAATACCGTGTATTGATTAATCTTCTTTTTTTATTGTCTTTACTACAAAGATGTGTAGAGAAAAAAAAACTAAACACATAAAAATGGTCCATGACCCCCCAACCTAGTGATTTCTGTTGACCTTTAGAATCAGTCAAACTGAAAGTCATACATTATAGGTGGGTCTAACAAATCCGAGTTCAATAAGTAACAGAGTTAAAGTCAATGTCTTCCTCCTCCCTCCCCACGCTCAGTCTCTCAACTGCTAATAGGGTTCTGTGATAGAGCCTGAGAGCAGTGCTTCTCAAACTGGCCACCTGGAAGATTGCGGGGCCTCATCCTCCCAGGTTTTGATCCATCGCATCCAAGAGGAGGCCCCCTCATTTACATATTTAACAATTTCTCGCATGACACTAAATCCCAGCTCCACCGCTTTCCAGCTGTGTGAATCTGATCCAGTCAGCTTTTCTTTGCCTCTTTTTTCCTCTTCTGTAAAGGAGAACTAATCATTAGAGGTATTGTGAAGATTAAGTGAATTAAAATCTTTAAAAGAAACTGCATACTGAGAACTATGCAATTTTGCGATCATGAATATTCCAGCCTGAAAATATGTATCCAACTACAATCTATGCTTTTTAATGCTCGCAAAAGGAATAATTTTACATACACTTCAGTACTATGCTTAACTGCGAGAATAATTTTTCATATATTTACATAAAGATATATGTAACCCTGGTGAATTGTGCTTAGGTAGAGATCACAGTGTAGATGCACATTCTGGAGGCTACACACCCAGACCTCTGGAACGAATGATCGTCTCCAGGTACTAGCTAATCTAAGCAGTACCATGAAGGGTATCCTTACATATGTCTGACCCGAAATTTTGTGAGTACATTCACAGTTAGAAAATGAAAGTATAAATATACATCTTGGCAAGGCTATATTCATTTCTAAGTCTACATCTGCCAAAAAACTCTTGATGGGACCTGAAGGTAAGAGAGATTTTCTCCATGGACCTTGCCATCTATGCTTTCAAACTGAGGCTGGGAAAGCAAGCGAACAATCTTCACAGACAAAATCATATGACTCCGTTGAGTGTGAAACTGCCTGTTCAGAGCATAGAGCAAGAAGATGAGCATCCAGGAAGCAAAACAGGCTCTCGGTTCAAGGAGCCCAGTTTGGATCCAGAGAGGGATCCCCTGCAGAAGTATAGCTGTCCTTCGAGATTAATGCAGAAACCAGTAGTGCAAAAGTGAGGGAGGGGTGGGAAGGGCTTCAGGACAAAGAGGTGAATGTGTTTTGCAGATGAACAGTAATTACAGGGTAGAAGGGAATGGAAGGTATTACAGAGAGGAAATTCAGTATGTGCAAGACTTCTGAAGGCTTGAAAGAACATAACACATAACCTGATATGAAATGGGATTCAAGGAGTGTTAGTTGACCAGTTTTGGCCCACAAGGAATATGCAATACCAGAGAAAGCTAGTGCCTGAGGCTCTCTTTGATCCCAATGAAGACAGGCCTGCCTCTTCCTGAATGTGAGATTTCAGGTTCATGAGTCAGTTGCTTAGTGAATTCCTGGTGAATTCACAAAACCAACACACAATTTGCCCTCTTGCCTACAAATACCAGGTTAAGATATAAATACTGAAATAACTTTTCATGGATCCTGACCTTACCTGTAACACCTACATAACTGAGTGCAAGGCCCAGGTTTACAAAAGCAGAAAAGTCATAGCCACTTCCTTCTACAAAGATTCTGTAGGCTATTGGATGGCGAGTGGACATTCCTTTAGCTCCCAATGTCAGTCCAAAAAGGCTGCCGAAACCCAGGCGGCTGAAGCAATATAAACACACAAAGCCATTTATTTATAACTCTCACATTTTGCAAGCTTTTTGCTCAAATATTTCCAAAAATGCATTGGAGAGCACACATCACAAGGGTGCTGTTTCACTGATACAGATTGCAGATGGCTCCAGACAAGGACCATATTGAGACTGCAATTAGGAGACAACATGGTCCACTGTCAGGGAATAAAAGCAACAGATACAATCTTCCAGTTGACCTCCAAAATATTTACAAGCCAACATGTCCTCCAAAGAAGGCAAGGAGGATGTACTTTAAGGTATCCTTTGATTAATGCAATCCATAACCAGTCCACTCGTGACAAAGAAGGTCGTTCCTTGCTGGTCACTACTCACCTTGCTAACTCCACTGCATGCCACACCTTCCCTTCAGCCACCCTTGCAAGTTCCCAAGCACACATTCAAGTGCAACTAAGATGGCTTGAGTCCAAACCCTGCCACTTTCTAGTTACAGACTAAGGAAAATTAGTTAACCACTCCAAGCACCAGGTTCCATAGCATGGTGATAATCTTGAGAGAACTCAGCAATAACCACTTATGGAGAGACCCAGCTCAGAGCCCTAAGCATGAGCATTTTCCCAGTACCCTCAATGACACTGAAAAAATAATGACCTTCACATGTGGATCTTTCTGATCCCCCTTTATTTTTGGATGGCGTAGAAGTCAGTTGCTTAACTATGAGTTCCATTGATGATCCGACAGGTGTTTTAATGAGAGGTAGTCAGGGAAAATAAAGCGACTGAATTAGTCAAGATATTTTTTTTTCTTTTACTAATTTAGGCTACACCTAACTTGAGCAGGCTTAAGGGAAAATGCAGGTGGTATGTCAGGAATATTGATGTTTTTGAAATGATGGGATGGGAATTGCAATGGAGCCCAGGAAGGGTCTGGAAACCAGGACTGAAGTCATAAATAAGCCTGACAGTTGACTGACTCCATTTTCTGTCCCTACTTCCTCCCATGTGCTTGATACATTGTTTTTTCTATCTCTTTGCAGCATTTCTCTGCTCTCAATTCCCATGGTAGAATAGGTAGCCCCCACAACAACTGTTAGAAGCCAAGACTTTCGATACTTAGAATGTGATTCTTCAGCATGAGTACACACTTTCTGTAATCAGTACTGCATGGTGGGAAGAATCATAGAGCTTAAACATCGCTATGGGTGCTCTCCTGCATCATGGCTGTCAGGCGGGAGGAGACTATGTTATAAAGGAAAATTGATCATTTTGGGGAAGGAGGAAAATAAAAGAGGTTTAGGAAGAAGCAGTGGAATAAAATTGCTCAGATCCCACTCTCTACAGAGCACCCTTGAAGACTCAGACGTATCCATCTAACTTCGGAGAAGTAAAAATTTTATCTATTTTATATGAGAAAGTTGGACTCAATGGTTTGCAACCTTGGCCTCTTATTTGATTGACATGGGAAGCTTTCAAAACGCTCAATATCCAGCCAACACCTCCAGATCAAATAAATCTGAATCTCTAGCTGTGGGATCCTGTTATGAATATTTTTTTAAAGTTCTTTAGATTATTCCAATCTTCAACTAAATTTCATTATCTTTGGACAAGATCAGTGATTCTCAAATGAATCGCCTAGGTTTGTTTAAAATAAAGATTGTGATTTAATAGGTTCAAGGTTGGGCATGGGATTCTCATTGCTCACAAACTCATAGGTGCCAATGCTGCTGATCTAGAGGTTACACTCTAACCAGCAAAGCAACAAGTCATCCGAGTCCTAGACTAGTTTCAAGATGTAATGAAGAGGAATATTTACTCCATGAATATTTGTTTTTTATATCAGACCTTGTACTAAATGCCAAGACACAGAGGTTAATAAATTTCTGCCAGAGAGGGTTAACATGTGGTCCACAGGGCCTGAAAGAGAGAAGTTGGACAAAGTACTCTGTGTACACTATTTTTTCTAAGTTGTTTGGAAGTCTGTTTATCCAGGATTTTTGTTTGTTTTGTTTTGTTTCTGTTTTTAAGATAACATTCTTACTGAAAAAGCAGCTGGCTTTCCTGACAGAAGAAAAGTTGGCTCAAGGCTGAGGCTCAGGCAGTTTGGCAATGAAAGAACAGAGGCATCAACACCTAGCAATTTAGGGTATTATGTGAAAAACACATGGAATCTATGATGGGAAGAACAGTTCGGCTTTAAGCACAAAGGACAACATAGAACCTATAACTGGGAAAAAGGAAACATCTTTATAATGACAAATAGATACATAGATGATGGAGAGAGAGATGATAGAAAGAATACATGATGGCTAGAAAATGGATGGATGGATGGATGGATGGATGGATGGATGGATGGACAGAAAGAGATACACATGAAAAACTCTTTGTTTTACAGTGGATTTAATGATTAATGAGCCAAAACCTATTCTAAGAGATTATGGACCTGTTTTGGGATATGGATGGAATTACCTAATAACATCAGAACCAAAGCTCTTTCAATGTTTATGGTGTAAGTCGGCTTACATCTCCTTAAGCTATATTCTACATCAGAAAGCAAGGGAAGCATCCATGGATATGATGCCTGGCTTTTGTGTCACAAAGTATGCATCCACATAATACAGGGTGAAAGACCTTAGTCAAAGGCCAGATTTTCATTCATCAAATGTTTCCTCGGTACCAAATGTGCCAGGGATTGAATTTAATCAATTTTTCCACATTACAATTTTGGAGACATTTATGTATGTGCTATGATCTATTGATGACAAGTTCAAAGTGTTTTATATACAAGGTTACATTTTATACTCACCATCAGCTGTGGAATAGGAGTTAGGATGTGATGTTGGTCTAGGTGATAATGACAGTAGTGGTGGTGATGATGGAGAGAGTGGTAGTGTGGGGACATACTTTTAATTTAAGAATATTTTACAGTAGGTTCTAAAATGTCAAGAGACTACAAAAGTCCCACCCTGGTAAGTTCTTGCCACGCTGGGGCAAGAACTCAGATGCTCATTCTCCAACTTTGGCTTCCCGTCCCTTCCCTCATGCTAAGCAACCAGAATATTTGCCAGTTTCTAAAGTTTAGTTTGGGATGGACCATGATAAATGTGTAAAAAGATACACTAAAAACTCAGGACCCACAAAACCCCATGGCTTCATAACTATGGGAGAGAGAGCTTCAAAATGGCAACTCTTAAAGTTTCACCAATTTCTCAGTTCTATCTTGCATTCTTCTCTCCTGGCAAGAAGACTGGAACAAAAATTGGTCATAAAGGAAATGTTTTCCTCTGCCTCACAGATGCATTTCTGTGTCAACGTTAAACTTCTACTTTTATAGCTAATTCACATAAAAAGAGAATATTTAGACAGGTACTTCACACAAGTATGGTTGACTTTGGAAGTCAGAGGATTATAACTTCCCCCAAGAAAATGTCATGCTTTTCAGACAGCTTCAGTGTCACCACGGGTCTTGCAGCATCCCATCTGGTCACACTCCAGTCCCACTTCACACTGAAGCCAGAGTGAGTCTACTTCAAAATGCAAACGTGATTACCTTTCTGTAGAAGAAAATCCTCAATGCTTCCCCATCTCCGCCATCGTCTGTAGAAGAGAGCTCAGGTCCCTTGGCTGTGCAGAATCCATTGCCTCCTGTGACTTGACCACTGTTGGTTGACCACTCCAGCCCTGCTTTCCCTCCCTCCATTAGGCTTCCATGTGTGCTTTGGCAAAAGCAGATCCCAGGTAGCTGTAGTCCCTCAAAGAGACCTTTCAGAGTGATGCTTCTAGGCTTTGATTATGCTGGTTCCTCAAAAGAAGGCTGCCCCTGCCTTCTTCACCCAACATCCTTTTAGGTCATCCTCCAAAGTACAGCAGGAAAGACACTTTATACTACTTCTATCATAATATGCAACAACATGTAAGTTTTTTAAAGCAAAACCCAATATTCATTATCATGATCATCATCCCCACCATCATTCCAAATAATCATTGAGGACCTGCTAGGTTCTAGCCACCATGCTCATCATTTTATATATATTATTACTTTTCACAGCCATGAAATCTCTATGAGATTAAGTAAATTCACTAAACAACAAAAACAAAAAAAAAACATGCTCCCCAATTTAACAATACCTAGATAATAACCCCAGCAATAATTTGTAGCTCAATAATTTATAAAGCTAAATTGATAATAATTTGTTCATTCATTTTTTGAAAGAGGCTTTCTTTTAGAGAAGTTTTAAATTTACTAAGAAGTCAAGAAGCTAGCACAGTATTTCTGTAGACACCACAATTCTTCCTATTATTAAAATCCTGCTTTAGTATCCTATGTTGGTAACAAATAATGAACCATCATTCATACATGAGTATGTACTAAAGTCCAGAGCTTACTCAGATTTTCTTAGGTTTAACCTTTTTCTGCTCTGGGATCCCACCCAGGATAGCATTCAGTTAGAATGGGTCCTCAGGTTCCTCTTGAAAATTTGTCATGTTTTCTTTATTTTAGAAAACTTGACAGGTATGAGAAGTCAGTCAGATGTTTTGGGTGACCCACTATTGGAATTTGATGTGTTTCTCATGATTGGATGAGAGTTATGTGTTAGGGCGGAAGAACAAGAAAGGTAATGTATCATTGCCATCAGAGGGTATCAAGAGTACCTACTATAAATATAATTTATGACTGTGTATATTGACCTTGCTCATATGGCTCAGATAGTAATTTTCTACTGAAAAATTACTCTCCCCCTCCCCTTTTCATACTGTAGTCCTTGGAAGGAAATCACCATGCATACTCCAAATTTAAGGAGTCCCAAATTATGTTTCTCCTCCTTGAGGACAGAGTATCCAGATAAGTTACTATATTTGGAATTCTCTTAGATGGAGATTTGTGTCTTCTTCTCCTTTTATTAATTCAGTCAATCATTTATTTACATAAGAATGAACTTACGCATACTTTGAGTTTTTATCCAATACTAGTGAAATGTGTTAGTCAAACTGTTCCAGTTTTGGCCATTGGGAGCCCTTTCAATGGACTCCTATAGTCCTTTGGCAAAATCCCATTATTAATATGAGCAAATAATTATTCTATGTTTGGGCACTTTTACTTTCTGCCCAAGACATATCTTGCACATTTCCTGCCCCTAGCCTAAGGGTGTCATTTCTTCAAGAAGTCCTGGTTTCTTTTATTGGAGAATGGTATTAGCAACCAGCATCTGGTACCAGATGTGCTTACTACTATTATTGTTCTGGAGTACCATTTCTTTGAGTCATTCTCAGTTGACTGACTGAGCAAAACAAACAAATAAACAAAAATACATGTATGAGTGTGCATGTGTGCATGTGTGTGCATGTGTGCGTGTGTGTGTGTGTGTATATATATATATATATACATATATATATATATATATATATATATATATATAAAACCATGCCCAAACACATAACTACAAATGTTTTCATCTGTAACTATCCATATCAAGATAACCATGAGTTTATACTGATGTCTCTAATAGCCTCCTTGTATTCTTATCTGTAAATTTCCATTTCAACAGTATGAAACCTGACTCCTACCATCTGCCATCCATGTGCTTAACTCCAGTATGAATGCATAATGGTATCAAAATTGTTAAACCATACCCCTGTATGAGGTATCAACTTGAGTGCAGTGTTGATGCGTGTAGCTCGTTTCACCCTAAATCTTACAGACAACTCCTCTCCAAAGTTACTTAGGTCAGTACCTTTCCCTTCTGTCCCCTTCCTGAAGCTGCTTTATGCATTTGCTGTACAGTTGCACTTACTTGTCATAGTCTGTCTTCCTTCCTGGAATTCCCTTGATTTCCAAAATGATTTCTTATGTGCATACATTGCATACATTAAGGTTCATTCTTTGTGCAGTACAGTTCTACGATTCATTCATTTTTCATTATCTATTTATTTCCCACCCATTTGTTGTTTACAACACTCCTGCTTCACACATCCAGAAATAAGTTGAATGAACTAACATTTAGAAAATGACTCTCACATACCAAAGTCAACTAGAAAGATCAGAATATACAAAGAGGAAAGGAAAAGAAAATCCAATCAGAGCAAATCATCAGACAATCATTAATTAAGAATTGAAGGTAGTTCCAAGACCCCTGGCAGCCACACTGATAAAAAGAAGCATAGTGTCATCATGGGGCAGATTATGCTTTTCTGCAGCTAAATGTCCAGGGACAGTTATAAGAACCCTGTAGAAGGATTTGAGGGGACCAAGGCTCACTGCCTTTGATTCTGTACATAGACTTCCTAATGGAAGGTGTTCAGGTTTGACCCTGAAGTCCAGAGGAAATTGTAGTTTAAATTCCTTGTGGTTGTCCTAGAAATACTTCCCCCAGATCTCATGTGGAGACATGTCTCATGTGGAGACTTGAGCCTTTGACACTCACTCCCAGCACTGGGGATGGACCCTTATCTTCAACACCACCCTGAGGAACACTGGAATATTTACATGACATTTATGTTTACAACATACTCCCGCCTGTTCTCATTCTCAGGGCAGCTTGGGAAGTCTGTTACCAGGTAGCTGGTCATCTCTAAGCATGCACCCTAAGCAAATAAAAGGTCAGAAAGGACTTTAGTTGCTGGTGACACACAGTGAGGATGAGGGACTCACTCCAGAACACTGCTTCCTTCCTCCCTCTCTCAGAGTGACCCTTGCCACTTCCATCCCTTGAGTATCTGGAGGACAGTGCTCCACTATGGAATCAACCTGAAGCTATTCATACGAACTTCCTCATTTCTAAATACTATGAGGATCCATATTCAAGGATTTGAGATTTCAATATAGATATGATAATTTTCCAAAAGTGTCAAAGGTCCAGACATTCTTTCAAAAGTGGCAAAGTAGTCTTTGGCCTTCATTGGTAAAGTAAGTCGATGGTTTGTGTTTCTTTCCCAATTCATTCTTAGGTATCAGTGTTTTCTCATATCCAACATTGTTTTTAAAATATCTAATAACTAAAAAGAAAAGAACAAAAGCTTCTGACCAGTCATAGCAGGTAGAGTTCACCTGTCCCCTATATATTTGCATTTCCTTACCCATTTTTTTTCACTCCTATATGACATGGAATTCAAATGTCTGTAATGACTTGATATCCAGGTGCACAGCACATTAGAATCAGCAACAGAGAGAATACGAAAGTGGGCAATGAAAGAACTACAAGTTGAGGATTTAAAACAGAAAACTATCCAGGGACAGTTCAAATCAAAATGACACAGAACCTGACACATTAATTCATTTAAGCAGAGTGGCATAGCCTGTGCTCCTAAAGATGTTTTCAGATTTTTGTTTTTTAATCGAAATAATGTTCTGTATGTTCTACTTGAAATGATGGCATTGTATTTTTCATGTGTTTGCTTACTTTCATAATATTTTTCATTCCAAATGATAAAAATAAGAAGATACTTTGGTGTTTATTGTGGGAAAATGTTAGATCTCTGGAAACATTAGCCCAGTATAACTCATTAAGTCTCTCAGCATTTACTGTGTAAAAATTGTACATCAGGAACTGGGAATAGAGAAATAAATAATATCGATCCCTGTCTTCAGGAAGCTCAACATCTAATTTAAGAATCTGTCTCCAGGGATCTGGATTGCTGAGGTTTTTATGGCATAAAAGGCTACTGGTTAAATCCTTCCTGTTCTATGAGTCTTTCAGGACTCCTAGAGGTAAGAGTCATTGAATCAAAGCCTTAAAGTTTGAGAAGAAGCAACAGGATTCACATATTAAGGAAGGAAGGAAGGAGAAAACCCTGATACCCTGCTGAATTTGGGCAGATAAAAAAAAATCTTATTCAAAAACTTACACTCTGTGGATTCATGTAAACTCAGCCAAAGGTGATAAAGAGGGCAATTTTACAGACGCTATCTTTTCCATGATCAATAATCATGTTTCTCAGCTTTCCATCACCATAATGAAAAACTTGAGATAATTAACTTATAAAGAGAAAATTGTGACTCAAAGTTTTGGGGGGTTCCAGTGAAAGGTTAGATGGATCCATTGCACTGAGTTTGCAGTAGGCATGCTGACTGACCACCGTGGGGAAAACACAGCAGAGCAAACTGCTCACAGAGAGAAGGAAAAGACAGGAAGAAGTGAGGGTCTCAGAATTCATTTGAGGTCATACCTCTGAAGACCTAAGGCCCCACCTCCCAATGGCACCACCTCTCAGACCAAGCCTTTAACACATGGACAAAGGAGAGCTAAGATCCAAACTGTAGTAATAACCTGGTGATATTTGTTTGTTTCCAGTTTCGTGGAGTAGAAACGTGAAGCCTCAAGAGTCTTATCACCCCAGCCAAGCCTGAGGCCTGGAGAGAAGTAAGAGGGGGTGGCGGGTGTGAGTACAGGCTTGTCTCATTTGGCAAGAAATCCTAGGCCCCCTCCACTATACTACGTTGTGTCCAACCTCAGGAGGTCAGACTGTTCAGAGAAGGGTCTATAAAAACAAGCCTAAGAAAAAGTAAAGGAAGGAAGGAAGAGATGGATGGATGAATAGAAGGAGACAGTAAAAGAGGTAGCAAGGGGAGAGAAAGGGAAGGAAGAGTAGGGAGAGATGGAAAATAAAGGAAAAGGAAGAGAGGAGAAGAGAATGGAAGGGAAGGGAAGGGATAGCATCCTTGGGATTCCCTTTCCAGGGGAGACATGTGACCGATTTCATTCTTCCTTGACCATGTTTCTAATACGTCCCCGTGTTACGTGGTCACTCTGTAAGTCAGCGTTGTGCAACATTGCAATCGGGCAACTTGAGGAGAGTTTAATAAAATGAATATTTAATAATGATATAACCCCATGGAGGAAACCCCAGAGGCACAGTGTAGCAACCAGGGTTAGCAAGAGGGGAAACAGCAGTTGGGAAGCAGAGAGAGGAAGCAGAGAGTGGAGGGTCTCCTGACAGAGCTGGGAACTTCCTTCCAGGGAATGAAGTCATCTCATGGCCACCCACAGAGAGAGAAGCAGAAATATGAGTACCACAATTTCCTTTCTCCCTTCAATACCATGATGATTTCCCCATTGGCTAAACCCAACTGGAAGCAAGAAGGTAAGAAAACTCCTTGTGTAGACCCTTTTATGGGGTCAGGAACAGAGAAGAGTGAACATGGAAGAGTGTATCTGGAGAGATAAACCGAACCTATCCATCCAGTCTCAGTCATCATCAATCATTCCAACATGGAACCAACTTAGCTGACTGCGGAAAGACCAGGAAGCAATTCATGACTCTTCTCAGCATAGCTCTCAGGGAAACTTAAATTAATTAACTTGACCTGTCCTGCATATTGAGACACATCTGCTGTCCTTGGCTCAATCCAAGCCTGGACTTGGTTCCCTATTCTTTGGATGCTTTGTTCATTTCAATGTCAGTGTTATACTGTATCAGTTTTTGAAAGGTGACCTTGACCTTCGTGAACCTTTAGTTGGCTAGAACCATAGTATATATATGGCTTTGTGGGTTTGAAATATCCAGAGACAGTATTGTTCTCAGGTAACAAGCAATGGATTTTTGTGTTAGTCAGTTTTGTGTCTCCTGTCACCAAAATACCTTAAAATAACAACTTAGAGGAAAAGTGTATTTTGGTTCATAATTTTAGTTTCAGTCCGTGGCCAACCAACTCTGTTGATTTGGGCCTAAGGTGAGGCACACCAACTGGGCAGAGGAGAACTGCTCTGCTCATGGCAGCCAGGGAGCAGAGAGTGAGGGACAAGGTCATTCTCCTAGGGACCCACCTCTTCCAACCATGTCCTATCTGCCTACCTTCCACCCAGATAGTCCATTCAAACTAGAATGGAATGATTAGGGTACTCTTAAGCTAATTGCTGCACCTCTAAATGTTCCTGCATTAATATGGGATCTTTTAGGAATACATCATATCCAAACCGTAGCATTCCACCCCTGACTCCCCCCAAACCCCATCTCCATGTCACAATGCAAAATGCACTTGGCTCATCTCTAGAAATTACCATGGTCTTAACACTGCCCAAAAGTTCAACTTCAAAGTCTCCTCAAAGACTCAAGGGATATTTTGAATGTGAGCCCCTGTAAAACTCAAAAGCAAGTTACATGTGTCCAATATACAATGGCACAGAATAGATATCCCCTTTCCAAAACAGAGGAATAGAGGCATAGAATGGGACCAAAACAAGAGAGAATCCCAGTTGAACAAACAAGTCTGGTAGCTCCATATCTGGCATCTGGGGCACATGGTGGAGAGATGTGGTCTCCAAAGGGCTTGGGAAATCCTGCCCCCTTGGTCTTCCCCATTGCAGTGTTCATGACCACTATCTTAGCCTAGTTCTTTCTGCAGTTAGCAGTTTACCTTGGCAGACAATCTACGCCACTGGCATCTCTTAATTACTGGGGTCTCCTTTCCCTCTTCGGCTTTCCCTTCACAGCTTCATACATCACCCTCTCGGGGACATCCTATGATGGTTCTGACCTGGCTACACTTTGCCTCCTCTCCTAGGCCCTCTTATGAAATCTCTGTAGAATCCTCTATGACCCCTAATTCCAACATCCTGCATTCCTCAAGAACCAGTACCACATGGATGGTGTCCAGGTCTACTTCCAGCTCAAGCAGTACATGGGACTTCTGGGATCAAGGCTGAGTGGCCTTTGAAGTACAAGCAGAGGGACCCAGTGAAACAACTCCCTGGGGCCCCCTGTGCAACTAGGGTGCCCTCATGATCTCCTCTCAGTTTCCTGTTCTAAACCCTGGAGTCTGCAAGGGGTGCAGTCATGCAAATTTCTAAAATGCCATCAAGCCATCTTTCCTATTGTCTCTGTGCAAGGTACTTAATTTCTCCTTTCTGGTGGTAATCTCTTTAAATTCCACAACTTTCTTGGCCCCTATTTTACAGGCACTTTTCTGGCCATACTCAAGTTTTCAGATCTTTTATTTCTGCTTTCTACTCCTGATTCTCACAGTGAACTTGGTTAAGAGTTGCCAGCAAAACCCACGTCACTGTCTGAATGCCATGCTGCCTTGAGATTTCCTCCACCAGATTAATTATTTCATCATTTTAAAATTCAGCCTCATACAAAATCCAGGACATGGGCGAAATGTAGACAACTTCTTTGCCAGAATGTACCACTGTGTCCTCTACTGCAATTCCCAACAGAGTTCTCATTTCCCTCAGAAACGGTGTAGATTTTGGACTTCTGAGCTCCCACTGGATTCACTCATTAAGCTCTGCTTACAGAAGTCAACAGCTTCTCTTGCCTGCATTTCCAAACTTTTCCTAACTCCTCCTGCAAATCAGTTCCAAAAACTTCTGAAACACGTGGTCAGGTTAGTCACAGCTATGGCCCCCATTCTGGTGCCAATTTCTGTGTTAGTCAGCTTTTTATGGCTGTGACCAAAATATCTGACAAGACTGACTTAGAGGAGGAAAAGTTTATTTTGGCTCATGATTTCAGAGGGTCAGTCCATGGTCAGCCAACACCACTGCTCTCGGCCAGAGGATGAGGCAGAGCATCATGGCAGAAGGGCATGGTGGACGGTTGCTGCTCTGCTCAAGGCAATCAGGGAGCAGAGAGAGAGGGAAAGGGACCACAAGGAAAATAAACTCTTCCAGGGCACATTCTCATGATGTACCTCCTCCTGCCTATGGTTACCACCTAGTTAATCTATTCAAACTAGGATGGACTGATTAGGCTATAGCACTCGTAATCTAATAATTGCATGTCTGAATATTTCTGTGTTAACTGAGAAGCTTTGGGGGAACACCTCATATCCAACCATAACAGCGTGGTTTTAAGAAATCTCCATATCTTATGAATTGGATCTTACATAAATCATATGTTTACCAGAGGCTCAGATTTCATCAATGTGAAATGGTAATGGTAAATTTCTTTCTCATGATGGTAATTTTGACTGGCTAAAGGTAAAAAGAAAAAAAAATTGATACTGTGTTGCATGATTCACAAGAGGGCAATGATTTCTTTTACTTAGTTACTATTTTCTGTTAAGGCATCACAGAGATCAAGAGGTCAAGCTCTGGTTCAGAAACAAGGTTTGGAAACTGGACTCCGGAACTTCCTAGCTGAGTGACAATGAGCAAATATTACAATCTTGCCGCAGTCCGGTTAAAGTCCTTGCTGCGCCATGACGGGCTCGCACAAGTGGCAGCCGCCTTGCAGATTCATGAACCCTCGGTAATGAAAAGTATTCAGTAATAGCCTTTTGCTGCAACTTTTTTCCTGATAATCCTTCCTCCTCTGAACTTTCTTCTTTCTGACTAGAGTTCCTGGGCTTCCATCAACACATGCCCTAACTATTCTTGGTTCCACTGGGGTGCCTCCTTTTTTCAACAATTTACTTAACACCCCTTCCATGTTTTCATCACAAAGACAATACAACATTTCAAGACAAAACAAGACACAAACATACTGTATCAATCTTCTCCATTTTCTCAAAATGGCCATTTTTCCTCTCGCCCTATCTGCCTAGGGACGAGCAGATTTGCTCCCGTACTATCTATGGACGGGCAGCTTTTTTTTTCATCACTTACCCCCGAGTGTCCCGGGGCTCCTGGTAAGGGCCACCATCTGCCGCAGTCCAGCTGCAGCAAATTAACCGGGGGTGACCAGCAACTTGTGTAGATTGATACAGCAGGAGTGGGAGCCGTTTATTGTAGGACAGGAGGGGTATATATACATTCCACACAGCTTATCTTAATTAACATAAACTAGATACAGCAGCCAACCAATAAGGAATCTCCACACTTAATGGCTCCCTGGTGTTGCTTCACAAACCACTCCCTCTGGCAAAATGCCAGGCGCCATCTTGACTTGTTTACAGACCCTAACATAATCTTTCTGAATTCAGTTTTCTCATCTATAAAATGGGAATCACCAAAGCACCTCCCTCAGAGGCTGTTTCTGTTTCAGGATATTTAATAAGGTTAACCATGGGTTTGTATTATTATTATTGCACTTTCATGGGTGTAATGAATGCCTTCTAAGCAGTGGACAAGGACAAGTCCATAAAGTTATCCATCCACTTACATTAAGCACTTATCTTATCAGGCTCTAAGATTTATGAATTATCTGGAGACAGATATCAACAGGCATTCCTGCTTCTCCTGAGACCATAGCTGTAAACAATATTAAACTCCCAAGCACAGCTCCCTCCAAACATCCCTTCTGAATGTTGTTTGCCCAAAATTCAGAGACCTTTACTTTAGTCTTGTGATTTTTTTTTTAACGTAGGCTGATTAAAATTACTAGTCCAGGAATCACAGAGTTGGAACATCCTCCAATTCTGCCACTAACTTGCTGATTGACTCTGTGAGTTACTTAATTTGTATGTGTTTCTTCAAACTTCCCTGAGATAGGAAGGGAGGGAGATAGGGAGGGAAAGGAGGAAGGAAGGAAGGAGGGAAGGAGGGAAGGAAGGAAGGAAGGGGGAGGGAAGGAGGGAAGGAGGGAAGGAGGGAAGGAGGAAGGGAGGGAGGAAGGAAGGAAGGAAGGAGGAAGGAAGGAAGGAGGGAAGGAGGGAAGGAAGGAAGGAAGGAAGGAAGGAAGGAAGGAAGGGGGAGGGAAGGAAGAAAGGGGGAGGAGGAAGGAAAGAAGGGAGGGAGAAAGGGAGAGAGAGAGGAATAAGAAAAGAGAGGGAGGCAGAACACTCTCATTCTGAACACTAAATGTTTCAACCATTCTTTGAAAGCAAATTCATTTGCAGCCAACTTGACTTCCTCGCTTACATGAATACATGTTCAACATGCTTGAAAGAAAACAAAATTACCCACCACCTACTATGTGCCTGACACCAGATGTATTTTTAATAAATTCTGAGTACTTTCTGGAAGAAGGAATGTTTTCCATAATCAGTTCCCCAAATCAAGCACACACATCTGTCTCTAGCCGAGTGGAAGTAACTAACATGAATATCACCTTTTTTAAATTCTGAAATGAACCTAAAGGTGCCCCGAATCCCACATGGAATCACATTGCTGAGCTTTGATTCATACTTAATTTCCTAAAATGGGAAGAGAGGACTAGTTGAATGAAGAGCTACAGTATCAAGGGTGACACATAGATCTTGGCTAAAGGGCCTCTCTTTTTTTTTTCCAGTTATTAGAGTCAATGCCAGCACAGGAAGGGAGCAGCAGGGGCCAGCATTGTTTCCCCCCCTAAGAAAGCCAGGGGAATGAGCTGCAGATAAGAGGCACCCAAGTGTTTGGGCTTTGGGAAATGGAAATAGAATTGCTATCTCCATGTCAGTCTGATCTGAGAAGCATGCCAATTCTTCCCCCTGCCCCTGTCTGTGAATCCTGATTGTGGCCAGACTGAGATCTATCTATCAGTTCTGAAAGCTCTTTGCAAGAAAGGTTTTATTGTGAGGGGTGGGGGGGAGAGCTGGCCTTATTTTACCAGTGGAAGGCTATTATCTTCCAACAGCTGTTTATAGTTAGCTTCAGCCCATATTTAAAGCCTGAAAGCTGGAGCCTTATTTAGTGCTGCCTGTGGATCTGTGGTGAATAGAGTCAGGCTTAACTCTTTCCTTCCCGTGCAGTCAGTGACTTCTGTCAGGTTCTGGGGGATCAGCAAACCAAGAGGGTGGGATAGGTGGAGGGCTGTAGCATGCAGGTAGGGCTCAGAGAATCTTCTAATTACTGGGGTGTTGATTACCTATTAGGAATGCATTGAACACTCCTATACACTATCTCAGTTCATTGTGGGATGGGCAATCTGACGTTGAGATGCTTCTGCCCACTTCACAGGATAGGAAGAGGAGGCTCGGGAGATAAATGCCAGTATTCAAATCAAGAAGAATCCCACTGCAGAGTCAGAGCTCCTATTCCACAGAAAATGCTGGATTATGCTTCCCATTACAGAAACACTGACTTACACCTGCTCTGTGCCCTGCCCTGAACTGGCTTATCTGTTGTGGATGGAGGTCCTCCTGCCCAGAAGGCTCTCTGGCTGGCCAGAAAGATGAGCAAAGAAGAGGTGAACACCGATGAGGGAGGAAGGCAGGCAGTGAGCATTACAGCAACTTCTTACTCCATCCAGGTGAAGCAGTAGGTCTGAACCAGAGGAACGTGGTGGGGGAAGCAGAATTTACCTAAAAGGAACCCATTCTAAGAAAAGAAAAAAAAACACAGTTGCTGACATACATGCATCCTACCTGCTTCACACATACCCACCAAGACGCTGAATCTGAGAATAGATTCAGAGGGGGCTTTGAGGGCTGGGCAGAACCAAAATTCCAAGAGCGCTTCAGTTGCCCTTCCACAAGCTTAGACTTGACTCCAGGGGCCATAAGCACCATGGTGATGAGATCTGCCATTTAAAAAGGCTCCCCTTGCTGCTGTGAGACCAATGCTTTGGAGCGGGTAAGAGAAGGTGATCAAGGTGAGGATACTCTATACCCATCCTAGAAAAGAGAAGTGGCCAGAGTTGTGGAATTGGGCAGAGGGGACTGGATTCAAGACAAGGGATGCAGAAGAACAAGTACAAAGGCCGTTCAGTTTATTTGCTTCTATCAGGACTAAACAGAGGTTAACTTTCCAGCAGGAAGTTGGAAGGAACATTGCTGAAACCACTAACTCAACCCCAAATGACATACATTCCTGAGGGTTGCAGCCCTAACCGGTGGGGGTGGGGCAGCAGGGAGGCTGCACACACACAGGCGCACACACGCACGCACTTTCATTTTCTCAGCACGTCTGGAACTTTTGTTCTCCCTTTGTTTGACTCCGGCATCTTTCCTGATGACAAAGAAAACCAAAGATTTTGAAATCCATTGTCGGAGCACAAAGAGAGGTGGAGTTAAGAGGGTGGTGTGGGGAAAAGTTGGCCGACTCCAAACTTTCTTCTCCGCCTTGGTACCCAACAATTCACAGTGGGAGAGAGAGTGGCTTGCCAAAGGGCTCTGTGTGACTGGGCTAAAGGAGAAGAATATGTAAAGTTCAAGATGAAAAGACGGCTCTCCCTGCTGCAAACAGAGCCGTGAGCTCACGGAGCTTGGGAAAGGAGACTTCACAAAGAAAAGTGCTTATTTGCAAATACTCCCAGGACCTCTGGCAAAAGGAATTCCTGGACACAGTCCTTCTCCATTGAGCTGTTAGGGATCTGGGCTTAATTACCACTCGCCAGGCTCCCTGCTGCAGCCAATCCATGGGGCCATCCGCAAGTCAGCCCACAGAGGTCTGGGGTAGAGATTTTGCCACCTTAATTCCAATGTTCAACCAAGTTAAAGTTTAGAACTGCTAAGCTGGAACCTTACTTATCCTTCTACTCTAAATCCCTCATTTTTAAGGCCCCATAAGAAACTCAAGACCACCAGGGAGACAGCAGCATTGTCGCCTGGGGTGGGCAGCAATCCATGAGCAAGTGTTCCTCTCACGCTAGGAGGAAAGTGTCCAAGATCCTGACTGTTACACATGAGAAGATGTGCCCTGGCCTGGCCTGGAGGATTACTGCCATTCCCACCAGACTGGCTTCTCCTGGGCAAACGAGCTAAGGCCACGTCCAGATCTGCCACCTTAACTCCTATTATTTGACGACAAAACAAAATATTTAAAACAAAAACAAACAACAACAAAAAAAAGCATTTTAAACAAAATAAGGCAAACCCTTCCTGAAAAGAAATTATGTTACTCAGGGAACCTTTAAAGAAACAGAAAATATATATTCTTCATATACATATGCCTATACCCATTCACAGTCCAAATAACAATTTTTCAACTTTATGATGGTACATTAAGTAATTCACATTCAGTGGATTACCATACTTCAAATTGTGAATTCTGATCTTGTCCCAAGCTAGGAATGTGCAGTATGAGACTCTCTCACAAGACTGGGTAGTAGCAGTAAGTCACAGCCCCAGTCAGCCACACAACCACGAGACTAAATGACTCTCTACAGCATCTTGTGTAACTGTTGAGCTATGATATTTTGTAAGTTTGAAGTATTGCATGAATTTTAAGTTTACGATATTTTCAACTGACAGTGGTTTTTTAATATGCAACTCTGTCATAACTCAAGGCACATTTGTATCTATACGGATGCATGTGTACATACATGTATATGTATATATACATATATTACATGTTTAATATATTACATATGTGAGTAGATGTACACACAAAAATATAAATTATTTTTAGAGCAATTCATCTTAAGGAAATGGATCATGAGATTGCAAGGGCTGAAAAGTCTGACATTGGACACTATGGGACAGACCAGCCCATTCAGGTCTGAGTTGGTGTTGCAATCTTTTTTTTTTTAAATATCTTTATTTTATTTATTTATTTTTATGTGGTGCTGAGGATTGAACCCAGGGCCTTGCACTTGCTAGGCAAGCGCTCTACCACTGAGCTACAACCCCAGCCCTGATGTTGCAATCTTGAGTCCAAATTCCACAGGTAGAGTTTTGACTGTTGCAGTCTTGGGGAGAATTCCTCTTTCATTGGGAAAACTCCAAAATTGCTCTTAAGGTCTTTGACTGATTGGAAGAGACTTGCCCACCTTATGAATGGTGATCCCTTTCCTTTAGAGTTCACTGATTTAAATGTAAAATACATCCTTTAAAGTACCTTCATTGGCAACACCTAGACTAGTTTTTAAGCAAACATCTGGTCATCACAGCCTAGCCAAGTAGACAAATAAAATGAACTGTCACAGAAGACATTCTAACAGTGTCCAAAGCAAGACAACAGTCTATCTTTGAGATACATAATTGGCAAAAGATTGAGATCAATACAGGATAATGCATTTTTATTGTACTCAAAATCATTTCAGATAAATTAATATTATACACACTAGACCAAAGAATCTCCCCCCACCTAATTCAAAGATTCCCAGCTCCTTCTTCCCACCCTGCTTAACGATTCCCACTAGCATACACACACTTCAGGCTTGTTTCTTAGGAGCCTGAGCTTCCCAGATTTCCTCTTATAAACTTCAGACATTGGGAATCCCTGTGACAATGACATAAACTCAGTGGGAATGTGCTCCAGCCAGAAGGATCCCACATCCTGGGTAAAGTCCGTATCCTAGAATTCTTCTCCCTTCTTTCCTGACTAGGGTTTGTCTGAGGCCATTTTTGATCTAGTGACATCCCTGTCCATCTCTTCATCCCTGACATCAGATTTCTATAGGCATTAAAACCTCTGCCTGATGCAGGCGACTTACCCATTCCACAAGTGAGATTGGATGCACATCTGTAAATCACAAGCAGACAAGCAGAAGCCAGGATTCCACTTCTACCTCCTGGTAGTAGCTGGCTCCAGTTCTTGGCAGGGGATCCTTGAGGAATTTAGAAACTCTCCACGTTGTTGTTTTTGTTGCTTTTTATGTTCTTTCTTATTTTAAACCAAGAGCTAAAAGGAGGGGAGACGTTCTAAGGAGACACAAATTCAAAACAAAAATCATGAAGTTTACAGCTAAAATAAAGGAACCGAACAAGCATTTCACAGAAGAAGAAATGCGAATGGTCAAAAAATGTATGAAAAAATGTTCAACAAATGCAAATTAAAACTACACCGAGATTCCATCTCACTCCAGTGAGAGTGGCAATTATAAAGAATACAAGTAACAATAAATGTTGGAGAGGATGTGAGGAGAAAGGTATTCTTAGACATTGCTGGTGGGACTGCAAATTGGTGCAACCACTATAGAAGCAATATGGAAATTCCTTAGAAAACTTGGATTGGAACCACCATTTGATCCAGTTATCCCACTCCTTGATCTATATCCAAAGGACTTAAAATCAGCATATTATAGTGATGCAGCCACCTCAATGTTTATAGCAGCTCAGTTTACAATACCAAGCTACAGAACCAACCTAGATATCCCTCAACAAATACATCGATAAAGAAAATGGGGTATATATATATATATATATATATATATATATATATATATATTCAAAATGGGATATTCCTCAGCCATAAAGAAGAATGAAATTATGGCATTTGCCGATAAATGGAATTGGAGAATATCATGCTAAGTGAAATAAGCCAATCCCCCAAAACAAAGGCCAAATGCTCTCTCTGATATGTGGATGATAACCCACAACAAGGGAGGGTGAGGAGAGGAAAAATAGAAGTCCATTGGATTAAACGAAGAGGAATAAAAGGAGGAGAGTGGAGAAGAATAGGAAGGACAATAGAAATAATCAAACATAGCATGTCCTTGTATTTGAATTCACAATCAGGGTAACTCCACATCATGTATAACCACAAGAATAGGATCATAATTAGAATAAGTCGTACTCCATGTATGTATAATATGCCGATATACTCTACTGTCGTGTCTATCAAAAAATGAATTAAAATGATTTATGTTATTCTGTCTTAATCTAAAAGTTATCCTATCTTAATCACATCACTACCTCATGCTCTTTCAGAGGACTCCGCCCCCAGGATGTGGGGTGCTCCTGGCTCCAGTCATTCCCACTGGGAATGACTCTCAGTTGGCCTGAGAGTCAGCTCTCTTGGAGGAGCAAAAGGAACCTCCCACATGGGTTGCGGGTAAAGGACTTCCCTGAGATTTCCTGGACTTCTAGTGAGTGTGTAAATACAGGTGAAAGCTCACAGCATAGGCTCTTGACTCAGGTAAAAGGTATGACCTAAGGCCATTGAAGAATCATCTTCATCATCTTCATATTAATGAATACCCCGATAGCACGGCACCATCCCACAGAATTCAGTAAAACTGAAAAATTTGAAGTGAAGGAACCTACTAAATATTTAATAAGAATCACTGAGCATAGAATGAGAATTAAAAAAAAAAAAAAACTTGAATTGTGAGTGCTGTTAGGCAGGTTAGGGAGACTGATAGGTTGAGAAGGCCAAGCGATTATGTCAGTGTCACAGTTAATTTTTGGCAAAATGGCATACTAGGATCCCTTGAGGACTCATACTCTTTTAATGCCAATGCATAAGATACCTTCTGAGGGACATGCCCACTGGCCAAGTCCTCACATCTATGCTTCTCCTTTCCTTGACACTGTGATGAATCAGATGCTGGCTTGATTATCTCCTTGATGTCTTTCTCCTCTACCAGATGGTGAATTCTGTAAGGTCAAGCACCTTGTCTCGTGTAATGGCTGGCAGGACACCAAATGAGTGGCCCTGGACATTCATTAAATGAATGACGACATCAAACAGCCGACCAATAGTTGGAATACTGGCTTTCTCAAGGGTGACTGAGCAGGTATTTTTATTCATATGCCCACTTCCGGGTACCATAGAAATGAATCAACCCATCTTTTTTTCCCTCCTGTTTCCTTATTGCTATTGGGCATCCACACTGATAAATTATTTCATGCTTTTAGGAATACTTAAAGGCTGCCACTATATGAGATCACTTTCTACCGCCACCATTACTCACAAGATGAATGGCTAAAAAATCACAGTGAACGTGCGGTTTTGAACTACACATCTTTTCTCTTCCTTTCCTGTAGAAAGATCCTTCCACATTTGAAGAAAAGCTATGGTGTTTGTGTTTCTTCTACATTTAACTTTGTTCTTTCAAAAATGAAGGTGTCTGGAGCATCTTTAAGTGAGACATCGGTCAAAGCCCTCTATAACGTTCTGTCTCTGTGGATTTAGTATTCTCATCTGTCACTTCCCACCCTGCACCAACTGCCCCAATGGGGAAATGGCAGTTGGACAGCAAGTCATGGGGAAGGTCCTGAGAACACATGGAGAACAAAACAGAAATGGTCGGAACCCTTCTGCATTTACACTTGAATGAGGAAGGCGGGGATTAAACAAAAACTTCACAAGTGTCATGGGAGCATCAGTAAAAGAATTTGAGTCTAGTGCATCCAGACCCATCCTCTTGAGAACATGACATTTAGCCTAAAAATTAATCAGTAGGAGTTAGTTGACTGAGCAGAGGTAGGTTGACCTGCTGTCTCGCACCGTCAAAGGGAAGGGTGGTTTAGATGACCCAGTATTTAGAAAGAATGTGTCATGTTCATGAAAAATGAAGGAAGATGGAACATTGATCAAAGGGAAAGTATTTTCCCAACACAACTGATAATTTTGTTCTGCTGCTCCTTGATCTTAAATACTGTTTCTCTTCTTCTCCGTCTAGTCTCGACCTGGTTTGATATTTATTTATATTCTGAAAGTTTGCCCAATACTTCTCCTAATGGACTCACTTCTTCCCCTGTAACTCTTTATAAAAATGTCTGCCACGATGTTTATCTGTTTGTAGTCTTACCCTAGCACCATATCCTCTCTGTTATGGTAAACTTGGTACACTTTATTCCCTGGACATACATGGTGGCCAATGCAGAGAGAAACTCAATTTTTTTTTCCCCAGAGTGAATCAAATTGAACTGTTTGATTCAGTCATCTTTAATGTAAAGAATATTCCCGGAAGCTTCCAGCCCACAACCCCACTTAATATTGGAACACTTACTTCTACAATTGTGACAACAAGGTTTCCAGCTAATTATTGTCCTCAGGAAAGTCCACAGACAGAAAAAAAACAACAACAACAACATAAGCTTCTGAGTTAGGAAATATCTATAAAAGAACATATTGAGAGAAAGGTTTAACTTGTGTGAGAAGATTAATAGTCCAAGCTTAAAAGTCATTAAGAAGATGTAAGAGAGGAATGAGGTTTGAATAAACAAAGCCATGTCTAATGAAACAGTTTTTGATATCAAAGGCAAGTTATAAATAAGTAGTGAAATGGACACCGGATTTACAGACATGATAAAGTGTCATGGGTATGGTGAATGGGAAAATCTGTCCTAGAAGGATTTAGCTATAAGAATTAGGTCAGCACTGAAGATCTGAGAATGTTCTAGAGGGTTGCTTGACATGAAGGGACCTCAGCTTAGTAACTGAGCTTCCTCTTGTTCCTCTGATTCAGCATGGTCCCTTTTACCAGTGCCTGGTCCCTGGGTCTCTTTTCTCACCAGGCGGCTCAACCCCTCGCTCCCCTCTGCACTTGGGTTTTTCTTTGAGTTCCTAGTCCCTAGCCCATAATAGGAGCTCCAGAGAATATAAAGGATAATAATAATGATAACAACCATAAAATAACAACAATAGTAATGTATCGTTTTTTAGAAACAATCTCTTTACCTCTGTGTGCTCTCCTTCCCCATTGTACAATGCAGATCATAAGGATCATCATCAGTGTGTCCTAGGGTTGCTCAAGGAAAAGACTTACGCACACATTAAGTATCCTTGGAAATAGAGGCACTTCATCATGGTAAAAAAAGCATCACTTTTAACTCTGGTTTGTAGAAATCTGACTTTATTACATTCTTGACTTCATTGAATCGTGTTCATTCCTCCATCAGCAGATGTTCATTCCATGCTTAGCTTGGAAAAACTCACTATCATTAATAATACATCATACTTTCTCCTTAACACTAAACATGCTGTATGGAGTTGCCACAGTGAGACTCTTGGATTGCAAGTCAAGGCACACAGTCTTTCGGTTTAGAGCCTGTATCTGAAATCACAGTTTGTTTGCTGTTTGCATACCACATAGGATGAAGAGATTTTTCTCTTCTATTTGGTCATCCATTTGTTGCATTTCAATGTTTACAACTCAAGAATGCCATTACTTATTTTTTTTTCTGATGCACCCTGGAGCAACAGTGGGGATTGTAGTTTTGATAAGTAGTTTATGTTAAAATATAATGTAGACCATCCCAAACATATTTCCTAAATGTACAATATTCTATTGAAGCGTTTGTTTTGACTACGGTAACAAAAATAAAAAAAAATTAACTTAATTTATATGGACATCATAATAGATTTTGATAATATAAAGCTATACAAGGAAGGCCTGGCAGCAGCCCCCTGCCTGCTTGTAGCTTAAAGTCTACAAGGGAATGCAAAATGTTATGCCAGTAACCACAGCAACGTGCTAAAATAGAAGAATGGGAAATGTGCAAACTTAAAACAGAGAGACCTAACTCTGTGGAGCAGGGTGAGTGATATTTAGAGAGATCTTTATGAATGCTTCATCTTTAGTGATTCAAGGCAGGGGTGTGTTGGGGTAAGGAAGTGGCGCAGACAAAGAAAAAAAAACAATGCTTCATTTATCGCAAGTTAGCATTAAGTCTGACACTCAAAGCATAGGAGTTAATACCAGATGCTGAGGTTCAAATCACACCTCTGTACCTTATTAGCTACCTGACACTGGACGAGTTACATAATCTTACTTCAACATCCTCATTTGTAGAAGGTAAAGACGCACTGCCCAGTCTGGTTGCACTATTAGGATACTCAAAAGAACTCACCCAGCAAAAACTCTTTGAAGAGAGCATCGTTGATGGTGAGAGCTACACAAATCCTAGCCATCCTGATCAGGATTAAAATCATGATTCTTATCACATTTTTGCAGGGGGGATTCTGGGGATGGAATCCAAGCCCTATGCACACAAGGTAGATGCTGTACCACTGAACCCCAGATCTAATCCCGATTATCATTACTGATATTGTTAGTAGCCATGTTATTTCAAAAGAGGAAACTAATCACCCAGAGCCTCAAGTTCCTCATCCATAAAATAGGAATACTGATAACAACATTGTAGGGAGATTATTAATTGAAATGTATGTGCATGTAATAAACATCCTGTACATGTTCAAATGCTACCTGGAATTAATAGCAGTAGCCCAAATCTTATGGAGTGCCTTGTCCTTGAACTTGGCCCTAACCAGTGGTAGGCCCTAACCAGTGGTAGGTCTTTCTCCTTCAGACTTGGCTAAAGTAACAAAGCTCAGGCAGAGGACAGGTCAGAGTGTCACCCTGTTCTAGAAATAAAGATTAGCTCCCATTCATCAGTCTTCCTGGCTTATCAAGGTTCACATTATTGAGCTCAATACTACCTGACTACGTGCCCCATTTGTAAATTGTCTAATGATGGTACTTCTTATATCCCTGACCCTGGATGATTTTCCATGTCACATTCAATGGGGAAAAGGTCAGTCATAAAGAGGAGGTGGATACAACCAGAAAACTGTAGTGCCAATGCCTGTCAAAGAGAGATGCAATGACCTTTCAATGGCTCCCCTTGGGCTCCCCTTGATCCATGCCTGGGAGGCAGAAGACTAGGCTGTTCTCTACAAAAAGGATCCATCAACCCAGCCTTTTTCCCAGGTCCCATTAAAAGGCTGACACCATTAATCTGCACTACTTTACTGCTCATTATGCAGAAATGTGTTCTTGATCAAAAGTCCCCTTGTGTAGCAGCATGATTCATCACCAATGGCTGTGGGCCACACACCAGAAATTCATAATCAGCTGACATTATCCACCCAAATAATTCCCAGGATTTGAAAAGCTCAAAACTACGTTCATCACTGGGAAAAGGCAGCCACATAGGATGCATCTGCAAATAGCTCTGAGAGTAATATGGTAGAATTCCCTTAGAACAGGATTAAATTAAGAGATGAATGACTATCTTCCTTCTATTCATTTGGGTCATTGATTTTCTAAGAACTTATCCCAAACTGATCCTATATGGGAACTGAACTCCTACAATTTGGAGACAAAAGCAACCTAGGATAGGTAGAAAGTCACAGTGACACCAATATCCTCTCAAAGACACTACTAAGGACAGAGACATTTCTCCTACAAGCTTACCTGTTTCTAAGTTCAGCGCCTTTTCTCTCCTTTACCTCTGGATGTGTGATCTGAGTCTAATCATTTACATTCCATCCTCAGTGCCTGCTGCATGTAGCTGTCTCCTGTGGCAGTGATCTGAGTTGAATGAAAGACTGTGAGTGAAATGTGATCTAGCTCTGTCTGTTCTCTGGGTAGTACACCCTCCATGAACTGGCAAAATTTTTGCAAGAAATGGGGATCTAATCAAGCTGTTCATAAACTTGCTACTTAATTCCCTGAGAGATAACCAGGTGTCAGATATTGTGGTATGTGCTTTGCAAGCATCATAGCAGTTATTTCCAAACTGTCACAACAGTGTAGGGTCATTATGAGAATTTAATAAATAAATATAAAATGTGGCAAATAGTAAGTTCTCAAGAAGTAAATCATACCCATTTGTATAGATCCTGTTAAACATTCCATAGGCAGGGCTGTTTCGTCTCTGTTTGAATATCTTCTGCCCAGAAGATCACTTTCTTCCGATGCCCTCTATTCCTGTTCTAAACTACTCTAGCTGTTACATTGATCTGACATAATTTGGGTTAGATTCTGCATTTTACCAGTTACAAACTATCATTTCTATATTTACTTTCCAGACACAGAGAATAAGTCCAATGCCTTCTATAAGGAACACTCCCTTGTTTAATTTTAAGAGAGCAATCTTAGTTTGGTTCAGTGTTCCATTTTGTAAGCTAGAATAATAGCCTTTCAGCTGTTTCTGACTGATTGGACTTGAACTTCTCTTTCATACCTATTATTTAAAGTTAATCATATTCCACATCTCTGGGTTTCGTTGGAGGAAACTGTGGTGAGGAAGCCAACCCACTTTTCTGATTAATAAAGCAAGAGAAGGAGTCGGAATGAACAGATTCCCAGAGACATTAATCCCAGATTGAATGGTCACTATTGTTTTGCCAGTTTTGCCTCAATATTCTTTTAAGAAATAAATAGAATGTGTCAAAAACATTAACACAAACTTCCTTCACCTCTCTTTCACCCCAGAGGTGGCCAGTATTGGAAAGTTGATATATAGCTATTTTGTGCATGTTTTTTATGTTAAAAACACAGGGAGATTTCCACTAATAATAGGTAGTATTGTTGAATTTAAAATTTAAATGAATGCTTCTGTACTGTGCATATTATTTGACACCTTACTGCTTGAAATCTACAGTGTACTTGTAAGATTTCTCTGCCTATACACACTAATTCATTTTAGTTGTAGTATAGTCATGCATTGTATAAGTCAATCAGTTTATTTACTCAATCCCATATTGAAGAAAATTTATCTATTGGTTAATTGGGTTGATTGTATTTTTTTAAATTACCATTTTACAAACAGATATATGTGTATGTATGCATACATATATGTATATATGTGTATATATATATATATATATATATATACACACACACACATACAATTCTTGCATGCTAACTCACACAATACTGTCTCCCTGTGTGTGTGCATTCATGAGTTTCATGTAACTCTATAACTGGAATAGCAGTGTCACAAGTATACACATCTACAGCTTTGTTGAATATTGTCAAATCATTCTTCCAACCATACCAGTTTAGTACTACCAGCAGTGAAAAAAATCATGTATTTGATTTTTTAAAAATATAATGAAATTTAAAGCAAAGGAATGATATAGTCACACCCCTGAATATAAGGTGATAAAATTACAAAAAAAGTTACCAAAATCATGTAAAAATTAAAATTACTGGAAAATCAAGAAACATACTCTTTTTTCAGTTTTTATTTCTATTTATTTTGTAATTTTAAAAATTTTGAAACACGCTCTTATTTATAAACCTAAAAACCAGTGAGAACATACTGTGAGAAGAAAGACTGAGAAGATACCAAAACCTATGGAAGTTAATTAAGAGCTGATTCAGGGGAAAACACAGGTACAAATTAAACTCAGAGATTAATCCATTTTAGAATTAAAGAAGAGGGAAATACTAAGAAATGTAACAATCATCTTAATAAATCAGAAAAAAAGGAAATCAAAATAAGCTAACAGAAGTGGAAAAGGTAATTAACAGAGACTATAATTAATAAAACTTTAAAATTAGCAATGACAATGAAATCCAAAAACTGTTTCCTTGAAAAGACCAATAAATAGACAAATCAGGAGCTTTGTTATGAAGAGAGGAAGAGAGAGAGAAAAAAAAAAGAGGAATAATTCTGTATTCTTAGGAGAAGGAAGACTAGTAAAGGCAGAAAGAAGGTTAAAGGAAATCGTACATACAATATTATGGGGTTAAAAATTTAGTAGAAAGTAAGATTTCCATTTTTAAAAATTACCAAAATTGGCCCCAAAAGATAAAAAAACACATTTTTTGCTGTAATATCTTAAGTAATATTTAAAAGATATATTTCAGGAGCTGGCGATGCTAATTACTCTGATTTGATCACTATATGTGACAGATTTATATATATATATATATATATATATATATGGAAAAGGTAATTAACAGAGAGAGAGAGAAATTTTTTGATTATAATTAATATTATATATGTATAACATGTATAGTATATGCATATGCTACATAAATATATAATTTATCACACTATGCCCTGTAAATATGTATATTAAGGATAATCATTTTGGAAAAGATTTAAAAATAAAATTCATCATTGCGAAAGACAACAAAACTGGTTCCAAGTTGACTTTGATCACTGATAGAGAATTGTCTGCCATTAACATGTAGACAATTCAAACGCTCTCTAGGCTAGTTCAGACGATAGGGGGGAAATCCAAGGAAGATACATGAGTGGTCAGTAAGCACATGGAACCCTGTCCAGCATCATTAGTCACTGGAGAATGTAAATCAAACAATGATAAGATCCCATATCAGACCTAGAAAGACTGTTAGAATAAAAATGAAAATAAACAACAAATGTTTACAAAGACATAGGCAACTGGATCCGCACATAAGGTTTTGGGGAATGTAAAATGATGTAGCTGCTTCTGAAACATTTGCAAATTGAATGTGACAAGTATGTCCTAAAATCAAAATTGTGGAACAGAACTGTCCCATTGTCTGGCATTTCCCCCATCTAGGTGTAGACTTAGGAGAAATGACATGTAAAGACAAAAACCTGTATCCAACATCGGAGCAGCATTATTCATAATAGCCAAATAGTGGGACAACCTAAATGTTCAACAATTAATAGACAAATAAAATGTGATATATGCATATAATCAAAATCAACAAAAATGAAGCAGGCTCACATACATGATGATATTTGAAAATATTATGCTAAATATAAATTCAAAACAGTCAATATGTTGGAAGATTCCATTTATATAAAATGTCCAGAACTGGTGAATGTACACACTGAGAGTCTATTAATGGTTCCCTAAAGATACAAGGAGACCTCAGGGATTTCTTTTGAATGTGACAAGTATGTCCTAAAATCAAGCTAATGATAGTAGCATATTTCTATTAATACACTAAAACTATCGGCTTGTCCACTTTATATGGATCGACTATATGCTATGAAAATTATATGTAAACAAAACAGTTAAAAACCATGAAATAATGGATTGAAATTCTGAACGTGAATCAGATCAACCCACGTTTGAGTTCTGTTTTATGAAAATGTCTCTTTTTACCTTTGAGGCTCCAGGCTCATTCCCTACTTCCAATATTCATTAAAAAAAAAGAAGAAAGAAAGAAATGAATAGAGAATTAAACCTTTTATTCTTCCATGGAAAATAAAACATGAAAATTGAAATTCTGCTCTAGAATAGAAGGAAATATCTCACTGCAAATGGTATGTCTGTGCCTAAATTGATAGTTAAAAACAGCTGAAAAACATATTTTGGAATTTTAGAAATAATGAAGCTGATGTAAAAATGTACTTATAATATTAACCAACCTTTGTGCCAAAATAAGTAAATTAAATGCAAAGTAGTTTGACAGAATCAATGAAAGAATTTTATTATTTCATATCCATACATATATTATATGTACACAGTAATTATATCATTTTAAACTATAAATAACATGTTAATATAAACATATTATACATATACATATATGTATATATATATATAAATAAAATGCATAAGAGGTTTTTCATGTAGCAAACTTTTATTCTGGAATGTACTAGTTACAAAAAGGAGCATAACGTAGTGGTTCCCTTCACAGGGCTCAACTATCTAAGATTGAGAATAATTTTTGTTTTTCAATTTGAGAATGAATCATTTCCCCAATGTCATCCTAATGCATGCAAACCTTCGTCTAGAAATGTTCTGGAAAATTAGCTAGTAATTAAGTATGACTAATAACTAAAAAAGGAAGAGAACATATACCAGGACTAGTTCATGAGTAAGTCATCTGTGGAGTTCATGGTAGTTTATCTAGAGTCTCCTGGAGTCTTTGCAGCCACAACATAACTTGGTGGCCGGCCCCATCTGGTCACTTGAATTGATCCTAACAGATTCATCCATGATACACAGGGTCTCATGAAAGACTTCCACAATTTTTGATTCTGGGATTTTCTCTTCACTGTCTCCTATCCTGATCCCCCTTTGCAGCTTCTCTAAGTTTGAAATCCTAGTTTAGCTCCATTCCTTGGGATTTAGGGGTGATATTTTGTTCTGGGGCTCCACATCCCACAGGTTTGCACAGTAATATATTTCACCTGAGAATTATCAATGAGAGATGCCTACACCTCAGAATCCTCTGGGCCAATCCCAACCCACGGGGGTAGAGGAAATAAGAGTAACTTTTATTAAGGACAAGTATATATGAAGACTGCTAGAGCTGCTTAATATAGATTCACTTTCAAATTTCATGGCTGGTCATTTTCGCCCATGAGACTTCAGGCTTATAGTTTCAGAAACTGGTATAAAATCACTCAACTAAAAAGGACAGGGTATAAGCATTTCACTCTTGTTCCGGAGTTTCTCTCAACCTAGCCGAAAACCACCTGCAAGATCATATGGAGAGTATGTTAAACACACAGAGTTCTGGCTCTAGCCAGAACCAAGCAAATTGATTGTTCCCAGATCTTAATACTTCACAATTTCCACTCTTGATTCTGACACACAAGATTTTAAAAATCAGTGTATCATTCTTCCCTGAGAGCCAGTGCAGTGTTTCAATAATTTCCTAATAAATTCTAGTCTCCAAATGGACAAAATGACATTAGCATGAGCATTTCCACAGCAGATAAAGAAAGATTTTCTTACACTTCTTTTTCCAAATGCCATTTATTACATTGTTCATAATGCATGATGCACTTGGAAAACCAAAACCCAAAATGCCATTAACAAAAGTAATTCAATGTATTTATGTCATTATTTGACCAAAAAGATGAGCTTGGGTTTCTATTTTTAACTACAATTTATTCATACATATCTAGGGGCCCCCTACACCTCCTCCCAATCACCTCCCGAGGTGACAATGAACTCCTGGGTTAGAGTTGTTAAGGCTTCTTGCTAATGCCTTGCATTTGGCTTTCTGATCACAGATCTATTTGGACATAAGATCCATAGGCATGGAGTGAAGTCACCAGTCTTCATACTCCTGAGAATAAGGTCCCTAAAAATATGGGAAAGGTTTTATTGGGTGCTTTATAGAAAGGGTCTGTTTAGAATTTAGCTAACTACTTGGTACGTACTGTCTTCTGCTATTGTTTGAATAACATAGGTCCACAAATGCTCATGTGTTAAGGCTGGGTCATCAGCCTGTGCCACTAGATGGAGGTGGTAGAACCTTTGAGAAATAGGAGGAAGTTAGATCTAGTGGGAGGAGGTAAGGACATTGGGGCTGTTCCCTTGGGGAGAATATTGGGACCCCAGCCCCTTCTCTCTCTGCTTCTCAGCTGCCAAGAGGTAAGCAACTTCCTTCCCATGTGCCTCCACCACAGGCCCAAAAGGGATGAAGCAAACTTGGACTAAAACTTTGAAAACTAAACCAAAATAAACCTTTCTTCTTTTTAAGTTGATTTTATCTCAGGCATTTGTTACAGCAATTGAAAGCTGACTAACACATCTCCAAGAATAATCTTCTTTAAGACTTAGCACCATGTCTTGTTAATGGTGAGTTGTTTTTATTAATATTTACCAGATTAATAAATCAAGATAATAGTCATTCAGTGCATGAATATCACAACTGGAAGGGATTTCTGAGAGATTTAATTCAGATTTCTCCCTCTCCTTTTGCATTTGAAAAAAAAAAAAAAACAGTATCACTGGGATCATTGGTCTGAATCCAAGTCCCTTTTCTGGTAGCATAAGGTCACTCCAATTCTTCTATCATATCTCAGAGCATTTGGTTTGGGCTACATTGTCTCATCCAAGTGAAGGTCTATGAATCTCTGACTCTTTATAGATTCCTCAGTTATAAATATCCTTATTACAAACCACTCTGACTCCAGATAGTGCCATTTCTCTCTCTCTTTTTTTGTTTAATATTGATACCTGAAAAAGGAAAAATAAAAGATGCATGTGTACATACAAAAAGGAGATGATGCTCAAGAAGGACAAGGAAAAAAGAGTAATTTCAAGAAAAAAGAAAAATTTCTCACTGAGCTAAGAGTGTCCAAGTCTTAGAATACCCCCCTCTAAGATGAATTTTTATTCTCACTGATATGACAAACATTTCCCATCAGAAGTTTAACACATTATATAAATACCCCAATACGCAAATGCACTCGTAGTAATAATTAGTTTTCTCCCTTTCATCTTCCTTGTCTCTGCCCACACATATTTCCTATTTCGAGCTTTGGCGTAACAAATGCATCTTTCAAACTAGAAGCCCACGCCTTGTTTGCCCAAACACAGGTCCCTTTATCGCCACGTGCAGTCTCTCCAGCTCCCGATACTGAACAATATGGCATTTTCTTCTCTCCCTGGCCGCAGCGATCTGACAGAATTCATTTAATTTCCATGTAAAAATGTAATCTGCAGATAATAATAGGTCACTCGCAGCAATATCATTCTGCCTGCCCTGATCACCCATCATTGTGATAATTGGGGAATAATGTGATGTACAGCTAAGGCATGTACATGGAATTAGACTGGGCATTTTGTTTTTGTGACACTGTGAAGAAAGACACGAGTAAGTGTCAGCAAATACCATCGCTGTTGCCCCTCTCCCCTAAAATGATTCAAGAAACAAAAGCCAGGCTGTTGGTGCACCTCTCATCTTGGGTACTCTTGATGTTACTGGCAAAACCTCCAGGGTTTTGGTGTTTTGCTGGCCATGGCTAGACCTCTCAAACACTGACTTCCCTGATGGACCTGTTTCTTGGCTCCTTGGGAGACGAGCTGAGAGTAGCCAAATGATAGGGAAGTGGCAATCGTGCACTAAATTGGTTATTCTTGCTTTAACGAACTTTCAACATTTTGATCACAAACCTTAAGTTCTTCCCCAAAAAGAAGCTGAGGTCCTTTCTGTAGAGAATGGCTTTCCTGAATGCAGAAACCTAAATGTGCCCACACTTGCTGTGATGTGTGTGTGTGTGTGTGTGTGTGTGTGTGATTAGGGCTCAGGAAGTGAGGAGCTCTCATAGGCTAAGGTGGATAGCAAAGATATCCTCGCCCAACACGCTCATTTAGTTCATTTCATAACCTTCTTTCTTATTATAGAGAGAATTCATGATCATAGGATGCTGTTTGGAAATGGTGATGGAAACAGAAACAGGTCCACTCTCCTTAGAGACCTTCAGTGCAGATAATGAAGGTGAAGCCACAGAGAAGGCCATTTCTTCTTTCTCAGAGAGGAACCATGGGAGAGGTCAGGGGACAGGTGTGCAGTGAAGTTTGAGAGCCTATACATAAGAGAGGACCGTGTGGCGGTCCAAACTGTCTTCATCACTGCTGTCCACTGGGTGATGCAGAGGTGGCTGCTCAGGCAGGACCTCCAGATCCTTTCCAGCCCCAAAGCAAGGACACCTATGGGGTCAGCAACAAGGCTTGGTCAGCTCCAGGGCTCCAGGCCAGATTTCCAGGTTTTGGAGGGGAGGAGCTGCCCATTCCCACTCTATTCTGGTTCTGGATGGGTATGTGAGGATGGGAAATAATCACAAGCCCAGAGAGGCAGAAAGATGGAGAATGTCAGAAAACCTGGAAGAAGAAACAGGGGAGAAAGAGCCAGAGAGATCCAGGGAGAATGGAGGGAGCCCAGAGAAAGTCAGAGAATAGGGGGGACAAATAGAGGAACTGGACAGAGACAGTGGGCACGGGGGAAAGAGGAGCAGGGCGCAGGCTCAGAACAGTAGGAGCAGGGGATCAGGGGAGGAAGGGCACAGAGGGAAAGAGCAACGGAGGAGGAGACAGGAAGAGAGAAGCCCAGAGGGACCCAGAAAGAAAACGAAAGCAGGAACCACCCAAGTGGGGTCTGCACGACAGACTGAGCCTGGGGGAGTGTGAGTGTGCAAGTGTGTGCATGTGTGTGCACAGGTGTGCATGTTTGTAGTGAGGCTGGAAGACCCGGAAGGGGCCTGGTGGCTGAAAGGGGTGTGAGCACGCTCTGTCAGTCATTAGGGGTGAGACCCAGCTTCCACGGGGCACGGAGAGCTCAGTCAGACTCCTAGCACTAAGTCACTGCTCTAGGAAAGAAGATCAAGGTCGATCCTGAGGGGTCAGATGACACTTCTCCATCCAGGTGGTTGGCCTGTAGGTCCATGAGTAGGAAGTAGCAGGCACCAGATGGAGGGATACTGGATCCTGGGCACAAAGACCAGGACAAGCTCCAGATGTCACACTGGGAGGAGAAGGTGAAGGGAGTAGACAAGACAGCCCTGTGGGTGTGGATTATGTGATTAGAAATGGAGGAGACCTGAGATGGTACATCAACCCTATAGATGTAGCTGGGCTTCGCCACCCCAGATCACAGAGGGTGTCTTGATTCAAAGCAAGGCAGTGTGGACAGAGGAACCCTTCTGCCTGTGAAAGGTGTTTCAAGCCCTAGTCAATGGTCGATCCATTTATGATAGATGGAGAGAAGACAGACAGACGTGGTCCCTCTCCTATAGGTGTGCACAGATACACAAGAGACACAGGCAATGTGCACACACACACACACACACACACACCACCATCACCACCACCAAACATGCTTATGAGTACCATGAGGATATGGTACAGAGAGAGAAATGATTAACACTATTCCTTTGCTACTCAAAGTGTGGTCCAGGGACCTGCAGCATCAACATCATCTAGATGCTTGTTACGAACGTAAAATTGTGGAATCCATGACAGATGGAGAATTAGAATCTGTGTTTTAACATGAGCAAAGTCAAGTCTGAGAATCATCACTCCATGTGGCAAGGGATCAGGGAAGCTTCTTAGAGATACAGCAGTTCCATGAATTAGACATTACTTTGTATTGTAAGTAAGGGAAATGACATTTAAATGATTCTGTTTTAGTAGCTGGAAACTGCATAGCTAGTCTTAAACTCAGGTTTACGGATTAAAATTAAATTGAGTAAACCAAAGAGTACTATTTATTTCACAGCTACTCTATGCCAAACCCAGAGTTGAGAACTTTATTGTATCAGTTATCTACTTGAATTCTCACAACAACCTTATAAGATATATTTTCCTCAGAACACAAGGAAGAAACAATAGATGCAGAGAGGTCGATCATTTTTTCCCAATGCCACACAGCTAGTATGAGGCAAAGTTGGGATTCAAATACACAACTGTCTAACTGCTGAGCCTGGGCTTTATTTTTTACTGTGTCTTGTATTTTCTAGTGGCTTGTCACTATGTCTCCTTGCTTCAGGTTTTTCTAAAAATGAAAAATCTGCTCTTTTGGTCTCCTTTCCCACTCTGTTCCCCTCTATGATCACAGTCAGCCTGTACTAACCAGATCTGTGGCCAGCAGGCAAGGGCCACAAATCCACATATAGACAGCAGAGAGGTCTGTGGCACTATTGGTTACTAGCATTGGGCACAAGGGCTCCAGATGGGCACAGTATTTGGAATAGTGCTTTGGGGTCAACTCCAGGAGTTTGTGTTCTTTCTGAGTGGTACACTTAATGCCTTCCATGTCCACATGATGAACCCCCGAGAGCTGCCAACCTGGAAAGAGCTTTAGGACATCCAGATCCCAGAATGTCTTGAATTCCCCATAAAAGCATGTCCAGGGGACACCTCTGCTTGACCATGTCTTGGTACTTCTCCTGCCCAGTGTTCTTCCCATGCAAACAAGGCATTTCCTGGGTCCTGACGGCTCATGCTTCAAATGCACACAGCCACAGAGTCCCTGCCCTCCTCCACTGATCTGCAGAAGGCTCACAAAATGTAGGTAGACCTTCTCTCGACTTTGTTTTCTGATATCCAAACTCCCCTCAAGCCTCATGAACGCATTTGCCTGGAGGAGGGAGCTCTCCAAGATGCAAACCACAAAAGCCTGCAGCAAGAAGGCTGGTTGTACTTCATTATACAAAGGTTAGCAAAACCCCAAAATAAAATAAAATGGGTGACTCTGAACATACCCACGCATCATCATCACCACGCATCATCATCACCACGCATCCCTCAGGTACGAAAACCACTCAGAAGTCTCTGAATCTCAATTCTGATTTTCCAAACTGCCTCTCTGAGTCATTTCCCCATTGGGCTCAGTTTGCCTTCGGGCAGCCTGGAGGCCGAGGGCCCTGCTCAGGTGTGATTGCAGAGTGGAGCAGGTTCCTAATAAGGCAGGTGTCAGTCCAGAGAGAAAATATCATTAGTGATTGTTTGTGAAGGAGAAAAAAAAAAGCTCTCAGTGTCTGCCTAAGGAGACTGTGATCAGGATACAAGCCCTCATCCCCAGATGCAGTGGATGAGGATTGGGGGAAGCAAGAACTGGTAGCTTCCCCGCTTAGAGAGCAAGGGACTTGGGACAATGCTTATCCTCTAAGATGGGGTTCAGGATCGCTTAACAAGGGCAGAACTACTTGAACACAGTGGTGCCTACTTGGCTGCAGGCAGGAGGCCCTCTTGGTGATTGCGGAACTCCACACTGGGAATGGAAACACACGTTCAGCTCTACAAATGCTTTTGAGATTAGAGGAGCCCCTTGGTGGCTTTGGCTTTAAGTGGAGATTGTTCCCCTGGGAGAAATCAGCCGCAAATTTTTGCAAGCTCATGGGCATAAGGAAGGAAATTGTTCCAGCAGCAGGGAGGCTTTTTATCAAGGAACCTGATGTGGAATCAGGAACAGAGAAAGGCACTCAGTAGGTGCAGAGGGATGGGCTGCCGGAGTCCTGAGGCCAGAGAGAGGGCTAAGAAGACAGAGTGAGGAAGTCCAAGGTCAGCCCTCCCAAGGTGAGGGCGATTTTTAGAAGACAGGGGAAAGAGGAGAACGAAAGGGCATGAGACTTAAAACCGAGGATCCAGGCTTGGAGAACCTCACCCAACATGTCCCTTCACCAATCGGGCTCCAGAGGGACAAACCCGATATTTTATTTTCTAATTATTATTTACATATAACACAGTTCTCCAGTTTTAAGCTTGTAGTTCCATGGAGTTTGGACAAAATGCATTTCCCAAGTAACCAGGACCCCAATTAAAATCTAGACAATTTCCATCACCCCAGAAAGTTCCTTGTCATTCAATACCCCACCCCCTTTCTAGGGGCAATCACTCTTCTGGTTTCTATCAGGAATAGATTTGCATGATATAGAACTTCCTATAGATGAATTCCTACAATAGGTATTATTTATGGCTGGCTTCTTTCACTAAACATAACACCATTAAGATTTGTCTTTGTTATGGTGTGTACTAGAAGTTAGTTCCACTTTTTGCATTTTAAGAAAAAAATCACAGTTTGTTTATCCATTTACCTGAACACGGAGGTTGATAAGAGTTTGGGGCTATTATGAATAAAGCTATTATGAACATAGTTGTACAAATCTGTTTGTGAAAATGCTCATTCATTTCCCTTGGGTAAATACCTAAGAGTAAGATTTCTAAGTCATACAGTAGGCATGGCTTTAGCTCCACAAGTAGCTACCAAATTGTATCTCAATGTACTTTAAACATTTTGTACCCCCAACGGCAACATACGAGGGTCCTAGATGTTCATCTACATCCTCACCCATCTTGGTATTGCTGTTGTTTTCAATTTATTTATTCCAATGTCTTTAAAATTTTGATTTATACTCTCCTATACAGTAATTATAGGAGAGTATATCTTCTCATACACTGCTTGGCAATTGTATACTTTCTTTTGCAAATAATTTGTCCAGTTTTTTTTTCCATTGGGTTATTTGTTGCTTTGTTATTGAATATAGGATTTCTTTATATATTCTGGATTTAAGACTTTTTGATTATATTTTCCTATCTGTGACTTGTATATATTCTCTCTCTCTCTCTCTCTCTCTCTCTCTCTCTCTCTCTCTCTCTCTCTCATTACTAGAGATTAAACTGTTAAACTCAGGGTCACTCGACAACTGAGCCACATCCCCAGCCCTATTTTGTATTTTATTTAGAGACAGGGTCTCATTGAGTTGCTTAGCACCTCACTTTTGCTGAGGCTGGCTTTGAACTCACAAGCCTCCTACCTCAGCCTCCTGAACCGCTGGGATTACAGGCCTGTGCACTGTGCTCTGTTGTATATGTACTCTCTTGGTGGTATTTTTTTTCAAAAGCAGAAGATTTTAATTTTTCTAAAGCCCAATTTATTGTTTTTCTTGTAGGAACAGTACCTTTTAACTCCTCAAAATTTTTCATCAATCAAAGACATGAAAATATTCTTTAATGTTTCTCCAAGAAGTTTTATTGTTTTTGTTTTGATGCTTTTGTCTAATGATCCAGCTCAAAATCACTTTGACGAATGGTGTGAGGTAAGGACAATGACCTGTACATAGAAATTTCCGGGGACCCAGCATTATTTCTTGACGACTTTCCTTTCCCCATTGAAATGCCTTTGCCGCCTTTATCATAAATCCACTGAACACTATACCTGGGATTTATTAATGGAATCTTCATTCTGCAAGTGGTGGGTGATAAGTGTATCTTTTATTCTAACATTTGATGTTTGAACCCTAGTTTCTGACACGAAGCTCTTAAATTCCCAGAAATTCCTGAGTGATAAGAGAGACCTCACTTGAACCTCCCATGGCACAAGGCAGAGGAGCAAGAGAGATGAATTCCTCTCTGTTAAGCCCTTTCATAAGGACATCTAATCCAGTTCATGAGGGAAGGAGCCCTAATGACCAAGCCACCTCTTAGTATCATCTCTTTGGAATAATGTTTCAATATCTGAATTTTGGAGGAGTCACATTTAAACCATAACATGCTGTAAAAAGTCTTAACCACAAATACAACAATGTGCCCAGACTAGTGAGTCTGCCTAGCAAAATGATCCAACCTGAGGATGGTCTGGGGATCATTAACACAAGCTCTTTATCTATTATACTATAATTAGCAATCTATATTTTTCTCTCTTTTTTTCCTAAGTTGGTCTAGAATCCTTTTAGTGAACAAAACTTGACCTTGTTGACTTTCTCAGCATTGGTCAACATTGTTCACTATTCGTCTGTTTGCCATATCAAGATTTCCAATGTAAGCTTCGTTATTTTCTATTTTTCTTGTTTTGAGATTAATTTGTTCTTTCCCTTGCTTCATTTGATGGAAGTATCTATCACCGATTTAAAACATATCCTTTTATAATTTAAGCATTTCAATCTGTACATTTATCTCTATATTGCATTTTTATTCCTTCTCACAATTTTTAATATGCTATGTTTTTACTACTACCCATTTAAAAATATTTTAACTGCTGTTGTGGTTTTTTGCTGATATCTTATTGTTATTGACCTTGAATATTACTCTAATTTTGTCTGAGAACATACTTAGCATGATTCCAAATAGCTGACATTTACTGAGATTTGTATTAAGGGCTGGCATATTATCTATCTTGAGAGATGTTCCAGATGTGCTTGTAAAGAATATGCATCCTGCAGTTGCCGAGTGTATGAACTACAAATGTCAGTAGGCTCAAGCAGGTAAACACTTGTTTTTGAATCTTCCATGTTCTTTCTGTATGATTATCTACTTGATACATCAATTTTGCGTGATGTTAAAACGTTTGACTATTTTTTTTTTGGTTTATTTGTCTAGTTAGTCCTTTACTTCTATTTTTCTTTATGTATTTTGGAGTATTTTTATTTATTGCATACATGTTTACAGTTTCCAGGTATTCTCGAGTAATTGGTCCATTAATGATTATGAATTAATTCTCTTTATCCATGGCAACATTCCCTTTCTTGAAGTGTGCTTTGTAAGATTATAATATAAACCTCCTCATATTTATATCCACAAAGGGCATGAGGTTCTGTTCATTCTTTTTCTCTATTTTTGCTTTCAATTCATTTGTATCTTGTATAGCTAACGTTTATCTCCTTAAAACAACATGTACTTGATTCTTCCTTTATTTCCCATGTCACAACCTCTGCTTTGAATGTTTAGTTTATTTGCATTTAATATTAATATTGATATCAGTTGGATTAGTTATGGCAGCTTGCTATATATTGTCTATTTGTGCTCTTAGTTCATGATTCTTTTGTTCCTTGTTTCCTGTCTTTTTTGATTAATCAAACTGTGTTTTTGTTTCATTGTTTAGCCAATTTTCTCTATTGGCTTTTTTTGTTTTTATTACACTCATTTTTCTTGAATGGTTGCTCTACTGATAACAATGTGCATGCTTAGCTGATATAAGCCTGTATTGAATTAATACCCTGTCACTTCATATATAGCGGAAAAGGTTTAAAGTATGTCCTCTTCCTATCTTTGGGCCATCTGCACATTTTGTTTCTTTTAGCTTCAACCTCAACTTTGTTATTTTTGCTCTAAACAACCCAATGCATTTCATAACATTTGAAAAAGAAAAAGATAGCTTTTCATACTCACTCTTTCTAGTGTTTTTCTTCCTTCCTTTTAGATTCAGATGTTCATTTGATATTATTTACATTCAGCCTGAAAAGCCTCCTCAAGCATTTCCCATAATATGAGTCTGAATATATTTTCTCAGGTTCTGTTTATTTGAAAAAATGTCTTCACATTATTCTTTATTTTTAAAAGATATTTTCGGTCTCTATGATAGTGCTTCTCACGGCTCATCCCCTGCCCTAACAAGACATTGTTCCCTTATCTTCTTGCTTTCATTGTTTCATTTTTTCTTTCTTTTTAATAATAACCCCATGTCATTCTCCATCTCCTCCTGCTTAAGTCTTTCCCCACCTCTGAATATTTTTAAGACTTTTTTTTTCTTTTTCTTTGATTGACAGCAGCTTGACTATAATGTGCCCAGTGTGATTTGCTTTGTGTTTGTTCTGCCAGGGGTTTTCTGGGCTTCCTGGATGTGTGGGCTAATATTTCTGGTCAAACTATGAAACAGTTTGGTCAATATGTTTTTAAATATAAAATTTATTCGCCTCTCCTTCTGAAATTCAGTTGCAGGTTTCTAGTTGGTTGTTTTTCAATCTTTTTTTTTTCCTGTCTCTGTTTTTAGTCTGGATAAATTTTAGTAATGTATCTTTTTTTTTGTAATGATTTTTTTTAATTCTTTTTATTTTTCTCATTAGTTATACATGACAGTAGAATACATTGTGCTACATCATACATAAATGGAGTATAAACTTCTCCTTTTTCTGGTTAATGTGATATATATTCATACTGGTCGTATAGTCACATATGCAAATAATATCTAATAATATCTGATTCATTCTACTACCCTTCCTATCCCCATACCCCTCCCCTCCCTGCACTACCCTCTTCCTAGCTACTAGTAATGTGTCCTTAAGTTTATGAATATTTAACTTTTGTTGGACCAAATGTGTTGTTAATTCACTCCAATTTTTTTTATTTCAATTATTATATTTCTCTATTTAACAACTTTATTTGATTTCCTTTTTTGAAGATTCTATATTTCTTCTAAAATTCTCCCTTTCTTTCTTTAACATTTTTATACTGGTTAGTATAAAGTGATTTCCTACTACTTCCAATCTCTGATCAATTGTGGGTTGATTTTTGTTGAATTGTTTCCTCAAAACCAAGTGTTTTGTATGTGTGGGTGTGTTCTTCAAATGTTTAGTGATTTTTCAAAAAAAAAATATGAATTGGACATTATTGTGAATATGTTGTAAGACTCTTTATTTTGTTACCTTATTTCAAATATGTTGCTTATTTGCTTTAAAAGTTAAATATTATCCCCAGATTACCTGGATCCCACATTTAGTTTTTGGCTTGGTTAGAATGTAACTATGTTGGTTTTGCCTATAGTCTTCCTTTTCAGAAATAGCCTTTATTTCTAAGTTTTTGCCTTTCTAGAATTTCAGGGAAAAGCCAAAGATTCTTACAAAACTCCTTTCACATAAAATAATTCTAACTCCAATCTCTAACTCCTCTTGATGGGCAGCAGATGAACTCTCTGCTTAGCAATTTCATCCTTCAAGCTGATGACATTGCATCTGGGATCCATAGGGTCTTATCCACAAACACAGTTAAGGAGTCTAAGATTAGACAGCACTTCATTTTTGGAGTTTCCTCAATGTGGCTGCATTCTTCTTGATAATTTCTCTACTCTCTATCCTAGGACCTTTGGAAATTTAGAAATTCCATCTTCTGATTTCTCATACCCAGAGGACTATACCCTGAATTTTGCCTGTTGCAGTCTGTAACAGAAAGCCATGGGTTCACCTCTTGGTGAGTGTAAAGCTCATAAGCCCAAACAGGAGACAAAGGAGTGAAGAGAGGTTTATTATTTGCACCAAGTAAGGAGAAAACTGGGGATAATTCCCAGAGTGGGGTCTCCCCAAGCAAACAAAACTGGAACTTTCATTGGGAAAACTCATAGATGCTTATGTAAGAAAGACTCACCATCACCTGTAGAGGAGAGCACATTCTCAGAATGCTCTCTTCAATGTCATGCTTCTTCATATATCTCATGTCCAAAATAGCCTTTATTTATAATAAAGATATAATGAGAAAAGTTATCCTGGGTCACTTAAAAGGGATAACACAGGATGACTTGGCCCTTTGGGCTGGTTATGTGTAAGTTTCTCTGCTAGGCCTTATTTGAAATAAAAACAACTTTAGAAGCACAGTTATAGTCACTTAAAAGGGCAGCAGCTTTTTCTTTCAAATATAAGTGATTGTCCCTAAGAGTACCTGACCAAGGGGAAGTAATTCCATGGCGATTAGAGTGTCCTAGGGAGAAGTCAATGTAGATCTTATCCATGTGGCTCCGTTTTCTCAAGGATGAAGTCCTTTTGTGGTTTACGCCTTCTCTTGGTTACTCTTTAGTTTCCCCAATGTTTTTACTTGTGTTATTTTTATATTTTCATTTCTTCTGGACTGATAAGTCCCATGCAAGCTACACTGTTACCTAAAACATTCATTCATTCGTTCACCCAACAGGTGTTTACTAAACCGCTACATGTTCCTTTTGCTGGGCTTGACATTCAAGATATAATGGTGAGTAAAAACATACAGAGAGAGAGAGAGAAATTTAAAGGAAGCTGTAATCTCCACCTTTGTGGAACTTAGTGTAATGATACACACACAGTAACACAGAGAGCATGTGGTTATAAGAGCCTGTAACAGGTCAATTTGAATGGATTAAAGAGATCCATGAAGATATCTCTGGGGAAGAAACAATGGAGCTACCATCTAAATCTGCAGTAGCACCTGGAAAGCATGCATGTGCTTAGAAGTCCTTTCTTCTTTCCTGGGACCATGCCCACCACCTTGAAATCACTTGACCAGTAAACTACGCATTGCTTATCTCTGTCCTAGCAAGGAAGTCCAGTGGTAATGCCTGTCACTGTGATTTGCATGCATTTATCCTGGACTTAGTAGCAGTCTGGGAAAACATCCTCTAGTAGATCCACAAATCAGAAGACTAATTGGAGTCAGGAAAGAAAGAGGAGGCACAACCCAACCAACCAATCCAGTGGAGGATCACGTATGAGAGGATCCACCACTTCACAACACTTTTGAATAATTGTGAGTGGACTTAAAAGTGATAGAAAGGACAAGATCTGAGACTCACCTTCTCTACTGAATTATAGAAGAATATTTTTTAAAAAGTAAAAAACGTCCTGAATCGATTAAATATTCTGTTGGCAGCACCAGAGTTGGGGAGAGAGCCAAGAATTTGTTCCTTCTGTGGGAGCCTGGGGAATTGACCACCAGGGATTCCTGTACAGATCACCTGGGGCAGGAGCCTGGGAGCTACAGCTTGTGCCTTGGGAGCTTTGGAGGAGGGTGATTCCAGCACTTCCACCTCCCACCAGGAAAAAGGGAGGGTACTCACTTCTCCCTCATTCTTGACACAGCAACTGTTTAATGTTCGTTTATGAAGATTTATTCTGAGTCCTGTCAACCTTATGGTAATGTTTTCTCAACTTTATTTTATAATTGAGAAATAATTATAAATGGGTGGCACAGATACTTAGTCCCTCTTTTTCTTTCTGTGCAGTGGTAGGCATTCTGTCTGAATTTCATAGTCTAATTAGCCAACCCTTGAAATAATTTGCCATTTGTAAATCTCCAAAGTCTAGTAAGAAAGTGAAAACTGTCACCTAGAAGGCACTTATAATTTTGTACTAATTGCATCTTACTTATCAGACTTATCACACTTATTCTGTGAAGAATATTTAAGAAAACAAAATAGGACAAAAAAAGGAGAAAAGAATTGCACATAGAATATACATGGCCTATTACCTAAAGTTCATGCTGTGAACTTTCAAGGTTAAGGCCTGGTGCCAATTAGCAGAGGCATTTGTAGGCAGGATTGAATGTGGTCACGGTGTGGCTAGACTATACTCAACAAGGAGAGATAAATGGAGATGTTTACTGTGGCCAAGTCATATAGACCGTTTTAAGGCACATTAAAGATCTTAGAACTTATTCTTAAAGAATTGAAAAGCCACTAAAGAATTTTAAGTAGGGAAAATTTCTGTAAGCAAATGGGTATTTTAAAAAGAATCCCTCTGACTGCAATGTAGAGAATTCATCTAAATGGGGCCCGGGCGCCTAGGCAGAGGCTTCTGGGAGGCTGGTACTGCCATCCAGGTGAGAGGTGACAAAGACTGGGGCAAAGATGGGAGTGATGGACAAGAAGAAAAGTTCACAAATTTAGGAAGAGCAAATAAAAGGGTTTGGTGACTGATAGGACCTGGGTTCTTTGTAAGCTTTTCATCTTTAGGCATGTTTCTTTTTATCTTAATAATGTTACCTTCTGTACAGAAATATTATACCCTGCATTTTTTAACTTAACATTAATAATTTATTTGTTATTATTTACTGTTATTACATGTTGCGTAGTAATTCCTTGAACTTTTTGTATGCACACTTTTTAATCCCCCACCCCCACTGTGGGATACCAAGGTTGTTCTTCAGGTTTTGCTAATACATGTAATTCTATGGTTGATATCTTTGGGCATGATGACTTTCTTTCTAGTTGATGATTTTTTTTAGACTAAATTCCCACCAAATAATTTATTGGGTTAATATAGTCATATTAAGACTCTTACAGCAATAAACAAATAAATATTTTAACATCATGATTATATCATTTTGGGAAAAAGGAGAAACGGCCTTATATTAGGTGGGTTACGTGGAAAGAACAGTAATTTGTCTTTTTTTTGCAACAGAGGCATATTCTGGGTACACATTTGTCTTTCCTGCCCTGCAATGAGTACATTGACCATGAAGCCGCCATGCATGGGCTAATGTTATGTTTTATTCACCATCATGGAATAATGCACAACACTGCTTCAGAACACAGGACTCATTTTACAACAAAAGAAGTGCAGTAATTGGTTTATACTCACAGAATTTGATGATCTTCTAACATAACTTATTTGCCCAAGAGTATCTAGTATTCTAGACTCGTGGAATGGGCCCAGTAGAGACTCAGTTATATTGTGTAGTAGGAAGTAATAACTTTAGAAAGGATACACTATATCTTGGGAAGTTTTAAAGTATGCAGAATATGCTCTGAATAAGCAGAAAATATAGAGTACTATTTCTCCCACAATGTATGAATCTGGGATAAAAGGGGTAAATGGAAGAACAAATCATTTCACTATTGGACGTATTCAAAGAATGCCTGCTCCCTAATCCTGAAAATTTGAACTTTTCTGATTTTACTTCTCAATGAAGAAATGCTTTTCTTAGAGGACACGATGATTGTTCCACTGTATTGTCCTTGCAGTGGCCTTACCTGTCCTTTTCTGGTTTGTTGCATTTCTAAACTCATGATGGGAAGCAGGAGTTAATATCCTAAATATTACTAAGACTGACCCTGATCATCAAGAGGAAATCTGAGTTGCTGCATTATGACAGGTCAGAATGAACTATATATAGAATTTAGAAGATTTTCTTGAATGAATTTTAGTAGTACCATGTGCAGTTTTAAAAGTCAGTACGAAATGATAGCAACCAAAACAGAAGGCAAAACAACTAAGGATTTAGACCATACAGGAATGAAGATTGGGGCTCCCCGCCTGATAAAGGACATTGATTAATGCAGATAATGAAAAGGGGAAAGTTAAGCTGGAGTCAACAGGAAAGAAGTAACAGAATTCCCCCTTTATCCAAGGGGAATATGATCTAAGATGCTCTGTGATGCCATGTTACAAAGAGTTCCAGGTACTATATGCGGGATATTTTTCCTAGACACACATACCCATGTGAAGCTTAATTTATAAATTAGGTACAGAAACAGTAATTATTAGTTAACAACTATAGCTAATAATAAGAACAAACAACAATATACTTTAAGAAAAATTATTTCAACTTGTGAATTTATTTCTGGAATTTTCCATTTAATATTTTGGGGCAGTGACTCACTATGGGTATCTGAAAGTGCAGAAAAGGAAATTGTGGGTAATGGGGTCTACTGAATTAAGACCAACCAAGCATCATTTGCCTTATTATTTTATATAAGGCTTATTAGCAATGGTTCAGAGCACATGTGCTAATCACTTCATTTGTTATATGTAAAAGAAAAATGTTCTTAAATGGTTTCACCCAGTATGACAGGGCAAGATAAATAGATGGAAAGGTTTAGATGGTGCCTGGGCAAAATCAAGGCGATATGCCTCCTTCCTAAAGGATCAGCCTAGTTCAGACAGAGCATCCAGGGCTTGAGGAATAGATTTCAGCTTAACATATGACAGAAATTTCTAGAAGCTTTCACTACACAGAAATGGAGTGGACCTCATTGTCAATGTAATTAGCTCCCTATCTCTGGGAGCTTAAATGATAACCAAGGAAATTAGTGCACTTAACACAAGACTGTGAAGCTAAGTAGGGTGTCATCGCTCTTGTATTATATTTGAGTAAAGTGATTCTGAGAGATGATGCAACTTGCTTAATATCACACAGCTAAGAGTGGGGGCTGCCTAACTTGATCTAATGCTAAAAAGTAGCTTTACATCTTTGTGATGACCCAAAGGGGCCATAAGGAAACTTGTTACTTTTATTATTTTTTTTCATTATGTCTTTCTCCATAATAATTTTGGCTCCTCTTGGGAGCCAATGTATCCCTTTGGGGAATTAGGCAGCTTATTTGGGCTTACTTTAATACATACTCAAAATGCATCATTAAGTGAAAGTTTAGACTAATTATTTACTCCATTAACTTCTAGAAATGTATAGGATACTGGCATGTTATTAACACAACCCAAAGTCAATAACTGTTGCCACTGTATTTCTTATGATCCCATTTCCTCTCCACCCCCAGCCACAAACAGCACAAAGATGCATGATACACCCCCCCCCCCCCGCAAATACACAGGCTCTCACACACGTGTATAAATTTATACACCAAATATAGTTCACATAAATATATACTTGAGTGAAGAAGTTTTTCTCTTAATATTGTGTAGCTGTTGCACTCTGCAAGGTGGAGAGTAAATTGTTTAGCTGCTCAGATATTTTTGTGCACAACCAGGTTTCTAGTCTTCCTGTCCATCCACGGGCATGAAAAGATAATGCTCCTCCATACCTTTGAAATATAACATGGCCATGCACCTATTTTACTGAATGAAATGTAGCTACTAATTATCTGAATCTCTCTGAAGTCTAATTTTGAGATGTTAATGTTCTAAGATAATGGAGCTTCCATTTGAGTGGATTCTCCCGAGACTACAGAAAGCAGAAGCCCAATCAAATTTGATTGGCTATGTGCCATACAAAAAAAAATCGTTTGTTGTTTTAAGCCACTGAGAAGTAGCATTTCATTGTTACTGTAGCAGAACCCAGCCTATCCTGACCCATACATATGCCTACCAAACCCTATATAAGAGACTGAATCTGCAAAAACCTTTGTGAGATAGATTTATTTTCTTCAATTCACAAGTGAGGAATCTGGGATATAATAATATGCCCCAAATCACACAATGAGTTACAGATGAAAGAGCTGATAGAGACAGTGATCCCTGTTTCTAAGGAAAGACAAATCTTTGTGTTTGATGCTAGAAAAAGTTCATTTCTCCAAAGGGCATCTTTGATCTTTCCACGGGCTTGGATAGCTCCTTCCATTCACCACCTTATTCATTAATCTTGGGAAGATAGGACCAGAATAAAAGTTAGCTCTGCATATAACATTCCCACAATTGGGCACCTGGAAACCATCATAGAGGGTGACTTTGGTGGAGACAGAGGGCTGGAGAGAATTGTCTTTAAATAAATAAGAGATACATTCAGAAGAATGATCTCTTCTGGGAAGCAACACCCAAAGAAAACTATAAATATATTCCACTGGACTACAGCTGTTGCTAACCTGTCTGAAATTGTACCTGTTTGAATTTCGGGTGATAATACAATACCAAAGAAATTACACAGGTGAGCATAGAATATTCAGAAAAAAAGATAAGGGGAAAGGGCAGGAGTTGCTATGTCAATTCTGTTGAATTGGATGTGGAAAACCATCATGTTAATATCAGAAGTTACAAATAAATTATTATTGCACATTTATCTAGGTGATCCAATGTGCAATGACAAAATTTTCTATTGCATTAAGTTTACAAATTTTCCAGTTGACTGGTCCACTAGAACCCATTCCTTACTTGATCTACCCACTCTACACAACATAATGGAGGTGCTTGCTTCTAAGCATAGGAAACAAGAAATAAAAGATGTCCAACTTCTACATCTTCTTAAAATGTTGTCTTATTTGTAAAAACAAGCAAACCAAAAAACAAAGTATCCCTTTACCTGGAATGTTCTCCAACAGATGATGGAGACATATGGTCCCTAAACACACATTGCTTTCTAAAAGAGAACTGCATAAACTTGTTGTCTCATACAGTAGAAAAAATACTGTCAAGAGAGGCAAAATAATTGGCCTGGGCAAATAGCTGAAGGTAGAGCAGAGCCCTCTGCTCTCCCTCATCCCTGAATGTAGCCACTTACTTGTTCTGATGAGATACCACTTTACATGTTTCCCAGTATCCTATTCTCTTTCCCATTCCCTCGTCCTGCATCCTGGCCATTATTTTTCACTTAGGACATCACAACCACTCCCACGCTGGTCTTTCTGCCTCTGGTCTTTCCATTCTCTGTAGAGTTCCAACAAATAATTGAATGATTTTTTTTTTCAAAATACCATTTGGATCACACCACTATCCCGATTTTAACCTCTTCCCTGGCACCCTGTTATACTCAAATGAAAGGTTCCCATCAAGTGTTTCTATACCTGCTCTTATTTCCTGGAACATACACATAAACACCTGTCCCTTCAGATCTACAGAATCATGTGAAACTTGCTCAGTCCATACTCTCACCCATCTGCTCTTGTTTCCCATACAAACTCCTACTGATCCCCTCAAAATCCAAACCAGACATTTCTTTTTTCCAAGAGGACTCCTTTTGCATCCCATCCTACCCAGGTTTGCTGGGATGTGTTTAATACTTGGTTCTAATTCTCAGTTGACTTGATTTTTCCACCAATAAACTGTGAAGTCATTGAGATCAAGGAATCAGGCTCATTAATTTTATTTCACTGGGTATAATATGTGTCTATCATATAAATACGAGGTGGGGGCAAAAAGAAAGGAAAAAAATTAAACGAAAGATAAAAAGAGGGAGAAGAAAAGGAAGGAAGGAAGGAAAGAGGATTCCATCTCTAATATTCCTATCTCCTAGTTCAGAGCCCTTTCTCTTGCTCCAAGGTTATTTGGTATCTGCAACAAACAAACTAAAAAGCACCCTGCGGGGTTTTTTTTTCTTATGTAAAGAAAATAGTATTCTTGTAGTATTTTCTTCAAATTCAAGAAAATTATTTAATATGGAAGTAGAGAATTTCTATAGTATGAGCTCTCGTAGAGGTATTGTAAGCTCAAAGAGTGATGTTTGAACTGTGTGTTAAAAGAAGCTGAGCATAAAAAAGATGACAGTAAGATAATTTGTTATAGTGTTTTACAGTCTTTAAATAGCATCCATGTACAATAGCTCACATAGCATTCAAAACAACCACAATGTTTTGCTGGGGGATGTTATGGTTTCAATTTTATAGAAGGATTGCATGTTCAAAGAGGAAGGAGTTACTTCAAGGCTACCCTGCAAATCATTGGCAGTAAAGGCACCCAAATTTCAAGTCCCTGAACTTGTTATCATTAAACTTCTCTACATGCTGCTGAGCTACTTTGCTTTTAATAGTGTCAGGGAAATTTCTCTGGACTTACATGTTGCCCTGGACTGGCCTTCCCTTTGAGATTTTATAGTCAGCTTTCTCTCCAAGCTGTTACAACTCAGCCCTTCCCCCAAAGCCTTCCCCAAGAGAAAGAATATTCATAATTTGTTTGACTTAGACTTTTTCTATGATCTCCATATTACTATTTTGTAAATACCTCCCCTGACATTTAGAATGTGCAAGAGTATAGAAAAGGGAAAGAAAGTCATTAATCCCATGAAACCATGGCCTCTTTCCATAATCGAAAATAATTTTAAATGAGGATTTGAATACATAATTTAAATTCACGAAAGCGTTTTTGCATTAGTACAGGTAATTTATGCTAAAATACTTAAACATCCTCCAGGTATTGGTACAACAAAAATATTCTTTCATGTGTCCACTCAATTCATCATTCAGTAGCCACTAACCTTCTATACTGTCCAAGACAATTTCGATACCCAGGGCTTGTTTGTTTATATGCTTAAGATCCAAGTTTGGGGAATATTCCAATTTAGTTAAGTCTCTCTTCCTCTTGTTTCTCAATTTTCTGCTTTCTGCACTTTTATACCAAGAGATTCTCCTGTGTTGCTGTGAATTACTCTGTTGATGGACAATCTCAGGACTTCCAGAGGTTCCTGAGGTTCATTAGATTGTGACTTCCATTGTCAGTGTTTCTGGGGCAAACACAATTCTCTCACCCTTGGGTCATGGCAGAAACACGGGGAGGCCAACTTGTTAGGAGACTTGGTAAAGCTCCCCCGCGGTCCTGCATTGGACGGATAGACCCTAGACTGTTCTAAGACAAAAGAGACCCAACCATAATTAAATAGTCTCAGAAATTCCTCTTGGGCTTCTGCCTTTGCACATTCAGAAGGACACTAATTAGGTGGGAGCCCTTCCCTGCCAAGCTACCAGCACAGAGGGAGGGTGACACAGGAGGTCTCCTCTCTGACTAGCACCCGTGTTTGACCCCCTCATTGATTCCTAAATTGTGTTTGCCCCACTAATAAAGCCCTAACGGTGGGAGCCAGCAGACTGCCTGCCTCCCTGCATCCAGGGGACTCTGCTTTCCCCAGAGTGGGCTGCTGGGCATGAATGACCCTTTTGTCTTCAACTCAAATGTTTTGGCAGGGCTTCTGAAAACAGTGGTGAATGAAAAACCACATGATTCTAATTGTTTTCTCTGAGATCAGACTGATGTCCTCGGGGTGTCCACCTCACACATGTGGTGCCTCAGCATTAGTGCTATCTATAGTCTTCCCCGTTCACACCCCACATGGTAATCTTTAAGAAGAACCAAAATACAGACAACCATGCTGAGAAAGAACGCTTTCTCTACCCAAGTCTAGTTTACCATCCAGGTGAGAGCATCAGGGTGTGATTTCCGTTCCAATTAAAAGATACACTGAGCCAAGTCAAGCCACCTGTCTGTATCAGGGAGGGTACTAAAATCTTCCCGAGAGAGTTGCAATGTCCTGAAAAGAAGTAACCAACAAATAAAAACAGCTGAACGTAGGAGAAAAAAATGGGAGGAAAGTGTTTATTCCAAGACGGAGCAAAGAGTGATTGGAGGTTCACTTGATCACGGCCCTTGACATTTTAGATGTCAATCACAGGATAATTCCTCATTCTGAGGACTGCCCTGAGCATTCTAAAGGATTTAGCAGCATCTCTATCTCTACCCCTGCATACAAGTAATGATGCCTCACCCCTAGTTGTGAATCAAAAATGTCTCAGATTTTGCCAAATGTCCACTACGTGAGGGGAGAGACCACTCACCTGAATCTGGGACTCGCTGCTCCTGCACCAGCGGGGCTCATGTGGTGCCGCTCTCATCTGCCATCAATTCTGGAGTTTATTGCCTCTGTATTTCAGGCGCAGGAACAGCAGGAATTGAGGACTCTGGCATTACCCATGACCTCTTGACTCCCTCCTGGGGTACACACATGCCAGGGACTGAGAAAGGAAGACGTTTCCCACAGAAGAAAAGACCACTGACATTTTAACAAGCCTATTTGACAGGCCTTTGACCAGCCAGGGTCATAGGTCAGATTCTTGGCTTTCACATTTTTCCTTCATGAAGAAGGAAAATCCCTGTGGTGCTAACGGATACCTTTAGCCTCTGGTTACAGCCTGGGATGAATGCATCCTGGTTCCTGCAAGTGTTCCCACGCATCCCATGGTGGGTAACTTACTCCAGGAGTCTCCCTTCTGAAGAGCCCAAGGTCCAAGCAGCCTCCCTCAGCCACCCTATCTGCTTTCCATTGGCTCCTCCACTGTCACCTTGGTGTTCTAGATAAGTGGCCCTGCTGCTCCCTGGGTTGGATGTTGATAACACCTACTTCACCCTACCCACATCTCCAAGGTATCCTTCAAACCACCAACCAGTATTAATTTTCTAAGCTGCAACTATGACTGTCACTCCTCTTCTTAAAACTCGTCAGTAGCTCTCCCTTTCTTTTGGACTAAAGTCTTCATCTTGATACACAATTGCTGGAATTCCCTTGCCTACCTCCCTTCAATCTCTCAAGAAGTATTCCTTTCTCACACTCCTTCACGGTCTACACCTTGGGTAAACTTGGCCTCACCTAATTCCCCCAAATCATCCTAGTCTTCTTCAGATCTGATTCATCTTCTTAGCTCTGTAGAGTGCTCAGGTCCAAGTAACATCATTAAGAACCAACAAAAGTATTTAAGTCCTAGCAACAAATGGATTAGATCATGTTGTTAAAAAGAAAACTGCAGAATCAAAATGAATAAACATTTCATTAAATATCCATGAACAGTACATTATAACTAGTCAGTTATAATCCAGCTCATAAAATTCTACATAAACATAATACAGAGTAAAACGGATAAATAATAGAAGTTGTTTTGACACAACTGAAAATTAAAGTTACAATGTGAGATGTGCATATATGTATTTATGTTTGATGCAAATGAGATGGGGTTACAAGGTAAAGAGGTTTGGAAATGCCTAGATCCTGATTTTGCACAGATTCCTTCTCACACAGCATGTGTTATCCAGTCTTCCCCACCTGGGAAATTGTTTCTAATTCTTCAAGATTCACTTAGACTTTGCCTTCTATAAGCAGCTTCCCTGAGGCCTGTGGTCCCTGATCTCTGTCTTAGCATTTCTCATGCTGCCTGCAGATCTGGATCTCTCAGCACACATTGATGGGGACAGGGAGGGGGACTGCATTTTATTCATCTCCAAGCAGTTTCCTATTGCCTGGAAAGTAGGGTACAATGAGTTCTTATCAATTTCAGATGACATAACAACTACAAAAATAACAATGTCGTCAGGGCTGGGGATATAGCTCAGTTGGTAGAGTGCTTGCCTCACATGCACAAGGCCCTGGGTTCAATCCCCAGCATCAAAATACTACTACTACTACTACTACTAATAATAATAATGTTGTCATCTAGGTGCACTCCACGCATAGACCCAGAACCTCAAAAGAGAAGTGTTCTTTCATATGCTCCTTATGTTGCTCCTGTGGGCACATTAGGGCTTCCTCTGTGTGTGAGTCAGGACCTTATGTAATAGGCAGCCATCAGCTGGACAGGTAGGCCTGGAATGACCAGCTTTCCCTCTCCAGACTACAACACAGAAATGAATTTTGCAAAAAAGAAATCCCAACTCAGTTCTGGCTCCTGTCAATCACTCATCTAGGACCTGACGTGTCCCCTCAGCCAATGAGAAACCATCCTGAAGAGATTTCTCAGGCTTCCAACAAGGCACCAGTTGTACTGGGACCTCTGTGGCAATGAAGAGATTTTTGTGGCTGAGGAAATGTAGAAGGTGAAGTACTGAACACATCAGCATTTCCGTGTCCAGACACTCAAGCATTCCTGGCTTCAGTCCCTAGGGTACCCACAGAAATTTCACAGGATGCTGTTTATTTCTCTTTATTATGCAGAGTTTGGGGTAGGAAACTCATGCTCTTCTTTCATGAACTATATGCTGTTTCTTTATCATTGATCAGAAAAAAATGGGGAAAACACTCATAAGCATCCTTGAGAAGCAGAAAAAGAAATAGCCTTAGTGTAAACCAGACTTGGGTTTGAATCCCAATTCTGTCACCCACCTAGAAACTGTGATTTGGGGGAAGGTCACATAACTCCATCAAGTCTCGATTTCCCTTTCATAAACTGGGTGTAATGTATTGTTGAGGATTTGATATGAATTCTGCAGCTCATATGTTTAATGTCAATCAGGAAGAAACCTTCATTGTTCATGTTCAATGGTTGATACTATTGTACATCATTCGTATTAGGTAAGATTGACCCTGACTCTATCACTCTACTTAGTCCTTCTCTGAGAACTGATTTTTCATCTTTGAAAATAAAATCATTAAACAAACACTTTCCCAAGAAATCCTGCTCTCAGGAACCCCACTTGGAAGCAAGCCACACTGGTAATGGGCCACACTGCCAACTTTGGAAATAATTCTCATTCTGAGTCTTTTTCTGATTGGCTGAAGCCAATTACTTGTATGAGGCTTCCAGAGAAAATAGGATACCAGAGAGGGCCTTGGGGTAGAAGTTTGCACACCAGTTACAAACTGAAATATACACCTACCCACTAAATGGCCTTGGAAAATAATAGCGATAATGGATCTATACAGTTTTAGGGAGTTGCACTACTTATAAAGTGCTTTAAGAAACAGCACAGAAAGTTACATTAACAGGTAACTCCAATCATGCACTAGGGGATATACCAGTTATATTGCCCCATGCTATTACACTTTATCTTTTCAGTAACTCAGAGAAGCGTCTTTATATATTATTATCCTGGTTTTATGTGTAGGGAATGTTCACATCAGAGAGATTAAATAACAAGGTCACACAGCCAATAAAGGGACTGAATGCAGTTTTGAAACCCTATACCCATCTAATTTCAAAACTGGTGTTCTACCCCACAGAACTTCTTGGGTCTTTAGAAGTGTGATTACCAAATATAGCAAATGAAAATATGCAGGACCTAGTTAAATTCACATTTCAGGTAAGCTGCAAATAATTTTAGTATAAATGTGTCCCAAGTATTTTTAGTCTAAGCCTATCCAAAATATTATTTACATTTAAAAAAATATCTGTTACTAATATTATGTGCCAATGTAGCTGGACATCTTGCATTTTATCTGAAAAGTCTCCTTAGGAGTCTAATATTATATGAGCAGGTGAGAAGCAGGAGTTTATCAGTCTTTCCAGAGGCACCTAAGGTTGTTCTCATGGAAAGGTGCCCTTCAAAAGCAGTAAACATTGTCTTTGCTATTAAAGTGCTCTTAGAAATCTAAAAGTAAGACTTCTAGACTTTTAGAAAAACATAAAGAAATGAGAGCTCTCAAGATGATTTAAGATGTGTTTCCTCCATGAACTTGACACAGATCTAGATACTCCAAGGGTGTGCAGAGAACTCTAGATCAAAGTTGACAGTGACATGCCTCATATGCACCCAGAACTGGTTGGGTAAACAGATTCATCAACACAATCTTTCTCTGAACTTTCATATGTCTCACTTAGAGGCCAAAACCTACTGAAATCCAACTCTAGGGCAGTCACCATGTGGGGCGCTTATCTATGCATCTTATTTGGTCTGAAGGCATCACTGTGAGATGGGTTGAAGATCCCATTTACTAACTGATAAATAGAGATGGAGAAGGCCAAGCCACCAGCTCATGAGCAGAATTTGATATAAATCTATTTGAATTTCCTACCGAGCATCATGCTATAGGCTGCATGGGAAATCAGGTGGGGCACAACATGATGACTGAAGTTTTAGTTATGTGTCGAACAGTCCCATAAACAGCTCAAATTGCTCTCCCTATAGTCATTGTACCTGGATATTCTCTTGCATGTTCATCTATAGCTGTCTTGACTCATCCCTCAAGGCCTATATCAGACCCTATGACATTTACTAACCATGCCTGATGCTTTCAATGGACAGCAATATCCCTCTTATGCACCCCAAATCATTCTGTGGCTTAGCTTCCAATGCCTTTCAGATTTGATCTCTCACTGTAACAACATGACATTGTATGAACGATGTCTCTTATTACTAGAGATGCTGTGTAGCACAGTGGTTAAGGACACAGGCTGTGTACCCCACTTCCAGTTAACGACTTACTAGATCTGAGGCGTTGGACAAATTTTGTAATGTCTCCATATCTGTTTTCTTAACTTTGCAATAAAGATAATAATAGCATTCACCCCAAAATGTTGTTGTAAAATGTTGCTGCCTTTCATACAGTAAATATTCAATATGTATTATGTCATTACTATGGCTGCTGATGATATCTGTAATGATTTGAACTTTCAGCACATGCCAAACACAGAAATGAACAGCTTATATGCACTTTATCATATAATTCTCCCAATGCCTTTAAATGCTGGTATAGTTTTCATTCACACACTAAGTCACGTAATGAAAGGACAAACCTTGGCTCACCATAGAGCCATACGTTTAATCCCAGCTCTTCTTCTCTCTCATGTTTTCTTTTTATGTTCTGATCCTTTCTTGAAGATGCTCCAAAATGGTGGTTGGTTTGAACAACACTATTTTCTCTATTAACATAACACATGAAGAAATATAAATACTATTTTCCCCTCACAGAATCAAATGCTAACAAATCAAAATCTTCTTTACATAAACCTAAAAGGAAAAGAACTTAAAGGGCAGGGATTTAATGAGATCATTCAATATGGGTATAAGTCCATCCTGTCTTTCAACCTCTGAACTTCCAGGATTCCTTCTTGGGACATGAGCATATTAATACAAATTAATTTGTTGCAAAAAGATCTTGTATATTCAAATATCTTCTATTTCTTTAATTCTTTAAAATAATAAATGTTTGAATATTAGAATATCATTCAACTGATCTCAGCTGAGGTGAAGGTGGGGAATAAAATCAAAGGACATCTTTCTGGTTGTAGCTCATGCACTGTAACACCTACTAAGGCCCTCATCCTTGCTGATCCTCAGAACACACTGAACAAACACACCATTTATCTTGAGCAAACTACGCTTCAGCTGAGTGTGTAGCCACTAGACATGTATGGCTCCATTGGTAGCTTAGAAAGACCCCAGACAGATACCTTTGCTAGTGAATAGGAAGAAGTCTTTCTAAAGTCTCTGAGCAAGGTTTGTCTCATCTATTGTTGGATTAATGAAATTAAACACTCCAATCTGGGGCCCACAGTGGGAGCTTCAGAAAGGTGCTGAATCTTCACAGATCTGCAAAGAGAAAATCAAAGTTTATAAAAATTTCACGTGGCATTGGTGAATAAGGTGTGCAATTTAGAATCCATCCCAAGATACATTCAGGGATACCATGTCTTAACCATTTGACCATGGACAAGGGTCTCACATCCTCTGTGCTTCAGTGTCCACACCTATGAATCTGTGAATGCCATTCTCCTCCAAATTGCGTGGATACAAAATGAAGGCACAGATGTCAAAGTGCCTGGAAGAACTGGATCTTACCCATCATATTATTTTATCTGGGAGCCTGATTTCCCAAGTGTCAATATTATCTTTATTCATAGCACATGCATTTCTGATTTGGGGAAATAATGATTTTTTTATCAAACTTGTAACTGCTTTAGCCATTGAAATTCAACGGCTCTCATCCTTTGCTATTTAATGGCATTGATTTGCTGGGCTTCCCCTTCTCATCCACCCATAGTTCAGTTATCTGAGTGGAAAGACCAAGCCAAAGCTATAAAAATATGATTACATTGCTGCTGCAACTTCCCAAACTCAGATGGTTATAACCTGATGCGGGCATTCCAATTTTAACCATCTACTGCTGTTTTTATTTCATAAAGCCACTAAAAACATCCTGCACTGCTTTTATATACATCACTACTTTTATAGCTTTTGTGTCATAATAAAAGACAGTTCGTTGGAAGCTAAGGGTTTTGTGTTGTGTTCCTTTTTTTTTTTTCTTTAAGCAGAAAAATAGCCAACTTGGAATAAGACATTTCTGTCTAGTCTCTCTGCCTTCTAATTCTGTCCCATCTAATCAGTCCCTGGTCCAAGCTGTCAGACTATTCTTCCCAAAGAGCTATTTATAAGACATTGTCCTGTTCAACCTTCAAAGGCTCACCATTACCTTGATTAGAAAGCCCTACATCCCTAGTCCAGAATTTAAACATGTCTAGTATCAGGCCTCGTAACTCACCCACATAAAACAAGATACCTAGCTTGCTCACCAACTTGAGGACTCATGGTTTTGTACATGATATATTTTCTTGACCATTTCTGATAAGCCTACCCACCCAGATTTTTCCCTTCAGTTGAATTCCTAGTTACCATCAAAAACCCTGCTTTCCACCAACTCTTCAAGCATGTTTTCCCTGGAATTTTTGTCTACCAGTAGCAGGACAATGCCACCTCTTATCTTTAACACAACCATATTCTACCCAGTCTTGTGACTCTGGTTATTGTCCTTAGGCATCACATATCTGACTTTCCAAATCTAAATTCGAGTTTCCTGTAGCTTAGGAAGTAGATCTTAAACTTTTCTTTGTCCTCCACTGCGCCTATGATCCAGGTTGTGTTGTGACACATTACAAAAGAAAAGGATTAAGAAGGAACTAATCAGACTCCTTATTTTATAGGTAAGGGGAAGACCAGACTCCTGGCCATGGTCATATGAAAGCTTAGGGAAGATTATTTGGAGCCCACAAAAGGAATGAGGGATGAAAAAAGGCATGGATAGATGGATGCAGGGCTGGAGGGATGGATACACACTCATGCATCACAAGCAGCTATCTATCAAACTCTTGATTGAGGAGCAGAGAAAACTTCCCTCTGGAAATAGAGAATAAATAAAACATCCTGTGGACAAAGAAATGACAGTTAGGCATCTGGTTGGTAAAGACAGAAGTTCCTCTTTAACCCCAACTAGACTTAGCAAAAAATAATCCACCAAAACTCTGGCAGAGTAGCTGAGATGTTCCTGGGAGAAAGATATCTCTGGGCAACATTAGAACCAATTGGTCTGAACTTATACTTTTAATCATGAACCTGGTCTCCCCTCTATGTCATCCTCCTCAGCCAATGTTTTCCCTACTCCTTCCCTCCCGCTCAAACACCATAACTGCTTCATTAACAAAATCAATGCCAAGGACTGAGATATTATTAGTGATTTACACCATGATGTGCCCATTAGCAATGAATGTACGTAACAGCACAGTTTCTCAGAAAATTATTAATCTGGGGACTTCTCACATGAACAGATCACCTGGCATGTGACTAATCAGACCTGATAATAAATATCGAGTGACAGAGCTCATAACTAACCCAGGAAGCACTTATGATTTTCACACGATTCGGATTCCTGTAGAGTCCCTTATCCAATGAGTTTAGTAGCTTTTTCCAATCCATTTCAACAAACTAGTTAATGTCAGATGGTGTGACTGACACAATGCCACACTCTGAGATTATAGCAAAGACTTGGCCCCTTGTCCTTGAGTACTTTCTGTCTGGCTAAAATGTCACTCCGTATAATTCCCTCTACCTTATATCTTGGATCAAACTGAACATTTTGATTGTTTGTGAATAATCCTCCCTATAGGACTTTGGGAAAAAAATCCTTTCCTTCCCCCATGAACATCTCTCTATCCTAGTAACCAGCATTACATTCTCCAATTGCAGTTAATATATCAACATCTGAGTTTTTCCACATCCCTATTTACCCCCAATCTTTGACTGCTTCTCTCTCAGTGGAGAGACTGGTGAACCCAGCCCTTGACATTGATAGCAACTCTGCAGTCCAACAACTCCTCATTACAGATCACACAGTAGAATATGCGAATTAGGATCAAAGCCAGATCAGTAATTCCCAGAACTGGAGTATCAATAAAGTCATTAACAATCTGGAAACTCTGAAACCCATTCCTATGGTGGGTGGCTATCCATCTCCAGGATTGTCTGAGTGAAACATCTGGCCGTGTTCTCACCCCGAATGTTTGAGGCCCTCACACTCATCCTCGACAGGTTTCACATATACTCACCTGTATTTTGCCTATTCTAAAAATTCCCTAAAAATTCCATATGTTAGTCCATTTTCTGTTCCTAAAATCAATATGCTACAGAGTATGTTTTAATAAAAAAGAGGTTTATTTTGACTTATAGTTCTGTAAGTCCAAGGTCAAAAGGCCACTTCTGGCATCCCCAGCCCTATTTGGTATTTTATTTAGAGACAGGGTCTCACTGAGTTGCTTAGTACCTTGCTAAATTGCTGAGGCTGGCTTTGAACTCGCAATCCTCCTGCCTCAGCCTCCCAAGCCACTGGGATTACAGGCATGTACTACCATGCCCGGCTCCTGCGATGGACATCTTGCCAGCAGGTTTAGAGGCAGTACAAGACATCCCAGGACAAAAGACGAGAGATAGTGTGTCTGTATATCATTCTCTCTTCCCCTACCCCAGTATTCACTCATGAGGGTATGGGGTTTCATTCTGATGACATTACTTAATCGTAATCACATTCCAAAGGCCCTACATATGAACACCACAGTTAGACTAATTTTCCACCCTTAACACCTCACAATGGGAATTAAACTCCAGCCTGCATGTGGAGGAGGCAAATCATTTAAACCTAGCACCCCACGAGGTCCCTGACCTATCAGAATCTTCTGCGAGGAATCTCATTTGGGTCCAAATACCAGGCTCTTTTTGAGCCACATACCTGCAGTGTCAGTGTTCCTGTAATAGGTGACTGTAACCTTTAATGGGAAAATGTAATACTTAACCTCACACTTGTCTCCTGGCATTCTGCACATGGAATACATAAATGGTGTCTTGCAGGAGATTAAATAAGACAAAGGCTGGTGAAGGGTCTGTGTGTTCTTACCTATTAACAATATGAGGAGTCAGAATGATTCATGCCTCCAGCAGATCCCACTTTGTCTCTGGCTCTGAGCTTAGGTATGTAGTACCAAGATGAATAAGGTACATTTCAGCAGATACAATCTGAGATGCCTGTGAGGGAAGTTACCTACCACCCTCCCATCTTGAATAGACTTGGCATTCTAGCATTAACAACAGAGAAAATACACAGAAGCTGCCATGCTTGAGGCTTGCCTTGCCTTGGGCTTCTCAGGCTTCTGCCACCATCACCTGGCCCTCCGCAAGCCCTGTGATACACCCAGCATGGACATGGGCTGCTTCCTTACATGTGATGCTAGTTGGATTGCTCAGGGTCCTCTAGAGGAACAGAATCAACAGGATTCCTTTGTGCATGACTCTAAGAGGGAATTTTATTGGAATGGTTCATGCAACCAGAAACTGGACAGTTCCACGCTGGCCCTCTGCTCAGAGGAGAGCCAGATATACTGGTATCTATTTAGTCCAAGAAGCTAAAGAGAAGATGAACAAGAAGGCTCAGAATAAGAAAAACCAATGACACAGACAAAATCTGAGACTAAAGGCCTGGAAGCCCCCAGGGAAATTGCTGATGGGAGGCCACGTTGGAATAGTGAAGGAGCTAAAGTCAGATTTCCATGATAGAGCAGCCATAGACACACCTGTTGAAAAAGAATCAAACTTACATCAGCTATGGCTTCTTCTTTCTTTCACTTTTTCTTCTGTCGGCCCCCCAGACTATTGGACAGTGCTGTCCACATTTAGGGCATGTTTATTGTCCCACGAGTCAATTAACTCTGGAAACATCCTCAGAGACACACCCAGAAGTCTTTTAATCCTAGGCATTTCCTAAGTGCTTTTCAACCCAATCAAGTTGACAATTCCGATTAACCGTAACACTGGTAAAATAAAGATCACTGAGGTGACATTTTATTAAAAATTCATATTCAACAAGATGTAAAGAAGAAAGCCATAACATCTTGGCTTAGAACCTGAGCTCTGCAGCCAGGCCGGTGGGGGGGGCAAATTTTGGTTTGGCCAGCCTCTATTTCTGTGACCTTGAGAAACTCAGGCTTTCTTCATGAAAATTCCTTCATATGAGAACTAGAAATTATAGTACTTTTCATACTGGGCTGTTGTAAGGATTCAGTATGAACAATTGAAGCTGTTGTGTACCAGGAGAATTAACTATTACTCAATGTGAGACTGAACCTCAAGGTTTCTCAAGGACCCACAGCCCTCTATTCTCGAGTTGTTAGACTGTTTTCATAGGTACCACCCAAGTGCCAAACTCTTAAGAACACCCCTCAAAATCCAGACCCAAAAGGAAATGACATTCTTGCCCTTCTCATCTCTTAAAATGCAAACTTTATTGGCTTCACATTTTTCCTCCACAATATTAAACATACGGTATTTTGTCTGCCTCCATAAAATTTTAAAACAGATACAGATGTTCTTCCCTACTAAATGTTGGATTTAGAGTCATAGGACCTGATTGTGAATTCTGCCTCCCCTGCTTATTAACAGTGTGATCCAAATCAACTGGCTTTCTCTCCCTGAGCCTTGCTCTTCCCATCTGCAACAGAATAAAAATGATATGGTATTGATGGTCACAATGATAACAATAACAATGATAGAGAAACAAGAGCATCTACTTCACAAGCTTCTTGGGAGTGTCAAGAGTTATTATATGATAATGGGTGGATTACTTAAAGTCCCTATTAGCCTTAGTATTCATGATCAGGAGAACCAAAGCTCATTGAGTGGTCAAGTGGTTCAAGTTTACCCAGAGTCAGACTATTGCCCATGAATATTAAATTGCAATAATCTTCAGTGAAATGACCACTTGTACAACATCTAGAAATTGTGATAAAGGACCCATATGTCCCCTAGACCAGATCTGAGAAAAGCATATTGACTTGATCATGTATTCCTTCAACAACAGTAGGTTCCATACTTGATGTATAGTATTCAATGTTCAACAAGATAAGTGGCAAAGCCACCACCTGCTTATAATTCATTATAATCTAGTAGGAACAGAAGGACTTTAATAATACTCTGATTTTAAAACTTTAATCATGAGGCTATTAAGGCTCTTAGTAATTGCGTAGCTTCTTGTATTTTGCCCAGACGAAAGAGAAAAAGGTGGATCATGAATGAAATTTTCTAGTCTCCCCTGTCAGAAATAAGTCACCTTCATCATGTCAATAATCTTTCATATTCTGTACAGGATTTTCCTGTGACTTGATAACATAGTTTGTTTAGGATATCAGATGCGTATAGCAGAGTTATTCTACATTTTTCAATTCCTACTTTGGTGGAACACCCCTGGCCAATAAGAGGACCAGCATCTTCACAATTATGTTTTCAATGGGATGGACAGGCACAAAGAACAGTATATATGCTCTTATTCAATTGACCCACTATCTTAATTGAGGTTCTTTTAGCTAGCTGAAATAAGTTGGGAGATTTGCTGAATTGTTCCTAGAGTGTCCATGAAGTTGATACAATATTTGAACCCTAAAATTTAGCAAGAGAGACCCTCAAGGAGGCTTTGAGACCTTCCTTTGTAAGGGAGGGAGGCTATAAAACTTGTCTCTTATATGTTTGTGATATGTTTGTTTGCACTGGTATCCTTGTACAGCAATTGCTTTCCAAGATGGTAGCCACTGGATACGTTCAAATGAAAAATGCCAATTAAAATAGAATTAATAAAGACTAATTGAAATTAAATAAAATTTAAAATTTACCTTTTAAGTCAACCAAGGTATATGTCAAGTGGTCACTAAGTGTCATACTGGATAGCACAGGTCATGAGCCATTTCTCATCCCAGAAAGATCTCTCGCAGAGCATTGTTTTCAAGTGATGCCATTCATGTGCCTTTACTCAAGATTCCTGGGAACTGTGTTGCCTAATTTCAATGTTCTAATTTTCAGGAGATAATATGATGAAGAAGGTTTAGATTCTGAAGCAATCGGCAGTGGTCAGGGAGGATGGGATGATTTAATATAGCCCTGGCCTGACTTCCTTGACTGGGGATGGGTGATGTAAGGGGTCCTTCCCTGAATAGGGCATGGCACATCAGCTCCTAGACTCATCAAAGGCTGTGTCTCAACATCATCCTGTCTCTGTGTACTGCCTGCCAGAACTTTCTGTTCCATCCTCGCAGCTCTCACAGTTACCAGAAATGTACAACAGAAGCTTGAGAACAAGTAAGTGACAGACCCAATATTTTAATCCACTTCCTGGGACTTGTCTGCTACATCCCCAATGCTTTCTTTCACAGTCCTATTCTTAAAGTTGAATTTATTCGGAAGGGCATTTTAACTTATTTTATAATTGTTCATTTGGGGCAGCATTCTTAAAACATCTTAATAACTGTCACCCTTCATTAAGGAGCCCCACTGGGCATATTAATAGGGACAAAAATGAAAATCCACTGTATGTCTCTTCATCTCAAGGTGTGACCCAATGTAACTGGGCTGAATGGCTTAAAGGAGGATTTATCTTAAACCTGAAGAACCCACTGAATGCAGGATGTGTTTTCAAGCACATAAGTTCAAAGGAGGGACAGAGAAGTCAGAAGAGGTTTTATTTAAGAACTTTTGTCCCTTCTATGAAAAGAGAATAACAAAGAAACAACGCATGAAACTAATTATTGGAGTCATTTTTAATTAACCTAGCCAGTTAATGTAATCCCTGGAACATTTGTTCATCTGTAAAAGTTTTCTCTTCAGGAGCAAATCATCATTGGTTTCTGCAATCATTGGATTTGTATTGACTGAGCATCATCAAATCTTTGCATTGAGTGGATGTGTTTGCACATCTAGGTCGGTGAGCAGGTTGCAGGATTGAGTTTCCCCTACTGCTTAACAGCTTCTCTGTCATTGTTTTAGATTTCCCACAAAACACTCAGTCTTCTTTAGCCACACCTGCCTTTGCACCACTGTGCCTTATGGCATCTAAACTCCATGCCCAGACTGGTCCCCAAACACCATCAGCCCATGAACCACAATGCCTCCACCTGTATGCACGGCCAGTGCCAGGATACGACCACTCAACAGTCTTCTAAGACAGTGGATTCTCAGCCTTGCCTGCATATTAGAATCGGCTGTGGGGCTTTTGAAAAGACCCAGTTCGGCTGCACTCCAGACCAATTAGAGCAGGGCGTCTGAGAATGGGACTAACATCAATTCGTTTTAAAGTTCCCCAGATGTCTGCAAAGACTATTTGAGTGACAAGTTGGTGGACAATAGCAAGAGCTCAAACGGGAGCTTGTTAGAAATGCCAAATCTCGACCCTTCCCCCAGACCTACTGAACAAGAACCTGTGTTTTTATGAGATCTCCCAGACAGTCTCTGTATATTAAAAATAAAGAAGCTCAGCGCAACCAGCGGATCTCAAACTTGAACATGCACCAGAAGTACCTGGAGGATGGGCTCTGATGCAGTTGGTTGGGCCCCAGCTCCAGAGTTCCTGATCACAAGGTCTAGAGGGAGGCTGAAGAACTTGCATTTCCCACAGTGAGGTGATGCAGACAACCCCAGGTGTTACTGACGTACACCTTCAGACATCCTACTCTCTAAAGCATATTTGACATTATCCCCAATTCATTTATTCTCCCAGTGATGTTTTGAGAGCCTGATAATAATTTGAGGCCCAAGAAGATATTGCAGCAAACAAGTAGACACAATCTCCCAGCCTCATGGAATTGAATCCTAGAAGATGTCCTGACTATATCCAAGAAAACAAATCAATTGCTAAAATGCCAAGTAGAGATCATGGTAAGCGACAGTGATGGAAGAGAGGTGGCGAGGGGATGTCATTTTTAGGTCAAGTGATCAGATGAGAACTCCCAGAAGGAAGGGATTTGGGCAAAGACCTAATGGATGGACAGGAGACTTGGGGTTCCAGGAAGAGGGAAAAGCATAAGCTAAGGGCCCTAAGATGGATGGTGAGGTGAAGGAGTACATCCATCCTTCCCCATCTCCTAGGCCACAATCCCTGGCTGTGTAGTTTGAGGAAATGCTGCTTTTTCTTTTCTGGCCTGTTTACTCATCAAGTTTTCTTTCTGGATTCTTTGGAAGATTAAAATTTCATCAAGAATGTAGTTCACGCTCCATGCACACAAAAGTTACGCTTGCTTGCTCACACCAGATCTCCAAGGGGGAAAGAAAACAAAACTTGCCAACAGTAGGTGAGCCATCCATCTTTACTGAAGCCTGTAATGGAGACATAAGAAAGATGAGATGTTTTCTCTACTCTCAGAAAAGCCCCAGCCATACAGGATGGAAAGCAGCAGGAGGAAATGAAGAAGAATCAAGACATAACAGAGAACAATGATGGCTGCACAGGAATGAATTGTGGGGTAGATAACGGGGGATGCCCCAAGGACTGGAGAGGTCCAGAAAGTTCTCGAAGAAGGCAAAGCTTCAGCCAGGCTTCAAAGAGAAGGACAGCTGGAATAAGTGAACCGTGTATTTTTTCTTCCATGTTTGTGGAAAAGCTAGATGCATAAGTCTGAAGATAATAGTACCAGACAAACTTTGAACACCTTGTCTTCGAAATTTATAGAGCTCATCAATTATGCAAAATGTTTTCAATCTTCATTCCTCTCCTTGATTTCTGCTGTGGATGGAATTGTTTTCCTCTCCAGTTCCTGTGTTGAAGCCCTAAACCCCCAGTATGACTCTATTTGGAGGCTGGGCTTTTAGGAGGTAATTGAGGTTAAATGATGAAGCAAGGGTGGGGCCCTGATCTGATAGAACTGGTGACCTCTTAAGAAGAGGAAGAGAATATGGAACTCACTCTCTTATTCTCTGCTCACGTACTCAGAAAGGCCCCATGAGCATCCAGCAAGAAAGAAGGATTCCGCAAGGCAGGAAGAGACCCCTTTTACTGGAAACCATATCCTCCCAGATTTCAATCTTCAACTTTATAGCTTCCAGAACTGTGGAAAAATAAATTCCTAGGGTTTAAGATCCCAGCCTATGGTATTTGTTATGGTAGCCCCAGCTAAATTAACTCTCTTTCCGGACACACAAGACCACAATTAATATCCACATGGAGAGAGCATATTGGTATAACTTCTCCTTATATCAATATTCACCCTTCATCCACAGCCTTAGCATCATAATACTACTATTTTTAAAATTATATTAAGTAGGAAGTTCTTGGTCTTGGATTCAAGCAGATCTGGATTTGAAAGTTTCACTACTCTCTAGTTTTGAAAGAATAAATCTTAAGATCACTAAGTATCCTTTACCTCAGTTAAAACGGAGGTTTTTTTTTAAATGGCTATTTTTATGAGTTATGAGTATAATATTAAGAAAAAAGACAATATGTAGATGCAGAGGAATCGACTACCAGCATATGGTAATCACTCCATAAATGTTGGTTCCCTCTCCTCCTGCATTATGTGAGTTACTATTTGCTCTTCCGTCTTGAGCTGGTCAACACAAATATCCTACATATAACTGGAAAATGATATTCCCACGTGTTTAGGCCTAATTGATGCTCCACCTCAGGCTTCCTCCCATCCAAGACCCTGCTTAAATGTTGAAGAATTGATTCCCAGTCCACACACAGTTCCCCTTAACTTGCCCCTAGGTAAATAACAGCTGACATTGTCTTCTATTAGGCTCATTAGAGATGTTTAATCATCCAAGGCTCTGCAGTTGCAGGACTATAAACGAGAAAGCCCTGCCCGGGTGTGGGGACTTCTGGCACTCTGGCTTCATGGGTCCTGAAATTGATGAGGGAGTTGGCAGTGCCTCTGAGCCCCACAGCCTCATGTCAGGGGAATCCCCCCTTCCTCATTTGGATGTTTTTTGGTTACATATTATATTTGAAATATGAAAGACTAATCCACAATCCCATTTTTCCCCTTCATCTTTAATTATCTATGATCCCAAAAGGAACATCTTTGGTCAACAGCTGCTCATAAGTGAGTAATGAAAAAATATGTATTTAGAGCACTCTTGTAACAGCCTAGAGAATAGCAAGGCAGCCATGAAGCTGGGATTGTGCCTTGGAAGTCTGGCCAGTTAAGGATCTAAGTGAGGGTTATTTCATCACAATTCTAAGAGGATTTGTGGGTCTGCAGGGCCTACCATCACCCATGCCAACTCTACCTCCAATCTCCAGGCTGCCCACGTAGCCTGGTGGGTAGAAGCCATTGCACATCCAGATGGCTCAGTGACAACTAGGGTAGAGACTCCTTACTGACATGCAGGTGGTGATCTGAGAAGTATTTACCTCTAAACACCTGTTCCTGGGTCCAATTTCTAGAGCTAAGTCTATTTCAAGGACACATCTATGGATTCCTGGTGTACCCAGCAGTTAGCATCCATGGCTGGCCACTTTGGGTGCCACTTTGGGAGCCAGACATAATCTCTTCATACTCCTCTGGATTCTAGAGTGGTTGATGCTTTGGGGGCCTGAGTCACAACCCCTCTACTTACCTCTGATTTCAGCCACAGCTCTGATGAGCAGATCTATTCAACCTGAGAGTTCCCACCTTAGGAGGGAAAGAGGGAGGGAAAGGAGAGAAAGAGAGAGAGAGAGAGAGAGGAAACCAAGCTTCTGTGGGTTTCTGCAGTTGTGTTATGACCCAGGTTGAAAGTGCAGGCCAATGGGTAAGAACAGCCCAATATGGCCCCAGAATCCCAGAACCCATCTTGGTCCCTTCTTTCCCCCTCCTTCCCTTCTCCTCCTCTCCTTTCCTCTTCTCTTCTTCCACTGTAGCTCTCTTTTTCTCTCCTTCTGCCTCTTTCCTTCTTTTCATTCTTTCTTCTCTCTTTCCTTCCTCCCTCCCTTTCGTCCTTCCTTTATTTGTCTTTTTGCCTTTTCTCTTCTTCTCTCTATACAGATTAATGTACGTACAGATATCTCAAAGCCAGATTCATGGACCAACAGCATCATAGGTTTTACATGGGAGCTTATTGGAAATGCATGGTCTCAGGTTCCATGCCAGGCGTACTGGACCATAGTCTACATTTTTAAAAGATCCTCTGGACTTCAAACTTTGAAAACTGTCGTTCTGAATTATTTTATGCCTCGAGAAAAAGACTGACCCAAAGAAACCCATCGATGCACTCCATTCACCTTTCATCCTAGATAATGAAGGCAGCCCTGCTATGAAATGGAGTAGGCAAGACTCTTAAAATTAAAAAAAAAGGTGAGGGCTTGGCTTCATACTATATTTCACTGTCAAACATCAAGAATTATTCAATTAATTAACTTGGAAAACAAAGTTACTTTAAATGACTGAATGCAGGTTCATTCTGGTGCATACACTCCAGCAGTGCCAGAAAGAATAATTTCCTGAAAGCATCCTATTGCCACAAAGGAAGTCATTCTTGAGGAAAAAATAACAGCTCTAATATAATCACTTTTCATTTGCACTCATGCAGGAAGTTGCCAAATGTTTGCACTCACCCATTCTGTCAAGAAGTTGCTTTCTTGCCATAATTAAAATATATGATGTCTTCTCCACTTGCCATGTCCTGACCCTGGTCCAGACACCGAGAATCTTCCAGTTTTGCCCCCTGGCATGAGTAGATCTGAAGCTATTGAAATGGGATAGAATTATATGTGAATTTGAACCACCTCCTTTATTTTATAAACAAAACAACACAGAGCGTGTGCACACACACATACACACACATTCATACAAAGGATTCAAGATGCTTCAAGGAATTATCCTTTCTGGAATTCTATTACAACCCTTCATTTCTGAACACAAGCCTCTTCCTCTGTTTCTCAAAAATGCATGAGAATTTCCTTGATCAAAAGATGCACTTGGGGGCTGGGATTGTGGCTCAGCAATAGAGCACTCGCCTAGCACGGGCACGACCCGGGTTCAATTCTCAGCACCACATAAAAATAAAGGCATTGTGTTGTGTCCATCTACAAAAAAAGAAAAAAAAGATTCTCTTTTTCTCTAAAAAAAAGATGCATTGGGGGGCTAGGGTTGTGGCTCAGTGATAGAGTGCTTGCCTAGCATGTGTGAGGCCCTGGGTTAGATCCTCCAATAAGAGATAAATAAATAAAGAATTGTGTCCATCTACAACTAAAAAAAGTATATTTAAAGAAAGATGCATTGGGCCGGGTGCAATGGCACACACGTGTAATCCCAGTGGCTCAAAGGGCTGAGATAGGAGGATCATGAGTTCAAAGCCAATCTCAGCAATGGCAAGGTGCTAAGCAACTAAGTGAGATCCTGTCTCCAAATAAAATACAAAATAGGGCAGGGGATGGGGCTCAGTGGCTGAGTGCTCCTTAGTTCAATCCCCAGTACCCAAGAGGGGGAGGGATAAGATGCACTGGCAATTGAGAAAATAAAACAGTTCATTCTAGTCCTATCTACCTATCTAATTACTTACCTATCTATCTAATCAGTAATTGTTTGAAAAGATTATTTGTTTGAGCAACTCAGACTACTGAGTATGTGACTTATATTTATTTTAACTTCCCAAGTAAGGTTCTAAATGGTGGCTGTCATTTGACTCTGGACATCATTTCGTTAGGGATTGTTCATTTCCTTGAGTATTGGCCAGTTTTCCTTCTATGGTTTACCTGTAATCATAGTCTAAAGACAGTTTGCTGTGCACAGTTAATTTATTGGCTTTTCTCTGTAAGGGGGCACTGTATCTAAATCCTGAATGACTGCTGGTTCCTGCCTGGATTTTCCTGTTTGTTGTTCAGCAAAGGGAGAATTTCTAGTTTGGTCCTAAAGCCTTCAGAGACCACCCTGGCAGGTTTCTGGCTCTGGTTCACTTCAGCTCTTGTAAATCATCCTTTTATAAGGTAGGTTTACAGGAACCCACTTGATCACCAAGTTACCAGGGAGGAAGTGCCTAGGTTCACACAGAGGCCAAACCAGAAATTAAAGGAGGAAAAGAAGTCACATCCTGATTCAGGAACACATTTATACCAACCTGAAGACTTTTTTTTTCTTATAGTACATGTAACACACTGACTTTGATAATCACAAAGCCCCATGAGATGCACAAGATTGACATGTTTAATTCCATTTTATGGGAATGCAAACAATGTTCAACAAAATCATAAGGCTGAGAGAAAGAAAGAGGGCTGATTTGCTCCTGAGGTCACTCATTCAGAGTTAGCTGATGAATCCTGGTCCAACGGTGGGGGAAAATATTTGACACCAAAAATACATCAAGCCCTGTCCACCCTCCATTCCAGATCATTCCAGCCTGGTTTTGCAAGGAAAATGAGGTGGGGAGTATATGCAAGTGGGCCTAAAAGGTAGCAGTTCTTCAGTAAAGTGTGTTTCTTATGATGCAGCCACTATGTATGGAGCACAATTATTTATAGCACTAAATTTTATTTTCTTGGCTGTTGTTCTCTTGTTCTCATTTTAAAATCACACACACACACACACACACAGCCTTTTCGACCACTAATACATTGTGATAGCTTCAGAGCAAGTCCCCACAAATGGAAGCTGCTCTTTAATTATTCAGAAATATGACAAACCCTTCATCATTTCCCAAATCTGAGTCACCCTGGGACCCCAGCAGCTCAGACATTTACCCCAAAGCCACAGCCATGTGGACAAGAACCACGGGCCCCTTGGTGGTCCACAAGGGGCAAAATTCTCCCCTCTGTCTGCTGCATGCTCAGCAGGCAGAGTTTTCTGCTGGCACTGTAAGGCCAGGGGAAGCCCCCCAGCACATACACAGTTGTGTGTTTATGCACTCTCACTTATAGTGTAAATCAGTCTGTCTGTCCGTTTAACAGCAGGCTGAGAAGGAAGGACCCTGAAACTACTATTCCTCTACCACCATATAATGCAAAGAGATGAACCTCTTTGCCCACTGCCTTCAGCCAGTATAAACTCTAATACACAGTGATGTTTAGATAACTGCTATGGTTTGGATCTTAAGTATCTCCCCAAAGATAGATGTAGTAACAGCTTTCTCCCCAGTGTGAAGCAATTAGGAGGCGGGAAGCCTTGTAAAGCCTTTTAAAGGTGGGGCCTAATGGGAGGTCTTTAGGTCATTGGGACATTCCATCAAAGAGGGTTGGGGGATCTCAGCCCCTCCTCACTTCCTTTTGCTCCCCACCCATGGTTTTAGTCCACTACATGTTCCCAACACAAAGAGCTTCCTCACCACAGACCCAAAATCCACAGAGCCAATCGATCATGGACAGGAACCTATGAAACCAGAAGCCAAAATACATCTTTTCTTTTTATAAGTTGATTATCTTAGGTATTTTTTATAGTGACAGAAAGTTGTCACTGCTGACCTTGTCCTTGTGTATCTATCCATCTCTTTTGTTTTGAGCACTTAGACTCTGCTAAGGTCTGAACTGGGCACTGGGGTGATGGGAATGAATATCACCAGCCCCTTCCCAGAAAGACACAAACCCCACACCAAACCCCTAATGAAAGAAACAACATGTCCAGCTTATCATAGGTCAAACCCTTCCACCATTCATGCCCTCACCTAATCCAGGACTCACCCCAACCTAAGAAGCAGGCTCAACTGTCATCCTCATTGCACAGATGAAGAAACTGAGACTTGAGAGATGATGATGGGCTTTGCTTAAACACATCTGGAGTGGCCCATGCTATGGCCATCCCACCACCTTCCTATATAGAAGTGACCATAGAGTGTTGCAGGGAACCTGAGGAGAATCCCAAACTGAGATCGACCAGGTAAAGTAGAGTGCCCAGAACAGGTAATTCCTGAGGTCTCTGCTGAAAAATAAGCAGGAATTAGGCAAGAAAGGGAGGGCAGAGCCTGCCACAGAGAAGGAAGGGCACAGCCTGGGCAAAGGTATGGCAGTGGGAAAGCCCAGATCCACCTTCAGGCTGCCTGCTGATCGCTGTGGTTGGAGAGAAGGTAGGCATGAAGGGGAGCAAAAGAGAAGGCAAAGCAGCCTCTGGAAGGGATCTGGTCAGCCCTAGAAGGCATGGATGTGGTGACGGGTGGGGGCAAAGTCCAACGAATGAGGGACACTTCACCTGTACTGATGTAATGTGCCCTTCCTCCTGCCATACACACACACACCCTGAACCAGCAGCCATGCAGGACTGGAGATCAAAGAACCATGGCTCAAATGACAACGAGACAGGTGAAGGTAGGTGGGGTTCAGGGCACGGTTTAAGGGAAACTATCCTGATTGGAAGAACACTTTTTGATCCAATTTTAAAGGATCCAAAGGGATTTGTAAGAAAAGTCCATGCAGGTATATGGGGCAATAGACGGAGAATTCTCTGAAGAACCTGGCTGATCTAGTGCCTGGAGATCAGAGAGTCATGGTCTCTGAGAGGAGCCCAAAGGCCAGCTTCAGCAGCCCTGAGCAGAGCTGGTGCCTTGTAGGGTTCAGCCCTCAGCCCATTCGCTCAGACTGCGAGAGATCTGCAACCTCCTCTCATGGTCAATAAAAGAAAGGAGGACACTGGGCCCTCCCAGACCACACACTGCACATGGATGCCTTCTGTAAATGGAAGCTCTTTGCACAGTATGCCTGTAATGCTCTCTAAGTGAGCGTGAAAGAGCAAGCTGACAGTTCTGGGTCATGGGCGCTATCCCTGGGGGTAGACACAGGGAGTGTGTGTGACTTAGGAAGATCTAGGGAGGAGGTGGGTCCTGCATCCTACAGAGAGTTGGGGAAGGAGGGCTGTCCCCCTGAGAATACCAATAGGAAACTGAGACAGCTATCGGGGACAGGGGTGCATACTCTGCTTCTGGAGGGGATAGCTTTAGGGAGCCAAGTGTGCCACTGAGAGAGGCCTGCCATGGCAGAGGAGCCAAGGCTCCAGAGGAAATGGGGACAAACTGAGATTCAGGACAGAGGAAAGAATCCAGGACAAGGCTCAGTCACCCTGAGGTATCCTGAAGTAAATACAGATGATCCAAGAAATGGAGGTGAAAAAAAAAACACCTTCCATCCTCCAAGAACCACTTGGAGTGTTATTTCTTCATGGCCAGAGCTCACTGTGTCTGGAGTGAGCCCTCAACACCCAGCCCTCCTCCTCCTGCTCCACCCCACGTCACACCTCTGTTGAAACTTCCAGTCTCCCTGGAACTAGTAAGGGGTTCTGACCTTCCCTTAGGAGAACAAGGCTATCCTCTGTACTTCAATACCCTGGCTCCTATGTTGGTCCAGGCTCAGAGAACATGAACCATTATTGGGCAATCATCAATGTGCACCTGAGCTGTATCAACACTGTCTCCTGTTCCTGGCAGCTGAACCCACCCTGTCTGTAGACTCTGGTCTGCAGGTAACCATTCTTACCCATAAACTTCAGGATTTTGGCCTTAGCCATACTCTACCTTGGACCCCATCCTAGTACCCAATCATATCATTGGGTGGACCCCCCCCCTCCTAGGCCAATGTCCCAAACTAAGTCTTCTGTCCTCCTTCACCCAGCAGGTTCTATGGGGGGATTTCACGGGCCTCAGATGGTGCACAGGAGTGGATGGTGCAAATCCATCCCCCTCCCTCTTTGTCTTCCTGTTCTAGCACATGGTGTGTCACCCTGCTTTCCTGGTGTGCCACTCATAAAGGAGCTTGCGACTTCTGGGTCCTCTTCCTCATCCTGATAGAAGTACTGATCTAGCAGGGCTAACAGAGGTCAGATTCACTTTTCACGGGATCAATCTTAGAGACAACCTCCATCTTGCACACTGAGATCTGTCCCCATAAGAAGTCAGTTCAAGAGACACTAAGGCCAAGGCTGTGCAGGTGCTTCACAAAGGAGAGGAGGAGCAAACAGAGGAAGGAAGCAGAAAAGGTGGGTGGTAAGGGCCACTTTCTGAGTTTCACAGATATTGGTTTGAATTCTGCCTCTAACATGTACTGTTCAATGTCTAAACAGTTTCCTTAGGGAGGATCATAACTCCATAAGCTATCTAAATAAATAACATGTTATCATGATATAGGATGCCTACTGTATGCAGCCTGATGTGAGCACCATGCAGACTTGACTTCTCTGTGATCCCCTGCATTATTCCTAGGAACCAAGAAATATTCCCATTTCACCAATGAGGGGCGTCCGGCTCAGAGTGAGAAGACTTGAGTAGGTCAGGCGGTGACTCAGCGCTGGAGTCGTCTGTGAACCTCAGTCTGGACATGTCTGAAACAGCTCTCTCTCTCTCTATCCCACAGTGTCCTCCCTTTTTGTCTGATTCTCTCACCCATGTTGGGAGGAAATGTCAAGTATAATTCCTGAATCCTGAGCTTAGAAAGTCAGGCCAAGAAGTGCAGCAAATATAGTACACATGACATATCTGGTGGGAAGCTAAAAAATGTCAAGTTTTGAAACCATGAATTATTTTCCTTCTGTTTCCTCAAATCAGCACCAGCCCATCTGCGTGTGGTTTTCCTAAGGCAATATGCTGAGAACGAGTTCCACCCAGGTCTGCCCTATTCCTTAAGCCTCCCGTGACACTGTCGGAAAAAGCACAGAAATTGCAGAATTGGAAAAATGTGGAGTGCCCTTGCAGTAGGTTTCATAAACCCTAGGAAAACCTTGAACCCCACTTCTGAATATCCTGGCCTGATTACACAGATCACTATTTATTTAATTATAGAGACTTTTTTTAAAAAAATTTCATCAGGAAAATGGAGCTTGTTACAGAATTCTTTATAATAATGCACTTTAAATTTCTTACTGAGGAAGAGGAAGAAGGGGACGCATGTTCAGCACTTTGCACAGTTTTCCCATTAATCTTCGCAGTAGCCTCACAGTGGGTGTGCTATCATGGCCCCTGTTTACAGCTGAGGCTCGGCCAGGTGGAATATATTTTTGTATTCAGAGACTACTGAAAACCCAAAAAAAAAAAAAGAAACATCCTTTGGGTAAGCATAGGCATACTTGGGAGAACGAGAGTTAGAACTAAGGCATTTGCACACCAGAGTTGGCAAAGGTTGGAACAAAAATAATCCCCATGGAGGAAATGTATTCCGGTTTTCCCATTTCACAGATACAGAAACTGAGACCCAGACAAAAATGACGTGCCTTGTAATTGCTTACATAATGTTAACAGTCTTGATAGCTCAGCCCTTAGTTTCTTAATTACTTGACTTCCGGTCACTCATGTTTCTAAGCGTTCTGAAACCTGCCTACCTCTAACTGATGCCTTCGGTATCCTGCCCCCATTTCTTTCCCATGTGAGTGCACCCATACCCTACCTGCTGAGAATGCTGTCTGCTGATGGCTCTTAGAGCCTTCTCTGGAGAATTGCCCTTGACTGATGCCACATGACCAGAGTGCTGCCCACAAGGACAGCATTCGGCCAATAAGTGACTGGTATAGGGGTGTGGACGCTCAGGCCCCTTGCATCCTGGAGAGACAACTCTGGTATGTCTTATGCTCCAGAGCTCCCCTAACAATCAGGGCAGAAGGAATCTCCAGCCAAGAGACTCTTCTTCCTCAGCTTCTTTTCTCTTTGCCCTGCTCTATGTCCCTTAGCCTCCTTTCCCTAAAAATGTTCATTCAATAAGTCACTTGCACAAGAATTACCCACGTTTTAGGACAAGGGGAATGATCACAAAAATCATGGAGGGTAGACACAGGAAACTCGTCTCGTGGTAGCTCCTAGGTACTACGACTGGAATGTTTTATAGGATTTCGGATGGAAACCTCAATTCTATTTAAAGTCAGGGACTTTCGAGGTATCTGGTCAACTTGGTCATTTCAGAGGTGGGATTGCCAATGCCCAGTAAGGAGAAAGCAAATTACATCCCACAGAATCGGAACCTATTTTCACAGAAAATAATGCGGTCAAACCGAAACCAAGGGACCATCCCATTTCTACCCTGAAATGTATATCAATAGCTCCAATCTGCATGGGGGAACTTCTCTATGGTGGCAAAAGGTGAACTAGGGTGGGCACGGGTACTCAGAAATGTACCAGGTCTGATCAAGTTACTCTTCTGTTTATAAACCATTGCTCACAGAAGGAAATCCAAACATTTTGGCCTAGAACCTAGGTAATTTCACATGGCCATGCCCTTAAACATTTGACCTTAGTATTTCATGTTCCCCCCCAAGCACCCTGAATTGTATGCACCTCATCTTTCCCTTACCCAAGCATGCTGCACTCTTCCTGGCCCACATCAATATGTATTTAAAGTTACCAGCATGAATTTCGTACAAAAAAAAATTCAGGTTAGTATACGTATGTCCTGAATATTAAATGGGACATATCATATTTAAAAATTAACAATTACTTGTTGTTTATCTAATCTGGCAAGTGGTTTACTCCTCCTACCAGAAATGCCCTAAACTGCAGAAACTTGGAAAACTTGGAAAACTCCTCCTCATTCTCAAAATACAGCTCAAATTGAAACTTTTATAGACTGCCTTCTCTCCTCAGGGCCAGGGTGCTCTGGGCTCTGTTCAGTTGACCTACCACCATTACAGTATTAGGGTGTGTGTTCAGGAATGGCTTCAATGCTAGGCTCCTAGGAACCACGTAGCAGGGGAGCCTATGTCTCCATTCACACAGGTATTAGTTCACATGTGACGCTTTCCTTTAACAAATGTATTCTCTGTCTCTTCTCCATAGCCAGCCTCTGCAGGAGGGAGAACCACATGTTGATACATAAAATAGACACGGATCCTGCCTTGACAGAGCTTATAACCTAGTGGGGGAAGAAAGTGTTGGACAAGTAAATAAAAACATTATTTTAAAGTGTAATCTGTGCTACAAAAGAAATAAGTCAGGTGCTTTAAAGAAGAATAATGGAGACGAGTAGTAGCCAGAGGAGTCCTCAGAGGTCTTTTAAGGGAGGTAATATTTCTAACTAGGACCTGAAACATAAGAAGCATCCATCGTGTGAAGAGCAAAGCAAAGAGGTTCAGCAAGAACGATCAGTCTGTGAAGTGGTCCTGAGGCCAGAAACAGCCTGTCATATGTGAATCTCTAAGAAATAAGGTGGCAAGAGGGACAAGAGGCATGAGGCAAGTATGGAATCACATGCAGAGGTTCCATCTGGAACCATGCAGAGGCCAGATCAGAGAAGACCCTACCCACCATATTAAGGAGGTTATTTGAAGAAGACCCTTATTAAGTCCATAAGCAGAGAAGCAACAGAACCATATTTATGTGTGACCTCCAGTGCTGTGAGTCCTATTCATCTTTGATTCTCAAATATTCATACTGAATGCACTTAATAGACACTTGTTGAAAAAAATAAGTATGTTCCCTAATTTGATCCTTGTTTTCTTATCTTAATGGGATCTTGGGGACTTCTGTGTCAACACTCCTTTATCTAGCAGCTTGTTACCTCACTACTTGCATGTGCCCATTGTCAAGAAAGTCATCAGAGAGGTCTTCCCAATTCACAGAGCCCTTTCTCCTTTGGAAGGAGGTTCGATCTGCAAGGAGAGATGAGACAGAATTTAGCAAGCTATTACCAAGTAGCATCTTGGCTTTTAAATTAAATGTCAGCACTGGTTTTTCTTCTGGGCACCTGGCCCAGCTTTCTGGAAGGCAAGATCTGGTCCATAACACAGGCCACTCCCTCAGGATGGAACACTAGAAAATCCTTCTTAAGGGGACCTGGATGGCAGGTGCCCACTCCCAGCTTGCTGATGCTGGGTCACAGGTGGTCCCACCCAGGCCAGGATGCCTATAGAAGAGGGTAGAGGTACAGCAGGAACAGGGGGGGAGATTTTTCCTTTGTCCTGACAGCTGTGTCAGAGGAATGAGCTTTCCACACTCCCTGCCCCACCGTCTGCCCTCTTCTTCCAGTGAGGACCCAAAACTGAGATCCTCAGAGATCTTTCACTAAGAACTTGCCCCTGGTCCCAAGAAGTGTCTGCGATCCCAAAGTTGGGGAGGAAAAGAAGGAAAGAAGAGAGAGTCTCCTTTCAGCCCTTTTCTTCTTGGCTGGGATTTTTCTGGACATCACTTCAGTCTGTCTCCCTTGTTTTAGGACCTTACATTTTCCGAACTTTCCCCTACTAATTTTAGACTTTCCCAAACCAGTTTTCTCACTTCTTCAACCCAGCCCACTCCAGAAGATCTGACACCTCATTCACACTGGAATACCCTCTACTCCCTCTCCCAAATTTTGTTTGCAGTTCCCAAATGTCAAAATTCTATGTCCTCTCCTAGGTACTGAGATCTTCCAGCCCCATCATAACCTTCCCCTGCACCAACAGGGAGACTGGGCATCCCTCCCCCGAGTCCCCACGGCAATGCATCTAGACCCTCTTCCTCGGCTAATGTCACCCTCATGCCACAGTCAATCGCATCCCACCATGGCTATCGGGATGGTTCCTTTAAGTGCCAGGAATTCCAGTGCTCCCTCTCTAAATGCCCTGAAAGGTCAAGGTCGGTTATTGAAGTTAGAAGAACAAGATGCACCAGGGGGACATGTCCACCAGCACCTGCCTTCATTGGCACAGTGACCCTGTCTGATGGGTTTCATTTGCCCCATTTTGAAGATGAAGAAACTGAGGTTTGGACAGGGTGAGCACAACTCCTGCCATCTAGGTATCTGGTGAGTAAGCCCAAGCCCACAAAACTCTGATACCAACGCCTGTACCCTGCAGGCCTAACCCAGAGCTACTTTACAAGAATATCCATCCCCCTTTCCCTTCGGCAGCACGCTTTCCTCCGCACTCACTGCAAAGATCATGGGTGCCCACATCTCACCCCTCTCCCCCAGCTCGTCCCTGAAATCTGGAGCTTCGTGGCACTGAGCTTGCTAAGCCTCCAGCAGACACCACAGGAACGTAGGGATGCCTCGGATTCCAAGGAGCCAGATTGGCCCAGAGGCACCAGAGCAGAGGACATCTGCCACAGGCACGCTGAGACATTTTAGCTCCGTTCCTTTGACGATCTCATCTGGAACATTCACAGTTTCAGAGAAAGCAAACAGCAGAGCTGTCAGCAAGGATATTTTGTGGATTCTCCCTTTCCCTATAGGTCAGAAGTGGTTACCTATATAGCATGAAGTCTCCTGATGCTCCAATTGCCAAAACAGTAAGGCTTTCTTCAGGAGACTCGGGGACTCCCCCTGATTGGGCCCCTGGTCTCGTCTTACAGCTCTGGACTCATCCCTTGCTGTTTCAGCCCACATGGGGTAGACCAGGCCTCACACAGGGCTGAGATGCCCCCTTCCAGGGCCTTTGGGGAGCTTTCAAGTCTCATAACCCTGGTGGTGGTGCCATTTCCCCTACCTGCCATCTGTTTCCCTCTGTTTTCTTGCAGATGTCACCTTGCCCTCCAAAATCATGCCACAATGACCCTCACTTCAACTTTACACAAATCCCTGTATCTTTGTTGGCAAAATGAATCCATTTCAAGTGTGACGAGAGTGGAGTAGATTGTGCAAGTTTCTAACTGTCCTTATTTCAGCAAATATTCACACACCACCTGCCCTGTTCCCAGTACTTTGTCAGGTCCTAGGGATATGACCTTGGATTGAGGAAACTAAATACCTTCCCTTGTGGATTTATGTTCTGGTTGCAGGTGCCATATGATCACTTGAAGCCAGGTTAAAACTGGCCCTTGCAATAGACTGTTTGTGCCTCTAACAAAGGACACTTAACCCCCATCTTTGTTTCTGCAGATCACAGTGCCCAGCACTTGGTAGATATTCAATCACCCACTCTAGGTATACATGAGGAAGTCATATGTCATGAAGGGAAAATACTCCCGTGGAAACCAGGTGTCAACAACCATTTCTGGGTGAGAAGACCCAGTGTGCTCGACAACCAGGATGAGCTCAGAACAGAGCCAGTTCTTGACCTCAGACATAATGTCCTCGCTGAACCTGAGGGCCTGGTAGTAGACGCTTCGGGGGTTACTGACAGCAGCATGCATCCTATAAACTACATAACAATCCACAGTGTATTTTCCATCAGGGGAAGTCAGGGTGTGGGAAAAACTCTGGGGTGATCCTAACTGGATTTGGGTTCTGAATTACCAGAAAGCCTCAAAGCCTCACCCGGATTCTTCTAATCCTAAGCACAGGACTTGCTGGCAATCTAATAGCCCATCCTCCGATCCATCCCATTGATCTTGCTTGGCAGCAAAGCCAATTCCTGACACAGCACACCTCTGTGCCGCTTGCTGGAGCTCCCTGCCATCCCGTGTGGCTGCCGCTTTTTTCTGTGTGCAGCAGCGAGCATGGGTGTGCGAGGCACACCTTGGTCAGGAAGGTCTGACCCGCTCTGTGTTAATGGCATGACAGCGACCCTTCTTCCTGCCACAATAACAACGCTACCGGGGGTGTGAAGGAAAACCTCATCCATCCATCTTTCTGAGGCAAACCATCTGTCTCACGAAGTTGGCTAGTCAAGGGCATCTTGGTGCTCATTGTGAGCAGGACCCCTTTAGGGTCTTCTCATCCAGAAATGTCAGTGGCTTATGACCTAACACAGGTCAGTGACAGTGACCAGAGGTGTAGAAGCATTTTGTTCTTACCACCATGACTTCATGTGGGAAATCAAAGTCTCCTTTCAGAAAATCTCACCTATAACTTCCCAGGGTGAAAAGAAGAAAAATGTCTAGGTAGAGAGCAACTAGACTTCTCAGCATGAAACCCATCCCCTTGAGTCCCAACCGCCTTCAAGACACTTCTCAGACTCCAGCTGCCAAATCTGCACAGGCCTCAGGGGGAGCTGTTATCCCTGTAAACACAGGACCCTTGAATTCTCTATGGTGCCACTGACAGGGAGCTGGAATCTTCAAGTCAGAGTGATCAAAGACCTAGGGATAACAAAAGGGAAATAGAGGATCGTGTAATAATCAAAACTCGGACCACCTGACTTAGAAGATGTACCTTCATCTCTGGGGCTTGGGTGGCAATTCGATCCCAGCACTGGGCTGGCCTCTGCCAGGTGAGCTCCTTTGAAATCATGCCACCCAACAGCCCACAGCTGGATGCTCGCCCTCTCAGCCGTCCAAAAAAGAAGAGAACCTCAATAAAAGTGAGAGTTCCTTCTATCAGACGGCACGTCTCTGATTTGATATCAAGCTCCTTGATCCATTTTGAATTCACTTTTGTGCATGGCAAGAGAAAGGGATTCAGTTTCATTTTGTTGCATATGGATTTCCAGTTTTCCCAGCACCATTTGTTGAAGATGCTATCCTTCCTCCATTGCATGCTTTTAGCCCCTTTATCAAATATAAAATAGTTGTAGTTTTGTGGATTGGTTTCTGTGTCCTCTATTCTGTACCATTGGTCCACCCGCCTGTTTTGGTACCAGTACCATGCTGTTTTTGTTACTATTGCTCTGTAGTATAGTTTGAAGTCTGGTATCGCTATACCGCCTGATTCACACTTCTTGCTTAGCATTGTTTTTGCTATTCTGGGTCTTTTATTTTTCCATATGAATTTCATGATTGCTTTCTCTATTTCTACAAGAAATGCCGTTGGGATTTTGATTGGCATTGCATTAAACCTATAGAGAACTTTTGGTAATATCGCCATTTTGATGATGTTAGTTCTGCCTATCCATGAACAGGGTATATTTTTCCATCTTCTAAGATCTTCTTCTATTTCTCTCTTTAGGGTTCTGTAGTTTTCATTGTATAAGTCTTTCACCTCTTTTGTTAGGTTGATTCCCAAGTATTTTATTTTTTTTGAAGATATTTTGAATGGAGTGGTTGTCCTCATTTCCATTTCAGAGGATTTGTCGCTGATATACAGGAATGCCTTTGATTTATGCGTGTTGATTTTATATCCTGCCACTTTGCTGAATTCATTTATTAGCTCTAATAGTTTCTTTGTAGAGCCTTTTGGGTCTGCTAGGTATAGAATCATATCATCTGCAAATAGTGATAATTTAAGTTCTTCTTTTCCTATTTTTATGCCTTTAATTTCTTTCGTCTGTCTAATTGCTCTGGCCAGTGTTTCGAGAACTATGTTGAACAGAAGTGGAGAGAGAGGGCATCCCTGTCTTGGCTACGATCTACATATTGTGGGGTCGGGCTCCAAATTCCTCAATAGGACACCCATAGCACAAAAGTTAATAACTAGAATCAACAAATGGGACTTACTCAAACTAAAAAGTTTTTTCTCAGCAAAAGAAACAATAAGAGAGGTAAATAGGGAGCCTACATCCTGGGAACAAATCTTTACTCCTCACACTTCAGATAGAGCCCTAATATCCAGAGTATACAAAGAACTCAAAAAATTAGACAATAAGAGAACAAACAACCCAATCAACAAATGGGCCAAGGACCTGAACAGACACTTCTCAGAGGAGGACATACAGTCAATCAACAAGTACATGAAAAAATGCTCAACATCTCTAGCTGTCAGAGAAATGCAAATCAAAACCACCCTAAGATACCATCTCACTCCAGTAAGATTGGCAGCCATTAGGAAGTCAAACAACAACAAGTGCTGGCGAGGATGTGGGGAAAAGGGTACACTTGTACATTGCTGGTGGGACTGCAGATTGGTGCAGCCAATTTGGAAAGCAGTATGGAGATTTCTTGGAAAGCTGGGAATGGAGCCACCATTTGACCCAGCTATTCCCCTTCTTGGTCTATTCCCTAAAGACCTAAAAAGAGCATGCTACAGGGACACTGCTACATCGATGTTCATAGCAGCACAGTTCACAATAGCAAGACTGTGGAACCAACCTAGATGCCCTTCAATAGATGAATGGATAAAAAAATGTGGCATTTATACACAATGGAGTATTACTCTGCATTAAAAAATGACAAAATCATAGAATTTACAGGGAAATGGATGGCATTAGAGCAGATTATGCTAAGTGAAGCTAGCCAATCCCTAGAAAACAAATGCCAAATGTCTTCTTTGATATAAGGAGAGTAACTAAGAACAGAGTAGGGACGAAGAGCAGGAGAAGAAGATTAACATTTAACAGGGATGAGAGGTGGGAGGGAAAGGGAGAGAGAAGGGAAATTGCATGGAAATGGAAGGAGACCCTCAGGGTTATACAGTGGAGGGGGTAGAGAGAGAGGAGGGGAGGGGAGGGGAGGGGAGAGGTGGGGATGGGGGAGGGTGGAGGATAGGAAAGGCAGCAGAGCACAACAGACACTAGTATGGCAATTTGTAAATCAATGGATGTGTAACTGATGTGATTCTGCAATCTGTGTATGGGGTGAAGGTGGGAGTTCATAACCCACTTGAATCAAAGTGTGGAATATGATATGTCAAGAAATTTGTAATGTTTTGAACAACCCACAATAAAAAATTAAAAAAAATAAATAAATAAATTTTATCCTGATTGTTTACAAAAAAAAAAAAAAAGTGAGAGTTCCTTCCCTCGCTCTCTGAAGCGCTCTCTTACTTTTCTCTCATAGAGGCAGAATCTTCCCCTGGAGTGGAAAACTCATCACTTTACAGCTTCATCAGAAGGATCCGATCAGAAGTTAAAGCCAATGAGGCCAGCAGCCTCCTTCCTGAGCACTGGTACTGTGGTTTCGGGGGCCTGTGTGTTACGGGTTTTCATACCCACTTGCTTGTTGGACATGTCTCATGATCGTCCTCCCCCTGGGCCCTATGTCTGCTCTTCCTCTAACACTCCCCATTCCAAAGCATCACCAAACACCCAATCCCTGAATATCCTGCTCTTTGAGCCTTCCTGGCCCACTATGTGGCAAGCCCGGTGACATCACCCAGGCAGTGTTACAGCCATCCCTATTCTCTACCACCATAGCTTTGCACTGTCTCAGACCCCAGTCACCACTTCCCCCAACACTGGAAAGTCCAGCTAAACCCTCTACCCCAGCCTCTCCCTTTACAGACACCTCATACTTGGAACACATATCCATGAAGTTCAGCTCAGAGTGTGTGGCTCCTCTACCTCGAACACTTTAAATGTTTCTCATTGCCATAAAGATGAAAAACTTTATTCCTAAAGGGTTTCTAAACATTGCACAAAATGTAATGCAAAAATGGTGTCTTTGAAAAAAATGTCATGGAAACTAGATTAGTAAACTTCTGAGGTTTTCTTATTGCAGGACTTCTCAGTGACTTTGATAAGATATTGGTCAATATTGTGTACTTGGAAACTTCATGAGTGCTATGTATTAGGCAGCATTCCCCAAATCCCTTTATCCAGAGTTAGTTTAGGAGTATTCTGGGGGACTCAAGTCACATTGAATCTACATTTGGAAATTCTGATGTAGACTATGAAACATGGACTCTACATTCCGGCATTCAGTGTTCTCTGTAATTGAACTTTTATTCTGTTTGCGTCTGTGATTTAAATCCGTAAGCCGTGCTTAGTTTATTGGTTGTTTATTTGTGAAAGAAAATACATGACATTGTTATGAAGTTGAACGAGAATATAAAATAATGTCTTTTTGTTCAAACTAGTCCCCAAAGATGAAAGATGGACATCCTTTTTATCATTTAATTTCTTTCTCTGGCTATGCTAACACCTCTCTCTCTCTCTCTCTCTCTCTCTCTCTCTCTCCCTCTCTCCCCCCCCCTCTCTCTCTCCCTCTCCTTCTCCCTCTCCCACATACAAAAGTAACATGATACATATATTTCTCTGCAAGTTCTTTCTATTTCATTAACTAAGTTTACCAGGATTCTTCACATAAATGCATGTTTATCTTTCTTATTCATAGAGTAGCTCCTCTAACATGCAGATGTACCACAATTTATTCAACCATTCTTCTATTGATGGCCTTCTCATTTCCAGAACTTTTAATTGTAATCAGTCAAAATTTCAACAGACATCTATAACAAATTCATTCCATTTTGTTTCCCAAGTGGAGCATCTGAGAAGTTCACCTAAACCAGGAACTCATGTTATTTCCTTTTTTAGCATCTTGAGTGAGATACAAATCTATCTAAAGGCATCAGGTGGATGCTGAATCCCCAACTGGTGCTCCTATTCTAAATACATATGATGGAATGTCCTTTTGAGAGGCTCTCCAAGACTCTCTGGGCACATAGTGGGCCTTCAGGTCCCCAGGACATTCACTGAGGGGTACTTGGAGTTGTACCCCTATGAAACCTAACTTTCACATTTTTATTTTGGTCTCTATGGTTCAATATGGCCCATCTGTGCAATTTCAAAATGGTTTATAGGAACACCAATAAAACCCAAGCATCTGGCAGGCTCAGGAGGCAGATTCAAACTTAATTCACATAGAAGGCATCTGGAATAGCACCTTGGTGCAGAACCAGTTTTAACCTCTTTGTTTTGCCCCATCCCTGCTCTGACCTTACTCTGGCTCCGTGGTAATCTCACATCAGGTGGGTCTCTGGGATGCCCTCATTAGGAGACCAGTCATAAGGCATCACCAGGTGATGGTACCAGGAGATGGTATACACAGATGGTATGCTCACAACTCAGAGACCACAATGACCACAGAGCCTCATAATAAGAATCGAGAGGAGAGCAAGGCCACCACCATTCACCACACCCATCATATTGACCACCGCCTCACACAGACACTGCCAAGAACCTAGCTCTGGTAGACCCCAGTTACCAAGAGAGTCAGTTTGGGGAAATAGCACACTTCCTTTCCCACTCCCTCACAGCTTCTCCCCTTTGCAACCCATCCTGCTGAGCAAACTGAAAGGAACCCTATGAATCTCCCCTTTACTAGAATCAGAGCCACAGGTAGCAAGCACAGGCTCTGGAACCCAAGGGTCGGGCTCAAATCTCAGCTCTGTTTCTTGGCAGCTATGTGATCAGATGAGTTACGGCACACCTTGTTCTTTGGGCCTTAGTTTTATTTTCCATAAAATGGGAATAACAATGATACTTCATAGCAATGTGATGGCTAAGTACAATTTTTTTTCCCTTTAAACCAGTGCCTACTTGTCTGTATAAAATATACCTCTGTGTGTGTGTGTGTGTGTGTGTGTAAAATATATATAAATCTCTCGCTTCAATCAGTAGTCCACAGTCACCCCCCCCCACAAACAAGGGAGCATTGGCTTTGATTTATCCGTCACATACCCATCACCATTAGGCCCAGCCTACAACACAATGGACCATGGTGTTTCGTGGTACCAAAGCTGTGCATCTGTGCCCAAGTCAATCCCTCCCTCAGACTACTCTACCTTCTGCAGTCAAATGCCATCTTACCCAAATCCTTCTCTTCCTCGGTGGCTCAGTTCAAATAGTGCCTGTATTGCCAAACCTTCCAGGGTCTTTACCTCTTCTCCAGCACCCCAGAGCTTTCTCTCTCCCACCTTGGTCACACAGATACCCTCCTCCTTAGTCTTGTCAATGTCCACCTTACATAATAGTAATGCCTGCCTTTGACTTTCTCTCATTCAGACTTCAAATGCTTTGGCAGCATGGCCGAAATCCTGCCAGCACTCTGAGGTTGGCCACAGTGATCGACACACAGAGGTGCTATACACACATTGCCTGAGTGGAGAGTGTCACCTTAGGAACCCTTTGCAGTGGTCTTGTTCCTCCGCATGCTTGAATTCCATTTCACTGCTGTGTGATTATTGAGGCTTCCTCTCCGTGTGTGGACAGATGCATGGACTCCCTGCCCTCTAGGGTCCATGGCAGTGTCTGGGGGAAGGCAAGAAGGTCATGGCCTTAGGAGACGTTTGGGCTCAGGTGGGGTAGGACATGAACAGAGGGCTAGTCACGCCAGCTTGGGGGCCATCTGAAACCACAGCCCCTTTGGTCAAATGTGCACATACCTCTCCAGCTCCCCATCACCTGTCTCAGAGCCCAAGTTTTAATTTGAAGTGCAGCGTCTGACCCAACTGAAATGGAATCCAGGGAAGGTCGAATCCTATTAAGTCACCAGACCATAAAGCAGAAAGGTATAAAGTTGACAAATTGCTTCTCCCAGTGGCCGCAGCTGTGAGGCACTCAGTGAAACTGGGCTCTGACCCAGGAAAGGGCCAACAGAAAGTCCCATCTTTTCCTTGGGGTGGCTGTCAATGGGCAACTAACTCCCTTTCCTGGGTGAAAGGGCTTGTGTGTTTAATAGGCAAGAGTTTAATATGCTTCCCTGTGTTTTGTTTCATAATTCAAATTAGAACCTGGGTGTATCAGCTCATGTGAGCCTGGGCACATCGATAAGCCTTTATAAAGGATTTCTGCTGGGTTTTGCAGTCATTTAGCATTGCACCAGTCCCAAGATCTGGCTCTCGCCCTCCCTAACAGTCCCAAGTGTCGCTGAGTGTATCAATCATGGGTCTCTGAAAGAAAGTCCCTTGTCTCCACTGGAGGAGGCACTGGGCTCCTCTTTTTATGCTCTGTCAGCCAAGATGATTCTTTCCAGGACAGAGGTCAAAGGAAGGAGGCAAAAATCTGTGTATAATTTACCTACATTATCCCATAGAATCCTCCCTATCACCATAGAAGGTCATCATCGTGGTCCCCATTGTAAAAATGATACAGGACAGCTTTGGCAAAGATAGTTACTCATCCAAACTCAAACAGTAGTACCAGGTCAAGTGGGGATGTGGGTCCAGTCTTCCTGATTAAATATTACTATAGTCCATCCACAAAACACTGTTTCTTACTGTGTCCAAAGCCTCTAATGTACTCCCAAATCGCCCCCTTGAAACATCAGAAGCTGCATCTTTCCTCTGAGGTCTCCTCTCCTTGTTCTCATAATGAAATCACCATGTCATTCTAAGCCCTTTCAATGGACACTACACATTTCCAGAGATACACCAAAGTTTTTGTACACAAAGTGAGGCTGTTGGTGGCCTGGCTTCAGTATTTATCTACAGCACCTGCCCATTCAGCCCAGAGGGTGATTGTACTTTGCCTCACTGCGATGACTGGCCTCCACCATTGACTGGCCTACACCATTAGCTGGCTACTTAGCTCCTAAACTTGGCTCTCAGTTCTCCTCTCAGCCCCCTTGGTCTGATGAGCTATTAGGAAAAGCTTTCACTGAACTCCAAATAAAATGTTGAAATGGGGCTCCCAGGCTTGGATAGCACAGGGAAGAAGTACTGTTTTCTTCTACTTCAGCATGCTCTGTCTCTGCTTCCCCACCTGTTGAAGGAAAGATCACATCTCCTACCTTTAGATGCTTTGTAGATGCAATACTGGTCCTTTGTGGGCAAAGTGCTTACAGTAGTAATTGGCACAGAATAAAAGCTCAATATAGGCTGTCTCCCATCCGTCTGCCCATCAGAGGAGTGAAGCCATGGAAAATAAAGGGGTCAGGTGGCAGGCACGGGACATGCAAAGAGAGCTGAGTGGCCCTGGACTCTCCACACATTTCTGAGAAGCTATGATAGACTTCTCATCTGGACCAAAGGACCCAGCACCACCAAAGGGCCCGGCCGAGCTCTCCCAAGTGTTCCCCTTTCTGATTACAATCCATTCATATTGAAGGTGACTGGCATACCCAACTCACTTCCTTTGGGATCCAAATCCTTTTCCAAGAAATCTAAACCCTGCATGCAAAGACTCTCAACACGACCCATATATCTGGCCCTCCAGACACTGGGATCCATTTGTTTTCTCAAAGAAAACAGAGACAGAGTTAGGGCTACTCCTCTACTGAACAGGTGTTTCCCGCTTTCTACTCCCTCTACCAGAGCTTGTTATTGGCAACAGCATCCATTCTGTCATCCAGACTTATTAACTCATTATTCAAATAGATCATTTAACTTTACCTAAGAGATTTTCACTCCAAATTCTTTAGTTGTCTTATTCAAATATTTTTAAAATATAAACTTCATAATAAAAAATTAATATTATAAGTCTGATAGATATCTTGGGAAAAAGGTGATCTTGCCATCTATTCTACCATAAGCCTTTGCATTCCTTTATGTCATAAATAGTGACTATGATTCTATTATACACCAGGCATTTCAGTAGGAATCAGGGATATGGACATTTGCAAAAATGAATGCAATGCAGATCCCAGAATTAAAATGGTATTGCTGTCATGACTCACTGAACACAGGGAAGGGTAAAGTCAGGTCTTCCTGAAGGAAGAGTAACCTGATGCCAATCTACTTCCTTCAAGCTGTGGTTCAGAATCCCTCTCCTCAGGGAAATCTTTCCAGTTAGCACTTTAAAAGTTTTGGAAAAGTACAATGAAATCCAGAGACTGAAACGGGGTCACTGGGCTCCGTCCAAATTCCCCAACAGAGATGGGAAACCAGTTTGACTTAGGAAATAGCAAGATTTGGAGTCTGGTGATATATGCAAATATGGGTGCTTCCTAGGAGTTGTCCTGTGCATGGGGAAGAGGGGCCATCTAGGAAAGTCCTCAGTAGCTTCAAGGACATAAATGAAAACTTCCTCGGCTCTGGGGTTACTGTCCCTATCAGGGGTCTCGGGAATTTCCCAATAGACTGCACTGTGATGCAGCTTCACTTCCACAGGGGAGTTGGAGGTACCAGGGAGTGAGTGAAGGGGGACTCTGGGACTTGTCTTTTGTAACCTATGAGGTCACTATCACATTCAACCTGTTGATCAAATATGAGAATGATCAGCAACTATTTTGCCCAGCCCAGGGGCCCCTTTTCTTCAGAGAACAACAAGGAGCTTATTAATTTGTATACATACTTCACTGTTAGTGCTTCAATTCATGCCAGAAGACACTAAGAGATATCCCATTCCTACTGTCACCTACACTGTTCCCGTGACCGCACAAGCACAGGAATTCAGACCAAGAGATGAAGGAAGACACTCATCTTTGCTTAGTCAAGCTTTCAAAGTTTGTAATTGGATTTAGAAAGATGTGATTATTTTCATTAGCCTGTTCTCTGCACTGAATGTGAAAGGAGAGAGAGGTGGCACTTGTGACTGAGTTCTAACATCTCACATGATACATGTAAAGAATCCCACCTCCTATGGGCAAGTCCAGTCCTCGGGTGCATGCAACCTTTGTTTAGGAATTCATCATGACCCATTTCACCGGTGAGATGCTGGAGCCAAGATTTACATATCTAATCAAAATCTGCCTCCTGAGATCAGTTATCATTGAAAATTCCAATTCCCCAGCCAGATGCAGTGGAGCACAACTGTAATTCCAGTGACTCTGGAGGCCAAGGCGGGGAAAATCACAAGTCCAATGCCAGCTTCAACAACTTAGCGAGACCCTGTCCCCAAATAAAAATAAAAAGAGCTGGGGATATGGCTCAGTGGTAAAGTGCCCCTGGGTTCAAGTCCTGGTACCGATAAAAAAAGAGAAGAAAGAGAATTCTTCTTCTCCCAGACCTGAGCTCATCATGTCTCCCCTCCCTACATATTTCTCCCTGTGTCTCCCATATTGGTGAAGGATGCCACCCATAGCACCCAATCATACATTTCACAAATCTTGTGCCTTCTTCCCATTCTCTCCCACTTTAGCCCAAGTCCTCTTGATTCCATCTTCTTAAAATCCATACCACCAACCACCTTGGTCCCATTCCACTGTGACAACATGGCCTAGGCTCTTATCATTTTTTGCATGAATCCTTGAAACATCTTTCCCAAGAGTTTCCCACTACAAACTCAACTGCCCTCTTCCCGAAGAAAGGTTCCCAGCTGCCAGGGTAATCGTTCTCAAGTAAGTCAAATTTCATCACTAACATATTTATATTATTGCCCATTTCACTTCAGGATAAATCCCAGGGTTCTTGCCCTCCCTGAAGAGCCCATCTTCATCTGTTCCTAGTCCTACTGTGTGCCCCTTCCCTAAATGCACTCTATTCTCCGATCTATGAAAAGCTTTGCATGCATTTCTCATAAACTGTCTTGTACTTCTTTGATTTAGTGCTTCTGCAGCCGATGCCGTAGGGCAGGATTGCATTTTATCTCTCAGTTTGAGAATACCTGTCTCCTAGGTGAGCTTAACTGATTCAGAGTACTGTGATGGCCAATGTACTTGGACTCATTGATGCCAACGTTCTCTATTTGCTGCTGTTCCTGGTCATTTTCTTATCATTTGATTCTTCCCTGACTTCTTTTGATTGGGAATTCTCTGCTCTCCTCTGGCTAATCTGAGTCTTTAGCGGGTTTTTTTTTTTTTTTTGGAGGGGGGGTGGTACTCTAAGTTCATCTTTCTAATTGCCATATGCTTTTGATGAACATATCTAAACATAGGTCATTCTGAACAATTTTACAGATAATCAGGATCTATCATATTCCATAACAAGACAAGAATCTCAGCATGCTTTAAATTCCATCTGCCTCCTTCACCCAGCCCAGCTCTGGCACATTGCATATTGGAAACAGCTGAAGTATTTTAGTTAGAAAAGTAATTTTTAAAACTCAATGTATTTAAAATGAAGAATAAGAGTTTTTTTAATCCCAACAGCTTGGGAGGTTGAGGCAGGAGGATGGCAAGTTCAAAGCCAGCCTTGGTAACAACGAAGTGTTAAAGCAACTCAGTGAGACCCTGTCTCCAAATAAAATACAAAACAGGGCTGGGGACATGGCTCAGTGGTCCAGTGCCCCTGAGTTCAATCCCCGGTTACCTGCCTCCCAAATAAAGAATAAAGATATTTTTCTGATTTATTTTCTCACCTTTGTTTCTTTTATCCTACATCTTTCTGTGGGTTTATTTTTCCCATTGGTGGTAATTCTTTTCTTGAGATCTGAACATAGAAAATTTTCTGAATCCTTGCATATCAGAAAATCTGTTGATGTTACTCCCAAACATGAATTACACTTTATCAGGTATACACATTTGGAAACGACTTAATTATCTCTCTGATGCTTGTTTCATTATCTTTTGCCTCCATTGAGAAGTCTGTGTCAACTTCTTAAGTTGACATTCTCAAGTCACATTTTAAGTAATGAAATCACCCACCCCAGTTTGCCTGACTTCAGAAGATTTTAGAATTTTCTTTAACAACCTAAACTTTCATATATAGTAACTTATATATCTGCTTGACATCTACAAGTATCTTTCAGTCTAAGAATTTACTGGATTCTTAATCCTATGTTTTAAATTGCCGCTAGGTTCACTCTGCCCTGCGGCTCACATGCTGATGTTTCCTAAATCAACAATCTAGTTCTCAGTATCTTGGACTTCTTGTTCTTCTGGCTGGAATTAAGAGCTACCAATTTGAACTCCAAAAGATGTCCTCATTAAATGGAAAAGTGATACTCAACTAAACTGTAATCTGGATCAAGTAGGTCTAAAACAAATGTGTCCCATTTAATAAATCTATTTTCACCTCAGAAGTTTGTTAATGGTCTGGGTGACTCATAGTTTTAAGTCCTCCCATGGAACAAGGGAAGGGAAGGAATGCTATAGATCCAGATGGGTTTTTACCAGGCTCTTCCATGATGATCATTCAAAGTCTCCTCCCCAGTCACAATTTTGAAGTCAAGGCACCACTAGTTAGGTGTGTGCGAACCTCTGAGAAAGTGAATGGCAAATCTGAAGTTGTGAGTTTTCATTCACTTATAAAAAGTGTGATACCTTATAAGGAACCAAGAGAGCTGAGATGTCAGACATCAAAACACCCCAACAAAACAAAAGTCAGGGCTCCCGTTGCAACTTGAATGCAGTCACACTGCATGCATGCAATAGTGGAGCAATCCTTCCCAGTGACATCCGATGGGTGTGAATCAGAGAGAGAACTTACATGGCTTTACTTTTGGTATTCCATGACCTTGAGGTATTTATATTCTCCAGAAACCATCATTTTGCCCTGGGGTTTGCATTTAATACCTACTTTCATCCTGAAGGCATATAGCTGGCAATGACTTTGAACTCCTTAAAAAAGCAATGAGCTCCAAATAACAAAAGCAATGTGTTAGAAGATGTTATTATTAACTCCCTAGCCATCCTTCAGTGTGTCAAAATCACCCTCCCAAGGAGCAGGGAGTCTAATATTGGTACAAATTCCCTAGGTCTTGACATTCAGTTTCAGGGTTTTAATTGAATCCAGACTCACACATCATGCGTCCCATGAAAAACTACAGTCATCTGCAAGATCTCGTCACCACCCACCCTGCAAAGTGTCTGAAACTCAGTGGATTCCAAAGGAAAGGTGGAGAGATTGTGTTAGATCATTAGCACCCTATTTTCAGAGGCCCTCTGGAAGGTAAAAGTGGCAATATTTGACAAGTAGTCTGCAATCAAGTCTCTCAATTGTCAAGGGCATGTCGCCTACAAAGTTCATTCTGAAAATAAATAAATAAATTCCATTTGCTGTAGCTCTGGCTTTCACAACACAACTGGATCTGGATGTCACCCCCTCCCCTTTCACAACAGGAAGACATAAAAACAGATCCCAAATAGCCACAGTTTTCTAACATAAAAATAAACACAGGGAAACAAACTAAGTTTAAATCAGCAAATCTAATGTTTACCTGTCCCTTTCATGAGCCAAATACCCCCACACGCAATAAACATGGAAAGATAGAGAGACACACATAGACAGACATAGACACAGTTAGACATTTTCCCCTAAATATAATCTTTCAAGGTAGGGGCAGCTGTCTCATTAATATATGTGTAAGCTGAGGCACAGAGCAATAAATAACTAAAAACCCTTGCATTTATTCTTGTCCCTCAGCTAAGTAATAATGTATTTGTAGTTATTATTTTTTCCCACTCATGGTCAGGAATTGCATGTGATTCATTCATTCCCAGATATTCTTTGGCCTGGCAGAGGCCGGACACTTAGTAGGTAGTCAATGAAAATTTATTGACAGAATGAAGAGCTGGCAATGATGACAGGATACTATAAGAAATTGTAGGAAGTCTTTAGAGATAGGATGTCAGATTTTATTGACCACTTACTATGTTCTGGATATTCTGCCAGACAGATCAGATATATATAAGAATAAATAACAGATATGTGCTCAACCATCTAATGAGAGAGGTAGTAACTAAGAATATGTTATTACTTAACTTATGAATTAGAGATAACAGAAAATGCTATTAATAAGGATATGGTACAAAAGTACTAGAAGAGATGGGTAGATATCTCATCCTGAATTAGATATCAGGATGAATTGTGACTATTAGATACTGATATTAGATATGACTTGTGACCTTTTGTCACTCATGCCTTCCCCAAATATTAAGATAAAGATTTGTTTCCTGTGGCATATAAACATACACATATAGACATTAATATTGCATTTCCTATGGGTTGGGGTTGCAAGAGTTAGCAGATAAAAACAAATAATCAAAGAACATCACAACACTCCCAATGTAGAGATATTCTGTGAAACCTCGGAATACTTCTCAAAAGTTTCAGGGTTGTGGAAAACCAGAAAGAGTAAGAAACTATCATATATCAGAGGAACCTAAAGAAGCGGGAAAACTAAGGGCAGTATCTAGATTTTATGCTGGAAAAGAAAAAGTAGAAAGTAGAAAAGTAGAAAATTTGGTGAATTTAGAACAAAATCCACATTTTGCTTAAAAATTATATATCCTTTGAGACTTTCTATTGATGCATACTATTCTGTGACATTTTTTTTTGATCATTAATATTACATAAATACCTTTCTATGTCTATAAAAAAACAAAGAATTTAAAGTCAAGTTTGAATTTCAGGAAAAAATGGTTTGTTTTTAGTAACAGTATGTCTTAAATCATGCATGGATCATGCTTACACTAAAATTATGCTTTGTGTATCCTAAATTCAAAATTAATTGAGTGTTTTTGTTTTCTGGCAATTCAATTTCAATCCATATAAGTCACTGTTGAAATTATTAAAATTTACCAGGTAATTGAAATAAAATAGGTAATCATTGAAATATTACACTGTACCTTTTAAATAGGTATAATCATTACGTGAAAATGTTAACATTATTGTCAACTATATACATATAGCAAATTGTCTTACTGTGTCCCATAAATTTGTACAATGAATACAATAATTGATAAATCAACCAATGAATAATTGCTGGGCGCATTGGCGCGTGCCTGTAATCCTAGTGGCTTGGGAGGCTGAGGTAGGAGAATCATGAGTTCAAAGCCACCTTCAGCAAATGCAAGATGCTAAGCAACTCAGTAAGACCCTGTCTCTAAAAAAAATGCAAAACAGGGCTGGGGATGTGGCTCAGTGATTGAGTTCAATCCTTGATACCCCCCTAATTTTTTTTAAATAAATGAATAATAAATAATTTTAAATTAATTAGAAGAACATGTAGGTTTATCAGAGTAGAGATTGGAGACCTGTTTGATTAGGTATCAACTAAGTATGACCAAGAAGTTATCTTTCAGAGAAGAGAACTGTATCCTCTCAACCTCTGTATCTTCATGGTTAATCCATGAGGACCACAGAACACCAACCTTGTGCATTATAAGCACTTAATATCAGCTATGGTTGCTTAATTATTTTCACCTCTTCTGCTGGAGTGCTCACTGACCAGCATGTCAGCATCCTGGAAATTGGGCCCAGTGCTAAGTTTCTTTTCATACATGGTACCTCTCAATACCTCCAGCAGACATGTGCAGAAAACATTATCATCCTGAGTTTCCAGATGAGATAACTGTGGCTAAATGGTGCAGAATCTCTTTCCCAAGGTGAAAGAATTCATATTTCAAACAAACTCATCCTGATTCTAAGCCCTGAGGCTTTTCTATCACAAACGTAGCGTGTTTGGGTTTTCATTTAAAACCTCATCATAAAGGAAGGAAAAATGAATTGACAATAGCTAGTTCTAATTAAGCAGCACTAAATATATCTAGTATATTTTTTGCAATAAAGCTTTCTTTGCTATGTGTAGATACTTGTGACAGGTCACCCACCAATTTTCTCTGCAGACATAAATAACTCCAAGCACTGGAAGGAAGTGTGGAATGCTACAAAAAGAAAAAAAAATAGTATAGAGATGCCACATTTCCCAGAATAAATAGGAACTAAATATGGTCAATAATGAATTGCAGGCCCTAGACTCTGCTTTATACCCAAGAAGAAAGATAGAAGGAATGAAAGATAGATATTGTCCAATAGCATCATACTATATTCAGGGATTGTGCTCTACCCCAATGTGTCACAACTTCTGAGATTCCCTCTAAATTCATTGCCCTCCAGTATAATGTTGATTCTACAATTGCCTTATTACCATTTCCTTTGCTATAACAGAATACCTGAGACTGGGTAACTTATAAAATAAAGAAGTTTTTTTTAAGGCACATGGATAAACACTAAGGATTCCTAAAGCAGACAGACAAAGCCTTTTGATGTCCCAGCTTTCTTCATCCAGTTGAAAGTTCTGAAAGTTTCCAAAAAGAAAGAACTGCACAGGGCAGGTGACAGAGTTGCCACAGCCTGGTTATTCTCCTGGGTAAACATGAATAATAAAAAATAACAACAAAATCTACATCCTTGGTGTATAATTTCACCCTACTCACTGTAGCACAAATATGATGTTAAAATATGCAATATTGCAATTTTGCAATTGAGATCCCACAAGAGCTGAGAGGTTGGCTATGTGACACTCCCAAAGTCTCAGTGACACACATCCACAGGAGAACTGGATAATGGCAGGTCCTGACTGAATACAGAGTTGCTGGATTTCAGGCCACTGGGTCCAATCTCCCACCCATGGAGTCAAGAACCTTGTAAAGAACACTCATGCATCAGACTGCCTTTAATTCCTGTCTTCTCGCTTATGACTACCCAAGGCTGATTTCTTGAAGGGTGCAATGGCCCATTTCTTCACCCAACTAAAGACATCATTCTAAATGTCAACTCCTCCAGCACCCTTAATTACGCCTCTGCTATGCCATCAGCCCCATCAGCATCCAAGCATGCCGCCATATTAGAACCACAGAGAGAAACCTTATAATCCCTGGCTCCCTTTGGTTCTGCACCATTTCTCTATTCCTCTGACACACACACACACACACACACACAAAAATAAGATGGATAGTGGAACAGGTACAAGATTGGACAGTTAGACAGACATATGAGAAAGCAAATCTATTCAACTATGAATTATAGGACATGGGTGATGGGTCTATAGGTGTTGACTGTACATCTCTTTCAACATTTCGGTATGTTTATAACTTTTCAAAACAAGATATTGGGAGGAAAAAACTATAAATCCTCTCACTCTTTTCTTTCTATTCTTTCCTGAAACTACTCCAATAAGGTTTTCATCCCTGTTAGCTAAATGCAAGGATGCTCCCTCCCCAATCCTCATATTTGACCTACTGGCAACATTTGACACAGTTGGTCACTTCTGTGAGGCACAAGTAATGGTGCTAGACTAGTAAGTAGGATAAGTAATGGTGCTTATCATACTTTAAATGATGTCTTTGAGTAGGTTTTGAAGAAGTATGGGCCTTTGGTGTATCCTTGAAGAAACTGGCCTTAGATAAGTTCATCTAAAGTAATAAAAAATAAGAGGGCAGGGAACACAGACAGATGAACTAGAATTTCCTTATTTCAACACCACCACCCAACTCATCTTATTCCCCATATATAACTCAACTCATCTCCACGTTGGCCTCCCCCAAACCTGCTTAACTCCACAGAGAGCACCATGTACGTCTGGCCATGCTAGCCTGTTGGAGGATGCCAGGCAATGCAGAAGAAAACCCAGTCATCTCAGGTGACATCCTCACCCGGTGCAAGACATCGGAGGGAAGCCATCCTATCAGCCAGTTGCCTGCCAACAAACCAGCTAATGACAGATGCCTGTGTAGCCTCAGAAGAGGTCGGCTGTGCTTTCCCTGACGAGAAGAACCACCCATTCAAACTACATAATCATGAGAACAGTAAAAGGTTGGGTTTTTTTTTTTACATCAATAAGATTTGGGGTGGTTTGTTACTAAAAATTCAAGACTCCCTAAAATATTCTAGAAAACATATTAAGGAGAAAGCTCACTCTTGATAAAGACAATTACCAAAATCGTTAAATGTAGGAATTGGAACCTGGCCTTGTCCTAGGTGCTCATTTCTTTGACTATGGTCCCTCAACTCTCCCTCTTCTTCTCCCGTGGGAATGTCTGCATAGAAAGCAGCTTCTTCCAAGCACAATTAAGATTTTTGAGAGGAGATTTTTGCATACTCCGCAGTTTCACCCCCTAGACACCTTTCCTAGCCACACGAGCTGCAGACAAGGAATAGATACAGGTGTATATAACTGTGCCCTCTGTTTGCTTTTTTTTATTTTCAATACCATGTGATATTCCCTGGATTTTAAATCAGATTACTGTGCTTTACATGGGGTACACTCCTCCATCTTGTATTGATTAGCCCTTGAGATTGAATCAACGTATGCTGAATTATTAAAAACTTAATCTTTGACTCCAGCTTGGATGCAAATATGTTTTCAAAATATATATATTATACTTTGCAAATTCTTCCAGAAACTTCGTTAGGAAATCTGTCCATTTTGGATTTGATCGGTCAGAGTGACCCAAGCATTTAACAACTGCATAGGCCCCAGGTAGCATTTAAACCAGAGCATCTAAATAGAACTTAAAATACTGATAATGAATCAGCAGCCTGATCAGGTTAAGAGAGTAAGGAAAAAAGCTTAGTAAAACCCTGAAAATAGTTATTTCCGATTCTCTTCCCTCTTCTCATTTGCCTCTCTCTCTCTCTTCTGATTCTCTACTTACATGTAGAGTTAAAGCCTGTGGAACCCCCAGCCAGCCTCATTTGCATGAATTTCACTTGTGCCCCCACACCTCCCTGTGTTACATCTGGTTGGCTCTTAACATATGCTGCTGCTGTTGTGAATTTATCAGCCATCTGCCCTCCCAGACTGGTGTTCCTTAAGGTCAAGCGTAAGTCTTACTTACATCTGCACACACCCCAGACCCAGCAAGCGGGTCAGCACAACACGGGTGTTCCAAATAGCCTTGTTGATGGAACGAAATCAACAATTTTTTGTGTCTCATTATCAAATATAAATCTCCCCCCCCCAAGAAGCTTTGGAACAAATGGAAATGATTCAAGTGTTTGCTACCACCACCATCATCACAATCACACGCTTGATTTCAGTGGCTGTGTTTCCTGGATTTAATTTGTTTCCCCAATCTTCATTACCTCATAAGCAGTGGGAGCCTGGGCTGAAATCCAGGCCTCCTGGCTCTGAGTCTGTTCCTCTTTCCTCACAACATTATTACCATTAGCCTGATGGAGACCCACAGAGGTCAACACGGCAAGAGTGGCCAAGAGAATTCTGGAAGAGCACATCAAAACCATTGGCCCATGGAACCAGCCGGAAGAAAGTGACCACTCAGAAAACAATGGCCGGGTCCACCCCTGTGCTCATCACCTCCTCGCTGCATCTGATTTAAAATTCTCCCAGGAACCCTCATGGAGGGAAAAACTTTTGCAGAGGAGGAGAAGGTTGCAGTGAATTTTCTCGATAAGGAGGTGAAAAAGTGAAAGCCTTTTAAACCACCGTCAATGTCATTCTGGGTGACCTGAAAATGCTGGCATACAGCTTCAAATATTTTCCCACAGCACAATTTCCAGGTAGGATAGAAAATATGGCATATATTAACAAGATCAACTCTACTGGAGGCTGAGGAAAGAGAAGAACGCCATCAGGAAAAACCAACAGACAAAAAATAAATTGTGGTTACTTAAGACCAAGTAGCCCTTCAGGATAGAAGGGAGACGGAATAGACCTACTTAGCAAATCTGTCATTAACCAAAGTGCCTGAAAAATTTACATACCCTGTGTGTGACTTTGCTCCTAGTTTGTGCTTTTTCTAGGCAAATGCTCTGGGAGTTCGGCTCATTTGGGAAGAAGAAACCCCATAAGTTGCATGGGGCATCCTAATACTGCATGGGACATAGCCTTGGTGCATTTTCTGTTACTGTAATAAGGTGCTGAGGCTGGATGATTTATAAAGAAAAAGGGTTTATTTTCACTCATTGTTCTAGAGCTTGAAACCTCCAACACAGGAACTGGTGGGGTCTCATGATGCTTCAACTCATGGTGTAAAGCTGAAGCATAGTGTGAACATGTGTGGCAGAGAAGCAAGAGAAAGCCAAACTTGTTTCATAACAACTCACTTTCAGGGTGACAAATCCAGTTTCATGAAAGGAATAGTTCACCCACTCCCATAAGAATCAACCCAGTTGCTTGAGGGCAGCACGGAGGACCTAAGCACTTCTTGCAGGTCCCACCCCCTCTCAACACTGTTGCATTAGGAATCATATTCCAGTGTGAGTGTCAGAGGGACAAACTTTATCCAGATCATAGCAGACACTCTTACATTAAAAAAAAAATGATGTTTACCTAAAATTAAATTTTAACCTGAGATCCAGCAACTCTTCATGGTTCTGTTGTTGTTATTGTTATTGTTGTTGTTGGACAGAGAGGAAGCTGCTAAAAGACTGGCCTTACTGTATCATTGACCAGAACTGAGACTATGTGTCTACTCCAACACCTAAAAGGAGGATCCAGTCTCCAAGAACAACATGAATCACTGGGGACAATCTCTTTTGGCTCCCTGGAACACATGGTCATGGGTAAAAAGCAGGGTTCATGAGGCAAAAGGGAGGGGGATGGGAGTTGGACCCCCTTACTGTCATTGTGGACCCCCTTACTGTCATTGTCACAGGGGTTCCATGGCTGACACCCTCTTTTCTACGTTCTTGGGACTTGGTCCTACATAACTCTGGAAGGGTTGGATGCATAAGCCTAGGTGACCTCTAGCCTGCCTTTCTCTTCCCTTCTTGGCTTGTGTCCTTCAGTAGCTTCTGCTGCATATCCCTCACTCTCAAGCACAATGCCACAGAGGTTTTGCTAGAGCAAGAAAACTGCCCAGCCCAGGAAAGAAGACATGGTGCTCATTGACAGATCCAGCTCTGGATCACGTGTGCCCTTGAGCAGAAATCCCCGCCTTTGAGGCCCCAGTAACTCTCCTACAAAAGGGGAGGATTTATCTAAAGGCGATAAAGTACCTCTTAGTAGTGCCACCCCCAGCTCTGCCCACACTACACCAGATTTGCCATCTTTAACGCTCATGTTTTCATCCATTTTTCTCATCGAAGTTCTAACAAGAGTCAAATATATCCTGTTAGGTAGGCACTGCTGCTTAGTGAGGAATGAATCCCGTTCCCCACAGTGGAAGAGCTCACAGTCCCAGAAGAGGGTCACACACACAAACAGGTAATGGCCAGTTGGATGTAGAGCACCTTTGTTCAGTTATAAAGGATTCACAGGAGGATCTCTGAGGAGGGAGGCAGCAAGGCCCCCACCCCAGGAATCTGGGAGGAGCTTAGGAGCAGGTGAACTTGAAAGATGAGCAAAGCCGCACCAGTCAGTCAAAGAGCCTGGAGTGTTCAGGCAGCAGGGAGAGTCTGCATGTGGACAGAGAGAAGGTTCGATGGTGTTAACCGATAATGAGGAGAAATGAAGGGCCTGCTTCTATAGCAATGGGGACCCAAAGAGCAGGACACATTCCGTGTGTCTTTGGAGGACCTGAAAGACAATTGTTCTTAATGCATGGATCCTTAAAATGTCTTTGCGGGCGACACTGATTCACACAGGTTGTGCTGAAGCCTCTTAATAAAGAGCGTTGCCAGCAGCGCATTTCACAGTGAAGTGATACAGAATCCTAGAGCGGTGCTTAAATGCAATGACAATATGTCACCCTGCTCGGCGTTCACTTCATTTGTAGCATGGATCCCAGCAGAATGGCCAGTTCCACAAGCAGCCTTCACCCTGCCTTCCCGTCACGTGGTGTTTTATAACATCATCAACCCAAATGAGGTGCCCAGAAGGACAGAGTGGTGGTTTTCAGGTTGGAAATCAGTGTCTATTCCCTACTGCAGGAAGCTGACATCTCATTTTTTAAGGGTGACATGCCATTACAAAGATGCATTGAAAGGTTAACATTCTAGCACACTCTTGAACATCTTAAGTGGCCCACGAGTGAGAAAGGGACTCTCATTAGGTGTAATGGCTCTTCTACCTTGAAATGCAGCGGAAGGACAAACGCTCCAAGAAAACAGAACACGTGTTGGGCAAATAAACACACTGGAAGAAATCAGAGAAGATGGGATTTCATTCTGTTTCAAAGTGGCAAAGCCCTGACCATCTATGATAAATTGAGCCAAGCAAATGTGCCCAGCCGCTTACAGAAGGGCTGGGATTGTGTTGCCGAGCTGCTTTCAACAATGGCCATGCTGCTGGGTGTGGGGGCACATGCCTGTAATCCCAGTGGCTCAGGAGGCTGAGGCAGGAGGATCACAAGTTCAGAGCCAGCCTTAGAAATTTAGTGAGGCCCTAAGCAACTTAGTGAGACCCTGTTTCTAAATACAACACAGAAAAGGGCTGGGGTTGTGATTCAGTGGTTGAGTGTGCCCCTGGGTTCAATTCATGCTACCAAAAAAACAAACAAAAAAGAGGTCATAGGACTACAGGCATTGGAGGACACTCTGATTTTTAGCAAGTGCCATTTGGTTGTGATTATTATCACCAATGGCAGTATCTGGGCATGACATTGTGACATCTCTGCCTTTAGCCAACTAAGAGCTCTACATGAAAACTCCTTCCCCAAATGAGTTGGGCTTTGGGGTACAGACACCAAGAAACATGGCTAAATAATGAACCTGACGTTTCATCACTACCCACCCAGAGTGCTTGGGTAAAGCCAGCTTTCCTGAGACCAAATGGAGCATCTTTCCACTGAGGCCTAAAGAACGTCAATGATTTGCTCAAGTTCACCAGACCCTGGAGGGTTTGGAATTTGAACCAAGAACCTCATTTTTCTGGCTAAGTTCAGATGGTGCCCTTTCTGTGTACTCCGAGTAGCTTCCCCTCCCAAGCCTCTTGACCACTTTAAACTTGCAGTCAACTTCCCTCCCACAACCGTGCTCTCTGGTATTTCTGTTCTCTATTTGAAAGAGAGCAACTTGATAACCTTTAAAATCCTTCTTTAGAGGAAAAAAAGAAATGGCCATTTATATTCCTCCTGCGATTCTCGTGGCACTGCCTGCCTCGGAGCTGCCTTTCTTGGTTCCCTGCTCCTTGGGCTGTGTTAACAACCTCTCTTTGAGCTTAGGGTGAGGAATGGTAATGCAGGTACTCACGGGGGCTGTGGGAGGCAAGCCTGAAAGATTTCCTGAGAGCCAGCAGGAACAGGCCACGTTCTCAATGCACAAGGGCAAAAGAGTCAAGAGGCATTTTCCTCAGGCGGTGTGCATGTCAGAGAAGGAGAGAGAGACAGAGACAGAAATCATGGTGGGGCGGGAAAAACATCAGTATGGGTGGATTCAAATGAATTTAACTTCTAGGCAGAATCTTGGTTTATAAACAGGCTTACAGCATCTCCTTTTTTTTTTTTTTTCAATTTCAAAGTTTCCTTTTGCATCTGGCATTTCTAGAACCATTCCTTTGTAGAAAAGTAGCACTGTAAGAACAAACAGGAAACATAAAATAGTAATTGGGACACCAGACCTTTTTCTCCAAGCAGCAATCTATCGAAGGTATGGTTGGGATCCCATGGGGGAAAGAGTCTCAGGGTCCAGTGCATGAATTGAGTGGTCCTTCCCACCCACATGCCATTTGTTGAGAAAAGATGTGAACGCAGCACAGAATGTTCAGCACTTAGTGGTGCAAGGAAGACCAGGACCCAAACTCCACCCCGTGAGTGGCTGGGATGTCAGGACCCAGTGACTTAGGCTTTGACTCTAAGTTTTCTGTTTTCCCCTTTGGGTGGTAACTTGGTCTGCTTCCAATGACACCATACAACAGAGTCAAGGATTTGGTGTCCCCTGTCCCATTTAAGACTCCAAGGTATCAGTCTTTTCCCACCTGTCCTTTCCTCATAGTTAAGACAGGCTCTAGTTTCTAGACTTTTTATGAACCTGAAGGAAGAAGAAACTGAAAATAACCTCAGTGAATATAAAGACTACAAATGTGGGTATGAATTCTGGGGGAAAATACACTTTTAAAACTACAAGTTTCTCTCCTGTAACACTCTTTTAAGCGTTGGTATTCAAGCCTAGACTATCTACAAAGACCTCAAGCCAAATTCCAAATCAAGTTAATTGACTTAATACCTGGATACATGGTGGCAAATTCCTATGAAATATTATTCATCCTTAGAAAAAAAGGAAATTTTGACACACGCTGCAAGGATAAACCTTGAGGACACTATGCTGAGCAAAATGAGCTATCCAAAAAGACAAGCAAATTGTCTGATTCCACCTATATGAGGTCCCTAGAGTAGTGAATTCATAGAGACAGAAAATAGAAAGGCGGAGGGTAGGGAGAGAAATGGGGAGTTGGGATTAAATGGATACAGTCTTGCTGAACTCAACTTAAAATGGTGGAATTAACCATTTTTTAATTTTTTTAAATTAATTTTTAAACTGATCCAGACAGGCACACATCTACACATATTCGTGGAGTAACTTGTGATGTTTCAAAACATGTTGACATTGTGTAATCGAATCCAACATATCTAGTCAAACATTTATCACTTCTTTATGGCAAAACCATTCAAAATCATCTAGCTTTTCGAGATATACAGCACACAATTGCTGTGTGTCAAACGCATACCTAGAACTTCTTACTCCTATCTACTGAAACTCAGCACCTTGATCCACCTCCCCAATCCCTTCTCCTCCTCCTCTCCCCCACCATTTTTTCAGTATTAACCATCTTAACAATGAAAAATGGTACATATAGTAAATTCTTTCTCACTAAGTAGAATTTGCCTCCCTTAGATTTTTTAGAACTTGAAAAACATGGGTATATTGCAACCATGATTTTTTTTCTTTTCTGCCTGGTCCTACTCTCTTCATTGACCTTGAAGCTGTTAGATCCCACCAACAAGGCCAGTAAGTTGCAAGATGTTTGTTTGTGCTTCTTGAAGAAAAATGGGATTTTTTTTTTAATCAAACTGACTTTTTTCCCCAACTAACTTTCAGGCATGAGTTGTCCAAAGTCATGCATTCCCCCTGGTGCTGGTTTCATTCAAATTCAGAAAAATTAAGGGCCCGGGGTGTTGCTAAGTGGTAGAGCACTTACCTAATACGCATGAGGGCCTGAGTTTCCTTCCCAGCACCACAAGAAAGCCAGCCACATGAAGAACTCAGGTTGCCCGTCAGGATGAGCAAAGAATAGAACCTGGGCATCTATGACCTTTTACAAGGACAACACTGACAGCTGAATGTCTGAAAGAATCCCAGTTTATTTCTGTTAATTAATAATCTTGTCCATTTATTCTCCTATCCATCCAATAAATAATATCTTGATTATCAACCTTTTCTAAAACTTTGAACAATAAAATATGTACTCTCATCCTTTCATCTAGAAGGAGACAAAAAAAAGGAAAGAAAAGAAAGAAACATATGCTTGATGTTATGGGTAGGATCTAAAACAGTTCCCCAAAGAGTTCATGTGGTAGGCAATGTTATCAGTGTTCAGAGGTGAAATGATGAGAGCAGTGACCTCATCAGTGGATTAATCCACATGATGGATTAATCATTTGAATGGACTATGGATTGTGAGCAGGTAGATCTAGGAGAGGTCAGTCACAGGGGTGGAGCTTTGGACTGTGTCTGTTCCTGGCCCTTCTCTCTCTGCTTTCTGGCTCCCATGAGCCACTCCAAGAGCTTTCCTCCACCATGCCCTTCTGCCATGATGTTCAGCCTCATCTCAGGCCAAGAGCCATGGAGTCCGCCAACCATCCACTGAACCTTTGAAACTGTGAACTTCTGAAAGTGTAAGGGCAAAACAAACTTTTCCTAGTCTAAATTGTCCTTATCAGGTATTTTGGTCACAGTGATGAAAAGCTGTCTAGCACAATGGACTGGCACTCCAACAAGAGATTCTGGTGATATTTATTGAACTCCTACAATAGGCTCAGAAGTAGGCAACTATAGTCATGATTTTAATTTAATTTCATTTTTAATTTAATTCTTATTCCCATCCAAACTGGATCAAAAGCCTATTGTTTTTCCCACATTCTCAACAACTCACTTAATTCCTGTATTAATCTTTCTCACCCTGGTCATCCCTAACTCTGGATCATCAAAGTCCTCAGTCATAGTCCCCCAAAGCCACACAACACTGTGCAGCTCTGAGTGGAACTTGGGGAAAAATTGTTCTTGATGTCCTCAGTGTGTAGGTCAACAGTAGGGGAAGCCCCACAGATGAGAATAGAGATAGCGACACCAGAAGAGGAAGAAGGAAGGACGTTGACCAACCGCACCCAATTGGATGCACAGAGAAGTAGGAGAGTCACCAGAGTGGAAAAGAGTTCACAGCAGAAAGTAAGAGTAACTTCTATCGGTGTCAAGTAGACTGAGAAATGATGAGTCCTGAAGATGTGACACTTAGGAGGTCGCTGAGAGTTTTAGAAAATCATTTCCATGGACTTGGGGTTGTAAACATAAAGACGATATGAATGGAACATAATAATCCAATGGAGCAAGTACATGTGGACAGTTCTCTTAAGACAATTGATCAGAAGTGGACGAGGCCTGGATCTGCCTCAAGGGGAAGCAGGTGGGTTCAAGGTTTAGAGGTCATTGTGGTGACATCTCTTGTAGAACATGGGTTGGAGTTGAACACTTTTTAAAGACTGAAGTGGGACATGTTTAGGAGACAGAGACAGTGATGGAGACAGAGACAGAGAGAAATTTGAGGCTCAAAACATAGAAGGGTAGTCAGAGGAGGCAAGATCCTAGGGTGGTAGTTGACGGGAGCCACACCCAGGCAGGAGGCCACAGCCTGGGAGGGACTAAAAAACTTTTGCATAGGAAAAGTAGGAAAGTCAAATTCCTCCCCAGAACCCCATATCCAGACCCTGTGTCTTGATATCAATCCCCCTCCTCACTGTGGCTAGGCAGTGTGCACAGAGGTACAGAGCCATTGCAAAGCAGTCCTGGTGGAGTGCAAGGATAGAGACAATTTTGCATGGCTTATAGACAGCATCTGCTTGAATCCCTCTTTATTGACCTGGGTGTGTTGACCCAGCATCTTTTACGTGGGTGGTAGGTCCCCAGGCCCCTGCAATGGCTGTCATTGTCTAGGTTTTCCTTCTTTGCCTCTCTCCTTCCCATTTAACCACAAGCCCTCCAAGTTCTTGTGCCTTTCTCCTCCTGAGGATATGGGTTGTTCTGTAAGGTGCTGGGAAGATGCACAGCCCTTCCTGACAGGGCAGGCAGGGCTCTTCTCAGCAGGGAAGGCTGAGCAGTATTCCAATAGACCAACGCATCTTCCTCCTCCCTCCTCTTTCTTTGTTCCCAAGAACTAAGATTCTGGATGCACTAGTAGTTCTCAATCCACAGTCTAGGCATGAAGTAGGGCCCCTTCTATAAAGGAGTCAGCAGCCACCTGGTCTGCGGGCGGCAGAGGAGAAATCAAACTCTCCACCAGTTAGCTGGTGGGTGGAGCACTCTGCCTGCTATTTGCAGTTACCCCAACTCCCAGTCCTTTCAGTTGGCAGCGATGGACAGAACTGAGAGGCTCAGTGTGGGTCCCTGAAAGTAGAGCTGGCCTGTCTCAGCAGGTGTGATGTATTTGTCCACTGTTATCCTAAGATGTCACTGTCCTAAGCTCTGACCCTTTGCCTCCTCCCAAGAACCAGCTTCTGCATAATTCCAAATACAACCCCACTGAGAGCCCCAGGGACACCTGTGGCTTCCTCTTGCCTTCTCTGTCCCCTGCTCACTACTCTCCTCCTCGATTCCATGTTCCTGCTGCCTCAGTTCCCCTTCCAGCTAACAACCAGAACTCTTTTGCATTTGTCTTGTCTTGCAACCTGCTGTGATAACCTCCTAGCCCAGAGGGGCCCTCCTGAGGTGCAGGGCTCAGAGGCAGACCGACCCAGAGGGACCTGAGTTTGAATCTAAGCTTCAGTACTCACTCTCTGTGGGGCTTAAAGGAAAACCACTTAGCCCCCTAGGGCCTCAATTTGTTCCCCCGTGAAGCCTCCCCACTGGGTTTTATGGGATACATGAAATAAAATGACTGATGTAGGAAACACACCTGGCATTTATTGGCTTTGAATAAGGACTGTGCTCCTGCCTGTCCTGTCTTCTGAAAAAGCAGGCAGTCCACCAGGCTTTGATCAGACTCCCCTAAGCCCAGGAATTTCTCTGGGACAAGGCACTGGACCATTTCTCTGAAGGGAACAGTGCATGCAGAGAGCGCATGGGAGTCCGCAGGCCTGGGACGTATCTGATGAAATCGACAAATGCCTAAGCCTATGAGCTGCATCCCAACACACATGCTTGTCTTAGGGGACCATGAATGTCCTTCCAAATTAAATTGGAACCTAAGGACAGGTGACTTTTTTCAGGATGTGGGGTCAAGAACAACCCTCCTGTTCTCCTCCAATGCTTTACTTAAGGCTGCATTTTCCCAGTGCCACTTGTCACCTGCTGCATCATCCTGAAAAACAAGAACTAAAATATATAAGGGCAGAAGCCTCCATGAGTTCCTGACCACTGAGCTGGGCAGAGGACAGGACAAGAGGAGATGCTGGGCAGGCAGGAGGGGCCTGGGCTCCGGGATCAGGATACAGGCTCAAATTCCAGTTTACTGGGGCTCCGGGTGAGTGACTTTACCTCCTTGGGCCTATAAAATGGGCATTATATAGTCACTGGAGGAAACCATGTGACAATATAAATGGCTGCTACCCCATATTGTTGAGCAATGTTCCAATTGGCTGCAGTTGAATGGGATGTTCTATAATGGAAAGGAAGGGAAGGCAATGATAGTGGAAAGTACCTACTGCGTGCCACTATTTCATATGCTCTTATATTCAGTCCTCAAAACAATCCAAGGGAATGAGTGCGCTGTTCCAATTCTAAGGGAGACAGTGAAAGCCCCAGAGAGGTTCATGAAATGGCGAATGAAAATCTGCATCAACTACAAGGATGTGCAGCTGCATGTGGCTGTCTCCTAAGTACCCCATCATGCGGGACTCCTGGGGGTGCTGCAAAAGAATTAGGAAATCACAGGTGGGTTGGGCTGTTGTTCACAGGAGGAAACAGAAGATGAGAAAACGGGGCTGAGCCCCACCGTGGGAGGACATCCCTCCAGGACACACTCCAAATCCTCCTGAGCAGGCCTGCAGGCAGAACCTCATTGCCACCCACACGCATTTGGAGCAGATCTGGATATGGGAAGTCATCCGAGGCTGAGGTAGGTGCAGCTAGGTTTGCCATAGCCACTCAGATCAAGGTAGGCTGAATTCCTTTTTCACTCAGATTTCCCCCAGAGTCTGGCCAAGTCTCCATCTCCTCCCTTCTATTCCCTGTGCCTGGAATACTTGTGATGGCCTTTGGTCTGGCCAATTCTACCTGTGCTTCAGGTCTCTGTAACATTCACTTCCCCGAGGATCCTTCCTGGATTCTCCGGTGTAGATGAGAAACTTTGTCCTGGGCTCCATGACATCCTGCATTCTGCCTGTCTTACATACCTACACTCCATTTCATCTATTGCTTTCTGTTCAGACTACAAGTTCCAAGAGAGCAAGGGCTGTGTCTTCTCGTTGCCCTGCTGCAGACAGTACAAAACCCAGATGCACAGGGTTGTTAACATTGTTACCTAATGCCGTCATATTTAAATGAGGTGACATGCAAAATTCTAAGTACACTAGGCAGTGATGTGCCCATAGGCACTGGAGGAATGATGGATGCGAGCAAACTACTGTCCTCTGCAGTGCAGAAGGTTCTAGGCAGTTCGTGGGAATGCTTCTGAGTCGGTTCATTCTTTTGTCCACTCATTCAGCACTAACTTTCAATGCCAGGCTCTCAAATACCTTCAAAATCCAAAAGTGGGTAAGGTAGAGGAGACCTGGCACATATTTGGCAAATAAGCAAATGAATGCTACAGCACACGGCAGGTACTTTGCTGGAAGGTCAGAGTGCAGAGCTAGTTCAAAGGTGTAGGGTGGATAATTCTACCTGGGACTCACAAGAAAGTCTTGTCTGGAAAACAAGGAGAAGGTGGGACCTCCCGGGCATCAGAGAATCATGATGGGCACAGGACACGGGTACAGGTGGTATAATTAGAGACAGTCAAGTCCAGGACTGTTTGGATATTGATAAAACTCCGAGAACCTGACATCCTGTCCATGAAAAGAAAACAGGGCTCAAAGCTTCAGCCCTGGCCCTGTTTCTTCCCTGCTGGGGAGTCTGGGTCAGGTGGCACCAAAGCCTCTGGCCCCGCCCCTCTGCCTCTGCTCTGAGTCTTGGCAAGCATCCATACCATTGACTGTTGCTAAGATGATCTGGGATGCAGCCCTCAGTTTCCCGGTGTGACTAAAACATGACAATAGAGTCCTCAGTCAGGGAGGGCTATTTAGGGGACCCCTCCCAGGCTGAGATTGTCTTCATCAAATCCACCATCTCCCTACACAATACCCCTCCTTTTTATCCTACTCTGGTATGATTAGAAAAATGACCAGGCTTTGAGCTAAAAATATGAATGTTTTATGTTCTTCCACAGGGGGAAAAATAAGACAAGAGAATCTATGAAAGTAACAAGGAATTTCATCCTTCAGTGGACTTCAGAATGGATATTTTAGACTCAGCCATCCATAAACATTGGGTAATATCATACTCTTGTAGTGCAGAATGAATCCCACGGAACATGCCACAAATCTGCATTAGGACCAGAGCGCGAGGCTTTCTATGTGCATTTAAAAGTCTGAGTGATGGCGTCCTCGGTGCCCAGGTAAACAGACTCCACAAGCAAGGGCCCATTGACCAAATAGCACTGACTCTGGGAAACGTGCTGCCAGGGGTTGAAGATAAGGGAACGCAGGCTATAGCTTAGGCAGCTCCAATCAGCCTGGGACTTTGAACTGAAATCCTGATTGTGTCAGACCCTGCTTGTGAACTAGCTTGGATCCTGATGACTGTGCAGCTTGCATGGCCCTGGGTGATTTCTGCCCTACTTGGCTCCCCTTTCACCCTTGCCCCAGCTCTGGACTGAAAAGGACAAGACTGTCTGGCTCTCCGTCTGTCCTTCTCCTTCCATCCTGTAAGCTTGTGATTATGCTCCTGCTACATTTCCCAGACCTCTGTTCTCGGCTTAAGCATCACACCTTGCAGGAAGCTCCCCTGATCCCTGTATGGATGAGCTGCCTCATCAGCTCATCAGCAATGTGTGGATTCAAGATGAGATTGGCCAAACCTTTCCACATTCGAATGTCACCCCTTCTCCAGCCCCAACCACCCTGCTGCATTAACCAAGTTCCCTTGCACACACTCACATCTGGGCCTTCTGCCAGAGAGATGAGTCCCTCTTGCCTGAGCCTGACAAGATGCTCCCACATCTGAGCCACTGTCCATGCAGTTTCCCCAGTGACTTTCTCACCTTTGTCAAACTGATTTAAGAAATAAAAACCTCCTCCTCTTTTTCCTCCTCCTCCTCCTCCTCCTCTGAGGATCAGCTCAAATGTCACCTCCCCTGTCACCAGAATGTACACCACTGCTCTCTCACACCTGTGCCCCATTCTTCCAACCCTGGTGTCCTTCAGGAAGTAGAAGCAGTTTGTCCACAGGAATGTCCCCAAGTGGATAGATGAGTATCAATCTCAGCTGCTTCCAAAATGTAAAAGCCTGGGTCTAAAGCGTCTTTATCCTTGGCATCTGCATGGCTCCTGACACAGGAAGATACCCTGCTTTGCAAGACCAATAAGAAAAGCAAAATAAAAGGGCTTTCTTCCTTTTTTCATGAGCATGTAGCCCAGGTCCCGAGAGAAAGGGCTTGCTGTGGCTGAAAAGCGTCTTAGTTCTCCCACTAACCACTGTCTTCTCTTCAGGAGCCTGTGTCTGTGGTTATCTATCAAATAGCAAGGCAAACACCAAGTGCCGTGCTAATATTTTTACATTTCCATCTCTGTTATCCTTGCAATAAACTCATAAGCTAATTCCAGTTGCTTCTGTTTTACAGGATGGGAAACCAAGACAGTGAGAGATTAAATCTCTGGCTGGCCATGTCACAAGGAGACCAAGTGATCAAGAAGCTGCTTTTCAGGGTTAGAGCCCCAGCCGCAGGGTCCAAAGCCCGCCCTCAGAGCTGCCCTGCCATCCCTGTGACTCCGCACTGGGGGGTTTCCAGCATGTGTTTGGATTCCTTGGGAGCCTGGAGAGACCATGGGGCCTCTAAGCATTTAGATCAACTTGTCAACAGCAGCCCTCTCACATCAGATCTTTTATGTCCCTCCTCCCCTGGTTCACAAGGTTGACAGAGTGGTATATTGGATTTCCAAAGGCATCTTTCATTAGCAAAATATATGCTTTTGATCACCCTCTGTCTTCTCAAAGTTGCAAAGGCTGAAGATCAAGTTGCCAAGCGGAATTCCATTCATCAAGGAGATAAACATCGCCATCGACCCCCGCACTGCCATCATCAAAGAGCACTTGTCAGCAGGTCGGCAGCCTGTGGGAGGACTGGGAGAGTCTGTACTGGCCTGGAGGGGCCAGGTTTGAATCCAGGTGCTGCTACCATCCTTCCACATGACCTCGGGCAAGTCACCTTCCTCTTTGGGTTTGTTTCCTCATCTGTAAAGCAAGTGTGGACCTCATGAAACTATTAAGTGGCTGAAAAAATGAACTGATAAATTAATGAATCGTATAACCATACAAGCTCTATTCCTGCTCCAAAATTCGTTATGTCTACAGCACTTTTCTAAAGCACAGCCTATTCTCTCAGCCAACACACCATAACCCAGGCCATCTGAGATAGCACCTGTGTATGCCTAAATTTAGCATTATACCCAGTTACTCTTTCATTGAGGAGGTGACTGAAGGCATCAGGACCTTCAGCGAGACCCAAAGCACAATGTGAGGTTTGCAAATCTTGGGCCTTCCTTTTTCTCTGCCTATCCACAGCCAGCCAGCACCTGGTAAGGGGCTGTCTGGAGCTGGGGACAGTCGAGTTGAGCACAGCTGACATCTCAAGGTCTCTGCTGCCTCCAGATTCTCTGATTCAATAATAGGCCCCGTGAATAATAGATCTGCTCCCTGACACTGTGCATGATAAAGTGACCTGGTACAAAGTCCTATTAAGATAAATCACATTTAAGTTTAGGAAATTATATGTTTGAATCCTGTAATTTAATGTCACTGTGATGCCTGAAAGGAAGGAGAGGGAACTCAATTAGAGGCTAATTAGAGCTGGCAACGCAGGAGGCCTGGGGTGTCTCCCTGCCTCTGCCGAAGGGGAGTTAAGTAACCTGTAACCTCAACCCTTCCAACCTCAGCCTTAGTTTCCCCCACCTGGAAAATGGAGGGTAGTCTTTGTGAATAACAGAAGAAAGTAAGAATTTGAGAAGAAAATGGCCCCAAGGAAACCTAAGAGCTCCATTTATGTCCACATCATTCTGTCTCTGCTCTGACTCCTTTGGACCCTCCTGGGGTCTGTGAATGGCATGTGGAAGGTCGGAGAACATGCACCACAAGGTATCAATGTCAGTGAGTGGGTCAAGTTTGCAGAGAATGAGGTCAATCAGAGCTTCACCAGGGCCCCAGAAGAAGGGCAGAGCACAAAACCCTGCAAACCACTGTTTCCTCCGTCCTGTCCTCCCTCAGAACCTATTCTAAGAGCTCTCCCCTCCCACATACCCTCCCTTCTCTCACACCACTGCCTGTGGTGACGCATCCTGCTGAAATGGTCAACTGTTGGCCCCATGCCCCACAACAACTATGGCCTCCTAAGAGCCACACCAGTGTCAGTCCTTGTGCTTCTTGACATCTCTCCAGTGTCACGTCAGCCACTGTTTGCCACGTCACAAAATCCCTGACCCCTTCTGTAACTCCTGATGCTCTGGCAGAGCTACTGTCAGGCAGGTGCATCTTGCGTCTGTCCTGGGACTCTGTGCTCTCCCTACCCTACCAGTGCCCCAAAGTCTCGCCCCCAGGAGCGCCCAGTCCCTCTGGCTGGTGGAGACACATGTTTAATGCCTACCTAGATCTTTTCTCAAAGATTCAGTCCAATATAACCAACTAACTCCTGGATTTCAGACAAACCTCTGAAATTCAACATTGAACAGCAAACTCTGCCTGGGCACACAATCACGAGCCACCACACAGCTTGTAGATTCAAACAGCAACTCTTTATTCCCGAACTCACACCAGCCGTCTACAATCACGTTCTGGGGAAATCCACGTTCTCTGCCCAAATCCACCTCCTCTGGGCTTCTATCTCCAAAATATACTGTCTAAATCCCATGAGAACTCAAGGGGAACTCAGGCAGCAGGATACGCCCTATTCCCAGCAGGAATAATCTTAAACCTTAAACCTGGAACCTAAACCAGGAACGCCCTAAACACGATTATCTTAAAACCGGGAACACCCTAATCTGCCTTGGTCCTTGAGCAAGGTCACTTACATTCAATGTCACTGCAACATGTCAGCAACATGGGGTACGCTGGCAAGGAAATTGTCATACCTACTTGGCTAATGGCTCCCAGCAAAACTCATGCCTTCATTCCCCCCTCTCATGTATCTCAGCCAACTATAAATTCAGTTAAGATGGCAGGACATTTTCTCCCAACTTTCTCTCTCTCATCCTTGAAATCCTCTTGGGCACCAGATTGTGCAACACGAGAAGAGGTCACTGGGACAGGTATTGATTAGAGCAATCATGAAGGCCAAGGTCCCTTTGAAGAAATACATGCTTTGGAGGAGGCTGTGCATGAAATGGAGGTTTCAGAATGCACAGTGAAAACATCAGTATCAGTCCTTGTGCTTCTTGATATCTACAGCATCACTCCAAGGAAGTGTAAGGATGGATAGAGGCTGGGTTGGGGGAAGAGGAGACCAGAGGAGGAATACGAGAGCCCTCAGTCCAAGAAGCTTGCCCTTTAAATGGTGGCAGGGATAAGTAGGATAGAGGGCAGGGTGGCCTTTGGAAAGGGGTACAAATGGGATGAACTGAAATCTAGGTTCAAAACACATGTGAATGCCAGGTCCTGCGGTGCTACCAGGGTGGGCCTCTCCACTTACCTCACCCCAAATTTTCTGCTTAAGTCTAAAGTCCAGTAGAGGAGCTAGTGAGGGGGAAGAAGAAGACATTTGGCAAGGGATGCAAACCTGAGCAGCAGGGCTACCATGACAGAGATCCAGGAAGGGGTCTGGGGACAGAGGGGGACACAATGTGGGGCCTGGGATCCCTCAGGCCCAAGACCATCTCCAAAGGGGTAACGGAAACAGGACACAGTTCCTCTGTCTCTGAGAATTAATATCAAAGAAAGACTTCCTTCATGACTGTTGACCAAACAATGATGGTGACGATGGCCCTGGTGACAGAGTTAACAGCCCAAGACCTTCCCCTGGCATAGCTTCAGTGCAGCGTTAAGCTTTAATAACTTCAGAGAGATAAATGCTACAAATCTACAGAAACATCATTTGAAGGTTTATTTAAATGTTTACATGTATTCACTTCTGTGAATTTTAAAAAAAATACATAAGTCTTTAAATTTTCATTTTTATTCAGCCCCTCCGGCAGCCCCCATGGCAAATATTGACTGAAACAAAAATTAAAATTAAAAATTTATAAATTCACAAAAAAAAAAAACGAAGACTTTTAAAAATGGAAATTCTTCCACTTTGAAACGATGCGTTTCGGAAGTGTACCACATTTATGTTTTTAAAGTTATCAAAGATCCAAATTGCATTAAAGCTTATGGAACATTTTGTATTTGCAAGAACATCATCCTATTCATTTGTCACAGTACTCTCCCCCAAAGGTAGGGATTCTTGTTTCGTGTGTGTGTGTGTGTGTGTGTGTGTGCGCGTGCTGGGCACTGAACCCAGGGCCTTGTGCATGCCAGGCTACACCCACCACTGAGCTACTTCCCCTGTCCAAGGTAGGGATTCTAATCAACCCCCTTTTACAGATAAAACCCCAGAGGCTCCGTGAGGCTAGGACCTGCTCAGGTGGCTCAGGAGTGGTTCTGTCGCTGAGCCCAGGGCCTCTTGTGACCAAAATGAGGTGTCAGACAAGGAGAGCTTTTGGAAGGGCTTCAGATCAGGCGACGGTGTCTCGACTGCCCTGCCAAACACGTTGTCTCATAAAATAGTCAGGAGTCTTCCCAACAGACCGCAGCGTGGACAGAATGTAAACCAAAAAAAAAAAAAAAAGCAGAAAGTTGATCCGAGGGGAGACTATCTCAGGGAGAGGCACCCAAGGGTGCAATCCGACAGTGCGGTCAGGCTGGGAGGGGACAGAGAGGGGGATTGTTTGTCTGTGGCCATATGGGCCTCTGGCAGTGTTGACACAGGCGGTGTGGAGCTCCTGGGGTCCGTTTTGATTGGGGGTGTGGAGCGGATGGGGAAAGGCTAAGGGAGGGCGCAGAGTGGGGTCAGAGTGGGATGAGAAATGTGGGAACTGGCCAGACGCGAGTTCCATCCATGTGGCTGCTCAAATATTAATCAACAATATATTTTAATGACATCAAACACCAGTGAGCTTTTGAAGGAACATGAAGGGCTTTGGATACCTTGAATAATGGTATTGTCACTCTGAGTTTTTATGGTCTCATCTTTGACAAGAGCTTCAGCAAAACCCTAAGCAAATAGTCAAGGTGCCAGATGTGGCTTTGGAACGTGAGCGAGCAGTGGCTTGGCATGTCCCTTCTGATGCCCAGCTCCTGCCACTCTCAGTCACCCGGGCCATTGCAACACAGCACAGATCCCAAAGGCACAGGGGCTTTCCTATGGGGAAAGGGTCGGGCTTGAGACGCCAAAGCCCCACTCAAAGATGAGCCAGTGCCTAGACACAGGCAAGTGACAGAACCCCTGGAGCTCAGTTTTTACATCTGTGAAGTGGGGAGACTTTAGGTCAGTCTTTAAGGAGGTACAGAATGTGCAGGACCCACACAGGCCCAGGCACATGGTCACTGAGAGTCATTCAGCTCTAGAAGCTTCCAAATCTCCAGCTTTTCCTCATCGTGGCTGCTTGGACTTGAAACTCAAAAAAGAACAATGAGTCCTCGCAGCCATACATCTTCTTGGAGATAGGCCAGACCTCCAGCCCAGGACTCAGGACACTGCCCTTCCCCAACCCCACTGTAGGCTGACTTCTCCCACAAGAGCCAGCACTGGACCTATAAGAGGAAACTTGACTTACACCTTGCGTGATCTGGGTGGCCACCCCTCACCTTACCAGGTAAGAAGGAAGGAAACAGCGATCTTACTAGACCTGTGGGATAATAAGGCTCTTCTCCTGGAGATGACCAGAAGCAAAGGAAGGGGCTATCTCTGTATGCTGCTTGCTCCTGATGGAGATGCAAGGGAGCCAAGCATGGCCACCAGTCATGACAAGGAAGAAAGAGGCCACCAACTGAACACCTGCCATGGCCACACAGCTGCTACCTGCAACAGGTTTGTCCTCCAAGGAAAGGAAATAGGCTCAGAAAGTAGGAGCTCATCACTCAGTGACCACAGTGACATACAAAGCCCAGACCTCAATGGCCCCATCTGCACCCTGCAGAGCTACTTCTCCAAGGAGATTATCAGATTAGAGGAGTAAAAAGACCCCAGCTCAGGACATGGAAAGATCAGTCATAATCTAGCCATCCTGCCAGGACTATTGAGGACTAACAGAAACGAAGGGTACACAAACTAGGGCCCACAGGCCAAATCCAACCTGCCACAGCTTCTTCTCTGTGAACCACACTCACTTATTTAACTTTCATTGGAGGTGGTTTCTCCACTGTGAAGACACAGTTGTGAAAGAGGCCGAAGGCCTGCAAAGCTGAAAACATTTACTATTTAGTTCTTTAAGCAAAGGCTGGCGGACCCTGCACTAGAGGAGCAAGCAGTTAAAGGTCAACAGTGAGAGGAACAGCAGAGAAATGGGCTGAGTCTAAACTCAAACGTCCTGGGCAGTGGCCCTACCCCACCAGCTTGCTTTCAGCCTGGTCACCAGGGAGATTCTTCTCCCCAGAAGGGTTGGTATTGCCAGTCCTTCTCCTCAGCCTTCTCTGCTGATGGTAAAACCAGAGACACCCCCATGAGGCCATGGAGAGTCCATCTTGGCCTCCAGCACAGAGGCCTCATGTAGTTGGCAGTAGCAGCATCTCTGCAGGAAACAGGATAGGACTGAGTCCAGGGTGTTCTAGGAAACCCAGCCGGTTCAGACAGGTCCAGAATGTGGCCAAGCACCCCCTCAGCCGGTTCATCCTGACTTCTGGCCACCAGTTGGAGAATCCACTGCCAAGACATTGACCAGAAATAACTAGAATAGCCACCGGTGGTTATTTCGGTATTCCTTCCTGAAACACATGCTTTAGAGCGCTGTGGACTCTCAGAAGCAGATGGTACCTTTGAGGTGCTCTGCCCCAATTCTGTTGAGTCACAAGTTCCCTCCACCAAAGTTCTCAACAGCTGACTCCACCCACCCTGTGCTCAATCACACCCAATGTCAGGAAGCTCACTACCAAGCACTCAGACCCTTAGGTCATTCTATCGGCAAGAAAGTTCCTCTTCAAACTGAGCTCAACCCTGCTTCCATGTGGCATTTCTAGCACTGGTCCTAGTGCTGTGACAGCCGGCCAAAGAGAACGAGCCTCACTCTTTGTCATCTTACAGGACCACCAACCTCTTCTCCAAGATACTTTACCTCGTGGAGGCTCTGCTCCCTCACATCTGGATGTGGAAGGACCCTCTGGAACACTCTGGGCATTGGTGAGGCTCCATGCATAGGGTTGGTTCAGCTTTCATGCACGTAGCTACTCGGATGCTCACGCCTGATTTGTGAGGTCAAGATCAGGTCCTCTCTCTTCTAAAATGAGGAAACTGAGGTTCAGGCTGGTAAGTAGTGAGGTGCAGGGCAGGGCAGGGCTTCTGATCCAAGTTCAGCATAACTTGGATGGTCCATGGGTCTCATCACCTACCTCTCAGAGAAATAGAGGACCTAGTTGGGGACAAGGAAGCCCTTGGGCCTCTCAAATACTGGACTTGAGGATTCAAAAGTGCATCCCTGAAAGCGTAAAATAAATCAGGCCGATCCCAAACTCCCTTTGTTTAGAAAAATGAAATGTTTTTATCAACTTCCCCAACAGGAAATCTGATTTCCATCCTTGTTGCCACTTTATCATTTCCTCCCAGCTGTTATCGAGATCACAGCTTCAGAGATGGTTAAATGTTTGTCACATTTAATATTATTGTCCCCATTTTTCACATGTGAGAAGCTGACTGATGCTCCCTGGAAAGGCTGGGATGAAATTACAGCTGTCGGTGCGGGACTGTGTGTCCATGGAGTGTCCCCGGGAGGCTACCTTGGTGGCAGTGCAGCGATGGGGACTTGGACTCCTGGGGACAAGAGCAGCAGAATGTGCAGCCAGGGAGGCTGGGCAGCCAGGAGAGAGGCCTGGAGTTCAAGGCCTCCTATGCATGCATTTCCCTACTGCGTGGTCTCTCTTCTTCTTGACACCTGCTGCCCTCCTTGAAGATATCACCATCCCCCATGTCTGCTGTGTCCTCGGCTCTGTCAGCCCTCTGCACACCTCCCCCACACTCTGCACACATCTACCTGAATGATTTTTCTAAACTTCAGATCTGATCATGTCACATCCCTGCTCAGAATCCTTCAGTGCCTCCCATTGTCCTTCAGATAAATCCCAGACTCAATAGCACAGCTCAACAGGGTTGGCTCTGCTTGACTTCTGCCTATTCTGTAGCCTCTTTTGTTATCATGCACTGGCTGACTGAGCTCCAGACTCTGGGGACTCACTTCCATTACTCTGACCCCATCAGTCTCCCTCCAATATCCATGCACAACCCCCAAAGACTGGAATACTCTTTCCAACTCTCTGAGGTAGCAGAGTAAAGATGGCTGCAGATTCTCTGCCTCTCCATCCACAGGTGGGAATTGGTACCTCCCCTTCCATCTGGGCAGCTCTGTGACTATCTTTCAGTGGGATCCAGGGAACATAATGTTCTATAGGTTTGTAGCCCCTAGACCTTAAGAAACTGGCAGGAATCACCTCTTCTCTCCACCCGACCCCCAGAGCCCTACATTAAAGCTTAAGAATTTTGACTGCTTTACTAGAGACACAAGAGGGGTGTGCAGAGAGACCCTGAGGCTATATTAAAAAGAAAATGCTCACGAGTCCAACTTCTCAGGTCTCCCCAACAAGGTACCAGGCATGTGACAGTAGCCCTTTGGGACACCAGACCAGACCAGCTTTCAGCTGTCCCCAATCGGTGTCACATGAAGCAGAAGACTCACCCAACTTAGCCCTGCCCAAACTCCTGACTCAAGAATTCTAAGCTAAAGCAAAATTTTTGTTTCAAACTACTGTGTTGAGTGCAGGTAACTCTGCCACTCCAGATATCAGAACATTTCCTCTCCCTCCAGTTTGTTGACCAACTCCCATGTGTCCTTCATCTGGGACATCACTTCCTCCAAGAAGCCCTTTCTGATGGCCCAAGTCCCTTCTCTGTTTGGCTACTCTGTGTTGCCATAGAAACCCATCTGGACATGCCTGCTTGCTAGCTTCTCTTTCTCACTATCCTATGAGGTCCACAGAGGCTGAATCCCTTCTTAGTCAGTCTTGGCAATATATCTCCATCAGGGAGCACAGTAGTAATTCAATAAATATTTTCCCAGTGAATGAGTAAATGAATAAACAGATAAAACTCACCAGGGAAGACTAAGGGATTCCTAATTTGTGGAGACAGATAAACCGAAGACAGAAACCAAGTTCTTAGAGTAGTCTCAACAAGCTGGGCCATTGTCAAGGGTGTGAAGGAAGATATATAAATATGTCCAGCTTGTGGAGGTTGGGTGTAGAGATAATCCAAATGATGAGTTTCTATGCGACAATTAAATATCATTCAACAATGTGAAAAAGCAAAACCTGACAATGCGATTAAAAAAAAGTTGACAACTCCCCTCTCCAACCCCCGCGCCACTGAGACTTGTACCCACCCAAACACCAGGCCCAGTATATTTCATTAGTTGTTTTTTAAAATTTTCTTTTCCAGTCGTTTGTTCCAGAAGCATTTATCCAGGGTCTTCTCAGTACCAGATGCTTTGCCAGTTGCTGAAAATATAAAGGTAAAAAGCTCCAGGTCGAGGGCCATGATGGACGGATGGATGGCTCCAGAAAAGACCAGCTGCCCATCAGGGAAGGCTGTCCCCAGCAGGTTACCCAAGATAAGCTCCAGGGAGAGAAACCCCTGCATCCTTTGCCCCTGGGCCGCCAAAGATCACGCTGCTTGTGACTGATAATTATGAAATTAAAAGCAGCGGGGGAATTGGGGAAGAAGGAAGAAGGAGCTGTGCTCCGTGGTGGGACGGAGCAGATGCTTCTTAGAGAGAAGCAAACAGAGGCAAAGCCCTCCTGGGCCCCCAGCCTGCAGTGAGGAGGAAGGCTGAGACCTGTTAAAGAGAAGGAAAAAAAAATATTTTTAAAGCCGGAGGCAAGACCCAGAGTTAAGGCTTAATTAAGAAAGCAGACACTTTAGGTTCACACAAATAAGCAAACAGAATCCCCTTGGCCCCTCCTGATCATCGCCAAGTAATTGCTTTAAAGCTGTGGTTTGCTCTGCTTGGACGATCCTTAAATACATGTTGATAAAAGTAATGAAGACACCAGGGAGTGCAGGGCACACAGCTCCCTGACAGCCCAGCTCCCGGCTGTCCTCAGCTGGGAGTGACCTCAGCAGGTCATGGACCCCCTGCTGGGTCTCTGTCTCTCCCCAACCCATCCCAACACACCTGGGGATGAGCTTGGGGCTTGGGTGGGGTGGCCGTTGATTCGGATGCATCCCGAGTCTCCCCTGGTCCAGGAGCGTACGACCCAATTGGACGCAGCAGCACCAACTCTCCCTTTGAACCAGACCATCCCAGTTCACCCATCACCTCTATCATTTGCTACCTGTGGGATTAAGACCTTGAGCCTCACAGAGGAGAACTTTGAATCCTGTTCTTTTTCCACCTCTGATGAGAGTTTTCCATGTCACTCTCTAATCCCATGAGAATTAGAGGACACAAGAACGCGAGCATCAGGACCCAGAAAAGTCCATCATGTTTTGGGGGCAGGACAGCTGCTGATGCCTCCCAGGGACAACTGCCCAAACCAATCGCTCTCAGTATCTCAGAAGACAGAGCGGTTCCCTCAGAGTCACCCCGTGTTGGTACTGTCCTCTGCTGGCCAGCACCTTCCTCCCCTTATGCCTCCTGCTTAGCTAATAATCCCTTCTCATTCTTCGGACCACAGTTTGGGAGCCTCTTTCCCTTGGCTGCTGTCTCTGGGGCTGATTCTCCTTTCACCATCAGCCTCATTAGGATTAGCATAATTACCTGCCTCTCTGCCCCAGCTCCACCCCCACCAATGTGCCCAGGATCCGGAGCTCTGTTTGTGAAAACAGAAACCATGCCTCTTCCTGCATCACACCACCCATGACTATTATTTAAATCCATTTTGAGTCATTCCAATGCTACTCCTGGGTGGCCACTAGCTAACTGCATGACCCTGGACAGCATAAACCTTAATCTCTTTGTTTCACCTGTAAATTAGACTCATTAGTACTGACTATATTTAATCACTGTCAACTGTAAGACACTCATTGTCTCACATACCACTAGGAAATAGGAAAGAAAAGATCATTCCAAGGAACCTAGACTCAATCTAATCACATGAGGGATGTGGTTCATAAGATTGTATTGTATTCAAGATTTTTGCTACAAGTAGATGTTAGCTGCTGCTCTCCCCACATACACATGAAAGAATGAATGAAGGGCCAGGCACGGTGGTGCACACCTGTAATCCCAGCAGCTCCAGAGGCAGAGGCAGGAGGATTACGAGTTCAAACCAGCCTCTGCAACTTAGCAAGGTGCTAAGCAGCTCAGTGAGATCCTGTCTCTAAATAAAACATAAAATAGAGCTGGGGATGTGACTCAGTGGTCAAATGCCCCTGAGTTCATTCCCTGGTACCCTCCCCCCAAAAACGAATAAATGAACAACTGTGGATGATGATGATTCTGTTTGATGATGATTATAGTCAATTGGCTTGACTATAATAAACATTTCACTGTGAGTATACAAATATATGTTTGTGTGTGTATGTGTATAAACTTAGTGTTGTTTACCTTAAAATATATAGTAATTTTGTAAAATTGAAAATGCTAAATAAAACCCCTAGATCCAGTGTTTTGAATCTCTTGGAATTTTTATTGTGTGATTATTTTAAAAGTTCTTTTAGACTTAATTGACATATACACGTCAATCAATTGACATGAACATAACAGTGCATGTCAATTGACATACCCATATCAAGCTTGAACACCTATAAAAAGGAAAAATTCTAAGTGAATTAAACTGGTTAGAATTTTCTTACACTTTTTTTGTATCCAAAATGACTTTTCAACTCAACAGTTAATTTTTTTTTTCCAAATAATACCACACTTTGTGCCACTCAGTGATACCACATTTCTTTGGAAAAAAAAGTAATCCTCAAAAGATTGGTTCAGTAGGTGCACAATCTGGCTCTGAAATTATGTAGTGCTAGCCTACACTTGACGTTTGCTTTTGAATATCACTGATTCACCACCATTCTGGATAATCACTTGATTTCTAGGGAGCAAAACATCTACCAGTTTCTAGAATTTTCTTCCAAAATCCTGACACCCATTCAGGGGGATTGAGATGGATATCACAGCATGGCCAACAGCAAGGAGCCGGTGATATCCATATGGCACAATCCAACCTTGATAATGAGTGAGAAGAAAAGCCCATCGTGAAATTGATGAAACATGTTACTTATGAGACTGTTGTAGAATGAACGCCTGACTTTTCTGAAAAGCTTCCTGCACAGTACTTTGCACGTGGTAAGAACAAAAATCATGTTTCTTTCTTTCTTCTTCCTCTTCTTCTTCTTCTTCTTTTTTTTTTTTTTGGTCTTCCAGTCTGAAAATGGCACCTCTGACCATGCTGAGCAGTTGATGGATGGAAAGGAAGTCCCCATGCACAGAACGAGTATCTGATGGGGATGGGAGGAAACTAGAGGAAATGGGGAGCCTGGTGTTGCTCAGTCCACACCCACAGTGACCACATGATTTGTCCTCCAAATCGGGCACTTTGGGGAGTAAAAGAGTTGCTCTCGTGATTTAGCTGGGACCACAGGTCTAATCTGGGGCCAGGACACCCATCATCACCATGCATGTGTAGCTGACATCAGATTTAAGTTTCTCTGCCTGGACTGGGCTTCCTTTGCCCAGCCACAAGGCCAGGAGATAATTGATGGACATGCAGGTACTTCTGGCTCCCATCCCAACGGGCTTAACAATAAATTCCAAAATCGGTTAAAATTCGACACTTCTGTGTTATGGGAGATGCTCCCCTTCCCCAAATGTTATTTATGGTGCAGACAGAAAGACCCACATCAGTGATGGATCTGCTTTTATCGGCTAAAAATGGGAGGAACAGTGAAAGATCATGGTGAGATATTGTGCAGAATTTCAGCAGGACACTTTAAAAACGTGTATTAGAGAAAATGAATTTTTCACTGGCTAAAACGTATCCATTTACAGTCAGAGCATCCATGTATTTATGAGTGTTTTTAGCCCTTAAAATAGTAACCCAGGACAGAATAACAAACAGTCTCTTAATAGCCCTAATTTATCAGACTCAGCAGTTTAAGAAATAAATAAAAATAAATATAATGCAAGAGAGAGAGAGAGAGGAAGGCAGGGATATGAAATACTGGTGCTACCCAGAAGGTCATGCCATGTCTGTTTTTCTCTTAAGAAAATGAATCTTAGTGTTTAGATTAGAGAAAGCAAAGAGTGGCTTTAAAAGCACCCAAGGTTGAAAACTGAGGGGTGAAGAAAGCAGCTCAACCCTTGTGATGGTCGATTTTATTTGGATAAATATTATTCTATGTGTTTCTGGGTGAGAGGAACATAGAGTTAGTGAGGAGGAGAGGAGATTGTCCTTCTCCCATCGTGGGTGGGCCTCATCTGATCAGTTGAAGGTTCTCCCAATAGGAGACCTCCCTGTCCCATCTAGAGAGAAAAAGAGATCAAGGGCGGGAAGGGAGTAGGGAGAAAAAGAGATCTCTTAAATTCAGTCTAATTAAAAATAATTAGGCTCATATGATTATGTACTAATATAGACTTTGATAGTGAGCTGCTCTGGAGAAATGGATTTTAAGGGCAATATTTTTGAATTGGCTCTGAATTTTCTATAATTGTCTTTCTAGCCTCTGCTAATAACTATTTCCAGTCATAAAGAGAGACTGCCAGTCTATGGAGCAGTCTAGCCATGCAGATACACAGAATACCTGTGCTAGGGCAGCCCTGAAATCCTACTGCCTTTTCTGAGGGCAGACATCTCCCTTCACTTCTTTGAATGTACTTATTCGATGATTTCAAATCCTAGACTAATGGTTTTCTTTATTTGCTTATCTCTTTGCTTCTCTGATGTGTTTTCTGTCACCTGAAGCTACTAGACATTTACAGAGCTTCTCTGATTATGGCCTTCCTCTGGGGCACAAAGATGTCACACACTGGAAAGAATATAGAATTTGAATACACACAGACCTGGGTTCAAATCCCATTTCTGACTCTCTTTGCTGTGTGACTTACAGCAAGTTATTGGACCTCACTGAGTTGGTTTACCACTCCAGGAAATGGGGTTGTTCACAAGGCTTCCAATTTGACTTGCATAAATTTCATTGATTATTAGAAATTTCTTCTTAACACTGGGCTGATGTCTCAATTTCTATAAACTCTTCTGTTAATTAAAAACACAAGTCATGGTATTAACGTCTTTATAATTTCAACTTAAGGATAGACATTATTGTCAACCTAAGTATTACCTCTTTTTTTAATATTTATTGTTTAGCTTTTAGGTGGACAAAATATCTTTATTTTATTCTTTATGTGGTGCTGAGGATCGAACCCAGTGACTCATGTATGCCAGGAAAGCGCACTACCACTTGAGCCACATCCCCAGCCCCAGTATTAACCTCTTTAATGAATAAATGTGTCTGGCATGGTGGTGCACACATGTAATTCCAGTGGCTCAGGAGGCTGAGGCAGGGGGATGGCAAATTCAAAGCCAGCCTCAGTAGAAGAAGGTGCTAAGCAACTCAGTGAGACGCTGTCTCTAAATAAAATACAGACTAGGGCTGGGGATGTGGCTCTGTGGTTGAGTGCCCCTGAGTTTAATCCCTGGTACCCCCTCAATAAATAAATAAATAAATATTTCTAAGAAATGAATAAGAAAAACATAGACTGTTTAAAATAATAACAACAAGACAAAGGACATGAGCAACAGTTGACAAGAAACAAGAACAACCAACCAAAAATGAGGATGTGTAAAAGAAAAATCACCCAAACTGAAAATAAAGGAATAGAAATTTTAAAATTGCAGGTGAAATTTTAAAAGGTCCAAGATAGTAGCTGATGGGGCTTTGAACTTGAAAATCTGTAGAGAGCAGTTTAGAATATCTATCAAGTTTTAAATGTGTGGAAAGCATTTAACTCCATAGAAAGTTATCTCAAGGGCAGTGTGTTTTGTAGTACACAAAGATTTATGTATTGTGCGATGCTTATCATGTTATTTAAATTACAGAAAATGTGAACACATCCTAAATGTCCAACAATTAAAGCTGGCTGATGTAGGAATAAAAAAGATAAAATGTGATCCCTTGCATACATTTAAAGTTATGCTTTGGAAAAAAATTACTCTTAGGTAATATACAGAAAACAGTGACCAGAAGCAAACCACAGGGGTGGTCTCTGGACTGTGGGTTATGGGTGGTTGTTTTCTTTTCTCTAAGTAGTTCTGTACTCTGAATTTTTCAAAGGGAAGGAAGGAGGGAAGGAAGGAAGGAAGGAAGGAAGAGCATACACTGACATGCAATGATCTGTTACCACCATGCTCCCTGATGGATGCCAGTCCAGACATTAGGAGTAGATGCGGAGGAAGAGGAGGAGGAGTTGAATGATTGACTTACTACTCATGGACACACTGTGTGAATTTGGGCCCTGTCCTTACCCTCTCTACTCCTCAGCGCCCTTTCTTATCAGATGGGGATAAATATTGCCAGACTGCCTCGTTCATTGCACTGCCATGTCGATCCAAAGGGACCCCGTGAGTGAAGGTACTCACGAATCTGCAAAGTGCTCATCGAGAATGTAATTACTGCCTTCCTGGGTGCGTGCATTCTCTCTTGCTCCATTATCCTTTGCTGGAGAGCTGCTTGTCGGACAATGAAGAGCACTCGGTGTTTGTACATACACAAAGTCAAGTGCATGCTGCTGCCCAGATGTCTTTCAACAGACCTGGCATCTGAAGATGACCCACGTGGACACTGAGGACGCCCGAGGTTGTATGATGGAAGATGAGTAGTCCTGAGAGAACCAACTTGGCAGTGGACAACCCAGGCTGGAGCCAACCCTGTGAACTCAGACAACCCACTCTACCTGCCCAAGTCCCTTTCACTCATCTGTGAAATGGAGATAGCAGCTCCAGCCCTGATCCTGTCACAGGACCATGTGGGAGAACCAGTCTGTACCTGCAGTGTGATTCTGGGTGACTACAGCCCAGACAAATGATGCAGCATCAAGAGAGTGAGGTCACATCGACCATGATAGGGGGAATTCAGCCCTCAGGTCTTCTTAAAATTAACAAGCAATAAGGGAAATATAATTGTCTGAGCAGTTTTTTCCAGAACCACTGGATTTTAAATAATAATAATTAATACTTATATTACTCTTAATTCTGTAAGACCTCTCAAAGATTTCAATACACTCTTGTACATGTCAATCTTCAAGAGCAGGTTAAATTTTCTAAACATCTTTGACAGCGAGACCTGTTTTTATGAACTATCTAGCTGATGATCCTTGGTAAAACCCTGGTAAATATGGACCTGAGACAAAACTTGCTGCAGAAGCAAAGCATTTATTCCTAACCTCACTTTTCTGCTGCTAGATCTCCTGAGATATAGCATCTCATTCCTGGAAAGCAAGTGTCACTTTCTCTCTCGTCACCTTCAGATTCATGATTCACTTGGAATTAATCCACCCATCTGTCTTTCCTTTCATCCGCCATTCACCCATCCACCCATCTACTTCTTTATTTCCACTTAACAGATGAGAAAACTGAGGATCAAGCAGAAGAATTTATCATGCCTCAGATTAAGTAGAGCTTAGATTCAAACCTGGCTATATCTGCTTCCAAAGGCCTGTGTCCTCTCATGATATCACAGCCTCTCTCCTCCCCACCACTGCACCAGAGCCCAGAGAGCTGGAAGTCAAACTGGAAATAGGAGAGTAGGATGAAGTCACGTGAAGACAAAGACACACAGAAGCTCCGTGAGCTCCAGAGAAGCAGAGAGGACTCTGGCAAGGAAAGAGAAAGTTCAGGTTTGAGTATCCAAGTCCTGTGTGAGATCTGGAACTGATCTGGAAATGATGTCCATCCTTCTCGACCAGGACTTTGGAGCACATACGGTTTAACTTTGGATCTAGGAGCTAATATTTATTAGGTGCATGCCTTTACCCTACCTCAGGGTGCCCCTCAATAAGTGGTGATGGTAATGCCTGGTTTGTCAGAAGCTATGAGAATTGAACAAGTCACTATATACAAAGATCTGGAAGATGTTCCTGGCCAAGGCTCAGGAAATGGTACCTCGGCTCCTCCCACCCCATCTGCATTGAAAGATGTGGGCAAGCAGATGCATGGACACTGTGGAAAGAACTAAGGCAGGAGGAATTTTACTCCTGGTATTAATACTAATAACAAGAGCACTGTCTGCTACCCTGCCCCGCAGGTCACGTGCACCCTGAGGCCGTCCTTCCTGGAATCTGGTTCCTGTTTGTTAACTAAGACCACAGAAGCAGACTTCCCGAGGTAGCTCTGAAAGACACTTCATGCCATTTCTTTTTCTCTCTTTGTTCACAAAAGGAAAAAAAAAGAAAGAAACTAGAGTTGTTCTTGTTAAGTGTTGCCCTGTGCTGCCAAGGGCACTGGATACAAGGCTGGTATTTTAGTTGAGGACACAGGGAGCAGAAAAGTTTGACTAATTACATTACTAATTACTCGAAGCATCTTCTGTTTGACAGTATAGTTTTGCCAGAATAAGGCAAAATATCTCAATTACATGGGAAAAATAAAGAAGAGGCCCCCTCCATCTTTCTTCTTTCAGTTATTCGGTTTGGATTTTATTTTATTTTATTTTATTTTATTTTATTTTTATTGTTGGTTGTTCAAAACATTACACAGTTCTTGATATATCATCTTTCACACTTTGCTTCAAGTGGGTTATGAACTCCCATTTTTAGCCCATATACAGATTGCAGAATTCGGTTTGGATTTTAAAACTTTCTCTCAAATCAGAGGTTATTTACAAGAAATGAGCTGAGCCCTACACGTTGCTCATAATCCATGACAGGCCACATAATACCTGCTAGTTTTCTCTCTAAAGGCAGGATTTTGATAGATAAATGAGGTCTCCCCACCCATTCTATTGTCCTTGGTTAAGGTTCAGTTCTCAGAGCAATGGGAGCTCCAGCAAGATCTCTAAGATGTTCCAGAAGGATCAGAAACACGAAGGCAAATGATAGCTCTTCCTTGTTGTCAGGCCTTGAATACAACACACTTGGAGTGGAAATTAGTTCTGAGAGGCCCAACATTAACCAGGGATGCAAGACTGAGGCAGAAGTGGAGGCTAGCAAGAAAAGAAGAAATATCAGAAGGGTGAGCCCACAGGGTCTCACACCAAGCAACTTGCAAAGCTGAGGGTAAAATAGTCCTGACCCGCTTTCCTGCATCCTTCTGTAACGATAGTTTCCCAGGTGAAAAGTTCTGTTGGATGAATAGCCTGAATGGTCCTCAGAGAAGCCACATTAGCATCACCTGGGGCCTTGTGAGAAATAAGAATCTCAGTGCTCTCCTGAGACCTACTGCATTTTAGAAAGACCCCTCCGGGTAATCTATGCACACAAGAGAAGTTTGAGAACCCCAGGAATGGCCTATACTTGTGATTGGACACTTCCTTTGCCCTCATAAGAGTCTAAGTTAGCAGGGGCCACTAGTAGCCTCACCCACTACTCCAAAATATTCACCAAAATTCTCCTCATCTTAACTGTCACCTATACTCCAGGTCCTTGCTTCCATTTCTCTAGAAAGACTCTGACAGACCAAGTTGCTTCCAGTGGTGGCAAATACATGTCACCTCTGATTGATGGGTCCTATCTACCTGGGGCACTGATACGACAGAAGAACATTAGGCAGTACCAAGAACCAGCAGGAAGGAGCTCTGTGATCAATGAGTGATGTGTGCCACGGGTAGAGGCTGGGGATGTCACATGTCCAGTTATATCTTAATGACTTTCATCTTCAAGAGGGCTTGGTGGCTGGGAGGTTTTGAAGGAGTCTGGGGGATCAGCTGACCTGGATTCCTGAGCTCATTTATTCCATCTTTAAGATGAAGAGGTTAAACTTGGACCACAAAAGATCCTTCCTACCTAAATGTTCCTCAGCCACACCAAGATCTGATCACATGTGTACATAGTCCTGCCACACAGGTTCATGTCCCCCCCGAGAGCAGATTTCATTCCTAAGTCTCAATGGCTTCCTAAGCCAGAGCCCTCCTCCCAATAGTCTGGTGGTGCATGTGGGGGAACAGGCAATGCAGAGAGGTTAAGAGATGTTGGGAGAAGCTGCCAAGCACACGGGCCTGGAGCAGGGCCGCGGCCCTCCACCTCCACAAGGCATCTGTTTCCAATGCAGCTGAGGAAATTCCGGATCCCACTCTGTTCTCTCATTGCTGCCCTGCTCCTGCCTCCACATTGGCCTACCTTCTGTAGGAGCCAAGCCAGAAATCCCCAAGAGTCTTCAGGGACCATGAAGCAGAACAAGGCCTGGTGCCCTGACTCCCCTGGAGGTGGCCAGCCGCCAGCTTTGATTCTCCAAGGCCATGTAAAGGTACATGAGAAGAAAATCCACCCTTGTAGAATGTTCAAAATTACCAGGCCACTAAACATGGCTGCATGCTGGGAGGAAGGCTCTTAACTGAACTGGATCTCAGTACGGTGGCTGTTCCAGAGTTCACTACCCACATGTATCCCAACAAGTTATGTCCCTGCCATAACAGAAGGGCCAAATGCACTGGGACAGTGGTTCTCCACTGGGGCCTTCTTGCCATTCTGGGGGACATTTCGACATTTGTGGTTATCACAAGTATAAAGGAAGGAGCTACTGGTACATAACGGGTAGAGGCCAGGGTGGATGGAAAACACCCTACAAAGTACAAGAAGCCCCCCACAACAAAGAAGTATCTATCCCCAAAGACCAATAGATTGAGAAATTCTGCAGTAGAATTTTGGGATTAGCATGCCTATACCATTGGTTTATAAACTAGACAATTTCAGTCCATAGAGGAATAAAAACTTGCTCCAGGTGGCACAGTAAGCTGTAGAAGGGATAACAGGGCAATCTACTTCACTGTCCACCAAGGTATATGCTCAGGCAAGGTGGAAACAGAAAAATGAGACTGGCCCTCAGGATCAGCGCTTCCCAGGCTTGTAATAAGAAGAAGAATGGAATATGGGAATGATAAACTTTAAGATACTGTCTTCAGTGATGCTCCTGAGCTCATTGAGAGTAGAAGCATAAGCATGAAGGGAGGAAACTGGGTAGGTTTCCCACCAGTGCTTACTCTGTGCCACATAATAACTCAAACAGCATTTAATTTCTCTAAGCAATTTTCAGCAAGAATGACCTATTTTTTTTTTCTCTAGAGAATGGATCCTGGTTTACTGCTGGTCTCAGGGAGAAAGTATATTATCATTCTATGCCCCCAATCTGGAACCTGAATCATGAATCATACAAGTAGACAGCTGACCAGAAAAGCAGAACTGAAGTCTAAGGATTGGGCCAGAGAAACTTCCTGTGGTCTTGCTTCAAAATTATTCTAATGACCTAACAGTTGTGACAGCATTATCTTTCAAAGCAGGTGACTAAGGTGGAAGTATTGTCATGAGATTCTGTCCCATGATCTCCGTTTGGTTAATTCTGACTCTAGACTCTCTGTCAAACCCAACCAACCACCCCATGCTGTCCAGGGAGATTCTTTTATCAAAATCACTCCAGTCCTTACTTACATAGATGTACTTGAAATGTTCTTTCATAAATGACCTCAAATAATGTCAAGGTGAGAATTCTTTTAAGAGTCTTCTGAGGTGTGTACTCTTGAAATTTCTCATATGACTCTATCAACCAATCAACCAGCTGTTATCACTTATATTCCTGCAGTATATCCAGAAGTCAGACCAATTTTTAAAAACTAATATGCTTTCTGACTTTTAAGCAATCTACTACTTTGCAGAATCTATACACAAAATAATGTAAAACTTACCAGAATAAAGCCCAACAGAGAAATGATCAATGTCAAGGAGAAGTGTATATCCTTCTATATTTTTCAATATACATATGTACATGTATCAATATCCACCACTATAAAGCAGAAACAATACATATATGTTCAATTTAGTCTCATTGACTACAGAATTTTGTTACCTGCTGTCTTAACAAACTCTGTATCACCAGTTTATCTCCCGGCCACTAAGTCCTTTTATCATCATTGCTTCATGACATTATACCACATTGATTTACCATACTTCATATTTATAATTAGATGCCATCTTCTCCTTTTGATACTACCAATAATACTCTGATTAACATCTTTACAGCATAGCTTTGAGTGTATCTATTAGTTCCCCAGGGCTAATTCCATAGAGAGAAACATGCATAATTCTTATGACTTTTGAGACATACCTTTGAATTGACAGGTGGATTTTTGAAAATATTGGGAACCTCTGTTTCAGACACGCAGGCATATAAACACCCACTTGCAGAAATAAATGAAATAATTATTTTTTGCAAAAAAAAATGGGAAGTTTAGGTCTGATTCTAGTCTTAATTAGACCTTAATTAAGACTTACAACTCACTCATTGGCTAATCTGCCTGCAATTCACAAGTGACTCTTTGGCTCTGGAGGATGAAGACAAGACTCATGAGTCACAGTTACCCAATATTATAGATGCAGCAAAATTAGAATGTTTGTTGCACCACTGTGATTAAGGAGTATTCCCAATTATGGTTCTCCTCTCAGAGTTGAGTTCCTGAAATGAAGAGTTCACATATCTTTAATCTCAGAAAACCTAAAGATAAGCAAAATGTCTGCCATAGACTACACGTTTATTTTATGGGTTGGTAAATTTCCATCAACATCTGAACAAAAGCCTCAATGAAAGTTACATAGCAAGGGTACTACTATGGATCTAGGAAGATTTTGCTGAATCAAATAGGAAGTACCATCTCCAGTGTGTACCCTACCTAGAGTCAAATAAGTGTACTCCAGCCTACCTCCGAGAGAGAGAGAAAGAATTTTCAGAGATAAAATTGTTTCTGAAAAGAGAATAACTGCAAATAAAGAACAAATGAGGGAGGGGATCCAAGATGGCGAAATAGAGGGGGTACTCTTTCTGGCTGCTCTGTGGAATGAAACCAAGAAAGCAATCAGGCAGCATCTCCAAAAGGTCTCACCTAGATGGAATACAACATCTCAGAGCGTGGGACAGGAGTATATGGCGGATTTTTGTAGAAACCATCAGAGCTGCCACCACCTGCGCAGAAATCCAGTAAGACTCTCAATTCTGGACCCAGAGCCCGCAATTCTAGCACACAAGGCTCTCAGGCGTAGCAGAATCACCTAATCAGCTGCGCTCCGCTCCCACTCAGGCCACATGGCTGCAATCTAGCCACAGCACAAGGCCATTCCAGCTCCCCCCACCTCACCAGACACCTCGGTGCTGGAAACTGACCGACTGCATCTTGGAAAGTCTTTCGGGCCATTTTTGGTGGGCGTGGCTATCAGCAGGGACTTCCATTTGAACAGGTAGCTAGTTTCCAACTCCCCCCCCACCCCCTCCCCAGCTGCAATTACTCGCACAGTGACTACCCTGCACAAAAACCGCTCTCAGCTGAGTGGGAGCACATGGGACCAGGGCACTACTCACCTGGCGCAAGCCTGGGGGCGAGAGGTCCTGAAGTTGGGACCTGATAAGCGATTGGGAGGGTGGGGGCTCAACTCTTCTCACCCTGGTTACCTACACCACCCTGAGGACAGAGACTGAAGCTTAAAATAGACAACTCCATCTACTGGAAGAGAAGAGAAGCAGGAAGGAAACGGAATTCTAAGAGGTTTTTTTTTTTTTTTTTCCTTTTTATACTTCTTCTTTCTCCTCTTCCCTTCTATCCACTGGCCCTCACAACCCAAACATATGTGGAACCAAGTACTTTACATGAAATAGAACTTTGAGAACTGAGTCACCTAAATAACACAATATAGAGGAATTGCATAAGCCCCCCCCTTTTTAATTCTCTTTTTTTCTTCCCTCTATTTTTTCTTTCTTTATTTCCCTTTTTTTCTTCTTCTCTTTCTTCTTCTTTCACCCTCCAAATTTTTGTATTTTAACATCCTGTAATTTTCTAAATACATATGTGTATTTGTTTTTATGTACTCTACTGTCCTCCCCATGTACTTGTCTAACCTAGATTACCCCATGTTTATTCCCCTGCTACTAACCCCCTTCATTAGAGTTCTCCCTCAAATTTCCTAAGTTATATTAACCCTATAACTTCACATCTTTTCCCCTTAGCATATCGTCCTACACCCAACCCCCAGTTCTCTGTCTGCCAACAAAAACTGTACACCTTTTATGAAATTACTGATTATATTTTAAATAATAATTGAATCCAACATTTCTGGAAATTGAGATTAACTATAAATGTCTTAATAACAATAATTTTTCATAGGTGATGTATTGTTGATATTAGGATATATTAACATTATCCTTCCCCACAAAGGAGGGATCTTGGAATCATACAAGAACACTATAAATCTATAGAGTAAAAACTATAACACTGCAGTCCCATAGAGCGGGGAAGAAAGAAATGCAAGCAAAAAGGGAAGAAAGTACCACAAATGATTCAAGAGAGCACATCATTAGCATTGACAGCTACAGCAGAAAAAAAGAGAAAGATTTAAGGATATACATGATTAATTCTCAAAGAAGCATTAGAGAACAAATACAGGCAGTGAAAGATCACTTTGACAATAAGCTACATAAACAAATCCAAGAAGCAAAAGATCACCTCAACAGGGAGATAGAAGTTCTACAAAAAAAAAAAAAGCAGAAATCCTTGAAATGAAAGAAATAATAAACCAAATTAAGAACTCAAACAAGAGCATCACCAACAGAGTAGACCACTTAGAAGATAGGACATCAGAAAATGAAGATAAAGTATATCATCTTAAAACGTAGACAGCACAGCAAAAATGATAAGAAACCATGAGCAGAACATCCAAGAAATATGGGATAGCATAAAAAGACCAAATTTAAGAGTTATTGGGATAGAGGAAGGCATAGAGGTTCAAGCCAAAAGAATGAGCCATCTAGTCAATGAAATGATATCAGAAAACTTTCCAGACAGGAAGAATGAAATGAAAATCCAAATCCAAGAAGCCTACAGGACACCGAATGTGCAAAATCACAACAGACCCACACCAAGACACATTTAATATAAATGCCCAACATACAGAATATGGAGAGAATTTTAAAAGCCACAAGAGAAATGAATCAGATTACATATAGGGGTAAACCAATTAGGATAATGGTAGATTTTTCAACACATACCCTTGAAGATCCTGGAATAAAACATTTCAAGCTCTGAAAGATAATGGGTGCCAACCAAGAATCTTGTATCCAGCAAAATTAAGCTTCATATTTGAAGATGAAATAAAAACCTTCCATGATAAAACAAAAGTTAAAAGAATTTATAGCTAGAAAACCAGCAAAGGTAGGTAGTATACTAAAGGAAAAACTAATCAAAGAGGAAAACAAAGTCAAGTTAAATAACAAAAATAAACAAATATGGCTGGAAATACAAACGATGTCTCAATAGTAACCCTAAATGTTAATGGCTTAAACTCACCAATTAAAAGACATAGGCTACCAGAATGTTTTTTAAAAAGGCCCAAGAATATGCTGCCTGCAGGAGACTAATCTGATAGGAAAAGACATACACAGACTGAAGGTGAAATGTTGGGAAAAATCATACCACTCATATGGACTACGGAAGCAAGCAGGGGTTTTCATACTCATATCAAATAAAGTAAATTTCAAGCCAAAGTTAATCAAAAGGGATAAAGATGGACATTACATAGCTCAAGGGAACCATACAGCAATAAGACATAACAATCATAAATATATATGCCCCAAACAATGGTGTAGATATTTCATCAAATAAATTCTTCTCAAGTTCAAGAGTCAAACTGACCGCAATAACACACCTCTCTCACCACTGGATAGATCTTCTAAACAAAATTTGGAAGAAACTATAGAGCTCAATAACACAATTAATAACTTAGACTTAACTGACATTTATAGAATATTTCAACCAGCATCAAGCGGATATACTTTCTTCTCACCAGCACATGGATCTTTCTCTAAAATAGATCATATACTATGCCACAAAGCAACTCTTAGCAAACACAAAAAAGTAGAGATACTACCATATATTTTATCAGATAATAATGGAATGAAATTAGAAATCAACTACAAGATAAAATATAAAAATTTATGCATCACATGGAGACTGAACAATATGCTACTGAATGAACAATCGGTTACAGAAGACATCAAGGAGGAGATTAAAAACTTCTTAGAGGTAAATGAGAACACAAACACAACATATAAAATCTCTGGGGCACTATAAATTTTCCAGTACTAAGAGGAAAATTCATTGCAAGGAGTTCATTCCTTAAAAGAAAAAAAAGTCAACAAAAAAATGACCTCACGCTACATCTCAAAGCACTAGAAAAAGAAGAACAAATCAACACCAAATGCAGTAGAAGGCAAAAAATAATTAAAATTAGAGCAGAAATCAATGAAATCAAAACAAAAGAAACAATTGAAAAAAATTGACAAAACTAAAAGTTGGTTCTTTTAAAAAATAAATAAAACTGACAAACCCTTAGCCATGCTAATGAAGAGAAGGAGAAAGAATACTCAAGTTATCAGCATACATGATGAAAAAGGTAATATCACAACAGACACTACAGAAATACAGAGGATAATTAGAAATTATTTTGAAAACTTATACTCCAATAAAATAGAAGACATTGAAGGCATCGACAAATTTCTCAAGTTATATGATCTGCCCAGGTTGAAGATATACAAAACTTAAACAGACCAATATCAAGTGAGGAAATAGAAGAAGCCATCAAAAGTTTACCAACCAAGAAAAGGCAAGGACCGGATGGATACACAGCTGAGTTCTACAAGATCTTTAAAGAAGATCTAATACCAATATTCTTCAATTTATTTCAGGAAATAGAAAAAGAGGGAGCACTTCCAAACTCATTCTATGAGGCCAATATCACTCTGATTCTAAAACCAGACAAAGACACTTCAAAGAAAGAAAACTTCAGATCAATACCTCTAGTGAACATAGTTGTAAAAAAATTTCAATAAAATTCTGGCAAATCAAATACAAAAACATATCAAAAAGATTGTGCACCATGATCAAGTGGGATTCATCCCAGTGATGCAAGGTTGGTTCAACATATGGAAATCAATAAATGTAATTCATCACATCAATAGACTTAAAGATAAGAATCATATGATAATCTCAATAGATGCAGAAAAAGCATTTGACAAAATGTAGAACTCCTTTATGTTCAAATCACTAGAAAAACTAGGGATAACAGGAACATATCTCAACATCGTAAAGGCTATCTAAGCTAAGCCTCAGGCCAACATCATTCTAAATAGGGAAAAAAAAAACTGAAGAGATTCCCTCTAAAATCTGGAACAAGACAGGGATGACTTCTTTTACCACTTCTATTCAGCATAGTTCTTGAAACACTGGCCAGAGCAATTAGACAGATGAAAGAATTTAAAGGGATATGTATAGGAAAAAAAGAACTTAAATTAGCTATATTTGCTGATGATATGATTCTATACATAGAAGAACCAAAAAGCTCCACCAGGAAACTTCTAGAACTAGTAAATGAATTCAACAAAGTAGCAGGATATAAAATCAACACCAATAAATCAAAAGCATTTCTGTTTATCAGTGACAAATACTCTGAGAAGGAAATGAGGAAAACTTCCCCATTCACAATAACCTCAAAAAAAAAAATAAGATACTTGGGAGTCAACTTAACAAAAGAGGTGAAAGATCTATACAATGAAAACTACAGAACCCTAAAGAGAGAAATCAAAGAAGACCTTAGAAGATGGAAAGATCGACTGTGCTCATGGATAGGCAGATTAATATTATCAAAATGACCATACTACCAAATGCACTATTCAGAATTAATGCAATTCCAATCAAAATCCCAATGGCATTCCTCATAGAAATATAAAAAACAATCATGAAATTCATCTGGAAAAATAAGAGACCCATAATAGCTAAAGCAATCCTCAGCAGGAAGAGTGAAGCAGATGGCATCACTATACCAGATCTTAAACTATATTACAGAGCAATAGTAACAAAAACAGCATGGTTTTGGCATCAAAACAGGCCAGTTGACCAATGGTACCAAATAGAGGACACAGAAACTAACCCACAAAATTACAAACATCTTATATTAGACAAAGATGTCAAAAACATGCACTGGAGAAAAGATAGCCTTTTCAACAAATAGTGCTGGGAAAACTGGAAATCCATATGCAACAAAATGAAATTAAGCCCACATCTCTCACCATGCACACAACTTAACTCAAAATGGATCAAGGACCTAGGAATTAAATAAGAGACTCTGTGTCTAATAGAAGAAAAAACAGGCCCTAATCTTCATCATGTGGGATTAGGCCCCATCTTCTTTAATAAGACTCCTATAACACAAGAATTAAAACCAAAGAATCAACATAAATGGGATGGAATCAAACTAAAAAGTTTTTTCTCAGCAAAAGAAACAATATGTGAGGTGAACAGAGAGCCTACATCCTGGGAGCAAATCTTTACCCCTCACACATCAGATAGAGCACTAATCTCTAGGGTATATAAAGAACTCAAAAAGCTAAACACCGAAAAAACAAATAACCCAATCAACAAACGGGCCAAGGACCTGAACAGACACTTCTCAGAAGAAGATATACAATCAATGAACAAATATATGAAAAAATGTCCATCATCGCTAGCAATCAGAGAAATGTAAATCAAAACTACTCTAAGATATCATCTCACTCCAGTCAGAATGGCAGCTATTATGAAGACAAACAACCTTTAGTGTTGGTGAGGACGTGGGGAAAAAGGCACACTCATACATTGCTGGTGGGCCTGCAAATTGGTGCAGCCAATTTGGAAAGTGGTATGGAGATTCCTTAGAAAACTTGGAATGGAACCACCATTTGACCCAGCTATCCCTCTCCTTGGACTATACCCGAAGGACTTAAAAACAGCATACTACAGGGATACAGCCACATCAATGTTTATAGCAGCACAATTCACAATAGCTAAACTGTGGAGCCAACCTAGATGTCCTTCAGTGGATGAATGGACAAAAAAAAAATGGTGGTATATATACACAATGGAATTTTACTCAGCAATAAAAGAGAATAATATCATAGCATTTTCAGGTAAATGGATGGCACTGGAGAAGATAATGCCAAATGAAGTCAGCCAATCTCAAAAAATCAAATGCCGAAAGTTTTCTCTAATATAAGGAGGTTGATTCATAGTGGGGTAGGGAGGGAGCGCATCAGAGTAATAGATGATTTCTAGATAGAGAAAAGGGGTGGGAGGGAAAGGGAGGGGGCAGGGGATTAGCAATGGAATGTGATGGACATCATTACACAAAGTACACATATGAAGACTTGAATTGGTGTCAACATACTTTATATACAAACGGAGATACAAAAATTGTGGTGTATGTGTGTATTAAGAATTGTAATGCAAAAAAAAAAAGTACATGTATAAAGGAAAAAAAAAAGGAATAGCACTACCTTAGATTAGGTAGAGGGAAGTGAAAGGAGGGGAAAGCAGGGTGTGTGGGGATAAGAAAGATAGTAGAATGAAACAGACATTATTACTTTATATATGTGAGTATATGACCAATATGATTCTACAATATGTGTACTCAGAAAAATGAGAAATTATATCCCATCTATGTATGATATATCAAAGTATATAAGTGCATTCTACTGTCATGTATAACTAATTAAAAAATTAATGAAAAAAAAGAACAAATGAGAAAATATAAAGAGATGGCTAGTGGGATCTTAAGATAACCAGTCAAAGGAAGACATTCCTTTCCTGGTTTCCAGTGCATATTTCTGAGAACAGAGGAGGCTGCAAATGGAAATAAAAGGGTAGATTGTTCCAGGTCCTAGAAAACAGACGGTGAGAAGCAAGATGATTCACTTCAAAAACAGAGGGCCTGACTTTGAACCGCTCCACGGTGAACCAACGAGCCTTCCCTGAAATGTCTGGCGGAGGCTTCTGTCTACACTGAGTGCCAAGGACATTTAATGTGTGATATTTGATTTGCTGGGTGCAAAGCTCAGATGGGGCCTGCAAAATCCATCTGTACTCTCGTAGCTTTTCAAAGGGAATCTAGGTTATTAACATTGATGCAGGCTTTAATACCATAGGTCGGGCATAAGGAGTATGAGGGCTTGACAAGTGGATGGGTGAATCCCAAAGGCTCTCAGGATGGTGAGAAGGTGGTGAACTGGGGCCAGGGCTTGAAGGTACCTTGAGATCATATTCTTTAATATTTAATATTTAATATTTCTCTTTAAGGAGAGAAAGTGAGTGTCATATAAGGAAAGTGACTCATCCAAGATTACACAGCCAGTTAGAAACCTTGCCAAAACAAATTACAGAATGAAAAACGACACAGTCTATTGACTCCTAAGTTCATGCTCTTCCTGATTCTCAATTCTGATTTGACTTTTGTCTCCTTGCGTGTATCATTTCACGGGAACATGAAAGCTGGTGATAAATTCAAGCCTTCATCTCTGACCACACATCTGCTCTATAGGTTGATTGACATGCTACAAAGGGTCTTAAAAAAAAAAAACACTAACATTGGAAACCTAATGGACATTATTTCACATGGTGGCACCTTAAAATGGTAAAGAGCACATGTTAAGCAAAGGAGGCTAAGAATTGCAACTTAAGGTAGGATTTTGATGAAGGATATCTCCAAACCTTCTCTTCTTCTTCAGCCCTGTGACAACACCCTTCCTGAAGCCTTCACATCTGTTACGTGCACAACATCGATACTCCACTCTCTCAGGCGGAGTCCAAATGGAATGATAGAAACCACTGAAGTATTTCAATAGGATGAACTGAATACGGAAATTTGGTTTCAGCAGTATTGAAAATGCTCAGAATCTCAATCAGGGAGATAACGTGGAGATTCAGATCATCAGGCAGCTGTAAGCTTCCTTAGATTTCAGAGGCAAAGGGATAAGGTGGCATTGCTGGAGTCCAGGATCCAGAACTATCTGGTGGGAGCCAAAACTATAGCAAATCTGTTTTGCAAAGAAAGAGAGGAAGGAAGGAAGGAAGGAAGGAAGGAAGGGAGGGAGGGAGGGAGGGAGGGAGGGAGGGCACATTTTGGCTTCTCTCCGAAGCTGGGGAGCAAAGATCAGAGCAAAATCAAGGAGTGCTTCTGAGTGTCAACACATCAAGCCCAATTCTTAACCCATTTCTCCCTTGCACAATCTGCCTGCGTGATCTAACACAAAAAACTGAGGTTGTCATCTGGCTCTAAATTCTTCCATGGTGTCGTGGAAAGGACCCTCGCCTCCAGCCAAGCATGCAAAGTTTACCTCTGTTTGCCTGAATTTGAATTAGATCAAAGCCGCTAATGAAATTTTTCACTTGGAAAAGACTGGTCTGTTGGCTTCAGGAAGGAGGTGGCATGTCATTAGCCTCACCTGGCAGCCATCGCAGGTGAAGAAGGCTGGGAGTGGAGGCCACTCCAGTTGGAAGAAGGTAATCGTGGCAGAGAGGGGACATTACACAAGGTAGGGAGGGGCTCAGAGGAGGCTGGATTTGAAGAACATCAGTAAGAAAAATGGATAAGCTGAGTCCTGGGAAGAGAAAGTTCCTTCTTCACATCACCTATGTGAATGTACCCTGTGCCTCGCACAGGCCAGGCATGTGACAGACGAGACAGTGGGAGAACTAGGCCAAAGGACCACACCTGAGTATCATACCTGGGACCTGGGCTTCATCCAGAGGTAGGTGAGGTTAGGGTATCTATGGTGTGGAGAACCTGCTCTTGCCCTCTGGTGGAGAATGGATGGCTGGGGGGCGGAGGAAGAAGGAGAAGTCCCCTACTGTGGAGCCTGCTGCCTCCCCTGCCCTCCCAGCCCGATGGAGCAAGGCTCAGCCAGCTCCAACTTGGGTCCTGCCCACACCACTTACACCGATAGCTGTATCTTGTCCTTTTCAGGGGCAGAAAAGTCAATAAACTCATTTTCTCATAGAAAGTGTATGTCCTCAGGAAACCTTGAAGAGTTTGGATGCAACGTTGAATTTCTGCTGCAGGATCCCGAGTAGGCAAAGAATGCAGAAGAAGCCGGCATCTGCGGACTGAGAACTTCAGTTGCACTGGGAATGTTAGGGATATAATCTCACTCAATGCTTGCAACAGCTTTGTGAGGTGGGGATGTTGTGAGGACGTGAGTAGGAAGTAGCAGGGACCAGAGAGGTCTTCCCATTATTCAATGAATAGTTATCAAGTCTCTCTGGGATCAAACCAGAAGCTGGGACTCATGGGGGACGCAGCATGGACATGACATCAGCCCTGTCCTGGAGGATGTTTATGTCCTGTGTTGGAAGCAGACGACATGTGGATAAGCCCCTTTCCCGTGCCTGAACCTCTATTCACAGTTCTGCCTGCTCACTTCCAGGAACAAGGAGCTCCTGCCTCTCACAGATTTTACCAAACATCCTTAAATATACCACAAAGATGCAGTTTGCATTTTCGTCAAGTTTTGAAAATCTGGATGCATCTTACAACTGATGCAGACATTCAACATAGTTAATATTTCTTCCCCAAAAAACAAACAAGGCAAAACAAAACAGAAAAACACACAGTATCATTCAATCAATGGTGTGGATCAATATGATCTTAAATCTCAGTAAGTATGAAAATTGTTTATAATCAAGATATTAATACCTCCCTTTTGAGAGGCCCTATCTAGACTGTTTGGGGGGAGAGGAAGGGGGATAAAATTTGCATCCCTCCTCTCTGATGATGCACTGATGCATAACTATCACCATTACCACATGCTCACTGTCCCGTGTGAGTCAATTAATGTCCCTATGAAAAACAAGCAGCAAAAGAAAATTCTCTCCTTGTTTTTAACTTAATATAAAACTGCAGCAACCTTTTTACATTGGTGAAGGGGGGAAGTGCTGTTTGGTCCAAACTCAAGTCTGCTCGGTCGAGGTAGAACACAGAAGCACTGGAGTGAAATAAATAAGAAGGACCATTACAAAATACTTTGTTTTTTTCCTTTGTCAAGCCGCAATCATACTCCAAACATCCCAACCTCTTTCTTTGTTGAACCAAAACTCGATCTCATGCAACATACACATATTCCCCAAACCTCCCAGGGCCTGAAGATTGAAAACAACATGTAGGTTTTTTTAAAGGATGCAGAATGTGTTCCAATTCCCTTCTAAAGAGGCTCTAAATCAAGTGCATCAGAAGAAATTCAGATGAGATGCATCTCGTGTGCATTTACATAAGGTCACCTGCCAGGCTGGGGTCTTGGGTGGAGATGAGCTGGCTTTGGAAACAGAGTGAAGGTAAGTGGGGATACCCGGGCTGGAGAGCAGACAGGCCTGAGATGGCCAGATCAGTGGCCTTGCTCCTCTTCTAAATGAGTCAAGAGAAAATGTGATCAGAAAACAAAAAAAAAAAACAAAAAACAAAAAAACCTTCCCAGCTCCTGAGGTCCCTAGGGGTTGTTTGTTTGGATGAAATTTCAGGCCTCATCTTCAAGAATGAGGAGATGCCAACTGTTTGTAAAAACTCCTAAACCAGCATGATCCCTGGCCCTTAGGAGATTTATCTTTTATTTATGTAGAGTAGATTTTAAAGCCTGTTATGAAGTCAAAGAAATGGTTAAGAATCTTCATGTGAAAGGCAACACAGTGTTTTTAGAGCTTACATTTTGTATATATATATGATAAAATAGAGAAGGTGAAGGAGAGGTGGAAAGATTCAGTCACTCAAACACAAATTTAGCTCAATATTCTTATGCATGGGGGAGATGAATCTGAACACAAGACATTGTTATCAGGAAACATAATTTGAAGACAGAACCTAATTTGTAAAGTGACATTCTGTAGACTAAAGGAACCAGAGGAAGGAGGGAGTCACCATCTCCCTGCCTTTAATCCTTTAAGGCTCCCTGAGGAGGTGAACTGAGTTTGGGAAAAAAGAAAAAGCCCATCCCTTTGATGGAGCTTCCCCACTAGCATTTGAGTTACCCATGGCTACATTACAAACGACATGAAGTTTAACAGCAAAAAATAAAAGTAAGCATTTATTATTTCGCATTGTTTTGTTCTGGTGCAGGGACTCTCAGGAGGTACATCTAAGATTGAACCTGGGCTTCTGTTCTCTAAGACCTGCCTGGGGTCAGAGGACCTGTTGCCAAGATAGCCCACTGGCTGGCTGGCGAGTTGCTACCACATGCTGGGTGGAGGCCTTGATTCCCCACTGTGAGGACCTCCCCGTGGGTGGCTATACTGTCCTCACCACACGGTGCCTGGCCTCCTGCCAACTAGTGGTCTGAGAAAGCTAAGCAGAAAATGCGATGTCTTTGGAACTTGTTCTCCTCAAAAGTCACTATCAAAGCCATTGAATCTACAGATCAGCCCTATTCAGCATGGGAGGGCATGGGAACCAGGGTAGAAGACCAGGAGGTGAGAATCCCTGGGAGCCATCTTGGAGGCTGGCTACCACTGGTGATGATGGCAGTTAAGGTGGTTTATTATTATTACATTTGTCCTTTCGTGAGTAGGGGTAGGGTTAACCAGGCAACATAGTTCAGTGGTTAGTGAACATCATATTTTAGAATTGCATAAATCTTGGTTCAAATCTTAGCTCCAGCGTGTCTGGCTCCCTGGCTTCTCTAAACATTGGGAGATGATAGAAACTAAACAAACCTCACTAAATTTAGGCGTGGAAGCCACATGTTGAAAGAGGACCACCTACCCCAGCTGCCTGGATTAACTTCCCTTGTCAGACAAGTAAACTTCTACTGTTCCTAAGTCATTGATGTTTTTGTTTTTGCAATATTGGGGGTACCACTCAGGCGTACTTTACTCCTAGATATCCATAGCCTCCCCCCCTTTCTTTTCTTTAATTTTGTTTTGACACACCATCTTGCTTAGTTCCAAGGCTGGCCTTGAGCTTGCCACCCTCCTGCCTCAGTCTCCCAAGTAGCTGGGATCCATAGGCATTCACCATCATGCCTGGGATAAGCCATTGTGTGCCAGGGTCTCTTTGTTCTGGGAACTTTACCTGTACTCGCCTATGCTAGTTGATACAAAAAGTTGAACCTCCTGTTCTAATTTTTCACATCTGTAAAGTAGAAATAGAAATACCAGCCTCGCAGGGTTCTTGTGAAGAAAAATGAAATAATGCATGAAAGTGTTTATCCAGTGTCTGGCCCAGAGTTCACACACTTGTCATTGTCACCGTTGTCCTGCTTTGAATTTATGATCAGTGTCAACACACTGGATGAAACAGAAACATTCCCTGAATTTGGCAAATGTGTGCATCCATCCACCAACAATGTTGCCCCAGGGAATTTAAAACAATTTCCTTTGGAGACCCTTCTAATGGGAACTTCTTGGGGGATGTAAATAAGCACAGTAGTGGTTTCAGAGAAAGATTATTCAGTAGACTGCTTTGGGGCAAGATCTGCCATGGACATCTTGCCAGTTCTAGTCCTCGGTTTCCAATTCTAGCAAAGAAAAAAAGAAGAAAACAGAAGAAGGAAGAGAGGGAGGGGGAGGAGAAGGAAGAAAAGTCAAGATGGATGTTTGTCAGTTCCCAGAAATTCCAGAAAGCAACCCCCATAATTCCACCATTACCCACAGTGCATATTTGGCTCTGCATAACATCATGCTGAGGAAAGTATTTTATTGTTTCCAACAGGTTTTCAACCCATGAGATGAGCAAGATGATCTACAAGGCACTGTCTGGCTTCATGAATCTCTCCGAACCGGCTGCACACGCTTCACCTCCAGCCATAACTCCTGCTTCAAACCACCCCCTACTCCTTATGCTCTCAGGGGCCTGCTTGTTTGTCCCAGATGAATTCACGAAGACAGTGGGCACTTGACAGGAGCCACACAGGACTCACTCTGCCCAGCGGACTCTGTGCACCACAGCTGGTCCACACCGGTCCATCTAGTGAACAGTGAGGTAGTGAAGCTCTTGCAACCCTGTGATGTCCTCCTCCCAGACATAATGCAATTTTTTTAAAAAAAATCTAAATGAAGAAACAAGCTAGAAACCTGAAATGTCATCTCTTTCCAAAGCCCTGGACCTGAAGTGGCTGAAATAATCAAAATTGTCATGTTATTTTCTCCTCTCTTAAAATGTCTATCTTTACCTTAATTTCTCTACTGAAGTTCCTGTGGTCAGCTCATCAAATATTTTATCAAAGTGAGCTACAGAGTAAATGTGTATACATTGGCACAAAGAATGGACTGACAAGAAACGTAGGGGCTCTAAGCCCAACTTGCAACTCGTACAGCCACAGACACCTAGACCCCAGGCCTTTGGATAAACAGAGAGGTTACCATCCACTGCCAGCAGGCAGAATCTACCCCCCAACCCCCCAGCAATGGAGACAGCTGCTTCCTGGATTCTGTTCATTTCCTACCACATTTGGGAATTCGTCTTAAGAAAGCACATGCCTCTTGAGTTCACCCCCATGATTAACATTTTATAAGAAAAAAAAAAGAGAGGAAAAAAAAAATAAACTCAGGACTGAATTTTCTCCTTTCGCCTCTGCCCAACTCCACCCCAGTTGGTTTTCATTTATTTCACTGTGTTCTTTGGAATCCGAGCCCTCAGCGTTCCCAGCTAACTCCTACCACCTGGGACATGTTATTTGGAGGGGGCAGGGACACTGGCTCTTCCCCTGCTCCCACTCTTTCTCTCCATTGTAAAAACAGATTGCTAAAACAGTGGTCTGTGTCTGGAGAGAGAGAGAGAGAGAGAGAGAGAGAGAGAGAGAGAGAGAGAGAGAGAGAATGAGCCCTCCCCTGCAAAGCTATTAAAGAGCAGAGGGCCTGGGGTGAGTGACCACCTTCAGCCAGCAACTGCAAACCCTGGAATCAGGCAGGGCCATGGGGCCCCAGGCAGCTCCCCTCTGTTTGCATCACTTTGGGGGTGAGTCTAATCAAGAAGGATGTGTGACTTCAAAACAGCTGGAAAGTATTACAGGTCAAAAGTTTAAATCAAGTTAAGAACCGTTGGAATGTGCAAACCCTGTAGTGTTTTTTTTTTTTTTTTCTTCCTGTCCTCTGCTCAGTGCTCCTTGTGGGATGAAATGTCTTGATCAGGTCTGGGGTTTGCACATGGGGCCATGAGATACAACCATGAAGCCAGAGTGGACAAGGCTGATAGATCTGTTATTGTCAGAAAATATAAAAGGGGCCAGCCCCAGCTGAAAATATAGAGTGAGAGTATACAGAGGATAATAATGCTGAAAAGATCATTGCAAATCATTCAAACCCCTTCATTAGAAGGGTAGAAATAAGCCCAGGTTAATGCCTGTCCTAAAGTCACACAGCACTTAGTGGCTAACCCACTGGAGGGGCAGGCATCTTAGATGTGCCGTGTCAAAAGCCCAGCAGAGCTCAACCTCCCAGCTATCAACCAAATGACACCAAATCATGGAATAAAATCATTCTGGGCTCCCTCCCCCAGAACAAGTAAAATGCCATAGGGTGAGCTCAGCCACTACCCAGCTGAGCTCAGCCTGAATTCCTGACCCACAAATTTCTTTCACGTGTTAAAGTGGGGTTTGCTTTAAACTGCCAAGTTTCAGGATGGTTTTTAATCCAACAGCAGGTAACGGCATTGGGACGTGTTACCCTGCAGACAGTTTGGTCTTTGTCCCTGTTTCGTGACATACAGTTCCTAAAATCCCCAGAATCCCCTGAGGGCCGAGTGTCATTTTTGTGTATTAATGAATCAACTGAAGGTGGGTGACCTCAGGAAGATCAAGCTTGGAACCCTCAGTCCACCCTCCTAGACCTTCAGGAAGGAGAGAGGACCCAAGGTCAAGTTGATCACCCATGGTCAATCTTGCATATGTAATGCAGCTTCTGTAAAAACTCAGATGGGGTCTAGGAGCTTCCCCGTAGCTTCATGTGGGAGATGGCGCTCCTGGACAGGGCACGGAAGCTTCATCCCCTTTTCCAGGCAGCCTTGCCCTGTGCCTGTCTTCATCTGTATTATTTAAAATATCATTTATGATCAACCTGTAACTGTTTCCCTGAGTTCTGGGAGCCACTCCTAGCAAATTAATATAACTCAAGGAGGGGACCCCAGGAACACCAGTGTGCAGCTGGTTGATCAGAAACATAGGTTACAACTGCCCTTGCCATGGGCATGGGAGTGGGGGCCAGTCCAGTGGGACTGAGCCCTCAACCTGTGGGAGCTGACACTACCAGGTAGTAAATATCAAAAATGAATTGAGTTAAAGGGCACCCAGCTGGTGTCTCCTGCAGAATCTACTGGAGGACTGCCTGGTGGGGAGAAATTCTTACATAGTTTGGTGACCGGAGCTCACAGAAGTATTGATGGTTAAGCGAGAGAATAGGAAAAGCAGAAGTTTTCCTCCACACAAGACTCTGTAGCTAGGTGATTTGGGTTCAAATCATAATTCCACCACACCTTCGCTGACTGATCTTCTGCATGTTGATTTATTTTCTTTAATCATCATTAGATGGGTCATCTGAAAAAGAGTAGAGTGGGATTCTCTACCCCAAGAGTGATTAGAAGGTTAAGTGAAATCTACATTAAGAATGTGCCTGACTAGTGGGAAATCATAGAAAAGTCTACCAAGATGGAATCTCTCTGGCCACAGAAAGAACATTCCAGAATGCAGCCCAGAGGCCAACCACAAGCTGCACTTACCCCATCTTAAGCTGTCTGCAGCTGTACGCCCACATTGCCCAACTGCTTCTGGATCTGCACCGAGACACTTTTAATGATCCATCAGCTGTGGACTTGCAGACTTTTACCGCTTGTCCAAACCATTCATAATGCTTTCAAAACAGCTCAGGCCTTCTTGAACCCCAGCTATTTTTTTCCCTCTTTAAAACACTCTTTCTTCCTATCCGAATCTATGTCTCCTCAATTGCAATCCCTAAGACTCCAGAAAAAGCTCTTTTATATTTTACAGAATGAATATTGATTATTGATCAACACTAGTTTTACCAAAGGATCAACAGCCATTTAGTTATTGTTAGTACTCTCTTTGATGGACCCTCCAACTAAGAAAAGCACCTCTTTTGCATGAAACAGGAGGAAAAGAATTCCAAGTACTCAGACTGTGCCACTCACTGGCCAATAATTCATCCACTACTTCATCACCACAGGGACAAATCCTGAACTCATTGCATTTGGAAAATTCTAGCCCCTGCTTATGTTAGGAGCATTATCTCCCACCCTCTTCCTTGCAAATCCCACTGTTAGCCAATAAACACACCCACAATTATACACACTCCCAAGATATGACAGGAAGGAAATGGACAGATATCCCCACTGTGACTATTTCTGCCTAGAGAGATTATAGACATATTCAGTTCCTTCCTTGTGATTAATTTTTGGTATTTCCTAAATCTACAGCAAACAAATTATTTTTCATAAAATGTAGTAAAGATTACAATACACAGGAAATTAAGAATTGCTTCTACTGAAGAACTAATACACTTTTTTCTTTGTTGTCCTCATTGGGGTCAGCCTGAATGTCTCTTGTATTGTTGAATGAATGAATAAATGAGCTTAAAAGTAGAGGAAAGTTCATCATGTTTCTGTAGCTTGGGAAGCTTCATTTTAAACACTCATTTTTACCCATCAGTAAAAATATAAAGTTTGAAAGTTCTGCTTATGGGTCTTTTTCTTTCTATTTTTAGTTTTTGTTTGTTTTTAAAGATACTTGTGCCGAAGTGGTCTCTTTTTCTAGTGAAGAATTCCTTCTGTGATTTATTTTTTTTTAAGTTCAAAATACTAGTGGTTTTTAAAATGACTTTGTCCTTCTGCAACCATGTTTATAAACTAATGACAGGCTCTTAAACATTTATTTAGCATTGAGAGAGTTCCAAGACAGGGTGCTCTATTCTGTTTAGAGTGGAGTTGAGCAGAATGTATAGAAATTGCTCATGCCAAAGGGAGATGAGGTCCCGGGGAACAAAGGACTGCCCAGTGCAAATTGGTAACCATGAGTGTTCCTTCTATTGCAGGGTTGGGGGGCGAGTGAGCAGCACAGGGGCTGACTCTCTGCCCAGGCATGGGGGGACCAGCAGCTATTTTCCCAGAAGTCCCTCTCGCCTCTGCATTCCTCTCAGCTTGCCAGACCCAAGGGCCTGATGACTCTGACTCTTTTGCAAATTTCTAAATAGGTCACTAGTTCACGTGTGGGTTTCTGTGCTCTCCTAGATTCGCCAGCTCAGTATAACCCGACTCAGTCCCACTTGTGTGAGACGGATTCGACGAACGTGGAAATTTCCTCCAAGTCCTCCAGGCCTCCAGGGCAGCACCAGGACTCCCCCAGAGCTCCTCTTCTGGGTTCCTGCTGCATCAGCAGCTAATGCAACCCTCTTCTAGCATGCCACCACCCTTTCTTCCTTCTCCCCGGTTTCATCTCAGGAGATTTTCAACCCTTTAAGTCATCCCAGCAGGTTTCTTTCTTTCTTTCTCTCTTTCTTTCTTTCTTTTTTTTTGGTCATTTCTTATCGCTTAGATCTATAAATATTAATTACAAGCCTCATATTTTAAAACCCCTTTGAGCATATTAACTATTTAGCCACATAAATCAATCCTAAACTGATCTTAGTGGTTCATCATGCTTTCACAAGTTCCAGAACTTTCCATTTTAGCTACCGCTTGGCACTGTTTTCTGCCAGCAGAGTTATTTAATGACTTTTCAGTGTGTTAGGCTCTTCTTTAGATAACAGGAACAGAATGGGAAGGATGCAGGAGAGCGGAAGGGGGAGAAGAAAAGGAACAGGGAGGAGAAGCCAGGGAGAGGAGGGAAGAAGGAGGGAGGAGACAGGAAAGAGGTGAAAACCTGTGGAGGCTGGAAGACAGGAACCCGTGGTGCTAGCTCTTGGAGGAGTCCTGAGTCAGTCTCCTGACCTCTCTGGGGACTCCCGAGCTGGGAGAACACCTCCTCCAGCACCCGTCTCACAAATTCAATCCTCCTACAGTAAGATCCAGAGATGTTTCCCTTCAGGACCAGAATATGCTTCTAAAGGCATCCCTGGGAGCAGAGGAGAACCCAAGGGTTGCTTTGACCTCCCTGCTACGTAAGTACCCATTCTAGGCGGTTTCAGGACCCTGGGATTACTGGCCAAGGGTGGTTACCTAATTCTTGGTTTGAGATTCACTAGAGGAGACAGGCTCAGGGGTACTGTCCTTGACATGTGGTTCTATGCGGCCCACACGAGGTCCACTAGTTCTGGAGCACACCTCCTAGTTACATGGAAACCATGGAGCTGCCCTACAAGTGTGTGGGAAATCCCAACAGCATTGGTTACTTTGCAGCAGGTGGGGATGGGGGGGGGGCACCAAGGCAGGGAGTCTGGTAGCCGGGGTTGGAAAAGCACAGTAAACAAGCCAGGGTTCAAACATTGGTTTCTCCAGATGTTCAACAATAAACCAGGCTCTTGCTTCCCTAAGATGTGTGTTCCTCACCTACAGAGCTGCTCCCAGGCATTTCTGAGGGTTGTTTGCCAGGATGAAAGAAACAGGGCTGCAACACGGACTGCTCAGAGCCTGACTCACAGTTAGTGCACAATAAATGCGAGCTTTTATTATTACCATATTCCCTACCTTCTGAGACACCATTGATCGAAGTCAAGGCATCAATTTAATAACTTCTCAGGGGGAAGAACAATATATTAGATGCACATTCCCATTTAAGACATCACCATTTCAACAATATTAAAAGGTGAAAAGAAATGTGTCTGAGAAATCAATGACTTATGGGTTTATTGTCACATTTTGGAACCATTTTAAGTTACTTTCTTGTTTACTTTCCCTCTTTTCCTTATTTGTCTGCTCTTCCCAGGAGACATAAAAGTACCAGGAGTAAAGAAATAGATATTTTTTCACCATTGTCTTCTCAGGGGCTAACACAGGTGCCAAGGGGTATTTGCTGGATAAGACGGTTTGATGTCATTAAGATGTGTGTTGGGTGTGTTGCTCAGCCTTTCATCACTATAACCAAAGCACCCAACAAGAACAACTTAGGGGTGGAAAAGTTTAGTTGGTTCATGGGTTCAGAGGTTCAGTTCATGGCCGGCCAGCTCTGTTGCTGTAGGCCAAAGATGAGGCAGAACATCATGGCCAAAAGGTGTGGCAAAGGAAAGCTGTTAGGTTGTGGCAGCCAGAAAGCAGAGAGAAAGATCAAGGTCCCAGGAAAAATATAAGCTTCAAAGGCATGACTCCCAATGACTTACTTCCTTCACATCCCCCCCACACCACCTACCTACAGTTACTATCTAGTCCAACAGTCCTTTCAAATTATTAATCCTCTAAGTGGGTTAATCCACTGACTAGGTTACAGCTCTCATAATCCAAACATTTTACCTCTGAACATTCTTGGATTGTCCTACACATAAACTTTTGGGGGATACCTCATATCCAAACCACCACAAGGTGCTATTGATTGAAATCTCACTAAGGTTTCCATTGATTTATATAATGAAACCTTCCCTCATGTCTTTGTAAATTCATATGACTTAGTTCCCCACCAGTCTTGGGAGGAAGGTTGGTTCATTTGAGGACATGTTTGTTAAGGATTAGATTTTTCCTGGATCTATACCCAAAAGGAATGAGTATAAAAATTGACAAGAAATACAGAGCATCCACCATAACTCTGACACAAGGAAGCAGTCATGCATCACACTTGAAACTGAACACAAAGCAAAATAGGGTATTGGCCCTAGTCAGCTTAAGACACACTGTCAATTTGAAAGTCCTTAAGACTGCAGATATGTTTACTGGACATTGATAAATATCTATTTGGAGAATCAGCCAAAACCTTTTCTTTGATTCCATAAACCAGAAAAATAAACCCCAAAGTCACCTCTGAAGTGCCAAAGACTCTTAATTGCCCATTCAGAAATAAAAACATTCATCAGTAAGCATTTATTTAGGACCTACTACCTGCCAAGTATATGCAATACTTGTCATATAAGATAGTCAAACAGATAGTGCAGGCTACTGAGAAAGTTGCTTAGACACAGACAATTATTGCACACCAGGTAGGAAGTGGCATTGACTCAGGTTATGGGGCCCGAAGGTAAGGAACAGGATGGTTTTGCAGAAAAGAGAATGTCAATCCCATCTTGGAGTAGGATTCTCTTGTTTTGCATAACTTCAGCCATTTCAGAAATCTCCCTGCCACACAAACCAAATCCTAGGCCAGGAGGCTTTTCAGAATCCAAGTAACACTCTAGGGATGTGTTGAAAATGAAATGGCTCCTGGAAAGAAAGCACGGTTTACTCACTCAACTGCCTGGAGGGTAGACATAAGTGCATACATGAGAGTTGCTTTTAAGTTATTACAATACACCATTTCTCAAATAATTAGCATCAACAAAAAAGTTGGATCTATTTGCACTAATCATAAGGAACTTGTTTAACAAGACACTGTCCCAGAGTGCACTCTTCTTCAATGAGGATGAACTCAATTTATCAGAGGCCCATGGAGGCAGCCTTCCCATCAGAACAAAGAGACAAGAGGGTCTGTGAAATGGAGAAAGCCGTAATCCTAGTTCTCAGACCAGCACTGGAACTGGAGAGGATGGACGCTCAATGATCTCAGGCTGTTGAAGAAGCCTTTCTGGAGATGGAAGCAGGAATTGTTGCTGGAACTTGATTGGCCCTGAGCTAGTCATGAGAAAAAAATTTAACCTTGGCAAAAAACGAGGAAGGTCATGCCAGACTGAGAGGGCACTGGAGCTGCAGAGGGACTTATCCAATATGGCACACGTATACAGAGATGAAGTCAGGGTTGAAGTGGGAATTGTCAGCAGGAGCTTGTTCAAGGTGATGCTGGTTGTGTAAGAAACTCAGAGCTGTGTTGTCTTGGCTGGTGCTATAGTTTGGATCTTGATTATTCTCCCAAAGACCCTGTATTAGAGGCTTTGTCTTCAAATCGTGGTGCTATTAGAAGAGCAGTGGAGCATTTAAGAGGTGAGGCCTAATAGGAAGAAGTGAGGTCATTTAGGATGTGCCTTTGAAGGGATATTGGATTGCAGTCTATTTCTCCTCTTCTTCTCTTTCACTTCTGGCCATGAGGTGAGCTTAGTTCCACATGCTCCTGCCATGAGGGACTGCCTCATCACATGCCCAAAGCTGGTGAAACCAACAACCATGGATTGAAACCTCCAAAATTGTGAGCCAAAACAAACCTTTCTTCTTTGTAAGTTGAATATTTTAGGTTTTTTTTTGTTTGTTTGTTTTATTTTGTTTTGTTTTGTTTTTTTACAGTATTGAAAGGCTGACCTGCACAGTGTTTCTTTTCATTTGGCATTAAAGAGCCTAAAAGTTTTGAGCAGGCAAGGACTACAAACTAATATTTGTTTGGGGAAGACAATTCTATTGTGAATCAGCTTAGAGGAAAAACATGGGAAAGGAGGGTATGATGGTGACACTTCAGCCATAGATGGCTGGGCCAGACATCAGGCACTGAGGAGTTGCATGGATAGGCCATAGATATCACCTGGATGGGGACAAGAGTGTGAGAAAGAGAGCATGGCCTGATAGATTGTTAGAAGTATGTTTCCCTAAGGAAGGCACTGGAACTTTCACAGCAGTATTCTTCATCGTGTCCACCTACAAATGACCCAGTGTCCATGACACAACAGAATACCATATGTCTGTATTGAAGAGGAGAATCCCTACAAGCTTCATCAATATGGGTGAATGGAACAAACATAATATTAAGTGAAAGAAGCAAGAATCTTCCATATACTTGCAAAGAAAAAAAAGTGCTTATATATCATTTCATTATGTTAAGTGATCCAAAGAACACAGGACAGCTCTGGGGTAGGTTCTACATTCTTATTCCAAATTCTGGTTACTTGAGTTTGTTCACAATAGGAAAATCCATCCAGTTGTGCTTGCACTATATTTGTACACTCTTATGCAAACACATTACACTCAAATTTAAATTTTTTTTAGAGAAGTAACCTTATTTATTTAAGGAGCCAATTGCTCCTTCTAATAAGGGTAGATCTCATGCAATCAACTGAAGACCTAAATAGATCAAAAAGGCTGAGTAAGAGGAAATATGTGCCCAACTGCATGAGCAGGAATATCAGTCTTTTCCCGCCCTTGGACTGGAACTTACATCACCAATTCTCCTGATTCGTAGGCCTTCAGACTCAGACCAGAACTATACTTCAGTTCTCTTGAGGCTGTGGCTTGCCAACTACATATCTTGGTGCTTGAGAGTTCTCATAATCACAAAGTTCCATTTTTTATTTTATATACAGTTGGCACTCCATACCGACAGGTTGTACAATGGTGGAGTCAACCAAGTACAGATTAAAAATATTTGAAAAAAAAAGTGTACTAAACATATACAGACTTATTTGTGTCATTATTCCCAAAATAATACAACTATTTATATACCATTACATTGGGTTAGGTATTAAAAGTTACCTAAAGATGATTTATAGTATAAGGGAGGGTATGTCTAGGTTACATGTAAACACTGTGACATTTTATATACAGGACTTGAGCAGCCACAAATTTTGATTTGGTGGAGGGAGAAGTGTCCTGGAACCAGTCCCCAAAGGATACCAAGAGACAACGGAACTACATACAACTCAAAGGAAATTTTAATGATAGTAACAAGAACAATAATGTCTTCAATTTTAAAATGCTAATCTATGTGCTAGATTGAGACTGGTGGGTGCTGCATCTTGTGAGACATATTCTAAACCCCTATTTTACCAAAAAGGAAATGAAGACGCTGAGATCAATTAACATGTCCAGAGACACCATACAGGAACACTGCAGAAGCAGAATCCAAGAACCTCTATATGATGATGCCCCATGATTTCACGAGACTATTTCAAGAGATGTGACCATAATTATTCCACTTTATACATTAGATCTTTTAGACCTCTATGACCCCACTTTTCTAGAACAATCCAGATATCTTACCCACATACTTCAAACATTTGGGCTACTAATGGGCTTAGTGCTCTGATTTCTCTGCAATTCCAGAACTCCGAAACACATATCTACGAAATTTTCAATCAAGCAAATGAATTCAGCTCAGATAAGCAAACACATTTTGGATAGAACAGTCACCTTCTTTAATCAGTTTTTGTGTTTCCTCTATAAACCAGCAGCCCAGAGGTACTATTTCGGAAAGCATTTTGTAATGGAAGACTTTACCTGAGTGCTATTTAGTATTATCATTATTATCCTTGTTATTAATAATAATGATTTACACGGTAGTTTGAGGAGGCACTGCTACTTAGAGGATAGGAACACAAGCCTGATGTGATACTTAAATCAGCAAAGGGAATGGGAAGGAGAGAAGGCAAGGGAAGAAATTAAAACAGACGGCTCTATCTTGGGCAGACATCTATCTACCTTCAGGGACCAAGAAGCAAGTCATATGAAGGAAAGATTCAGCAAAAACAGAACCCAAGGACAAACATTCTCTGTACTCTATCACTGTAGGAGGATGCAGCCTGCCGGAACTCGCTGAGCCTCACCCAAGGCTGCAACACCTTGAGGGATTAACTTCCAACAGGTAGACGTCCCAGAATGTCCTTAAAGCAGTTTTGCAAATAAGGATTGCATGCAACTGCCTTAAGAATGCTGGGCCCTGGACAGGGGAGGCACTGCTCTGCACCCCTGCCCCTTACTGCTGGCCAAGGCATTGAGAGCCTAGCACCATGTGGCAACATCACAAAAGCCTCAAAAACCCTCCTACCATATAGAGGTGCTGAAGTGGAGCGATGATCCCTGGGGCCATCTTGCTTAGCAGCTCACATGCAGCATTAACTATCACATCTATTCAGACACCTTATGACATATTCAAATACCCTAGACTTGGGAGGAATCTACATTCAAAAAAAGAAATAAATAAAACTTCTCAAATAATCATAGAAATAAATGAAGAATGGGGTCTTCAGAGTAATAGACTCTCTTGGAATGTCACAGAGGATGGATAACCTGAAAACCCTCACAAGCATCCCAGCTCGAGTACAAAATAGAAATAGCAACAATGAAGAGAAAATCCTCAAAGCTTAAAGAGCAGGTAGGTGTTATCTTCAATGGGACAGTCATCAGATTCACATCAGCTCTCGCTGAAATGTATTTCAATTATCCACCTGGCTGACATACATAGAAGTACATTAATGTTTCTGCAAAGAGTAGTTTCTGCAAAACAATAATAAAATGGAGGGAAATACTTCAGCCAAATGAAAAACAAATCCAAGAAAAACAGAAAGGGAGTCCAGGAAATCCAAGGAAAAATGGAAACTAAACCCAGAGGGGAATCAAATGAAATCTCAGGATGACAAGTGCCCAGCGAAAGAGCAATCAGCCCAAATGGGGACAGGAAGTCAAGAGTTGCCAGAAATAACATGCTCAAGAGGAGAGCAGACACTGCCATTTAATTTGTGGAATGAAGAAGCTGCAACTTCTTAATGGGAAGATGAAGGCATAGATTTTTTTTTCTGTCAATGAGAAAAAGGTAAAGGGACACTCTAGAAAAACCCAACACCCATGTGAAAGGCATAGGCTGAATACAGAAAAATAAAGTATATTTTCGAGGAACTAATTGGAAGTCAGGAAAGAAAAGAGTGATTTGTTTTGTTTTAATGTTTTCTCCATGAGTGCGGCACGAGTTCACAGACACTGTGTGGCCTTTCCTTGGGTGTGAGTCCAGCCAGACTGAATGCTGAGAGGTCACAGAGCTGACTGAGGTCATGCATTGCCTTTGAATTCTACCTTCGCAACTTGCTGGCTCTGTAACCCTGGGTAAATTACTATACTTCTCTGTGCCTCAGTTCTCTCATTTGTGAAGTGTCACTGACTTCCCAGGACTGCTGCAAAGATTAAATGAGCTCATGTTTGTAATTCTTTCAGAATAGCAACCAACTTAGGGTAAGAATGCAAATCTGAGGGGTTATTACTCTTAGTATTACTATATTAAAGTATAAAAATAATAGCTCATTTTTCATGCCATGGTTATTATTAAAATAAGCCTAACAAACATAGAAGACTAAATTGGAATTAAATAACAAAATAAATATAAAGATCAAGAAGGAAAAAAAATAAGCCGAAAAAAAGGGAGATAGAAAAGAAAGATTGTAGGAGACTGTGTATTTGTTCATCTAAGATAGAAGTAACCAGATACTATATAAAATAAATAGATTAAGCACTAAAGGATTGTGCACCTGTCTATATAATTTTAAATAATTTAATAAATAAGTTTAATCAATTTTAATTTGTTTCATTTTGTTAACTATATTATGTACTTATGTATCTGATGTATATATTATAGGTGTTTATATCTATTTTAAATTACATTCAGAATTGATTGTGACTCTACTCATAATTATTAATCAATACATTTATATGTAACTTAAAAGAAAAATAAAGCCAGCCCTAAACACAATTTATCAGTAACAGAGAGAAAGTGGTAGATAGAGTAGATAGGATGAGAGCTACGTGGTGACTTCTGACCTCTGTGTGGACCTTACTGTGGCCTGTGCCAAGATTTCTACATGTATTATCTCAGTTAATCCTCCAACAGCTCCAAAAGTGAAGCCCTCTAAGGGGCTGGAGAGTAGCCCAGTGGTGGAACACTTGCCTAGCATGTGCAAAGCCCTGGGTTTGGTTCCCAGTCCCACACACACTAAAAACTTAAGCACTCGTATTATTATTATAACCCTTTACAGACAAGGTGGTGGAGGCAAATAGAGACTAAGGACCTTCCCAGGTCCTATAACTAGTGAAGGTCAAGTGGCTCTTGGCCACTACCCTCACTACCTCCAACAGAACTCCTCTCTCCCGGGGGGGAGTTTGTAAGTGTGGTTTACATCTTTGATTCAAACAGAGGATGGCAAATGACAGAAGAAAAACTAACAACGGTAATGGAATGTATGGTGTCCCACCGAGATGCTATGTCTACCTAGAACCTCCGACTGGGACCTTACTTGGGAATTATTTGCAGATGCACTTGGTTAAAAAGAGGTCACACTGGATTAGTAGGTCCTACATCTGATGACGGGTGTCCTTATGAGAAGATGAGACAGACAGCAACAAAGAAGAAAAACTCACAGGCAGCTGCAGGAGGGACTGGAGAGATACAGCTTCAGAGCGAGGCCAGGGACTGACAGGAGCCACAGGAAGCTGGGAGTAGATGGAAGGAGCTCCCCTCAGCCTTGGAGGCAGCATGGCCCTGTAGACACCTTAGCTCGGTCCCCCTCGCCTCCAGAAGCCCGAGAGAGAAAAAATATTTGTCTCTTGTCACCAGCTTGTGGAATTTTTTTATTTTTTTACATTAGCTCTAGGAAACTGAAATCACAACTAACCCAAAACTCAAAATAGAAATGGTTAACATGAGTGGAAGAAGGGAGAATTTTACATGGTATGCTACAACTTAATCTATCTTCTGCTTTTACAAGAGAAAATATCACGTGTTCCTCTTTGTAGTGGGCAGACCCTAAGGCAGAGCCCGCAGCTGCTGGAATTCGCATCATGTGTCACCTCCTCTATGGGGTCATGGGCAGGACCTATGATATGCTTTTAAACCAATAGAACAGAGCAAAGGTGGCCAGATAGCTCTTCCACGACTACATTATAAAAGGCGGTCCACCCGTCTTACTCAGTCTCTCCCTTCCTGGCCATCCCCCAATCAAGCCAGCGGTCACAGTAGGGAGCAGCACATGGCAGGGAAAGGAGGCCAGTCTCTGACCAATGGCTACCTTGGAACTGAGGGTTGCCACCCACCCAGCAAGAACCTGAGCCGTCACCTCCACAAACTAAACGGAACTGAATTCTATCAATAACTGTAGGGGCACAGAAGCTTGGAATCCCATTGTTCCACTGTCCATCATCAACCGAGACTACAGTCCCCATCCAACACCTTGATTGTATCCCTGTGAAGCCCGGACACAGAGGACTCTGCTAATCTCTGCACCAACTTGACACACAGAAACCACAATAATAGAGGCACGTTATTAACGGACACTGAATTTGTGATATTGTTATGCACCGATAGCTAACTCGTATTCTTCTATAATTAAGAATAGCAATAGGAAGGAGACAGCGAATTTTTTTTCAATTAGCAATTTTTTCTTCAATTAAAAAATAAATTTCAGAAGACAAACCATTCTGATGAACAGTCACTTTGGGAACAACTCCCTCATTAAACAAATAAGGAAAGTAAGGAACGGAGAAGTTCAGCAGCGGGCAGGTTCACACAGGTGACTAATAACTGAAACTTCATTGCCACACACACATCCCCTGTGACCCTCCATTTTCCAGCTCATTGCTGCTTAGAGAATGACAATCGGAATTACAGAAGGAGAAAAAGCAAAGCAAAGAGCAAGATAATTACTCAAATCAAGGGCAAAGATTCACAGTTTTGTCTCAAATTATTTTCATGGTAAGCCCAATATTCCCCCGGTTCCTGGGAGGGTAGATGTGTTAAACAGGGACTTATTAGACAATTTTTTTGACAGCTGCTGCATTGGCAATTACTGTAGTATATTTTTTTTTCTTTTGAATTGCTCCAGATTTGTTTTTGTCTGAGCTGAGGTGGAAAATTGAGAAATAGCGGATTCAGCAATAATTGACTTTATTAGGAATATGAATGTATTACACACGCAGTATATTAAAAACTCATTGCTTTTATATTGGCCTCAAACACTGTACACTTCTTTTATGGCTCCCCAGTCTCCGGTGTTCCCCCTACTTTACTGTTCCCATCAGCTTTATGGTCCTCATTCCCTGTCAGGCAGAGGAAATAAATGGTTAAAAATCCAAGTGCTCATCAGACACAAGCCAGAGTTCATAAATGAAAGTGGGCAGCCTTGGGTAATTTAAGATATTGCTGTGAGCTGGTGTTGCCAAAACGATGCACTTATTGAACCATAAACAAAAGCAATTAAGATGAGATGTTGATTACTGAGAAGAAAAGCTCCCTGGTAGTTAAGAGAAGCAAAAGCCACAAAGAAGTCTCATTTGCATAAGCCTCTCTGGAACCCTGGGATGTCCAGGAAGGCTTGCAGGTATATCCTTTTGCAAAAGGATCCTTATGCCTCATGGGAGAAGTTCTGAGAAGCCTCCTGGCACATTTTGAACAGGGCACCACAACTATCAGGCAAAGAAGAAAGACAAAGGCAGACTATTCTTTACAGCACATCTAGGAAGGAGAACAAGTCCCTTAGAGGTAGATGAAAGGCCTTAAGACATCAATGCTATTGAATTCTACCTAGGTAAGCATCCCCTAAGTCCAACATGGAAGAACTCACTGGAGAAAGCCCTAGTGCAGAGAAAACAAGGGAGACCTCGGGCAGCTAGACGTAATAACTGCACCTTCTGAGCTTGGCCAAAAGGCAGCAGCGATTTGAAGAGCCAAGCAACAGAAGCCTGGATCAACAGCTGGCCCAGTGTGGGCTGATGCCTGATGGCAGAAGCAGCATGAACCACAGAAAAGACAATGAATTTTTGGGTTGCTCTAGAGGAGGAAAGGGCACGGGAGTTATTGTAAATCTGGCAACAGGTCCAGACAAATACCATAGCATAAAACCACCTCCCACCCATACCCCCACCCAGGGTCCTCCTAACTGGTAACGATCACAGTGGACACACCTGAACACGTCAGTGATGTTCTCTCTGGGTACGAGAGGCAACCCTGATTATGGAGAAACTGGGCACAGAAATCTCCAAAAATGAGGCCCATAGTATGTGTTCAACAATTGTTCATGAGGAAGAAAAGCAAGAAAACAAGGAGTGAATGGATGCACGGGGGAATGAGTGAGCGCATGTGTCACCGTCACTGAAATCTGAAGTTAAAGTTGGGACTGACCTTTAGAGGAGCCTTGAGGAGGCAGAGAAAGAAGAAAGATCACAGGGGCCAAAGAGCCCTGAGACACATCTGAAGCAATGAGCAGGAACAAGACAGGCAGGAGAAGAAAAATGAGCGTCCATCCAGACAGATGATGTTGGGTCAACTCAATCCTTCCCCGGCTGTCTGGAGAAACTCGGCCAGAACATGTTGCAGCATGCCGATCAGCCAGAGGGAGCGATGATTGGCATCTGCGAGCCCAGCACCTGTGAGCAGATTGACATGCAGAGAGACGGGTCCAAATGTCACCAGCCGAAGGCCAGAGCACCTCACATCTTGACTGGGGCCACTCAGACAGGTGGATTGACCATCAGACAGATGTAATCACCGTGCGAAGTGGACAGAATTTCATTGCAAGTGGCCAGTCACTTAACCAGAAACCGTACCTGTATTGGTATAGATGTGGATGAAAAAGCTTCGCAAAGCCAGAGAAAGGCTATTCATGTGTAGCGACCACCCATTTCATACAAGACTCTGCTGAGAGCATATCGATATCTTGTTGAATAGCCAGCAAATTATTTAGTGGGACTTATTAGCCCTATTGAACTGATAAGGAATCTCAAGTTCAAATAAATTAAATGGTCTTTGAAATTTTATACATGTGATAAGAGATAGAAGCAGGACCCAATTTCAGTTTCCTTAATCATGGAAATCTTGTTCTTTCTACTGACCTGTAATTTTGACATTCGGAGGTGCAGAGATATGAAAGGTGAGATATTTTCCAAGCCAAAGGGTCAGAGACAGGTGGAAGGAATCCAAGTGTTTCTTTGACTGTTGCTGAATTCATCAATTCAACGAACATCTGTTGAGTGGCTATTGTAGGTTCTAGGGATAAAGCAGTGAACAAACAGATATTAAAATCTCTCATCTCCCTGGACTCCTATTCTATGAAAATAGATTCTGTCCATGTCCAATCTTTATGTTACTATCAAAATAGTCTTGTTGACTCCCTTCTCAGAGAAGTTAGTGATAGGGAGTGAGGGTGTCATCTTTTTATACAGGAAGCTATAGATCCCAAACTTGAATTTGTCACAGTCTAACTAAGAGCCTATCAAAAATTAACAAAGCAAATGGGTGCTTCCTCAATTATTACATTTAAGAAAATAAGATTTCCATTGGAAAAAAAATTTTAGAAAACTCAATTTGAGAGTGGCAAGTCGTATAGCTTGAGAAACACTGAAAATACAGGATCTCTTCATTAGTTCAGTCCATCTTAGTCTGTTTTTCTGTCATATATAACAGAATACTTGAGAATAGATAATTTCTAAAGAAAAGAGATTCATTGAGCTCCCAGTTCTAGTGGCTAAGAAGTTCAAGAGCAGGTAACCACATCTGGGAAGGACCTCAAACTGCATCAACTCATGGCCAAGGGCAGAATCACAGGTGGGGTGTAGGAAAGAGCAAGAACACAAATGGCAGCCTGACTTTACAACATCCCACTCCTTCTCTAATTCAGCCCCATGATAGAGAGAACTGACCCAGGAGAAGTAGTAATACAACCATGTGGGCTCCATCCCCCACAGCCCAAACACCTACCTCTGGGCTCCACCTCTCAACACCATCATCAGGGTGATGAAATTTCAACATGAGTTTCAGTGGAAACCAAGCTTCTTCAAACCATAGCTCTCCAGCTAGTCCACCATGAATCCCTGCTTCTGGCTCTAACTCTGACCTTGCAGCCTCTCCTGCATACTGTGGACACATGCAAAACTTACATTATGCCATCACCGAACATAGAAAACTCCAAATCATAAACTGTGGAAGAGAGAAAAAAAGATGAGGAAAGTAGAGGCAGTGAGATAAGAAAGCCTGCCAACCTCTCTCCCTTAACCTGTGCCAGCAGTTCCTGGGACACTCTTTCTTCCAGTGAGCACAGAGAGAGGGCTCTGTGAATAATAAAAACAGCCACAAGCTTTGCCTAAAGAAATAACACATTGGAGGGACCTGTCCTCAGGGAGGTGGGGCGTCAGGGCAATAACTGAACTTGAACCTGAGATTGGAAGCTCTAAAGATGAATATGCTTGTGATTTCCTTGGACTTTCGGAATGCTTCATCTTTTTTCCTCCTCTGTGAGGTGGAAATGCTTGAGAAAGAAATCTTCCCTGGTTATAAATTCTCTTGGTTCCTTCTTAACCAGTCAGGCAAGATTGATGGGCTAAGCTGGTTGATACAGAAGCAATTGGGAATATCATTATTTGCCTTGTATTTATCTGCATTTATGTTAATGGCTTTGTTCTGATCAGGGCGGCTATGAAACTGGGAGGGGATGTGTATTGCACTCAAAGTTTTCCTTTGATGAATTATGTGGGAGTCACAGAATAGCCAATGCACATAATGCATAGAAAACATTCCTTTTATTTATTTATTTCTGCTTCTGTTCCCAATAGCACAGGCTTCCTGCATACTTAGAACCAAACCAAGTCAATTTTTTATATTCTGTTTTGTCACCTGATTGATTTAATGCTTCTTGTGGTCAGACTTTGCAGAGAAAAAGTACAAGCACGCAATTTCTCTGTGTGTCATGCTTGTTCTTGCTTGTTCTTTTTTCAAAGGGCAATTTCATAAAATCACAGGGCTGGAAGGAACCTTTATGTACATTTTTTTTCCTAACTTCTTACTTTGCAGAAGCACTTGGGAGAACAGGGGGAAAGGAAAGAAGTAACTTTTGACATCTTTACAAGTCAGGAAATATGCTTGAATATCTCACTGTATTATTACACTTCATCTTAATGAAACTCAATACACGATGCCTATATTGAAGATGAATAAATTGAGGCTTGTGAATGTCAGCCATAGATGGGGACACTACTGCCTGTCACCCCAGTTGAGCCTGACTTCTGTTTTTTATATGTAAAATCTTCTTGGAATAGAACCAAGCTCATTTATTTACATGTCATTTGTGACTGCTTTCAAGACACAGGAGCAAAGTTGAGTGGCTGAAACCAAGATAATAGGGCTCACAAAAATCTAAAATAGTTGCTATTTGATCCTTAATAGGAATATACCCAAAGGACTTAAAATCAGCATACTACAGCAACACAGCCACTCAATATTTATAGCAGCTCAATTTACAATAGCTAAGTTACAGAACCAACCTGGATGGTTGGTTTAACAGATGAATGGATAAAGAAAATGTGGTACATATACACAATGGAATATAACTCAGCCTTAAAGAAGAATGAAATTATGGCATTTGCAGGTAAATGAATGGAGCTGGAGGATATCATGCTAAGCAAAATAAAAAGGCAATTCCAAAGAACCAAAGGCCAAATGTTTTTTCTGATATGCAGGTGCTGATCCATAGTGGCGAGTGGTAGGGAAGAATAAAGATCTTTGGATTGTGGGGAGAGGAGTGTGGGAAGACAAAGGGGGTGTGGAAATGGGAAGGACAGTGGAATGAGATGGACATTATTACCCTATATACATATATGATTACACTACTGTTGTGACTCTGCCCCATGTACAGCCAGAGGAATTAGAAGTTGTGCTCCATTTGTGTACAATGTGTCAAAATGCACTCTCCTGTCATATATAACTAATTAGAACAAACTAATTTAAAAATTTAAGAAAAAAAAGAAATGATTTGCTGACACTTGATTTAGGAAAATTGTCACATCCTCAGGTAGTATATGTTTTATTCTGTTTTCTGTTGTTTTAACCAAATACTTAAAGCTGGATGAGGTATAAAGGAAAATAGGTTTAGTTAGCTCTTGGTTCTGGAAGTTGAAAAGCACGATACTGATTTCCACTCAGCTCGGTGAGGCCCTCATGGCAGATGGCATCACGTTGGTAGCAGTGCATTCAGAAGAGATCAGATGACAAGAGATGGATTCGTGGGCCAGGCTTATTCTTTTATAGTGACTCCTCTCACGAGAACTGATTCCCTCCATGAGATCAGCATAACTCATTCTGAGGATGATGCACCCAGTGATCTAACCACCTGCCACCAGGTCCTACCTCTTATCATACAAATATGATTAATCCACCACCCTTTAAAACCACCACATTGAGGACAAAGCCTCCAGCACATGAACCCTTGTGGGCAAACCACATGCACACCCTAGCACCATCCAACTAGGATGGCAAGCTTTGGTTCTGTCTCTGTCCAAATCCTCTGTTCTTTCTACAGCGATACTGCTACATTCATTCCATCCTATCTATCACTTAGATGGCTCATCCATGCAGCCTCACCCCAAAAGGGACCCTAGCACCTTCTTATAAGCCAGTAAGTCTTCCTGCAACAAGTCACAGACAGCACCAAGTGGATCTGTGCAGGAACACCGTTTGAGAAACAGAAACTGTTCCATGCTCCACACTACAGTGTTTGACTTTTCTTTTCTTTTTTTCTTTTTCTATTTTTTTGTTGTTGTTGTTGTTGCAGAAAGGAAAGCAGAATGGAGATAAGTTTAAGCAGAGCCCATTTCCTTTGTTGGAAAACATTTCCTGGAAGAGGTAGAATTTGATATAAGTCATTCATGTCACAGGTCACATAAATTTTTCAAAAAAAACTTCTGAAGGAAACAGAAAGAAGGGAAAAATTATTTTGAGAACTGTAAACCATTAAGCAGGTGATGCTAAGGAAGATAAGTGAAGGTGGGAAGGTTAGAAACACCCGTTTTCTGAACATCTATTGCATGTCATGGGATTCACATAAAGTTAAAGTATACCCAGGGTTCTTCCCATCCACAGGATCTTTGAAAAAGTAGTTGATTTCATAACCTGAGAGGAGAGAAACTCAGAAACTTGAAAAGACTTACCGAAGATTCCACAGTTAACCAATGACAGAGACAGGACTTGATTTCTGGGTTACTTGGTCTGATCTTCCTGAAACCCCATGACACTTGCCACTGGGGGATGCCCAGCCCTGCTTGATCACCTCTCCTGACTGGGAGCCTGGTTCCTCCAGCACCAGGTAGCTCCAATTAAGACAGGTGATATCCCTGGGACTGGTCCCAGTCAATCCTAAGTCTGTCCCAAGAACAATAAATAAGACAAAACCTAGCTATTTTTACCTGGAAATTTTCTTAAAATATATAGATAGCTCGCCTACTCCCTGAACATCATCTTGCCTGAGTTAAACCCAAAAATCACCATGCATGGTCAACCCATGGGGAGCTTTGGATGTTATCTCCTACCAGCTGTACCTTATAGGGGAGAAAACAAGCTCAGAGAACATGAGTATGTTTCTCATGGTAACTTCATCAGGGAACAAAATAGAATTGCAACACACATCATTCTTTGAACGCCATATAGTGTTTTACACCAGGATTATGAGATTCCTCAGCACTATGATAACTTCATTCTGACCTTAAAAAAAAGCATAAAAGAATAAGTGGATATGTTTATATTTGTTTTTGTTTTTGTTTTTCATTATATTGACGGAGATGAGAAAAGTGAATTATAGGGACTGGGGGTGGAGCTCCGTGGCAGAGCATGGGCTCAGTGGTCAGAATAAAAAAAAAAGTAAATTATAAGTAAAGTTGGACCAGAAGGGTATAAGAAAGACAGTTGCCCAATTGAGAAATGCCTTCATATAAAATAGCTGCTTAGATTGTTTCTGATGCTTAAAATAAAAATCAGTGGTGTGCATCTCTGTAAATCCAGGTGAGAAATTCACCCAGTTTCCCAGGAATAGTCAATAAAATCCTATTTCCTTATATTTATCAAACAGTGAGAATATATGTTTGGTAATTGGATGAAATTCTCTTTCTTCTCTCTGTCATTTTAAAATCAATACATCTTTAAAATATATCTCCATGATAATCTCCTCCAATAAAAAGTGTCAGAAGAGGCAGTTTCATGGACTATAACTTTATAGACAATGAGGTTAATCAAGGTGGCTGTGTTTTCAAAAGCAGTGATGAGTTCTCCAGCCTCCAAGGTCGAAAGACAAAAACCAACTATAAAATTTTGGGTTTTATATGGCATCATAAAGACCAATGCCAGTTACAATTTCTAACCTTTCCTCCTTTGATTCCCAGGCCCAACACCATCTGAAATTAAGAACTAGCCTTCTGTGAGTGCATTAATGAAGTTGTAACTCCTGTGAAGTCTTTGGTCTGGAACGATTTTCATGGGTTCTAGATGAAACCATCCACAGCTACATGAGCTCAAAGTTTGACTTCCAAAGGCCCAGGGCACCTAGGGTCTGACACACACTTACTTTTTGAATATTTTAAAGACAAAAGGAATAGACACTTCAAAAATAACAGATTCTTCTTTGCATGAAAATATGTTTCCATCTTAATGATGTAAAAGAATAGCTTGTTATCACAGTGCATCTGAAGAAAAAAACAAATTACACATGCAAATGTTTTTTGGGCTAATTAATTCAATTCTGAAGATAAAATTGGGACAGTGCATAATTGCAAGCAGATTACTAATAAGATCTGGAATCCAGCAATTTTTAACTAAGGTACCAGAACATGTTTTCCAGGAGACGAAACTTCCTGCAGACCCTTCTGTTGGAGCCTGATTCATTCCAGGTTTGCAAAGAGCCTTAATTTACTGATTAGTTATTTGTCCCATCCTGCAATATAAAACCCTGAGGGTCAAAATTAGACTAAATAGGTGGAAACGCTAGTTACCTTGTACAAATTACAATTCTACCCAGGAGAATAAAATTCATCTATAATGGTGACATAAAGATGACATTGTAAAACCTATGTCAGTTACACAATTAAACCGATCTTTGAATCTGAAGGCCCAGATTCATTTTAAATTAGTGGAAAGAACATGGGTCTGGAGCTACGCAGGCCTGGATTTGAATAATCAATCTGCCAACCATTTGCTGTATGAGAGAGGAAAACACACTTAAAATCCCCAACACACTCTCAATTTTTTTCATCAGTAAAGTAGGGTTAAAAAATATCCACCCTCAGAGTTTTGCTGTTGCATTTATCAGAACCAGAATGCAAAATGTGTTTGTGTTAGACAGTGGGTGGGGGAAGAGCTTTACAACCCCAGTTGCCTTTTAGGTATCTTTTTGTTCTGTCATTGAGACCAAGGTCTCTTGGAAAAAAATCACCAAAGTCTTAAGAAGGTCTTTGGACTTGCGCAGGATATGGATTAAGGAGGCCATTAAGCCTGCCTCATCCAGAATTCATGAATCTAGAAAGACTCCAGGTTACACAGTAGAGAAAATATCTCAATGCTTAGTGTCAATAGATGCTCAAGAAACTTATTTTGTTCCCTTCTAGAGCCATAGTTCCTGGGTTATGTCTACCAGTTTCTGAGACGTACCCAAGAAATTCCTGCTCTCAGGAGCACTGAATCCCTTTAGCCCAGCAGCAAAGAGAAACAAGTTTTTACTCTGCCCCAGACGGAGAGCTTCGGACAAGAGCCAGCCCAGAATGAAGACAGGAGTGTCCGAAAGGAATGTAAAGTATAAACACACCTTGTCCCTTGGCCAGGAAAGACATTGCTAGTCTATCACAAAACTGCCTGAGACTCTCCCACTCCACATGGATAAAAGATGTGAAGTTGGGGAGAAGCACAAATTGCCTACTATTCATGTGAAAGAAAGGCTTTCTGGAATCTTGGCCCAATATCAGCCACTAAATGGCCCTTTGAGGGAGAAGAGGAAAATATTGAGGGTCCCTGAGCTGAGAGGAACCTCCCAATTTATATCAGATAGACTTGTCCAGACCATATAAATCAGGGTTTTAGGCTGGAATTGAGGAAGGTAAGGAACACCTGAGCTGAGGTCCCAGAGGAGAGCTGAATGCAAAGCCACGGTCCATTAGAAACAAGTAATGGGTCAGGTCTTATTGAACAACTGATCCTGGACAGAGCCAGAGCAGGGCTCTGAGCCCTGAAATGGTCTGACCAAGAAGGGACACCAGACCAGGCCAGAACTTTGGAATTTCCAGCACTCTCCATGTCTTGAAGGAATTGCGCCAGAAAGGGAACTCAGAGTGGGAGATTCAAAGGGTAGGTTTGAGCCTAGAAAACTAAAGCAAGATCAAGGTTTGGCCAGTCGTGTGTGGGAGCTCAGCCCAGGTGGGAGGATCTCTAGGACTCATGGAACGACTGTCATCCCAAAGTAGCTTCCATCTCCAAGGAAAGCCTTAGGCCCTACACCAATATCCAGGGAAATTTCAAGGGCAGGAAAAAGTCTTAACTTCCTGAACAACACAGTATAAACCGCTTTGATCTTCCTGTTGGAGTGAATGAACCTCAAGTCCCTCCAAGCTCTGCAGGGTGAATCCCAGGTGATGCCTCTTACTCTCTCTAAAATATGCACCATCTCCCCCCCTTCAAGGCTTCTGACATCTTCCTAGTGACTACTGACTTCTCTGAGCATCAGGCTTCTTATTCCATGAAATGGGGAGAATAATGTTGAGATGGTGGCTGAGAGGCTTAAGAGAGAATTTCAGTAGGAGTTGGGGAAGCTGTCTTAGAGGCTCTGATGAAGAGCAGCAATTCTGGAGTTAAATGTCTTACCATTATTATTTGTGTTTGATGTCCCCTGAGATTCAACTGTGAAATAGTTTTATTTAGGAAACGAAGCCACCCATGGATGATCCGAATCCCCTTGTGATTAACGTTACCCCTCCACCATTTGCTGGTGCAGTACAGCTCACGCAGTGCTATTAAGTATCAGTGGCTCCTTGTCAAACTCCGGGTGAGATTCCCATGACCTCAGCAGTGCTGGAAAGCCCAGGTGCATGTGGAAATTGCTCAGGGTTCACAGGTAACTATTGTGTATCCTTAGAAGGTATGATTACTGGGGAATAACTTTGAGGAAAATATTTGATTGCCCATTCCTTCTATTCTCCACTTTCCGAGAAAGATGGACCTTTATGGTAATGGCAATATGGCTAGCAATTATTGAGTGTTTTCTGTATGCCAGGTATGATTAAGTGTATTATGTGGATTGTCGTCCTATAACAATCCTATGAGATGAATACTATTGTTTATCTTTTTATTAACAATAGGGCAACTGAGAGACAGAGGGTAAAGTAAATGCCCATGGCCAACCAGTCATAAGGAGGTATTTGAGCTCAGGTTGGTGGCTGCAGAACCCAAGCTGTAAGCTTCTGTCTGTAGCACAACCTGAGTTAGCTCGTGAGTGATCTTGACAGAGATCTTGAATCAGCAGAGAAGGGCGGATTGCTGATAGATATTGGCAATGTTCTCCCAGATGTAGGGATGTAGACAGCTGAATTCCAGGAGCATCATGAATTAATAGAGATCAATACATGTGAGTCAGAATGGTTATCTTCTCTATGTGATTCTAGCCCCCAAAAGGAAGTTGTGGTGGGGGGGGGAAGCAGAAGACATGAATGAACATTGATTGTCTTAAGTTCCCCTGTGGCTATAATCAGAGCTTGGATTGCCCAACCCCATGTCTCTCCCCATCTCATCTAATTTTTTTTTTTAATTTCCAAATCCAAAAGACCCACCCAGGCAGAATAGGGGTGGAGGGGAGGAAGAAAATAACGTCATCCTTGTTTTTTAATTCCTTTTTTTCATCTTTTTATCACAAGTTCCTTGGTAATTTTCCGATTTCAAAGGAAATATTTGGAAGGATATCTGAGGACTAATGCGTTCATGTTTTACACCAAATGCTTTCAACATGAGAATCCGCCCAGTCGTATCTAATAAAAATATCCTTCCTGAGCTGGTACCAGGAGGTTTCATTAAAATAGCAGTCGATAAGCAGAGCTGATTTGGCACCAAGGAAAAAAATCACAGGCATATCAGGCCTTTGGAATTTGAGAGCGTAACTAACTCAAGGCCTTTTTTAGTTGTTTAAGGACCATATTCTGAGCATTGCTTCATCAGATGCTTCAGAATGTACCAGAAGGGAGAAGGAATATCTTTTCTTACCATCTTAGGTTCATAGCTGAGGCTTCCGGAACAAAGGACAGATTAATAAGAGAAAAACATAGACATTTATTTAATATAAGTGCTCTGTGATGCAAGAGCCTTAGAAATGAACACTCACAAAGGGGTGGGGCGGGGGGAACCTGTATATTTTTATGCCAAATTTGACAAGGAATTGGAGGGTTGTAGGGAAACATGATAGGATAGAGAGACTGTGACTGGGAGGGGAGTTTGCAAGTTCCATGTATTCAGATGCTTCTCTGTGTCCCTGAGTCTCCAGGGATCGGTTTGAACCCTTCATGCCTCAGGTATGGGAAGGACACCTTTCCAATATGGGTTTTATGAGCTGTTTCTGGGGGAAGAGGCAGGGGAAGGAAAGAGTGAACTTCTGCTCCTGCTGTTTTCTCAAATGCCAAGTTTCCATAGTTCGGGGTAAACTGCCCTGAACCCCATCAAACTATACCAAACTGTATGGAGCTGTCAACTCGAGAGACATTTTGGAGATGCATCTATTCTCTCTCCACCATACTGGAGCAGAGAAACCCCAAATGGACCATTGCTGACATCCTAGGACCAAGGACCTTCTCTCTATCCATGAATTAAAGCCTCTGTGACCTTTCCAAAGAATTTCTCTGTTTTTCTGAACCCAAATGCCCAATGAACAAAAAGTCAGAATGAAGACCTAATAAGTAATTTCTAATATCACCATAGCTAGGTGATATGCAGGAGATGGGAACACCAAATTGAAAAGGGGTCTTGCCTACAAGAGCTTGCCATCCAACAAGGAAATTAATACACACACACACACACACACAGGGTATAAGACTGGAAGACATCATTGACCCGGAGAATTGAAAGGAGAAAGGAATTGTTCCCAGATGGGAAGAACATGAAATGCTTCCTGGGGAAGTGGCATCTGAACCAGGCTTTGACTTGGAGAAGATCTGGGCACCAAGGATGGGAGAGGGCATGCTTGGAGGGGTACTGAGCAGAAGAGGAGGAAAGGCCAGCACTGCATGCAGCCAAGCAGGGAGCAAGGGGTTTCTAGAAATGCCAGCTGCTGGAGTCAAAGGTGGAGGGGTGACAAAATGGTCAAACGTGAGACTGGCTTCCGCTTTCTGGTTGTGACTTTGATTCATTAGCTCAATGCATAGGTTGACATTCTTCCCAGCCCTGTCACTTCCTAGCTCCAACTCCATCATCTTGATAGGGCACAAACCTTGGGGTCCTGTAACTGAAACCCTGAAAATCTCTTTCAATGTTCACAGCTTTCTCATGTTTTGTCACTCTGAATTCTGATGTCTTTTCACATTATGCCTCCAAGCCTGACCCCACCCCTTTCTCCTTTCTCTGAGTTTCTAGACCCTGCTTTGGAATACCAGCTCTTCTGTGAGGAAGGCAGCCTCTACCTGTCACAGGCCACTTTTGAGCTCCAGGCCCCCTCCTCTGCTGTCCCACCACACTCTGCCCAGCCAGGCTTTGTCACGCTGTGCTCAGTGTAACTATATATGTAGCAGCAGCAATGGGAAGGACCGTGTCCTGAGCACTCAGAATGGGCTGGGTTCCCCCACATAACCCCATCACTTTCTCAGACAGACTGGAATTATTAGGGACAGGAACCTTGTCGTATGGTGCAGAGGATGGGCCCTGGAGCCAAGCTGCAGGGTTTGCATGCTGGCTCTGCTACTTATTTAGCTGTGTGACTTGGATAATGTACCAGCCCTTCTGTGCCTTTTCATTTGAAATGTGGGGATAACAAACAACCATGCCTTTATGAGTTTTATTAATTTTTTTAAAAATTGCCACAAATTTCATGAGGAAACAGACCCCAGAAGTTGTACTGGAAGTTCCATGCATTGATACGCATCGCATTTAGTAGGTGCTCTGTAAAAGAATGTTTATTTTATTATATTTGTTTTTAAACTCTGAGTTTTCTATGTCTTGCAGCTATGTTGAACATGTAAGCAAATTTCCCAAGGTCCCTTTTAGTTTCTAGTCTCCACTGCCATTCTGTGGCCTCAGAGTCCATTGGGAGCGCAGAATGCCCTGCGTTATCCTGACACATCAGGGTGGCCTCCAGCCTGCGTGGGCCACGAGGTCCACAGATGCTTCGGTTATGCCTGGGATTCAGAGCTTTGAAAACACCATCCTTCAAAACATTATCCTTTTCCTTTTGTTTCCACTACATGAATTTGGTCTTAAGAAAATAAAAAAAAAGGAAGAAAGAAAAGTAACGGATCTGTTTTGTGCCAGAGCTGTCTGGTCCCTCCAAACACTTAATCCAGCAGCTCTCATTGTCGGGATCAAAGAGCCTTCCCCACGCTCCAGCTTTGTTCCACTTGGAGCAAAGGAACCGGCTGTAAGGAGCCCTCCTCCAGGCTTCCTGCCCCTCCCTTTCCCCTGAACTTGGAGAGAACAAAGAGATTTACAAGGCAAGGATCCCAGCTACAAGGTGCTAATGATCGGAATCACATGCATCCGAGGTCTGGACAAGTTCCCTGAGTCGGAAGGCTTCAGGGAGGGGGAGGCCTGCTGGGGAAGAGAAAGGCAGACAGGAGCCATGAGCCAGGAATCCCAAACTACCAGGAGACAGGGACCGAACCTGGAACTGGGAGCAGTTGGGATTCATCTCCTGGATGCAGAGCGCTCCCGGGCAGCAGTGCGCTTCATCCCAGGAAGGACGCCCTCCCTCCGCCATGGCTCACTGGGTTCTCAGCCCTCCCAAAGCTGGGGAGGTTCCACCCAGCTCTGCATCTCTTTTTGTTGAGCCTCAGCTTGTGCTGAGAAAGACAAGGAGGTATGCTGAGAATGGCAGAGCACAAACTCTAAAAGGAAACCTGTTTAGCGTGAATCAGAATCGCCTCAAGGGCTTGTTAAAATATAGATTGCTGAGCCCCAGGCTCTGAGTGTCTGATTCAGTAGGTCTAGGTAGAGCTGGAGGATTTGCATTTCTAACAAGTTCCCAGATGCTGCTGGATCAGGGACCATCCTTTGAGAACCTCCATTCTGTACAATTAAGTCTCCAGATTGATACACCATCAACCATGCACAGCCTATTAAGGTCTCTAATCTCAGCTCCTGGTTGCTTCTCCCCAGGGATCTAGAGACCCTATAGGCAAAGAGCAAAGTGAGTAGTCCTTACCCCAGTGAGGCCTCAGTTCTCCCATGCATCATAGCAGGGTTGGGTCAAAATAGAAAAGAGAATCCTGCTCTGAAACTCAGGAATGCACCATATAGTACTGTGAAAAGCAGAGAAGTCTGCATTGTGGGGGAGCAGTGAGGGAGGAGGCAGCCAACACAAACTATGCTCATCTGCAACCCACTTACTGGTTGGAGTGACCCCAGACAAGTACCTTAAACGCATTTAGCCTCTGCCTCTTCCCTTCAAGAACAAGAAGCAAGCCAGGCACAGTGACACATGACTGTAATCCCAGCAACTCGGGAGGCTGAGGCAGAGGATTGTAAGTTCAAAGCCAGCCTCAGAAATTTAGCAAGGCCCTAAGCAACTTAGCAAGACTCTGTCTCAAATTTTTAAAAAATTTGGGGATGTGGCTCAGTGGTTAAGCCTTTGGTACAAAAATAAAGTAAAATAAGGAGCAAAACAGTCTCCATCCCACTCATGGGTTGTGAGAAAGATGCAATCGTGTAACCTGTATATAACCTCGTATTGGCCTCTGTGACCAGCGTTAATTTAAGAGGTCCAGCTAATCTAACCAGCCCCTCACCTATACTCTTAGCCTTCCGGAGGCTTCAGATTTTGCCAGCAACCAGTGGCAGCAGATGTGATGGGTTCAACTTCAGTGAGTAAAATAAATGCCTTCTCATTCACAGCTAATAGATCCTCTCTGAGCAAACCTATGGCTGCCCAGGGCTCACCTGCGCACCCTGTTACGTGCCCGCACTCCAGGCAGCAGGAACATGCGCCTTCCTGTTTAACTTGGCATTGCCCAAATATCTACCGTTCACATTGACGTTCTAGCCTGCAGTGCTAAGGAAGCAACTGTTTCCTTGGACCCTTGCTAGGGGAAGTATCCATATCTCTGCAGATAAGAAGTGAGGCTGATGCAATTTCTCAGGGATTTTTTAAATGACCAACTTTGGAAAGGAGATGTCAGATCAAGTTGGCACAACATACAGATCCCCAAACCTTTTCTATTTGAAAGAGAAACTATAAGAGTATGTACAACATTGACAGTGATTGCACCTGAACTGACTCCTTCCAGGGCTCTACTCAAGGAGGTGTTGAAAAGGAGGAACAGCAGCTGAGTCTTGTGGCAGATACTTTTGGTCCATGAGATAATCATCTAAGGTTCTCTGTCAATACCCACTGTATGGTCTCAAAATAACTAAATCAGTGACCAGATCCCTCCAATGCCACATCACTGAAGAATCTGTAAGGGGCAAGATGGCTCCCACAGGGAGCTAACTGGGCTCACAATCATCCTGAGGAAGAAACCAAGGCACACTGTGGTCCCTGGAAGCTCAGAGAGGGAAACAGAGGCTGCTGTGTCAAGATTGAGATCATGGAGGTCAATAGAAGCCCTATACCCTATAAATAAAATCAGTACCAAAAAAATAAATAAATAAAAGAAGTGCAAAAAGTGGTGCAACATGCACAGAGGAGTTAATGCTCTCAAATCACCTTTTATTTTATCAGTAAAATAACCGATACTTCCAACAACACATGTGATCAAGTCAAGGGGTCGACAGCAAGCCTAGGTAGCTCTTCCCTTGGAGAATCCACCCTAGTCCTGTTTTGGGTGCTTGAATTATAGATTTGGGACAATGCGGTATTGTCAGCACTTGAAAGGGAAAGCCATCATCTCTGGACCAGACTCCTACTTTTCAGACTTAAAGAACTGATGGAGAATTAAAGCAAAAATCTGTTCATTTCCCTCCAAAACACTGTTGTCATATAAACCAGTGCTTGCCTCTGCATGACCCTCTGTTCTGTCCCTGACCAATATATGCTAGGTAATAGTCTCCCGGGAAACCTCACACCTGAGCAGGGGCCAAGCTGAGCATCTACATAAAGGTCAGCCCTGAGGTCCAAGTGTGTGCTGGAGCTGCTTGGCTGGTGTGGTAGGCTGGACACTGGCCTCCAAAGGTATCTAGGTTCTTATCTCAAGAACCTATATATGTCACAATAAATGGCAAAGGAGATTTTTCAGGTGTGATTAAATCAAGGCTTTCTAGAAGGGGAAATCGTTTTGGATTACCAAGTTGTGCCCTTAAAGTTGTGTGTTTACGGGAGGAAGGCAGAGATTTGAGGGCAGAGACTGAAGCAGCAATATGACAACCTCAGTGAGCTGCTCCACTGCTGGGTGAGAAGATAGTGGAGGGGCCAGGAGCCTCAGAAGGCGAAGTGCATCTCTAGAAGCTAGAAAAAGAGGAACAGATTTTCCTCTGTAGCCTCCAGGGGGAGTGCAGACCTGGACCAAGCTCAGCCCAGTGAAACTGATGTTGGACTTGTGATGAACTAGAAAAGAAGAAAGGTGTTAAGTCACCAAATTTGGAGACATTTGTTACAGCAGCCACTGGAAACCAACACAACTGGGCACCATCAAACCTTGTCCTTTCCCTTGACCATAAGCATTCCTCCCATATCCTGCTGTTAACCTTTTCTTTCCCAATGAGGCACCTATACCTCACTGGCCTTCCATACCCACTGATCCTGCCCACAGGTGATAACCCCCAGGTCACTTCAATGCAGAGTGAGAACATGTAGAAGTGTATTCTGCTGCCTGGAAGGATCCAAAGCACAGTAGATATGTACTCTATAGTCTTGACCATGACATTGAATCATTCAGAGCACAGGTCAAAAGATCTTAATGAGTTAGTTTTACTTTATTTTCGTATTTTTAAATGAAGGATTTTTGTGTCTTCTAAATAAATATGACCATTAGTTTGCAGGATCTGGTTGAGAATCAAATGGAATGAACCATATCAATAGCTAGCAACCTCTATGGAGTCAAGACTTCTATGTATCATAGACTCTGTGTCACACAAAAGGGTTTCTAAGAGAGAGCACAAAATAGCCCTATGCCACGACCTGCTCTTGTTATGTTTTCTATACAGATGAGAAAACTGAGTTCTAGAAAGGTTTGGGAACATGTGCAAGATCATACAGATGATCAGCTGATCAGGATGACACTAGAACCTAAATAGTCCCATTTCAGATTCTATCCACTTTAACCCCTGAAGCCACCTTATTGTGCATGCAGAATGAGCATGGGGGTCACCATAGGTGCCCTGGTTCTAGGGATAGTGCAGACTGTTGACTATGCCTGCTATGCCTTCAGCTGGTACGGTCATCTTCCAGGCTTCAGCTGCTGAGAGCCATGTCCTCCTAATTCAGTGGACACTAACGGGGTCCACAGCTTGATGCTGATGGTAATTGCCACCAATTCTGTTTCTTCCATAGTGAGATCACCAACAAGCCACAGGCTGCCAGGTGATTACAAGGACATGTTCAGTCCACTTCCAAAGCTTGTGATTTGCCAGAGGCACAGTTCAAATGAAACCCCCAGGCCCAGTTTAAACCTGAGCCTTGTCACCGGATCTGACATTTTCCAGTGACATGTGAGGGAGCAGCTTAAACGCCTCTGGTCTCTTGCAGAGGAAAGCTCAGAACGTGGCTCCCAGGGTCTCACTCTTAGCTTTCTTCATTCATCCACTTCAACACAATGAAGCACCTAATACTATCTATGTGCTGAACCCCTGGGCTGGAAGAGTGAAGAAAATGCCTTCTCATACCTCAGGGTACAGCACAAATGAGATGTACAGCATGGGACATTCCAAACAAGGCCATCTGGTGCTGGGGTTCAGAGAGGAAATAGCTGGTTTTGCCTGGAGGAATTGAGCAAGAATTCAGAAACACATTGATCTTTAGCGGAATCACTAAGACCTGCCAAACAGATAAGGAAAAGAGTCCTATCGAGTAGATTCAGCAGTTTATATACACAAAGATTTGAAAGTATCCATGAGAAAATATGTCGGCATGGCTACAACTCTGGGTCCATAGAACACAGGATGAATGGAAGGTTGGGTTTATACCCTGAAGGCAAGAGATGGAGCCTGAGATTATACACCAGGCTACTACAGGGAAATCAGAAATGGACTAAGCCCCCACCCTCTCTTCCCCCACCTCAAACTCTTGAACCTGAACTCTAAAGCATGTCACCACGAAGCTCCCATGTTAATGAGCGCAGTCAAGGCATCTCATTCATATGCAAACACTCTGACACAGACGCTATATGAAATGAATTCAGATGCAATATGCCAGCATCCTTAAAAAAAATCCTTCCAGAGAGTTATGATGTTGCTACATAAGTTAATGAGAGGAATGGAAGGAGCAAACGCTGCTCTCAAAACCTGTCAACAGTATAACTATTTAGATGGGTATTAAAGCCAGACACTGTCATATAATTTGAGGGTATGGTTGAAGACATATTAAGAATATTTTGTTTCTGACAATTGAATCATAATTTTAATAGACATCTCCAAAAAGAGAAGCGGTGGTAGCAGCCATGTAACGTTTATTTAGGAGCTGGTGAAGATCTTTGATTCAAAGTGCTGGCTGAAGTGACAGTACCTGGCTCTTAGAATGTCAGAGCTGCCAAAGGGTTGGAATTTTATTATAACACTAAGTGCCCAAGAAATATCAGCTCCATAGCCAATGCTATGTGAAGAGGTTTATGCTAATTCTTCATTTAATCTTCACAGCAGTTTTATAAGGTAGCCACTTATATATTAACCTCATTTTGTGAATGAGTAAACTGAGGCACAGGAAGAGCCAGTAACCTGCCCAAGGTCACATAGCTGCTGAGTCGGGAAATGAAGAGCCCGAGTTTACATTCTGCCTTCCTTTCCCCTATACTTTCCTTTTCCCCTATACTCTGCATGGACAATGAATTCTATGGCTACTCTTTAAGAAGAAAGCGTCTAGTGATGGGGCAGTGACCTGGCCAAGCCTCTTACAGTAATTTTGGAATCAAAATATTTTCCCTTAACTCCTAGTGAAAATGAGATTTTCATCAAATCTTGCAAAGAGGTAGTGTGGGTTTTTGTGAAAGAGGTAAAAAATCTTTCTAGAGAAGCGGAAAGCGGGAATAGAATCTTGATTTTGGCATTTATGAGATCTGTTGCCTCCAGCAAATGTCTAAACTTTCTCTGGCACAGTTTGATCATGTGTCTGATAGGGAGACTCCTTACCTACCTTACAAAGTTGTCACCGGGAAAACATGAAGGCCTAAATTAAAATTCATGCAAAAGAGTCTGGCTTCCTCTGTAATTGCCCTCAAGTTCCAATCAATGGTCCACCCAGAGGTTCCTAGGGAGGTGAGCCCTCAGGACAAAAGCTCCATCAACCAACTCAGAAAGTTGAAACTACAGATTGTCAAAAAATAAAAAATATCCACACGCCCATCCAGACAACTGAGCCTGTATGTTGTGATTTCTTGATGTGATGGAATAATATACAGGAAGGAGAAGAAACACTCTAACACGTGACAACATCCATGGTTCCCACAAATGTAGTCCAAGTTGAAAGAAGCCAGTACATGAAGAAAGAAGAGTACATGTTGCATGATTCCCTGTATATCATGTCCCAAAGCAGACAAAAGTAGCTCAGAGAAGGTGGTAACAGGAAGAGAGCACTGAGACACTGGCAATGATCCCATTGTCATTCTGGATGCTAATGATAGAATTTGTCCATTTGACAAAAATAAGAGGAGCTATTCGGTGACCACATATGGACTTTTTTATATCCTAATAAAAAATTTTGAGGACTCTAAGTGTATAAAAGTCATCTCAAAACAAACAAATGAACAAACAAATTCTTTGATCCCACTAAGTCAAACAGGGGGCAAAGCATGTCATCCCACCCAGGAAGATGGGACCTGGCCAGTCCAACTTGCCAAGAGAGACAAAACACTTGTCCATGCGCTTCCGGAGAGAGGGTTTTGGTGATAGACATGAGGAAAGATGCAGACCTGGGTGGTGGGAGGTGGAAATATAGGTGAGAGCCCTGGGTGGAGGAAGGAGGAAAGAGACACAGTGGAGACCGGGGCCTGCACCTCAATAGCATTCATTCCTGGAGACTGTCCTTGCCTGACCTTCCACAGGGTGCTCATCATGGCCAGCACAGTCTAGGCATCCTTGTACTTCATCCTCGCAGCCACTTTCAGAGATAGGTTTTACAAGTCCTTCCGAGGCGTTGAACACCTCGGTTACTTGTCTAAATATAGGCACTAAGGAGCGAATCTGGAATCTTCATCAGTCTTCTCAATTGCAGGGATTATCCTTCGGCCAAGGCTCTGTTCCTACTCTCCATGGGAAGATCATTTTTATCTACTTCCTAATCCTGGGCGAGAGTTGGTCAATGATGATGGCGTGTGGGTGAAATGGAACCAGGAGATGTGAAGATGGCAGTGTCATCCGGATACCCTCTGGCTGCAGTGTTCTTAAGGCCTGCCCTTGGAAGGTGCTCCTTCAGTGAATTCCTGAATGAAGAATGGATCGGCGCTTGGCCATGGTGGTAGAGTAGTCGCCTTGCATTTCATCCACACGATAAAGTGGAAAGCGATTTTTTAATCCCCATAACACAGCTGAAAAAGTGAGGACTGGAGAGGTTGAAATGACAGGCTGAAGGATGCCCAGAGGAAGTGGCAGCCCCGGAACCAGCCAGGCCTATTAATACAGGTTGGGGAAACTTCTGCCAGGATGTCAACACCCAAGGCCGCTGCTTAGACAGTGAATCCTCAAAACCATGTTCAAGAGAAGCCTCTCTTTACTTAATAAAGCCCAATGATCCTTTAAAAATAGTGCTGCTATTTATTGTATTTCTGGAGCGCAGAGCAGCTGAGCAGAATATTTTAATGCCGTTTTCTGAGAAAGATGCAGGCTTAAACCAGCGTTGCAATTGGCAAACCCCAAGAACAGATTTGCCTATGATATTTGGACAAATTCTCCTTTATGCTTTCTTCTTTGAGATTTCTTAAAGGTATTTTCTTCCTTTCTGAGATCAAGGACAGGGCAATGTGGGCTCCACTTCTGACTTCTGGGTCAGCATATCATGGCAAAAAGGATTTGCCGATTGCCCAATTCGGTACCAATCTTAATCATCTTCAGCCATTCAATCAATTAAGCCCAATATGAAAGGGGGTGGGACATTGCTGCTTCCTGTCCATCCTCCTCTATGTTCCAACACAGTGCTACACCTCCAACACTTCCTCAGGTGCCATGGGAAAGAAGAAAAGAATATGGTCCCTTCTTATACCTTGCTCTTCTGGAAGACATTCTATCTCAGACCACAAGAAAACAAACATAAGCCAATGACGACCTCCATAGGACCCCGTGGAGGCCACCTGAAACCACTCCTTCCTTTCACATGACCCTCTCCAAGTGTGCACCAATGCACATCAGTCCCCAGAAATTCACAAGCCAGGAATTTGAAGGCAATAGAGAGAACAACTTTATTCTGTACTTTTTTCCATTCTCGTTACATTGCTGATTAATTTGTCCCATTTTTGTTCTCTTTTTATGAAAAAAAAATTGCTGTGACTGACTTTTAATTTGCAGCACTAGGCATGCCTCCTGGCTCTAACAATGCTCAAGATGGTCTCCATTGCCAAAGGCGACTGTCTTATGTTGATGGTGTTATCTCACCTGTCCCGGAGGCTTTCTCCCCTCTCTGGGACCCTCTGTTTTCCCAAAGCTCCTGACAACTTCTGCATTAGCCTCCATGTTCAAACACGAGAGCTGAGCTAGGAGAAAACACCAGCCTCACCAGTCTCCAAAGAACCCAACCCCTGCTTTCCTCCCAGGGAGCAGAAACTGCATGGCTCAGGGCTCCCCTTTGTTAATTAGGATCAAATCTCAGTCTCCCTTAACCCAAAGAAAAGAAAATGCAGCCAGTCATGCTAGGAAGCTGTAAAAGAACTCCCTCTAATCCTCCTGAAGCACTCAAGAAAAGGTTTCCAGCCAAGCCAGGGTCATTGAATGTATTCTACTTTGGAAAAGATATTAAAACAATTAAGTTCATTAAAAAAAGAAAGAAGAGAGACCTCATCTACAGCTATGACCTCTGCCCAGCAGCTGTGTTCAAACAAGTACCTATTCTCAGGATTTGAACTGTGTTGGAAATTTCCATCCAACTATGTAGAAAGGAAAGGCACCTGCACCAGGGTGCGGGTCTTTCTGCATAGCAAATCAGCAGAAGTCAAAAGCCAGTGGCACTTGAGACTCTGTGCTAAAGAGGGACCAGAAAGAGATAAGGCAGTCTCTGCTCTCAACTACCTTATAGTCTGGACAGAGAGATGGCAGAGAGAAAAGCTACCTGATGGAGACACCATGAACACAGCAAGGGTATCCTAGAGAGAGAACTTCTGCTCTGAACCTCAAATGAAAAGTTGAATTTGCAAAAGCACAGGAGAAGACAGGGAGACAATATTTAAAACCAATGCAGGTGACTGACATTATGCACATTTGGCCCAGCGAGAGGACGGGCAAAATAGATTGAGTCCTTAAGAGATTAGGCACAAACCAATGAGCTGTGAGGTTATTCTCCACTTCAGTGTAAGTGTATTTTCACTTGAAAGACCATGAACAAGATCACCTCTTCGAGTGGTCTCTTGTGTACACATATCCCCAGAGCTCAGAATTCTTCAAGTTTCTATTATGTTTCTTCTTTAGATTTCTCTCTAAATTACCTCAAGAATGTTTCAGTTGGGAATGGAATCCACCAACAGAACAGTTTGAGTCATAATCATGATTGGGGGACACGATACCCTTTATGGGTGAAAGGCAAGGATACAGAAACACCCTCCAATGCTCAGTCAGGGTTGTCCTGAGTCAATGGACCATATTCTTGCTTTTGTTCTTTCCCTTCATGGCACCTGAGGAAGTGTTGGGGGTGTAGCACTGTGTCAGAACATAGAGGAGGATGGACAGGAGGCAGTGACACCCCATCTCCCCTTCATGTTGGGCTTAATTGATTGAGTGGCTGAAGATTATTAAGATTGGTACCGAATTGGGCAATCGGCAAATCCTTTGGGCAATCGGCTGCACCCAGTGTCATAGTGATAATAATAAAACAGTAATAGTAAGGTCACATAACTAATCCAGTGTATGACTGAGAGCTAAACATGGGTGTATCTTAGTCAGAAACCTCTTTGTTTTTCACACTATGGTGACAGTCCATGTAGATAGATGCTCTTGGAATGTAGGACTCCCTATCACCAACTGGAGGTTACCTCAACCATACTCAACTTATTTCATCTTCTTCCTGTAACTTTCAACATGAAAGTTAACCCTTTTATGTCTTTTCCCAACAATTCCAAAACTCAGAGCTATGGTGACTATATATTCCAAAGAATGAGTTGTGGTTTGCTGTCATGACCCCGCAAAGAATTGACTCACCTCTTACAATTTGGATGCCGACATCAACTACAGAAAATGTTTAAAGTATGATATCTCTACATTAACCACGATTCGTCTCATACCTTGAGATGAGTTTTGACTTGAGCTTTGACAAACTTGCCAAAGGGAAGAGGAAGAAGGAGGGGAAAGTCCTAATGCGCTGGACTATGCGTCGATGTGGTGAGCTGACGACCCTGGAAGAATGTCAAGGAGTAGCAAATATTAGCATGCAGATTATATTGTCCTACATGACCCACTAGGATTGGATTCAGATCCTGGCTATATGGTTTGATTTAGCAGAAGAAAAATTTGTTAGATTTAAGCAGTTCCTTGGGGCCCTGACCAAGCAAGTTGGAATTGTGGGCAAAGATCTTAATTCAACTATTTAGCATATACTTATTGTGCATCCACTAAGAACCAGGATGCCAGGATTTGTCCACAAGGGGTTGACACAGAGCACTAGACAATCATCCCTGCATTCTGAGCACGAATCCAGGTATGAAGCTGAATCTAAAGCTCAGGCCCTTTTGGATAGGGGTAAGGGAGGGCTGATATTGAGGATGTCGAGTGAGGAGAATAAGAATCACTCTTCAGCCACCTGGCCAGAATGAGCCTAATGCTCATGGCTGAAGCATGCAGGTGGGAGGAGGGAGACCTACTATCCAGGTGCTTCAGGCACATTGGCCTTTTTATTTGTCCAGGAAAATCCTAGATGAACCAGTCATTGCAGATGAGAGACACCATCTTTTGCAGCTGGCAGAGGTGATGTAGATGGTAGTGGAGTGCCCCAGCCCAGCCTGAGGTTTTGGTCCACTTCAGCTCCGATCTCCCTGTTCATTCTCAGGTCACTGTGGGCCTCTTCTTGGGCTCTGTTCCTGCCCTTTAGGTCTTGAGGCTTCACCATGAGCTGCAAACTCATTCTGTCCTCTGAGTCTTATTTGGCCACAGCAACTGATCTATTAGCATCACCCCCCGCTACTGACCTCAAGATAATTGTCATTCATTGAGTTTCTACTATGTGCTGGGTGGGAGATTTCCACAGCTTGTCTAATTGAGTCTCCCTCTCTGCTCCGTGAGATGAAAATTCTCCCCATGGTAGAAAATCTAAATTGAGAGTGGGAAATTGAGTGCCTGTATGACCTTTCTAGAACTACATGCAACTTGGATAACTGCTGTTAACACCAGACTTTGAGCCCTGTAGTACCTGCCCAACTGGATCATCCTTCGACTCCAACAATTAAAGAAAAAAGAAAGATTTTTCACAGGAACACCTACATTTGTACACTTTTATGATAACATGATAACTAGAATTGCCCTTGGAAGCCAAACTAGGCAAAGCTACCATATGGTGAAATATTCTCATCTATACTGGCAATATTCACTTGTTTACAACTTTACTATTATATATATATATATATATATATATATATATATATATCAGAGAGAGAGAGAGAGAGAGAGAGAGAGACATTTATAATCCCTAACAGAAGATTTGTAGAATTGCAGCACTTTCCCAACATCCCACATCCTTAGGAAGAACATGGAGAATTCCTATCATTGACTTCCCTCTGGGTCAAGAATTAAAGGTGATATGGGGCAGCCAGTGTCTGGGATTTCCTTCTTGAGCAGGCCCTGTAACACATCCATCATTCTTACCTGTAATTTTCCTTTAAAGAAAGGTAGGATGAATTAGGATGAGTGTCAGAAACTCCTCGCCCTTTTGGTCAGTCTTCCCAAACCATGCACAGGACAGGAAACAGAGGCAGAGCAAAGTTTCTTAGCAAAGATCATAAAGCTGAGAAGGAAAGAAGTTGCAATTTCCACCCAGGTCTCTGATCCAAACAGAAAGCTCTCTCTTCTCTCAACCTATTTGCCCTTGCTCATGAATGAGGGAGAATAGAGGACAAGTGAATCACTGGTATCTCCCCAAAGCCCAAGTTGCAATTCCACCACCACCCTCCCTCCTAAAGGCTGCCATGATCCCCTTTCATAGCACATGGGGCAAAATGTGTCTTTTGGAAATATTTGAAGGTAACTCTGGTAAGACTCCTCACATTTGTTCTTGGAAACCTGTGCACAAGACAACATAGCCTCCCAGGAGGACGGATTCCTGACTGGTATCCACATTCAACATCTCAGAGATCCATGAACCCCCTGAGAAATAGCAAGTGTTCTGCATGACCACCTGCATTATTCTAGAGCAAGTCCATAATTTTCACTGGATTCTACAACTAGTTACTGACTGAAGCTTAGAAACTACTCCATTGGGGGGAAAAATGTGTTTCTTCCAAAGCAAGAACGTTAATTCCATCACTTCCAGCTTCAACAGGCCCTGGTCACAGGTGATTTTAAGCCATTATTCAGCCCACTCACAACCTGCATTTAAGGGAAAGATATTTCCCCAACTTAATGTAATATGCTATTGGCAAATAGATCACTCTCAGAGTCATCGAACCCGCCAACTTTTACAATCACCAAGGTAAAAATGCTTGTCAGATTTTGTCTTTTCATTCTCTCAATTGCCTTTAATAGATTTCTGTCCAGGATCAAAAGGTTGGCTGAATACTGGCTGTGCATAAAGTTTTGTGGGTTAATTAAGATGATCATTAGCTGCTCAATCTCATGCTTAGCTTCATGATTTGTAGATACAGAGTCTGCTTCTATCAGACACAGTTGCCCCATTGGGACCAGCATGTGCAAGTAGAATGTTCACACAGACACAAGACCCGCCTAGGAAACCAGTTGGTTTCTGAACAGCAGTCATCCATCCTGATAGGGGGAATGCTTTGCTCTTGGTTTGGCTCCTTCCATCATTGTGGTAGGATTTTTATTGGAATATTTGTGAGCAATCGTATCACTGTCTGAATGCTTACTCACGGTCTCTGCTGGTATGTTTCTGTCTTTTTCTCCGGTGGTTGCAGTCACACATACACTATATCTCTTTTCATCTTTACAGTGTACAGTATTGTTCTCGTGATCCAGCATCTGTTGAGCACCTACAGCGTCCCAGACTGCTGGATACTGAAGAATAAAAGTGAGCTGGGACATATTATCTGGGTCCTCATGGAGCTCCTCACAGCCCAATGGAAAAGACACGTGGATCAGCAAGAGCTGGATGGAGGTATGTTGCCCGGATGAGACAACATTGCCTCTCCAAGGTTCAGACAAATGAGATGGGTGAATGGGAAATTATGGAGAAGAGAATGGTACCGGGAGGCGGGAGCAGGGAGGGTCTTGTGACTACTTGAACATTCTACATGCACACGCTGGTCTCAAAGGAGCAAATGTGTTTGGCAGAAGCAAACTCTCTATTTACAAATCATGACTCGCAGGCCACAAGGCTCGCAGGACTCTCACTGAGCACCAGCCTCTGCATTCACCTTCTCCGCTTCACGGTGGCTGCAGCAGTGGATTGTCTGCGGAACCTGCAGACATCGCCATTCCTCTTTCAGACATGGGAACAGCCTCAGTGAGGTGAGTTGGTTGTTCCCAAAATGAAGTTGCTGTTACAGGCAGAATGTTTATGTCCCCCCCAACATTTAGGGGTCGAAGCCCCGATGCCCAGCTTGATGTCATTTGGAAGTGGGGCTCTGAGGAGGTAGTTATGTTAAGGTAAGGTCATGAGGGTGACATTCTCTGGATGGGATTAGAACCCTCATGACACGAGAAAGACACTGAGAACATGGGCCTGCACTGAGGAAAGGCCCTGGGAGCACAAGGGCAGTGGGCGGGAGCCAAATCCACCAGTGCCACCTTGATGGATGTTCAAGCCTTTGGAACTGTGAGAAGCGAGGGTACTTGGTGTAGCAGCCCATGTTGACGGAGACAGCTGCTATCTTAGGAAGCCCTCAGAACTGTGCCTGAAATCCCAAAGGACAGAGAAGTTGATGAACTGTGATGCCTGGAACTGAGTTAGTTGGAGGTGTCCAAGGCAGGAGGGTGGAGGAAGAGGAAGAGGAGAAGGATACTCTCCCTGTGTTTTCTTACCAAGAGATTAAGAATTTTGCCCAAGGTTGCACAACCATTTATTGGCAGCCTGTAAGATGATCCCTGTCCTTTGATGATTTTATGGGTTTAACTCTTTGCTGGCCAAATCAAAATGCCACCCCTTTTGCTTATTGAGATTCCCAAAATAGCACTGTTAGTTTGGTTTATTTTCTTTATGAAAGGCATTGTTAGATGCAAGCACATTGCCTGACAAATAACAATATTTCTCAAGTGCCTTTCGTGTGTCAGATGCTATACTGGGCACTTCACACACAATATGTCTAATTATGGCAATAACCCAGCCAAATACCTGTCACTGCTCTCATTTTACAATCAGACTGAATAGTTCAGGGAGGACTCCAAACCTGAAAATCCACATGGTGTGAAAGTCAGGATTGAAAATCTTGAAGGGAAAGATCCTGGGGACAAGAATTTGTTTCTCTCCAATGGAAAAAAAAAAAAAAACATGTTGAAAGAGCTTCAGTAGTGAATCTAAGATGCAATATTTAAAAAAAATAGAACAGAGAAATCAGAATAAGTACCTGGATGTTTTTGAGACTCTATATTCAGTTATTTTCAGTAAACTGTATAGAAGTGACATACGAATCATGGCAAAAACTCATGTAAAGTGGATTTTAAAATGCCCGAAGATCTTCAGGGACCACAAGCTCAACGGAAGCCAAAAGCATGTTAAAATGGCCAACACGAAATTAGGCTGCACAGTGGAATTAGAATGGCATTGAGAAAAGTTATTTCCTTTGGGAATTTTGCTTAACTCATTTGTTAAATTAGTAGAGTAGATCAGTACTCAGATGCTCATGAGCTGGGGAGCCGCCTCATTAGGTAGTTCCAATTCTTCCCCCCTACAAAGTGGAAGTAATGATAGACACATGCTGTCTGAATGTAAAGATTGCATAAGGTCAAAGAGTGCACAGCCCAGTCTTGGTCAATGAAATTGACTCTTGAAACCAAGATGCTGTGGAAAAGCTACCCATCACTACACTTTCAGCAAATGCAGGCCTGAGATCTTCATAGAGACCCGTTTAGATAATGACACATTGTAGACATACCAGTGACCTGATCCTCTGCAGAAACCCAGAAACTGTGTGCTGACACCATCTTTGGAATGAACAAAGCCAATGCTTCAAGAATGTTAATAAGGTGGTCTTTGGGGAGACGCGCAGGTTATAACCATGATCCATAAACAACATGGACCTAATATAATCAATATGGGAAATTTTGCAATTATCTGAAGAAGTTTTTTATATCCTGAGCAAAGCCATCACTGAGAGGAAAAGAATATCTTTGAACATTCACTGGGTGGGTTTGGGCTCAGGTCTGTGTTACTCCCCAGAGCTTAGAAGATCTTCTCCTCCAACACCCACAGACAACTTGGCTTATTGTGGTTTCTCAAGTTCAGATGTTATGACCATTCTAATCTTAGTCTCTGCCAAAAGGAATTTTCTAAAAAAGTCTTATTGTGGTATTCAGTGAACATTGTTAACCCATGTTCCTGCAGGGCACAGCAAGAAACCAGCCCTCCCCTCAAGGGGGTTATCATCTGAATGTGGAGCTGGACACTCCATGTCTGAGACAGCATAGATCAAGGCCTTAGGAAGTCTGGGGTTGGTTCTTGAGTCTAGGGAGTGATCCTAGATAGAGGTGAAAGAGCCATCTCTTGTTGATTTATTGAATTTTCAACAAAACAAGTGAATTTGTTTTATAAAACCTGAGGTGAACAACAACCGAGAATGATGTGATATGAGCTTAACACTGTACGATATTTTATACACTTGGTGAATTTGTTGCAACTATCCTGGAATTTCCCTCTGAGGGTTTCTCCTTTAAACAATTGGGGTAGGAGTAGGAAAGATTGGGAGAAGGGGAGGAAATCCATAAGGAAACTGTCTTAGTCCATTTTCTGTTGTTATAATGAAATATCACAGATGGGGTCATTTATAGAAAATGAAAATTCCTTTGTCTCAGTTTTGGAGGCTAGGAGGCCCAAGGTCAAAGGGGAGCAGAGACTGAGGTGGCCAAAGATGGCACCAGGGCAATACCCAGTGAGGAGGCACACTCAAGAGATAAACTGACTTTTGTAGGAGGCCCATTTTGAAGACAACCCTTTAACTCCACTAATCTATCAATACATGGATGGATTAATCCAGTTTGTTTTTTGATTTGGGGGTTTTTGTTGTTGTTGTTGTTATTGTTGATGTTTGGTACCAGGAATTGAATTCAGGGACACTCGGCCACTGAGCAGCATCCCCAGCCCTATTATTTTATTTAGAAAAAGGGTCTCACTTAGTTGGTTGGCACCTCAATTTTGCTGAGGCTGGCTTGGAATTCACAATCCTTCTGCCTCAGCCTCCTGAGCCCCTGGTATTCCAAGAATGCACCAACAGGCCCAGCAATTAATCCAGATTAATCCAGTTTTGAGGGAAGATACTCATGACCTCATTGCTTCTTAAAGTTCCCCCATTCCCACCCCTGAATACCTCCTAATGAGGGTGCGTTTCAGCATGAATTGTGGTGAGAACATTCAACCCATAGCAGAAGCCTCTGTGGGAGAACAACCCCCTCTTCTGCAAAAGCCTTTACTACAGAGTACCTGGGAGAGTAGAATTTCTTCAAGTAAAGACTATTCAACTTTTCTGACTTTGGTTACTGCAGCATTTCCTGAGATTTTCACCTCTGGTCAGCCTCCATTGCACACCTTTGACATCACTCTTGTTTTTATTTGATTTGCTTTGTAGTACTGGGGATTGAACATGGGGTCTTATACATGTGTGGCAAATGCTCTAACACTGGGCTGCCTCCACCCCTTGTGTTTGATTTTGTGGTGGTTGTCATTTGGGTCATAACACTACTTGACATCTCAAGGATCTCCAGGTAGGGAAACTGCATGAGACCAGGGCCAAGACCCTGCACACATATATTCATGTATTCACTGGGGGAAGATGGCGGGGAGGGTAGCTGTAAACAGCTGTTATCTTTATGCAATGCATTTCCATTTTACTCTCATCTTTATACTTCTCTGAATTTCTAAAGCTTCTAAATTGAATATTTTACTTTCATAATTCAGGGGAAATTATTTCTTGGTCTGAAACCAAATAAAGAACTATTTGTGGTACTCAGGGACACTTTTTTACTTACTGCTGTGCCAGTTATAAAAATTTAAATTGTTTACTTTTACAAATATTGGGGAGAATTTTTTTTAATAGTTGAAAGATGTTAATATATGAAAATAGAGGATCTGTAGATAATTTTTTTTTGGTCCTATACTAACAGTTCTCCAAATATGACTCTTGGACAAATAGCATCACCTTGGAACTTGGAAATATCTGCCCTTTGCACACACATGTGCACATGTGTGTATGCACACACATGCACACTTATGCCCACTCTTCTACGGAATCAGAGACCCCAAGGCTGCAGAGTTTCAACCAAAGCAAACAGTAGTCTAAGAAACGCTTGCTCTAGGCTTAGAAAGTCATGGGCAAGGCTGTCCCTGTTCAAGGTGACTTGGTGACCTTGATTTCCCCTTTCTATCTGCCTCCCACCGTTGACTTGTTCTCCAGGTCAGTGGAGGAAAGGGAAGCAGCCTCCCCCCCTGAGTAAATTCTTCCAGGTGTCTGAAGGGAGTAACAAGTTTCCTCATCTTAATCAGACTTCAGCTGTTGCTGTTTTCATTAGTCAAACTGTACTAATCAGCAGGCGGGTCCTACAGCTGGAGCGTATCAGTCATTCAAGCAGGAATGAGGAATCTCCCCATTTTCCCTAACTGGAGCCCATGTCTCCCCCCATCAGGGAGCCCAGCCCTGCAGGTGTGTTGTTCAGCAAGCAGTGGCTCCTCCATCCCTGCCATCACCATGCCCTCTGCCCAGTACCTGTGCTCAGCCACAGCAGGCAGATGTTTCAGCTGGTACACCCCTCCTGAACCCAGGGAGAATTCAAGTTCCAAAGAAGAGAAGAACAGGGCATACCCAACGCTGGAATTCATTCAAATGCTTTTTGCAGTGCATTTCAATGTGAGCTGAATATTTTTATGAAATAAATACATGTAGAAAGGAATCAATCACCACCTTGTTATTGCAACAGATATAATGTACATGAGTAGATATCTGTCACATATCAGTCACCATTTAAAATAAGGCTACCATCAAGGACAGATTGCAAATTACACGAAACGGCCCTGAATGATACTCTTTTCCAGGGCTGTTTGGAGAATCCCAGTCTGCCCTTTACTCAAATCATTGCAATCAGTAACCATTTTGCCTCTGGTCTTTTCCGTCACTGCCAATCTATGATTGAGACAGTGGGAGGGACTGGGAAAAGATGACCTCGGCTTCCAACAGTCCCCGACCTGCTGCTCACTCACAATGTGACCTTGAACATGTTCCTTAAAAGATCTGGCCTCAGTCTCCCCATCCTGGAAACTCAGGGGTTAGTTAATAACTCCACAAGTCCTCCCAACTGACAATCTAGCACTTGACAGGCACATCCAATGTGTCGGCCTCAGGCTAACAAAAAATGTCTCCTAGGAGCCCTCTGAGACAGGACAACGTGTCGGCCCACACCTCCTTCGTCATTTCAACCCCCATCCCAAGGCTCAATCCAGTTTGAGGTTCTTGGGAGCCAGATGTCCTCACTCATTTGCCTAAGCGCACAAGCAGAAAGCCAGTCTTGGCAGATTCATGTGGCATTCCAGTGACATTTGGCTTTGGCTCTGACTGCAGCAGGAATTGTCCCAGACCCTCTGAAGGTCTGTCTTGAATGCTATGGAATTAGAGATATAGAATACCAAATGCTGAAACACCATGTCTCCATGTTGGAAATGTTGACAACTCTTCTGCCATTTATGGACCTGAGTAGAGCCAGTCCCCACTCGGGCAGCAGGAGTCAGTCTTAAATTACCTAAAGAGCCTGAGTGCTGGGCCTGGGCTCCATTTGTTTACAAAATAGGCACTTTCAAAGGCCCTTTACTAGGGACTGGCAATTCCCAGGTCCCCTGCTATAGGCTGATGCATAATGCATAAGGTGCTGGGAAATGTGTATTCATGACGGCGGCTTGGCTTTTGTCAAAAAGAACTGTGAAATATTATGATGGAACAATTTTCATTTCTGCCACATTGTTTTTATAGTGCATTCATGACTGGGGATTGAGGGCTTTTTTGAGTTTCGTCTGGTGCAGATGTTGCGGTGCTGAGAGCCGCTTCAGACGTCCATATTTTCCAACTTTGTTGCTGACAATTACATGAAGCAGGGGAAAGAGAATGGCTTTCTCCGGGAGACAAAGGATGTATGTCCTCAAATGATCTTGCCCCCATTTATTCAGGAGGGTAGTATGAGAGTGAAAAGGAGGAAAATGGGCGGGCAGAGGGAGAGAAGGAGAGAGGAAGGAAGGAAGGAAGGAAGGAAGGAAGGAAGGAAGGAAGGAAGGAAGAAAGGAGATGCTAATGCGGTTGATACCTCTGAGAGCCAAGCCTGGGCTGGGGTTTCCAGGCATGATTCTCACACGTTCCTAAGGAAGCTGTTATTTCCATCTTACCATGTGAAGAAAAAGAGGCCCTATACAGTTAAGCCATTTATCCAAAGTTACACAGCCAAGGAGTTGTGGAAACTGGATTTGAATCCACATCTATATGACCAACTCGATATTTTTCCACAGCACCAGGCTTCCACGAGAGCTGGAGCCAAAGAGGGTCACTGTATTTACAGTCCATCTGAGAAATGGTCATAAGACACAGGGCTGAGAGAAACCCAGAGCTGCTTCGGTTTCAGAAGGGACAAGAAAAGCTAAGGGGCCACATCCTAAAAAGGACTGGGCATGAGTGTCCTTGAGCAGTTGCCCTGTGTAGGCCCTGCTCCTCATCCTCTCCGGCTCTGGCTGCCAGGCCCCTTGGCTGCCACACACAGATAAGAACATCTCAGGTGACTTGCCTGAGGTTCCACAGTTCCTAGGTTTCTCCACCAGCTTCCAGCTCAGGTTTCCGGACCCCAAATTGCAGCCTTCTCTCACTGTGCCACTTTCAGCTCCTGAGTCAGGAGGCTGTGAGTTCCTGTGGGCAAGGAATCGTGGCGTAGTGTTCCATGGATCCCCAGGGCTTCCATAGCTCCAGGCAAGCTCAGGGCACTTACTGGGCACTTGCACATCAGAGGGATCCCTTGTGACAGAGAGGGCCAGCCTCCATGCAAACTCTAAGGCAAAGGGTCAGAAGAGAAATGCCTTCTGGACAGCTGTGAAAGCCAAGCAAAGAAAGGGAGATGGTGCCATGGCCTGCCTGGCCCCTGGGGAGAATGTAGGTGGACACACGACAGGGGTCTCCTTGGGCTAATGCAAATTTGGAGTATTGAGTGGGTGGAACCTAGAGGCAGGCTGATGCAGAGCACAGAATGGGGGATGGGTGTGTCCCTTTCACAGGCAAGGACAGAGGCAAAGCCCCCGAGAGCTCAGCAGCAGGGAGAAAAGGTGAGGCTCTAACTCGAGGGAGCCCGGGAAATAAAGCCCCAGAGATAATTGCTGAGGACCCTTGCTCTGCTTCAGTCAGGTTCAGCCCAAGTGGGTTCAGAAGTCTGAAAAAGAAGGAGACACCCACGGATGTAATGGTTTTGTCTTCAGAGTTTATCAGGCTGGGAGCTCATGACTTTCCAGATGCATTCAGGTCCTTGGGCTTTCTTTTCCATACTAGAAGCTTCATTGTTCTGAAAATTCCTACAGAGAACAAACAATGAGCTGAAACTTTTGATGATCAGCCGCAAGTGTGACAGGTGGCAGAACTCGCTGCAAACCCAGCCCGTACAGCTCTCTGTCACTTTCTAAAACAAAGCAAGCTCTTTCTTGCCTGAGAGCCTCGGCATGAACTGACCCTGGGCCTGGAACCCTTCAACTCCCTTCTAAGTCAGACAGCTGGTATAGACTCACCTTCAGGCCCCAGGGAGCCAGTTGGTTCGCCCACCACCCCAGCACTCCCAACTGTGTGCATCATTTGGATTTGCTGCTACTGTTCTGGTTGTTGTCATATTACTGTTGTGCTGGTGTGTCTGGTTCTGGCCATGACATGAACCCAGAACAACAAGAATTAGGGTGTCTTCTGTTTACTCTTTCATCCCAGCACCTAGTGTCACACCTAAGATATAGTCAGGGCCCAGGACATGTTAGAGCATGAATGAATCAGCTCAAGTGTGATATGCAAGCGCATTAATAAGCCGTGCCAAAAGGGATTAAAATCCAACCATTCGCTCTCGTGCTGCACAGGGCACTTCTGCCTATTTGGATAAGCTAACCAGGCCTGGGGCAAGCAATGGAGCATGAGAAAACAGATCAAAGCTCCCTGCAACTGAGTCCAAGAGGTTGCCCTGGCCCATCTATCCCTGGGCAGTAAAGCAGACTCTTGTATAGGATTAGAACAAATGTGGCTTCAAAATTCCACGCTCCCAGCCACCGAGGTTGTAACCATTAGCCTCAGTTTCTATATCAGCATAAAAGAGAGCTGAGCTGCCTGCTGACAACATTGCCATGAATATTGAGTTAGAGCAGTACTTTCACGGGGGTGATTTTGCTCCCCAGGGACATCTGGTGATGTCTGAAGATGTTTTCGATTGTCACAATTGGAGAGGAGGCTAGGGATGCTGCTAAACTTGCTGCAGAGCACAAGGTAGCCCCACAACAAAGAATGGCACAGCCCAACAGTGTTGAGGTCCTGAAACACTGGGCTAGAGAACTGGAATTGCACAGGCTACCTCTAGACCCCTCCCTTCTGCATGAACAGCTCACCTGCAAGCAACTGTAAGGGTCCCCTCAGCCTTCTAGGAAGGCTTTCTGAGTTCTCTTCTCCAGGGGCTTTTCCCACACATGTGCTGTTATAGCAAGATTGCAATAAATCACTGAGTCCATCTTAAAGCAGGAGACGGAATCTTTATTCACCAGCCAGCCATCCAATCCCCCAGCTGACGGGTCAAAGAGCAGGCTGCCAGTCCACACCCTTCAACCTCCTCCCGGAGGTTTGAGTATACCTTTTGTAGTCCCAAACCATATTAATCATAAATAGCTATTGCTGTGATTCAAAACCATTAAACAAACGTCATGAAATCTAAAATCATAAGCAGAAGGGGGAGTAGGTCAAAACTACCCTAGTTGAGTACAAGTTAAAATATGGGTTACTAATGTCTAGACAATCAATCTCTGACAGGGTACATTGTCCAAGAAAAATGGGAACCAAAAGGAAAACAATTTTACATTGTATAAGAATTGCCATTTTGTGTTGCCAAACATGCTATGCTAAGCAACAGTTGATGGGGGCAGAGGCGGCATTTCCCATGGGAGAGGCATTTCTTATGTGATAGGACGTCTCAGAGTTAAATGGACTCTGTTTGGTCATTGCCCACATAGCCTGGCCCATAAGAGTGCCACGCTAGGAATACCTGTCTTCTAATTGTTAAGTTCCTTCTTTCACATCTGCTCGATTCTCTGCACCAAGAAGCCTCCCATCAGTCATCTTCTTCTTCAAGTCTGCCACAGGCCGGCCAGTGGCACTTTCAGCCCTACCCCCTTCATCCTCCAATCCTGACACCTTAGCACAAAGCACTGTGTCCTGAGGAGGCAATTTGACTTATGAAAAAGCAAAGAGCTTTACTGGCACAGGTATCCAGAGTCCTAATGGGGCAGCTACTTCCTGACTGCCTGGCTTTTCATATCTGCAAAATGGGCACAATTGAATCCATACGTCAAGATTTCCCTGAGCATTTGAGACGCAGTATGTGACATGACACATACATGACACATACATAGTAGGCAATCAAATGTCATTTTTTTTCCCTACACATAGAGCTTCGTAAAGTCCTGATGAGTTGAATGCAAAATCAGACTCTCTTGAGAAGAGTGGGGTTTTGTTTTTTAGTTCCTTGAGAACCAAGCACACTGCCAGGTGGTATAAGAAGACATCTGATTTCAAGGTATATATTTGGAAGAGAATGTGATTTTCCTGAGGTAGCTTTGTGATTCATCCTTCTCCCTATGCAAAACCAAATGGGTTCTCCCTATAGTAGCAGAGGTTTTGCAGCATGAATTTGAAACTCTCCCCCATCTGATCGCATCTTCAGAGTGCAGATTTGCCATCTGTGGACTACCTGGGGACCATCTTTGCCTGGTTTGCACTCTCTCTATGGCTGTCTGAAGCAGTATGTGTGTGGATGCAGGGAGTGTCATCTGTAAGGTTTCAACATATGAATGGTGCTTGCAGGTTCCCACTGGGTCTAGATTTAGTCTTGATGGATAGAGAGTGGGGAAAGGCTAGGGACTGAATGGTTGTGTCTTCCCAAATTCATATGCTAAAACCCTAACCCTCAAGAATAGCCATGGGAGGTGGGGCCTTTGAGAGAAGATTAAGTCATGAGAGTAGAGGCTTTTTGATGGCATTTGTGTCCTTATGAGAATAGACTTGCTTTCTCCCTCTGCTCTCTCTGCTCTCTCAGTCACCAGGGGAACCAGGAAGAAGGCATCTCCCTGTAAGCCGAGAAGCAGGTCTTCATCAGGAACCGAACCAGCTGGTACCTGGATCTTGGGCTTTCAGTCTTCAGAACTGTGAGAAATAAATGTGTGAGGTTTAAGTTACCCAGTCCTTGGGATAGTTGTTGTAGCAAACTAAGGCAGGGACTATGAGATTTCATCACAAACAATCAGGTGTCAACAGGTCCTCAAGCTGATTTCATGTGCCCTGTTCCACGTCACTGAGTTTCACAATGTCCCAAATTCTCCTCCTCCCCCCAGGAATTTGGCAAAGGAGCCCCTCAGAAATGGCATGACCTTCTAAACTGGCATGCCCTGGCCCTTCATGTGCACAAAGTCTTGCTCTGACAGAGACAGAGAGGTGACCAGGCAAAACACACTGCAAGAAGGTTATCAGTCTAATCTAAACATGATCTCAGTAAAATGTGGAGCTGCCCAAAGGCAGAGGACCGGCCCGGGAGTCCCCAGGCACCACCTGCGGAAGCTTTCCAGCAGATGTGCAGAAGCAGGGCAGGAGGGACAACAGAGCTGGGGCAGGATTCACTCACAGACCCAAGAGTGGAGATTTGAGGGGGCCAGCTGACAGGAGCAGCTGAAAATAGTCTATTTTGGTGACTCAGAGTTTCGGAGAAGCCGGTGGCAGCTAACTCTGATCAGACTTAATATGTAAAACATACAGCAGAAACAAGTAAACAAAAACAGACATCATCTTCGCAAGGCTGGTGGGATACACCAGGGAAGACCAGAAACTGGGCTCCATCTGGCTGTCTTCTCTCATCCTTCCTGTGCTTGATTGTCCCCATCGGTGACATGGGGATAGTCATCTCTTCCCTACTTACCTGGTGTGAGAATCAGAGGACAGATTCAAAAGAAGGTGAGATAAGCCCTGAAACATTGGTAGGACTAATGGATAATCCTTGGCTGAGGAAAGTTTCATTGTCACTTCTTCCAGAAGCTTCCCTAGTCCTTCCTAGACTGGTCAACTCCCACAGTTACCCACTCTCAGAGCATCAAGTGACCATCCTTCAAAGTACTTACCACAGTTGTCATCTTATACATACTTATGTGGTCCTTTAGCTTTTGTCACACATTAGACCATAAACACTGCATAGACAGGTGCTGGGTCCCCTTTGTTATTGCTATTGTTATCATTTGTTCTTACTATGGCCTCCCAGAACATGTCAGCATATATATCAAGTGTCTGGACAAATGAATAAACTCCAGCTCCATGAGGCTTGGAATGAACAGCAGCAAAACCTCCCCCCCCCACGCCCCGCCAATCACTCCCAATATGTCATTATGAATGTGTCCCTAGGCTTGATAACCAACCGTATGCCTCTTTTAGAGACCATTATCTCTTCCTGAAATTTAGCAGGTTAATGAAGGTTTCCAGTATTTATTCCGTTTCTTGGGGCTACAGAATCTCTCCTTATCTGCAAATGACTAAAAAAAATACAGCTTAGACATCCTGAGACATTTTAACAGTTTTATTAGGTTACTCTTCAAGACAGAAAAAAAAAAAAAGCTGAATTGGCTATACAGTTTCCAGCAACCTCTTTTATATAAGCAGAATCTGAAACGGAAATTGTTGGGTATATTTGGGAAAAAAAAAATGCAAGTGTGGGAAGTTACAGGCCACATTGTGCTGGTGGCAGAATGCATGACAATTATTAAACCTTCATTATGTGGGAATCTAAAGATCTACGGCCCTTTAATTAAGAGTCCAGTGGTTTCCAGAAAGTATGTGCACTGTAGTTATTATCTTCATTGGAAAAAATCGGTAAAAGGTGATTTTGGTTTGCTACTGTTTCTAGTATGGCAATCTCCATTTTCTCCAGTCTTTTTTTTTGAGAGTAAAAAAATTTCACAGAACAGTATTTTTTAAAATTTTGGGATTTTATCTATCTATCTATCATCTATTTATTTATTTTAGTTTTCGCTTTATGCCCCAGGTTAAGGGTCCCCTCTTTTCCAGTGAGTAGCATTAACAGCATCATCAACTTGGTTACACACCCATTTAGTAGCGGAACAGGTGGGCCACTCAGAGGTAATGATGCTGGAATGAAAAGAGCAGCACAGTATGAATTGCTTAAAGGTCCCGGATGATTAAACAATTGTTCTCTTTGTAGTTCACATTTTAGAGTAAATAGCATTTACCCTAGCCTGCATCTTTCACCTCGGAAACTCGTCTACCTCAGCAAGAGGCAGGTGGGTCCCCCTTCTCCATGGTGAAACTTCATCCCTCCTGAAACTCTTTTGTGTCCAGAAGCTGCTGCTGTCTGGCCAGATAGAAAGGCTTGAAATTTCTGTTCCTGGTCATGCATCCGAGCCCTAATTGCCAAACACAAAGTTCTTTTTTTCTGAGAGCATGCTGTGCCCCGCCGCTTCTCTCCCAACACCAATTTGGAGGCTAGAGTGCCCGTGCTTGGTAATGTTTGTGAGACAGGCTCCCACCCTACAGGGGTTTCCAACTGTCACAGGCCCTTATTCGGTTGCACATGCGGACATCCCCCTAACTTTTCCATCTTGGTTATAGTGAAGTATATACTTCACTTGGTATAGTGAAGCAGCATGTGTTGATACCATGAGGCTAGGAACCTCAGCCTCCCCCTGCAGGAAGTTTGAGAATTAAATTCCATATCTAACTGGGGGTTGGGGGGTTCAGAGACCAAACATGCCCCATAATACTGAGATGCTCCAGAAAATATTATAGATACATATTTTTACATGCGCATAACAATAAACACTTGTAGTCTTATAAAAAGGTGCTTCTACTGAGACCAAAGGAATAAAGCATGAATTGGAGGTGCTTCTAAAAATATAAGGTAATAAGGGCTGGGGTTGTAGCTCAGTGGTAGAGCACTTGCCTAGCATGTGTGAGGCACTGGGTTTTATTCTCAGTACCACATTTAAATAAATAAATTATATAATGGTCTACTAATAACTAAAATATTATATATATATATATATATAAATATTATATATATATATTATATATATATATATTATATATATATATATATATAAATATTATATATATATATATAATATTATATATTATATATATATATATATATATATATATAGAGAGAGAGAGAGAGAGAGAGAGAGAGAGAGAGGAAGTGTCATGAATTTGGGCCAAGTTCAAGGTTTCATACAACTAGGGGCAGTCCCCCAAATTCAGCCAGAGCAGAATGTCAAACCGTGAGAAGGTCTTTTCCTGTAATCTCTGTAGGAAGAACCCTTGACTTTCAGATAAAGAAGACTGTGCCTCATTGCTTTTTTTTCCTTCTGTTGTGACTCAAAGACCTGACAAGAATAATTTATAGAAGGAAAAGTTTATTTTGGGGCTCCAGGCTTCCGAGGTCTCAGTCCATAGATAAGAGCTCTATTGAAACTGAACATCATGGCAGAAAGGATGTGGTGGAGGGAAGCAGCTCACATGATGATCAGAAAACAGAGAGACTCCACTTGCCAAATACAAAATGTATACCCCAAAGGCATGACATACCTCCTCCAGCCACACCCTACCTTCCTTCAGTTACCAGTTAATCCCTTCAGGGGATTAATTCACTGATGGTTTAAGAAATTTATAACCCAATCAATTCACCTCTGAATGTTCTTGCATTATCTTACCTCTGTGCTTTTGGGGGACACCTAATATCTAAACCATAACCCTCATCAAGGTCTCTGTCCATGCTCAACAGAGGTCTTCATCTCTAGCCTCTTCCTCTGAAGATGTATGGACTTATTTAGTACAGCAAAGTTCATGCTCTGGAAAGAGAACTTGATATCTGTTATTGCACACACTGAAATGAACCAAATAGAAAGGACAGTGACCTCTGGGCCTAAGTCTTATTGAAAACTGAGGACAGGGTACCAGCAGCGTCAGCATCATCTGGGACTTACAAGTAGAATCTTGGCCAGCTCTTGACTTACTGAATCAGAATATGCATTTTAACAGGACCCTATCTGGAAAGTGCTGCTTCAAAGAGTGTCCAATAATCTGTAGCCCATGTAGGGAGGCTACAGCTCATTTCCAACCTACAATTCCATCCCTAGAATATGTGCTCTACGAGGCAATGCCTTCATCGTTGACCCTACTCTAGAAGGCTCTCAATAAATATGTTTGAATGAATGAGTGCTCCTGAGACTCTTGTTCCCCATGGTCCGTATGCACTGGAGTGTCCACTTCAGGCTTCAGGTTCACATTCCACTAGTTGGCAGCTTTTTCTAAGCCCTATCTGTGAGGTCCTTTTGCTTTTAGACGAATCCCAAGATGAGCAGCAATTTGTAACCCTGTTCATGAGCTCTGGGAAAAACCTATGCTTTGCCTCTGCCTTATGCACTTTTAAGCCCCTTTTTATTACCAGGAATCACTTCCTGTTTGCTCTGAGAAGCCCACAATGCAGAACCAGTATACATCCTGTTTAACACTGTTGAACCTCCCCTTAAAAGAGCAATGACCCAGCCGGTGTAACACTATTGCACTTCCCCCAACAGAGCCATAAACCAGCCTGTGTAACACTATTAAATGTCCCCTTGCCAGCATTAACTAGGATCTTAATTGTAATCACTTTGTCAGTGATAACATAAAATTAACTCTGGCTTTCTCAGTCACACTTTTCAAAGGACATTGGATATATCTTTTCCTTGGCAGACGTGGTTTTATTGCAGGCCATCATCAAACAAAACAAAACAAAAACAAACAAAACCTCACTAATCCCGAGATTCTGGATGGTAGTCTGGGAATGTGAAGAGGGGGCAATACTCAGGACAATGTTAATAGTTGTTTCACTCTTTCCTTTTTACGTACAGCGTGCATGAGAGTCTCTGTGTGTCTACCTCCCCACCTAGGGTGAGAAGGCTTCTTTGCCCTCCTTTCCAAATCAGGAGATGGACATTCCCTGGACATTGGCTAGAGCTGCCCTCCCTGAAGGGCTACTTCCTGTGTTCCTGATACCCCTCACTCTGGATGGCCACTTACATAGGCAATCCCCTCCCAAGTATAGATGCTTAGTACCATCCCCCTCACTTAGACACAAACCATTAAAATGTTATTTTATTTTCCCATTTCTCTCCAACTAGGAGTCATAGTAACCTGGTAGGAAAAGCGTGGATTTGGGAGTGAGAGGCCAATGAATGGAAATCCCACCTTGTCTCCCAGTTGTGTAATGACTGGAAGTGGCTCACTTCACTTACCAACTTTATATCTTCATGTCACTCTCTGTACATCTACCACATTGAGGTGTTCTTCAAGTTAAAAATGTTATCTCAAGAGAGGCACATAGGCCATGGCTAGTGCATGATAACTGTTCCTGCTTTACCCTCCGGCTCTCCTACTTGGATTCCTGGCATATCTGTCGAAATCAGGCTTCCTAGAAGGGAGAGAGGAGGATTATGGGTGCCAAGCTCACCCCGTGTGTATGATTAGACCCAACTCTTTCAGTCTTTTATCTCTATTTCAGAAAATGCACAAAAAAACAAGCCAAGTTAGAAAATCAGCCAGCAGAATTCTTAAAGCCTAGGAGGGAAGATGTAGTATAGAAAGAAAAGGCACTAATTTCCAAGTCACCCACCAAATCAAAACACACCTCTCTGTGACCTCAAGCCGCTCTCTTCAGCCTCCTGGGCTTTTGTTTCCTCATCTGTAAAATGGGGATAATCATGGCTTCACACAGATTAAATAAATATGTTAAAGCATCGAAAACAGCAGGCCCATAAGTGGGGATGAATAAGTGAGAGCCTGCTTTCTCTCCTGTCTTGCCAGAAAAGGGTCAGAGAACATGGGAAGACTGACATCTCAACCTGCTCCTGGAGCGGTGACAGCCACTCCTGAGCCATCAACACAGGAGTGATCACTTGAGCTGCTCATTAGCATAAATATTCCACAACAATGTCATTTTAATGCTCCCAAAAGAGCACCTGTTATCTATCCCACAAATTGGACCCTCCAGTGGCATGAATCATCAAGAAGCACTTCCCGTGTGTCTTAAATGAAGGAGTGCCATTCCAACCAACGAGGCAAATATTAAACAAAACGGAAAACAGACAAAGCGCAGAAACACCCCACGCTGTGACTTTAATAGTTGATCAATTGCGGATCAAGAGCTTTAATTCTCCCCAGCTTTGGGTTGACAGCGGGAGCTGAGTTTCCACTCTTTGAGAGATGATTATTTTGGTAGAAAAAAAAACAAAGGTTCCATTCAGTAAGACCTTGGCCAATAAATACCCTCAAGCCTGGGATTCTCTCCTGGAGAAAAATCCAGTTAACAAACAAGACCACCACACTGATAAATTACCTCCAAGCAACAGGACTAGAGGGTGCCCATCATTTTATCACCTTGTTGTGCAACGAGACTGATTCTGTTTCCCTGGGTAGATAATGGGTTATTTGAGGGAACAGGCTTCATTGGTTTTAGAATTCAGCCCCAATCTTGCTACTTAATGAATTTCCTTGGACAAATGAGTGTGGTCAAGCCAAAGTCTGCCTTTCCTGCAGTCCTAGTGTCTGCCATTAACACTCCTTTGCTGACCTTCTTGTGACAACTTTTGTGTGTAAGTTACAAAACTCTAATTCTGCCAGGCCACACTGATTACCACCTTCTCAGAGTCATCAGTGCTCTGAGATAGTTCAGCTGATATTTTTCTGAAAAGCATGAAAAGAATAATAATGGTAATAATAACCATCCACATTTCCTCCAGTACCAACTAGAACATTTCTGGGTCACACGTGTCCCATTTCACTTAGCGAGCATCGGTGTCCTTGACTGAAGAAACTGGAAACACTGTCATGTCTCAAGGCTGGGAGGGACTGGAAGGACATAGAAATACCATGTCAAAAAAAAAAAAAAAAAAACAGATAGGGATGGTGGCTCTACTAGATAATTGTCTTTGGCCAGTGATTTAACTTCGTCATAAAATGGCATAGAACTGACCCTCCATAGGCTTGGGTTCCCCATCCCTGGGCTCAAATAACCACAGGTCAAAAATGTTTTTAAAATGTGTCTATATTCAAAATGTGCAGGCATTTTTTCTTGTCATTATTTCCTAAATAATACATCAACTATTCCCATTGCATTTACATTATATTAGATATTGTTTAAGTCAGCTTTTTAGGCACTGTGACAAAAAGACTTGGCAAGAACAATTTTTTGAAAGATTTTTAGTTGTAAATGGACACAATACCTTCATTTTATTTATTTATTTTTAGGTGGTGCTGAGGATTGAACCCAGTGCCTCACATATGCCAGGCAAGCACTCTACCCTGAGCTACAGCCCCAGCCCAACAAGAACAATTTGGGGGGAGGAAAAGTATATTGGGCACTCATGGTTTAGAGGTCTCAGTCCATAGATGGCTGACTCCACTGTTCTGTGCCCAAGGTGATACAGAACACTGCGGATAAAGCATGTGGAGGAGGAAAACAGCTCAGGACATGGTCACCTGAAAGCAGAGAGAGCTCCACTCATGAGGGACAAAATATGAACCCCAAAGGCACACCCCCATTGACCCACCTCCTCCAGTTACACCCTACCCACCTACCATTATTGCTCAGTTAATCCCTATCAGTGGATTAATGTACTGATTATGTTAAGGCTCTTATAACACAATCATTTAACCTCTGAACCTTCTTATACTGTCTCACACATGAGTTTTGGAACACCTCATATCTAACCATAACAGGTAGCATAAAGAATTTAGAGATTATTTAAGTATATGGGAGGAGATACATAGGTTATATGCATGTACTATACCATTTTATACAAAGAATTTGAACATCTGCAGATTGGGGTATCTCCAGGGTCCTGGAACCACCCCCGCCAATATTTAGGGACAACTATAAATGTTAAAAACTTGAAACGTGCCCATAACCAACCATTGTACAAGGCTATAAATTCTGAATTCTGAAGTTAGAGGCTTCACTGAAATGGTCACACCTGATTAGGTCAAGGTTAAGGGCAGAGGAGTTTGTTACTAGACATTCATTTTCACCCTACTCAGTTATTTTTTTAAAAAAATATTTTTTATTTGTTGTTGTTGGACACAATACCTCTATTTCATTTATTTATTTTTATGTGGTGCTGAGGATCGAACCTAGGGCCCCACACGTGTGAGGGAGCGCTCTACCTCTGAGCCACAACCCCAGCCCCAGTTGTTGCATTCTTATTGAGTAACAGTGTGTGCCCACCCCCAGGCTGAGTCCTGAAGGTCAGGTTCAAAGCCACAGGCTCTGCCCCAAAGAGTACCTGCACAGGGAAGCGATTCTTTCCCAGAGGAGCTCTGTGGCTGAGACTGAGGTGCTCTGGAGTGGTCAAAGAGGGCCTTTTGGAAGACAGGCTTGCAGAACTTAAAGGAAGAGCAATGTTGAATTTAAGTGGAAGGAGAGATGCACTCACAGAAGCTTGTATTTCCTGCCTCTCCTCAGGTGGAGACTCCCTCTTAGCTATGACTCCACCACACATGAACTACCTCTCTGTATGGGAGAAGATAGCCCAAGAGGGAAATCACTACTGAGAATAGTAATTTTAGGCCTCAGAAGATAAGGAAAGACTTGTTACGTGACCTTCAGAAGCAGAGCGTTTCTATGTACTAGGCAGAACCCAGTTGCCAACAGACTGGTCTGAGCTTAGCGGGAGATGGGTTTTAGGGGTGGGTGGTGGGTCCCAAACCTTCCTTAGAAGACAGCAGCAATGAAAATCCCTGGTGTGGCCCCAGAACTAGTGGGGGACACAGGTGGTGGCTCCTGGCTCTTCCTCCTTGAGTGGAGATCATGAATTACAGTCGGTCTGACAACTTCCACGGCCGGGGCTGAGCCAAGCAAAGCCAGCGATCTGGGCCTGGGCTCAAGTTCAGCTGCCTGCCTGCCTTTCTCTGCTTATCAGAGGTCTCTCAACTCACAGAAGCGGGACCTTTGTTATGGTCTGGATGTATTTTAATTGTGTTCCCAACAGATAAAATCTTGTATCCCAGGCTGGCTCTATTGGAAGGTGATGGGGACTTCAATAGGTGTGGCCTCATAGGAGGTCCTCAGGTCCTTTGGAACATGCTCTCAGAAGAAATTCTCATTCCATCCCTTAAGCTCTCACAAGAGGGTTGTTATGAAAGGAGCAAGCATGGATCACCCAGCTCCCTGGGCTCCCAGTTTGAGACGTAATCACTTGCTTGCCCCTAAATGTGTGTTCCTTCCATTGCTATTCATAACATGAGGTGATGTCACCAAGGGGCAGTCCTCACTATAGAGCCTGTGAAGGCTGCTTAGACTTTGAGCCTCCTATCTCATTTCTTCATGAGTACCCTGTTCAGATATTTCATTACAGTAATAAAAAGCTAACTGATACAATCTTTAAGAAACATACAAAAGGAGAGGTGGATCAAGGGCCAAAATTACAAACCAAAACATTCAATAGGCTTAACCTCCTCCAGAGTCTTTATTTTATTTTATTTCTTACTAGCCCCATTTTCATAATTCTTGTCCCCAGTCCTAAGGTATTATAAAAAAAAAACTTGATAATAACACTGTCAACAATGAAGTGAAATTCAGAGAAGGTCTGTGAACATCTGTACTGGCAAGAGGAACACAGAGAGCCAGGTGTGTGGAGGCTGTGTCCTCTAGTGCCTGGCCTTTGGAGATGGCACTTCCAGAAGGTGGGGATGAAGTGGATTGAAAGCAAAGAGGGAAAAAACAGAACTTCATCCCCCTCTTCACCCCTCTCCTTCTAGTATAAAAGCAATAATGGCAAAAATGACCATTCCCTCCAGGCAGTCCTTAAGGTAGTATGCCCTGCACTAATACAGGTCCTTACTCCATAATGACAAGAGTATAGCTTCTCCTAATTTAGCCCACACTCTATTCCATGGCTACTTGTCCCTATATTCCATGTCTACTTGTCCCATGATGTCTTGCATCACCCTATGCTAGTTTAGCTCTACCTCATCTCCCAAGTATTGACTTGCCAGTGACGTAGAGATGAACTTGGCATCTTTTTTTCAGTCTCTTCAAAGGTCTTCACCTAATCTCCAATGTTGAACGACTCACACTGGGAAATGTGAAAGGAAATGACTTGATCATTGTTTCAGGCTAAATTTTTCCTCCACCAAATTCATACATTGAATCCCTTCATCCCTGATACCTCAGAAATGTCTCTTAGGAGACAGAAACTTCCAAAAGGTAATCAGGTCAAAATAAGATTGTTGGGTGAGGCCTTTATCCATCCTTACTGGTATGCTTCTAAAAAGAGACTAGGACACAGCCATGTATAGATCGAGGGGAAAACCTCTAAGGACACAGAAGGTACCATATGCAAACCATGGAAAGACAGGCCTCAGGAGAACCCACCCAACTGACGCCTGGCTCTCTGATTTGCCGCCTCCAGGACTGTGAGAAAATAAAGTTCTGTTGTTCAAGCCACCCCGTCTGTGGCATTTTGTGCTGGCACCCCAAACAGACTCAGACAATGATAGCTCCCCACTAGCCTCTGAGATAGATACATAGGAAACATAATACTCTCAGACTGCCAGGGAGTGTGCCATGCTGGGAAAGACCATGCCCCACAAGCTCATGCGCACACACACACAAACACACACACACACACAATGTATTCCTATGTCTTGCCCACACTTACAATTGACATGATGGAGTACTCAGACCTTCCAAATGTCCAGTCCTCCTTTTTAAAAAAAGCAAACCATTTTTCAATAGCTTTAGGGTGGTAGGCGTGGGAAGCCTTCCTTTATAAAATATTATGATCTGCCGCTTTGATGGTTTAGTTAACGTAAATAACTCATACAAAATACTTGCTCGATTTGACCTGTGTAGTCAAATCATTGCCCCTTGGGGGCAATGGCTATTATAGCTCTAACTCAGAAAGTTTGCCCTTCAGGGCATGGGGGAGCCCATAAAGATGGCCCAGACACATAGCCATGTTTGTTATCATTGAACTCAGCTGTCTCTGAGAGCTTGGGACATGTGTGACATCTGTGGTACTGCTAGGACAATTCCCCACATCCCTTTGTAAGCTGATGCCTTTGTCATGCTGAAGAGCTCCAGCCAGGAGGAAAACTACTAATTGAAGGCACGTGGTGGCCAGTCCTTCAGGGAAGAACCTCATTGGATGGCTCCCCACGTCTCTGTCAGTCAATCAACATGCAAGTTTTGGCAACCAGCTGAGTGTTGGGCACCAGGGTGGTTCGAGAAAAACAAAGAAATGTGAAGAAATAAACACCCCACTGGTAACATCATTATAAATCAACCAAAGGAAACAAGATCCTAGGCAAAAATGACCTGTCCCTCCAGGCAGTCCTGGGTAGTATGCCCTGCACTAATACAGGTCCTTACCCCATAATGACAAGTGTATAGCTTCTCCTAATTTAGCCCACGCTGCTGTCTGTAAACCATGTCTACTTGTCCCTAGAGTTAATTCTGATGGACAAGGGTAGACATTAAACACACACGTGTGCCCCCACACATACACAGGTTCAAGTACCTCCCTAAGCTAATGTCCCCACCGTGGCTATACTCTTGTTATTTTCTCTAACCTTCCTTCCAATCTTCTCTTCAATTGCCACAGAGCATATAGTTGTGTACTTGACATTTCCTTTGAATTAAGGCTGCAAGTTAAGTGGACATTTTCCCTTAGATGGATGGCTATTCTGGGCCTCCCCACAGCTAATCATGCCATAGCATGTGATTTCACCTGTTCCTTTCATACGCACACACTCTGCTTGAAATCTGCCAGTGGGTCCTCAATAAAGAAATAGCCCTGATTGCTCATTAAAACCAAGAGAGAAAGCAATTAAGATACAAACGGCAGAGCAAAGCTTAACACTCAGAAGCAGAAAGTTGAGCAAGCACTGTGGAAGGGGGGAAAGCCATTCAGAGTGTGGGAAGAGGACAGGGAATTGAGCGCCCTCGTCAGCAGAATCACAAGAGCCAACAGGCTCGGCCCTCCTCACTTTCGAGGGCAGGAAGAGCACAGCGAAGCCTCAGCCAGTCAAGTGCTGAGCATTTTGTTTTCTCATTTAATTTCCCTTAAATCCAACTATATTCATCGAACTCATTGAAATGACAGGAAATATTATTTCCTTTTTAAATATTGTTTCCCCTTTCTCTTTGCCTACAAAGCTCACATTTCTACTAGCTTCACGAGCATGAAAGACTTATAGGCAAACAGCTTACAAATGTGATTTGATTTGTCCTACTATTGCTGTCTTAAAATTAACTTTTCAACAAGGAACCCTGCCTTTTTCATCTTGTACTGGTCTTGACAAAGTTTATTACCAATAAAGATTCTTGGCTTGGCCAAACTTTGGTCTGGCTCCTACACCTTATCCTAGGCCTACCTGTGCATGTCTTTAGGAAATCTAGTTTTAGCCAAGAATTCTGCTGAGTCAGGCTAGCCAAAACCCCTCTGTTGGTCAGCTTTTTGTGGCTGTGACCAAAATATCTATCAAGGACAACTTAAAGAAAAAAAGATTTCTGTTGACTCGTGGTTTCTCAGAAGTTCAGTCCATGGTTAGCCAACTCCAGGGAAGAACCATCATGGCGGGAGGGCTCAGCTTGTGGCAGCTGAAAAGCAGACAGAGAGAAAAAATGGAAAGGGCAGGGAATGTCCCAGTGACATACCTCCTCCAGTCATGCCCTACCTGCCTAATATTTTCACCACCTCCCAGTAAATCTATTCAAAATATCAATCCATCAAATGAATTAATGCCTTTGAGGTGGAGTCCTCAAGATCCAATCTTTTCACCTCTGAGCATTGCCACATGGCCTAACCCATGAGCTTCTGGGGGGACATTTCAGATCCAAATTGTAACAACCTCCCAACCCTTAGTTCCTAATCACCCTTGATACCTAATGAATTTCCTCATCCTCTATCATCACATATCCCCATGGATATCTGATCATCCTAATCTTTCTTTGGCAAAAATCCTGTTTAGTTGATCCAGAATTCCTCTTACCTCTGATGTTTCCACTTAGTAATTTTGCATCCCCTGACCACTCTGTATCTTAGCGATTAGTCCCTGTTGTATTTGGAGTTAAATATGAACTATTTCCTCCATGCAAATACCCCTGTTCCTGTCATGAAGGTCCTGAATAAAGTCCACCTTGCCCAGATTTAGCAAGTATATACTACAGAACTGTAGCATCACATAGCCAGGCTGTTACTAGAATAAATAGCCGTTCCAACACAGGTTATCCTTTCTAAACTCTGCTCTAGAACCCACATTCTGCTCTGCTCTTCCATTCATTTCTCTGTTAGTGTCCCTTGCCACAAGGCTGAGGCTCAGGGTTGACTTGAAAGAAGATTCTTGATAGTTTATAAATTAAAATAAGAATCCTGGGTAGTATTTCCTGAGAGGATTTTTGTTGGACCTGAAGTATTTGAGGGGAAGTGAGTCTCCCTTCAAATCCTTCTGTTCCTGGGTAAGTAGCAAAGAACTACTCTCACCATAGAACAATTGCACCAAGCAATGAAAATTCATCCTAGGTGTTAATTAGCTCAATATTTATCTCATCTAATATGCAAATTAAGACGCTGCAGTCTCATTAGAGTCATCTGTGTTTCCTTTAAGCAAAACTAAATCTCCTGCCAATGTAAGAAAAAGAAAAAAGGGGGGAAAAAACCCCAAACATCAGTATTTCTCTTTGAAGCTAATGAGGGTTTGATTTGGTTCTTCCTTTGTTATGAGATAGCAAGTTAGGAAAAACACATTTTTAAATATGTAAGGTGCAGCCTGACCTCATATATCAGAAGAAAATCCACAGCCTTGGTGATATGCAGTTTTTATGCTTTCTGCATTGCATTTGTCCAAAGAACTGGTTGGTCCGAAGAACCATAACCACAGAGCATGTGGATGCATTTTCAATGAGCTGTCAATGGGGAGATGAATGGAAGAAGAAGATGCAGCCCCCAAAGCCTACTCAGCAAACAGATGTGGTGCTACCTCCATGATAGGGGTCAGAAATGAATTTCTTTAATGCCATGAATCTTAAAAATGAGAAAATGTGTCTCAAGATGAAAAAGAGCAAAGAGATTTCATCTGCAGATTTCTTCTCCTTCCAGTTTCCCAGTTTAAGATGTTAGAACTTACACAACAATCATCAGTTATCAGATACCTATAATATACCCTAAAAGGCAGGCTACATGTGCTGGGTATACAACAGTGCAACAAAGCAATGACTGCATGGGTCACTCACACATTTTGGGTCTTCAGCAGGGTATTAGGAATTCCACACTGATGGGGCTCAGGACACTGCCCCAAGATATTACTATAGGAAATCAAATGTGCCACCCCAAAATGTGCTTTTTTGGCACATGAGTTATTTTGAGTTATTAATTTGAGAAACTGCAGGCACATGAGAAACCCTGAGAAATTGCTGTTCTGTAAGATCAAAGGAAATCTTTTGTAAGGGTGTCACCCTCTCCACCAAAAAGAGAAGGATTATTAATATATGGAGAAGGCACCAACTTAAACCCGCAGAACACACCTCATTTTTGTTCCATGGTGCTTTTCCTGGCCATTAATCAAACCTGCCCCATACCCTTGTTTCTTAGCTTCAGAGGAAGATGGTATTTAAACCTAAACTCTCAGACAATTCCCTGAGAATCACTCTACAGATTGATTTATTTCCTTTACCTCTCATGTGCACAGACTGTGTGCATATTTTGAAACATCTGTTTGTTTTTCTCTTATTAACCTGTCTTTTGTTCTGGAGGGTCCCAGCTAGGAACTCACGGAGAGAGGAGGAGAAATTGGTTTTTCCTCCCCTACAATTAACTGCAATAGCTCTCACCTTCGCAGATAACTCAGCAGGGGAGTATTTTCTCCTTTCTTACAGCTGCTGGCATTGTAGTTCAGGGTGGGTAGGTCACTTGTCCAAGGTCAGGCAGCTAAAACTTGGCCCAGGTGGAACAAATAGATCAAAAGATTATGACAGGCCACAAGGAAAGCAACCTAATTAGCAAGGCATCCTGCAGGCAGTCAAAGGGTGGTAACAGGAGACTTGAAAGGGTGGCTGACTCTCTCTCACCCTGCAGGCACCTCGTGGATCTTCTGCTTCCTAAGGCCTTGAGCCCCAGGTGGCTCCTTGCTGCCCTCTCTTTCCCAGTTTTGACAAGTTATTTGAGACCTGTGTTGTGAACACAGTCTGCTCTCTGGGGCAGGAGGGAGACCTGTCTGCTTTCCGATACCTTTTTGGGGCCTGAAAACTGAAAACCACTCCACAAGGCAGACAGAAGCTGATTTCCATATGTTGCAAGTCCTGCCAAGTGTCACAGCCGCGATGCAGGAAGCATTCTCTGGCTGTGGCTACAGTGGCCAGGGACAGGAGCTGTCTTCAGTGCTGAGAGGAAGCAAAATAAGAAGGTTGTGACCTCCTTATAACCCTTGGCCCATGAATGACAGATTCCCCAGGGCACTTTTTTCTGCCAGGTTCCACATCTATGCACTCTGGCTTCACCTACAAGCCAAGCAGCCGAAGCCACAGAGCAGAGGGGTCTGCAAATGAATGTGGCCAAGACATGGTGGGGACTGGTGAACTTGTTGCCCTCATGAGCAATGACTCTGAAACCAACGAGGGATACAGGGCCATCAGAAAGCAAAGCAAACAGATGCTCCAAGACTGTAAGAGCATTTAAACCTACCCTGGGCTGGGATTAGTGGTACATGCCTGTAATCCCAGCAACTTGGGAGGATGAGGCAGGAGGATCACAAGTTTTAGGCCAGCCTCAACAACTTCACAAAACCTTGTTTATACTGGTTCCCATGCTGAAGGTGACCTGGGATTTGTCCCAATACCCTCATAAGGTAGTTATCATGGTCCCCATTTTAGGGTCAGAGAAACTAAGGGAAATGTGTTAAGAAAAGGAAAGTATGGTGGAACATTTGTTGACAGCCTCATGTGGGGTTAAACTGGTAATAAGACCATATAAAATAGAAACAAATAATAGAGAGAGGGATGATTTGGGAGTTTCAGGTGCAGAAAGATGCTTAAAGAAGAGGATATGTTGCTGCTACTTCTTAGATGGAAAAGCTAAGAGGGGAAAAAAAATCAATGGACCTTTTGTGAAAATAATACCCCTACCCCTGGACCCAGGGTCAGAGTCACAGGAGCAAAGGTGGGAGAGGGGGACCTAGAAGTCGATCCTGCCACCTGCCACGCCTGGCTGTGAATGCAGTCAGTCCTAAAGCTGAATGTTGCATGGAATTTCTGTGTCTTTGCTGCTTCTACATCTGCTGATTGAGAATGTGTTTCTTTTCTTCTTTTTCCCCATTCAATAAACTTCTTAACATAAACTTGCTTTCAGAGTGGTTGCTTTGGGTTCCTTTAAAATATGTAATACTTTATACATAATGAAATATACATGAAGTATAGGCAAGATATAAAGCAAAATCATAAAACTCATACCCGTGTACAGAGCACTTGGCCTGACAAGCAGAACATCATTAAAGCACGGGGCTTTCTGAATACTCCTGTCTCTGAATTTGACCCCTAGCAAAACAGTCTGTGCAACTTACTTTAATGAAAGTTCGTTAAAAAGTTATGTTGCATTGGATGCTATAGATCTTAATGATTTGTTGAATCCTACCCCCATTTCACAGGCAAAGATGTCAAGCCTGGAGGTATTAAATAATTCAGTGTGTGTGCCCCATAGAGCCAGGTTGTGACCCTGGGGATGCCTAAGCGCCCTCTGGAGGCGGCACTTTGCACAACTCAGGGAAATGCTTTGGGTTGGCAGTATGTGGGGATGGTACCTCCCCCTGGGCTGTGTGATCCAGGGCCCTGCCAAAGCTCCTGCTTTTACCTCTTTGCTTTGCACACAGACTGGCACTGATCTTCAAACCTCTGCCAGGACTGAGTGCCTGCTTTTTAAGAAATTTGACACTGCTGGTCTACTGCCTGAGTTGTATTTGTTTTATTTCCTGTTATCCTATTTGTGACAGTGAGCCTACTAAAAATTCCTTTCAACTCAGATGTCCTCCTCATGCAATAGCATCCTAGAAAAAATCACATTTCACATTACTGTGAAAGCATCTTGCCTGCTTTATTGTCCTCAGCATCCGAAAAGAAACGTAAGCCCTGAGTGATATGACAGTATGGAAGATGACAGCAAGGACTGAATGAGATTCTGGCTGTTAACCAGGGTTACTAAGCAGCCATATTCATTTGAATGAGAGTTAAAAATGTGCAAGGATGGGGAGAAAGATGTATTCGTTGAGCGCTGACAACGTGCCAGGTTCGGCAAGGAAGGTTTTCCATACACATTTCCACATTCGGTTGTCACAGTAGCCCTGACAGCCACAAATTTCCAATCCCCATTTTACAGATGAGCAAATCGAGACTTCAGGAATTTAAGTGCCAAACGACAACAACTAGACAGTTTGTTGACCTGCAGTTCTGTTTTCTTCTGAGCCAAGCTCCGTGCTCCTGCAGCATTACAACTTGATGGCTTACGCCTGCTTGAAGGCAGAACTCATTAAGCATTTATTGAGTGTGAAATTTGCAGATGCATGGAGAATTCTGAGTCTGGGGATTTCCTAATAGAGCAAATAATCCTACCTCCAAGGGGTGGAAAGAGTTTCATCTTGCAACTCCTTCTTCCATTTGAAGGAACACGAACCAAACCAGCGATGATACTTGCTGAAGCCACACACTCCACATGCTCCCGCTTTCTTAGACGTCGGCACAGTGCCTGAAGGAGCTCACAATTGCATATCCATTGTCTCATTAACTCTGCATGCTAATTTTAACATGATTAAATCAAATTTTCATCTTTGAATAATTTTAGATTTACCAAAAATTTGCAAAGGGAGTACATGGAGTTCCTGTAGACCCTTCATCCAGCTTCCCCCAAAGTTCTTATCTCCCATAATCTGGAGGATCTATTAAAATGAAGACATTAACATTGGTGCAATACTATTAACTAAACTACTGGCCATATTTGGATATCACCAGTTTTTCTACCCATGCCGTTCTCTTTTTCCGGATGCAATCCAGGATTTAGATGCTAATTAGATGTCTCTCAATTTTTAAAGCATCCTGTCTGCCTACTCACTAGGCAATGAGAATTCCCAAAGAAAAGGACTTTGGATGAAATCCAGAAGATATGCATCTGCTGAATATGCACTAGGCAATATAGACTTAGCAAAAGTTTGTTATACTACTATTTATTAGTGTAAAGACCTCAAAAATGACATTAAATCCATGATCTCTCCTTTACCCTCCCACCATACATGTTGCTAATAAAATTATGTGGAGATAATCCCAGCAGCTTGAAAGGCTGAGGCAAGAGGATCTCAAGTTTGAAAGCTAGCCTCGGCAACTTAGCAAGATCTGAAGCAACTTAGTAAGACCCTTTCTCAAAATAAGAAAATTTTAAAAAGTTTAGGAATGTAGCTCAATAGTTAAGCACCCCGGGTTCAATCCCTTGAACAAAAGAATAATAATAATAATAATAATTATAATTATAATAGTTATTATTATATTAGTATTATTATTTATACTGACAAAATCCAAATGTAGAAATACATAGTTGTGTGTTATGCATGCTTACATTTACATATATAAAAACACAAGCAGAAATATGCTCTGTGACTAAGCATGCATTTCATATCAATTGAGAAATGTTAGACAATTCAATAGTGGTTTGAGAACAACTGGTTATTCATTTGACATAGCCAAATAGACTTCTGCCTACCCCCTACCTGACATCATTCATAAAAATAAGTTCCAGAATTATTAAAGTCTCAGATACCGAACAAGTAAACATATTGAATGATTGGAAAAAGAGAAATCCATTCATAATGTTGAGTCAAACCAGGCCTTTTTAAACATACATACTGTGAAAGGAAAGAACAAAGCATTGGATTACAAAGTTAAGTGGAAAATATTTTAAAAATATATTGCAGACCAAAGATTAATGATGGGAATATATGAAATGTCTATCGATCAATAGGTAAAAGACTCGACACACCACCAGAATAATGACCTAAAGCTCCATATTGGCAATTCACAGAAATGAAAGAATGAACAGCCGATCCATGTCAGGGACAATCTGCCCTCACTGGTCATCAGGGCTCAAAAATTGAAGGAACCACAAGACACCGCTTTTACCTTAAGTGTTGCCTGGGTTAAACCAATGTGTGTAAATATGGAGTTAGGGGGATAGGGTCCTCTAGCCTTGACTGGCTTGAAAGAGTTGAGTCATTGGAAAAAATATCACCAGAAGCCAGCTAACCCCGGGTGACGGGTCTTTAGCTAATGGGGGCAAATCCCATCTCTGCAGACTGCTATAGCTTGGATCTGAAATGTCCCCTAGAGGCCCATGTGTTAAAGTCTTGGTCTCAGCTTGGACCTGTTAAGAGATGGCTGTACCTTTAGGAGGTGGGGCCTAGTGGGAGAGCTTCCAGTCACTGAGGGTGTTCCCTTGAAGTGGATAGTGGGACCGCAGTCCCTGCCTCCTTCTTTTTTCATGTCCCAGCATTGAGGCGAATGGTCTGCTCTGCTGCACACTCCTGCCATGATGTGTTGCTTCCCCCACACATACACCTTCAGAGCCCTGAATGCAATAGGCCTGTCTGATCATGAACTGGGATTCCCAAAGCTATGAGCCAAAATAAATCTTTTATCTTTATAAGTTGATTATCTCAGGTAGTTGTTATAGTATCAGAAAGCTGACTCACACTCAGCTGTTCCATTTCCAGCCTCTCACTTAGCACTTGAGAATTGGAGGGCCTAGAGTAGAAGTAGGAACTTGACCTTTCTCTGGGGCAGCCACGATAATTCAAGAGGAGTATTCAAAATGTTCTTCCTGGTGGATGCTGTGTCACTGTGTGAAGGTGTTGTGTCCAGGTGTGTATGGCCCATCCTCATGCCACCATCATCCCCTCCCCATCCCCTCCCCAAATGCACATCCCAAAATCTGTTTATGAGAGTTGAGGCAGAAAGGCATGAGGCCATCCGCCACTAACCCTGCCATTGCTGAGGATGCCACTGGCAGCTTCCTTTGGTGATATAGAGCCAGCCCTGAGAGCCCTGTCTGAGAAGAGCCCTGGTCTCTGCTGTCTTTGGGGCCAGCTGCCAGGTTCTGCCTTTGACTTGGAAGAAGCACCTCCATAGCTGCTTTCTGGAAGGATGGCCCTCACTTGCTCCCCAACCCCACCACCATCCACCAGGAAGCTTTATTTAGAGTCTTAATGCCCAGAGGCCTTGACACAGTACTCACAGGAGTTATGCTTTGTATGTTCCCTAGGAATAAGTGTGGCTGCCCCCGAGAAAGGCCAAAGGTCATAGGCTCCTTCAGGGAGCATTTGCATGACTTATGAGGTTTATTTAGGGCCTAGAAAGTGCTTTCCCTGTGTGGAGACAGACTGAACCTTTTCCTGGCCAGAGGCCCAGTCAGTAAGACACTGGGAAGATTTGCTGGCAAGAAAATGCAAAGCTCTCCCCATTCTGCAAGGCGATTTGTTCTGGAGTCTGAATATCCAGGCCAGGTGTGGGGTGCTCTCAATTCTAGACCCAGCGGCCTGCTCAAGGTAGTCACTTTTAAGGCGTCCCCTAGTAAAGTACAAGGGCCCTAAATAGTAATGGCCTAAATTAGCCAAAGGCTTGGTGGCTGAGCATTCAAATCCCAAAACAGAAGATGTTTTGGTGGTGAGATTATTCTGTCCTGCTATTGGTGTTAAATTCTGTATACACACCTCACTCCCTTATCCAGACCCAGTGCAGACTCTTCCCACCTTCCTGCCTTGGCACACTGCCTTTGGGATATGGTCTAAAAAAGACTGTTCATTGAATACATGGGGGAAAGACTTCAAAGTTTAACTATCTATTCACATTTTGATCTGCATTTAACGACTCACTCTTAGTGGAAAGAATAATGTCACCTGGAGTTGAGTCTAGCCTGTATTCTGCCGTTGAGCAGGTCAGAGATGTGAATGTCTACCCGACCTTCCTTCCCTGTGCCCAACATCTGGACTGACCCTCCTGCCCTCCCTCCCTTCAGGTGTGACACCCTGGGTAATCTTAGTGCTATCCTGCTGTCTCAGGCATCACCTGGACTAGAGTATCTGTCTCCTGTTGGGTCCTCACTGTTCTGTTCCCTGGGGGTCCCCAATCCATCCTCCCATATTGCAGAGGGAGGGACTTTTGTACAAGAGCATTGATTCATGCCATCCCTCTGGATTTGATTCCCGCCTGTCACTCAATTGGCATCTGCTACCTCTGCCTCAAATTCAGACCACACCTCCAGATATGAGCTCCTATAACACCCATAGGTGCTGTTTTCTCCTTCCCTTTGGCTAAGCTATTTCCAGTAGTGAAACCTAAGTAGCTTACTTCCATCATATTAACCCTTCATCGACCTTCAAAATCCATCTCCATTGTCTCTACCCTGGAGGGTTCTTTACACTGTGGGTACCTCTACCTCATTGAACTGTTCATACACTATCCCCAACTAGATATCTACTACCTTGGGATCCCTACATCTAGATGCTTCCTAGCCACAAGTTTATGCTTAGTGAAAGACAGGGAAAAAAATACATGAATGTATGAGATTTCTAATCCTGCAGGCAGCCAAAAGTATTGGGAATTTGAAGACTTTGGTCAGTGATGGTTTGCAAACAAAGTTTCATGGAAAATGGGGTGTGGGTTCTGGGTCCTAGATTCATTTATTTGGGAGGGGAGTGGGTACCTGGGATTGAACTCAGGCACGCGACCTCTGAGCCACATCCCCAGCCCTATTTTATATTTTGTTTAGATACAGGGTCTCACTGAGTTGCTTAGCGCCTCGCTGTTACTGAGGTTGGCTTTGACTTGCAATCCTCCCATCTCATCCTCCCTAGCCACTGGGATTACAGGTGTGTGCCACCACACCCAGCTCCTGGATTCTCACCTATAAAAATGCAGCTTGGGTTTTCTCTGGAGTGTGAAAGAGTAGAAATCCCATACCCTTTGAGATCAGATCAAAGGGCGGACTGAGAGAGGGAACCCTATGCACAGAGACCACCCATAATATTCCAGTCAGTCCTCCAGGGCCCACCTTGATATGCCTTGTAAAAAGTGAGGGCTACTAGGACACTGGGCAGAAGCCACCCCAGCAGTCCCAGCCATCCTTCAAGTCCAGAAACGACTTCTACTCTGTGTCAAAAAGAAAAACAAGTCAGCTTGGTGCACTTCTGGGGCCGAATATTGGTGTTTATGATTGCACTCAGTGGGAGACCCTCTCATATCAGAGCCAGAGGGATCCCATCCAGGCATCAGACCTTGGCGGGTGGCAGAAACTCAGCCCTAGCAAGACCTCCACAGGTAGCCACATCTGGTAGGAGCCCCCAGTTCTACTCTTGAGGTTTGAATTCAAATCCTGATCTTATCACTTGCTTCCTCTGTTACACAGGTGAGGTGCTCTCACTTCTCTTCTACCTTACCCATTAAAAAGTAACTAAAAGGGAGGATGTCAGCCAGCGAGGTTCCCACCATCTCCCTCCATCAGTAACTTCTCCCTTGCCTCCACCATGGGATTCTACCCGTACCAGCTCCAGAGACTCAAGTCGAAGGAAGTGACTGAATAGACAAGGAGCAGTATTTTGTATTTTCCAGAATGAGTTCGGTGGGTACAGGTTCCATGGGAGGTTTGAAGGAAGCAGAGATCTCGAGGGTTCTTTGTTCATGTAAGATTCTAGGATTTCTCAGGCTTTTCATAATCAAATAAGAACTGTAAGCAAATGGATTGTGAATTGTCAATTATATAAGACTTGGAGCCCAGCGTATCTTGGCCTCATCTGAGCAGGAACTCTTTCATTCCTCCTAAGAGAAATCCTCTTAGGACCAAGGGCTATGTAGAACACACCTTCAGAAACCCTGGTAGGCCAAAAAACACTACTAAATCTCAGCCTAAATCTCAGCTCACCATTTCTCTAGATTCACACGGATACTTGGCTAAAAATAGAAATGTTAATCGTGTCTAATTGGTGGTACTTTTTTTCTTTCTTACCTTTATTTTCCAAAATTTCTCTAATAAGCATTTTAATAACCAACCTTTAAATTTGTGAGTGACATATTTACAATCTGAAGTAAAAATGTAAACCTCCTCTCAACCCCTAAGCCCTACATCTTAAAAAAAAAAATCTTGTAATACTTACTTTTTGTGTAACCTTTTAAAACTTCCATGTAAACATTTCTAATTTTTTATTTTTTTAATAATAATAAAGTTTTTGTTTTAAAAATCATGGTATCAATGACCTCTGGCTCTGGTGGTTGATGTAGAAAGGCTAAGAGTGGTTCTGCACATTACAGCCCAACACAGAGCTTGGCCCGTGATAGGCACCCCATAAATATTAGTTAAAATTAGACTCTTGCTTTTGGACAAGAGCGCTTGCTCGGGGGCCCTGTGTCAGTTGCTTCTAGAGTTGATGACTTCCAGAAGTTGCTGCCCTATGCAGATTCAGAAAGAAATTTACACCTTCCTGGCTCCAGCCCTTGGAGCCTTTGAAAGAAAACAACTGGGGAGGAGACATGTGTCCCTCCCCTCTGAAGGGCCACAGGACTTCTGGCACCCTTTGCCTGCCAGGAACTGAAGCACATTTTGACGGCTGTTCCGAGAGAAGTCACTCTGCCAAGGAGAGTGCATTAGCCCAGGGAGGAGAAAGAGGGTCTCCACACCACTAGAGGCAAAGAACTTGCTCTTCTCCCAACAAGTTTCTCTCCAAGCCCTTCACTAGCCAAGCTCAGAAAGCTCCTCATGGATTTTTATCATGGTCAAATTACTCATTTACAAAAAAAAAAAAAAAAAATGCTGCTTCAGATGGGCAAGTCCCCATAAAACCGTGCCAGGGACTCTTTAGGGCAGATCCTGCTACTTGGCATAATGAAGCCCTGATTACTGCAGCACCGAGGGGTGTCAGCCTTGCCAGAGGCCTGCTTTTAATGAACTTTACCGTCCAAAGTTGGCCCAGAGAAGGCGAGTTGGATTTTGCCAATCAATTGGAATTGATTACTTCTCAAAAGCTGGGCCTCAGCTTGCAGGAAACACAAACACACCCAACATTGGAGGGTTAGTTTGATTTCTCGGAGGAAAAAAAAAAGGAGTTCTTTGCAGCCAGAGATGAGGATGGATCAGCCTTCTGGAGATTTCCAGAACACTGGATAGCAGTGCTGTTTGTGGAAGTGACGGCGCAGATGAGGCACACTCAGGAAGTCTCAGGACTCAGATCATGCCTAGAGCACTTTTCTTTCATTTACTTATTCTTATCCCTCCTCCCATCCATCCATCCACTGAGCAGAACTCAACAGCACCTACTCTGGACTGGAGGGGTAGCTCAGTAGTAGAGCGCTTGCCTGGCAGGCATGAGGCCCATAAAAACTAGGAGAAAACACACACACACACACACACACACACCACCTGCGGAGAATTGATTATCATCCAGGCTTGGTGCCAGGTTCTGGGATGTCGAGGATGAGATGGCCCCTGTCCATCAAAGGGACTAAGCCCACTGCAGAGAGTAGTAAAGGCTCTTCCTGGAGGGACAGGGGTGGGGCTACGGATATGTATGGATATGAGAAGAAGTCAGATTCCAGGATGGGCTGAATCTTGAAAGATAAAGGTATATTCCCTCTGGGAACAAAATGAGGGGAAAAATGTTCACCTTGACCTCCAAGCCTTCCCAGGGTCTGTTCTTCATGCCTGGACAATTTCCAACTCTCCTCCCTCCTTCTCACTCCCACCCTTGAACACCCACTCCTTTACCAGAGAAATCTGATGCCTTCTTCAGTATTGCAGCCTAAGAACATTTGCTCATTGGGTTTCAGCTCGGTTCCTCCCCTGTGTCCTGAATGCCCCCTCTCAACTCAAACTCCTTGGCATCATATGTTCTCATTTTCCTGTTTTGTTTTGTCCATAGAACATGAGCACTGTGTTGAGGGAGGCCATGCCTAGCTTGTTCTCCACTGTTGAGGTGCTTGGAAAGCAGCATGACATTGTTAGGTACACAGTAGGTGCTCAAGGAATGCTCCCTGAATGTTGATTGAATGTTGAGCGTGTGAACAGATGAGAATGTAAAGAGCTATCCCCAGGAAATAATAGGAAGAATGGTATCCATTAAGGACCCATAATGGCAGGCTGTCCAGGGTTGTCATGTTCACTGTGGGAGGTGGGAGATGAAGTCAGGGGGAGCCCTCTGAGACGGGTGATTGCAGACAGAGGAGCTGCCCTGGCCCTCAGAGCAGAGCGGGGATCCAGCCCACACATCCTGACTTCCAGCCCCCAGCTCCCTCCATTCTCTAGAGTGGGGGAGGGAGATATCATAAACACTTCCAGGCTGCGAGGACCTCACACAGTGGTGCTGAGGGCAGGGCAAGTGGCCAGGCCCAGATAGGGAAGCTTTCCTCGGGGGCCAGGCAGCAGCCACTGCAGGAGTTAGAGATCAGAGGTAGGCAGGCCCCAGCCAGGGAGGGAAGTGGGCCTGACTGAGAGGAGCCAGCTGAATCTCACAAAGGAAGGAACGAATTGGACAGAGCGAGGGCAACAGAGAGAGGAAGAGGAGGGAGATCCAGAATGAAAAAGAAAGACTGAACTGGAGAGAAGAGCAGGGGAGGGAGACAGACGGTAAAGGAAATGAACAGAGAGGTAGGAGGAAGCAAATGGAATCATCAGAGACAAATGAATCTAGGAAACATGTCCCAAAGGAAAGACTAGGAGAGAACAGAGACAGAGGCAGGGGAAAGTGCCCAGCAGTCATGGAGGCTGGTGGAGAAAATCAGAGAGGGCATCTAGCCTTCCAGGGGGACTTTGACCCTCAGCCTCCCTGCCTGTCAGATTCTGCTCTGTTGAAAGCCTTAGCCCTGGGACTCTCCTGGGGCACTGAAGGCCCTTTGGGGTAGCTGGGAGATAGGAAGGTGGAAGGATGGTGGGAAGCAGGAGGGAGAGAGAGGAGCAGGCCTCTCTACTTTGGACTGTAACCCCTTCTTATGCAACCTACGCAGGGCCACCTGGCCCTCTGGGCTCTCCTGCCTGGCCACAGAAGTCTCTTAAGATTGCCCCCACCCCTGACCCCAGGCGAGCACACAGTGGCACATACCACCCAGACCTCTCTAAGGGCAATTGAGATCCTATGTGAGGTGACAACGTGTGCCTTCTCTGCCTATCCTCGTCCCCAGTAGCCCCAGCTCATCTTTTCTGCCACACAAGCTGACCCTCCCACTGTCAGTTTGAGGAATGTTCCTTCCCATCTCTGGATCCCCTGAAGAGAGCACAGCGCTGCCCAAGTAGGACAGCTAGTCTTATTTATTTTTCATATTCAGAATTACTCTTCCCCTAAGCAGTGGAAAGCCTGTCATTACCCTCCCTTCTATTTAACCTATAGATATCTATACAGTTTCCTCCAGAGCCCGCTGAAGGAGCCCTGTTTCAATTAACTTACGATTCTTTCTTAATGAGTAGCAGCGTGAGATAATAGACATGTAAAATCGGAAGGAGCCTGGGAGATCTTCTAATTCAACCGGAAAGTTCTATAGCGAGGGAGGGACACCAGGCCTAGAGAGGCCAAGTTCACCCACATTAATAGCGACATTAGGTCATGAACTTAATTCCCCCTATGGCCAAGCCAGGACTGTTGGCACCAAACCTCCAACAGTCGTTCATTTACTGGAAAATTCATATATTAAGCAGAGTTTGGCTTTGTGAGGTGTGTCTGTTGGTTTTGATCTCTCAAGGATCCTCCATTTTCCCTGATGCTAGCAACTCAACCTGTTTCTTTTGGACGCCTGCTCCTGCCAATCTGATGTAATCCTGGGGCTACCAAGCACCCAGTGCCCAACCTCACTCCAGAACACTGGGATGGAAGACAGTGGGAGTTGACACTCATGCAGGTGCTTGCTTACCTGATACATGTACTCCATGGCAGAAGTATCACCCAAGCCTGTCACTCAATTTCCTTAAGACTAACACAGTCGTCCTTCTATATGCCTAGGTACTATGTTCCAAGATCTCCAATGGAAGCCTGAGACGATGTGTAATATCAAACCCTAGGCATATGTTTTTCCTGTACATACATACTTATGATGACATTTAATTCACAATTTAAACATACTAAGATAGTGACAACAATAAGACAATTATAATGACATGTTGTTATAAGTTATGTGAATATGATCTCTCTCTCAAAATATTCTATTGTACAGAACTCATTCTTGTGGTGATGTGAGATGATACAATGGTTTTACTTTTCTGTAATATGGGGGAGCAGTGAAAGTCCAAATGAGACAACCTTCACCAGCCTGGGGCTAGAGGGAAGCAGGAAAGGGTGCCCCCATTGGGAATACGGACAGTGAGCTCTTGAACAGTATCTTACATGGTGAGTCAAGATCAATAGGGCCAAAGGACGGCAGGAGAAGGCTTTCAAGAGAGAGGCCTGGAGTTGGAGACGCAGCCCAGTGGTAGAGTACTTGCCTTGCACGCACAGGCCCTAGGTTACATCCCCAGCATTTGGGGAGTCAGAGAGGCCTGAAGGTTCTATCTGACCCACATCCCATTTTATCATTTCCATTACAGAGAGGCTTCTCCATGTTCAGATAGTGGCAAACATCAAAACTGCAGAAGTTTCTTTTCAAAGAGACCCCTCTCTCCCCGCTCTCTCTTGCTTTCTCTCTCTTTTTCTTTTGTCTTTTTCTCTCTCTCTGCTCAAGTCCTGCCAAAGGCACTGGAAGTTTGGAGTTGTGAGCTCCCGGGTGATGTGAGGTGACAGGGAGACTCGGGCAGGCACCCCATCTGTATTCCAGAGCACCTCTCGGCAGCATTACCGAGCAGGCGTTCCACAACCTTTTGCCTCTGCTTTCTTTAAAGGCTTCAGCAATTTCGATATTTTGGTTCAGTGTCACTATAGAAAAGCTTTACAATTCCAGCTCGGGAATTAGAAGATATATTTGTAATAAGAATTGCTAACCACTGTCAGCTGGCAGGCCCGTGTCCATGCATGAAAATGATGCCATTAGCTTTCAGGACTGTGGGCAAAATGTAAAGATCATGGATCATATAAGAGACTGCAAAGAGAAAGTGAGAGGGAGAAATAAAACCCAAACTCACTCCCAGGGGATTTCTGGCAGTCAGGGTGATACAGCTAACATGTGTGCATTTAGCCTCTTGATGAGGTAGAAAGCTCAATATTACTTGTCTTCACAAATACTAATTTTTCCTCTTTATTGTATCTAACTGCTTTCTCCAATAATGTTGATGAATCATGCAATTGCATTTTAATGAGCTAATTGTAAATTCTGAGGGAGAGTGAGGAGGGAAGGAGGAAAGAAGAGCAAAGAAAGACAGGCACTGCCGGTCAGCATCCAGGTCCCTGCAGGTCAGTGAGCCCAGCCTGCCCCCAACTCAAGAACCATGCCACCTGTGCACAGGAGTTTGTGTGATCAGGGTTCCAGAATCAGCGGGATGGAGGTCTGGCTCCTGCTCTGCCATTTCCAGGCTATACTGGCTTTAGAAGATTGCTAATATTCTCAGGGTCCTCCTTTCCAGTAGAATCCATTCCTGTCCAATTCAAGAAGACATAGCTGTGTATCCACCATGTTGGAGGTGTTGGAAGTGCTCTAGGGAATGAAGGGGACACACATTCCTGAGTTCAGGGTCCTTAGACTTTAAGGGGATGTTGACAGTAATAACCACAACTGCATGAACTTGAATGAGAATCCTATGAGATAACATAGGTAAGGAACACAGTAGGTGTTTAATAAATGCCTGTTTCTGCCACTCCTCACTCTCATTTTTTAAATCATGTGAACTAAGAGAGAAAATTCTTTTGATTACCTTTGCCAGTTGAGAAAGAGTAAGGGTCAGAGGCTGTTGGGATAGGAACCTTGTGAGACAGTTTGAGCTTTACTCTCTAATTCAAACACCGTGGCTTCTCCCCATTGTCAGCTCTTTTCAAATCACTGACAGGTCCCAGGGTATGAGCTCTGGAAATGTGGATTTTTCTCATCACAATGGGAAATGGGGAGGTGGCAATAGGGAAAGTTGTGAAATGTTCCCCAACTCCACACTAGAGAGTAGAGGAAAGAGAAGAGACATGGGGAGTCAGTGATGTGGACCAAAGGGAGCATTTGGGGCACTGGGCAGAGACAGGGGAACAGAACTCAAATAGCCCATACAGTTCCAAGGAACCAGGCAAGTCACATTGCCTGTTCTCCAGCCCCACACCTGTCACCTAAGGGGTCATGGTGGTTGCTAGTACCCACTCTCCTTTTCAGCACTGGCTTTGTGAATTATAGTGACTTCCTTGGGCTGACTTAACTCCACTACTCTTTATAAATGATACTTTGGGAAAAATGATTTCTTGTTAAGGATTAACAGGATTAATGTAAAAATGGATAAACACATAAATTTCTAAGTGTAGCATTTAAAAGACATTATATGGCTTATAGGTATATTTCTCATATAATATCTGATACTCTTGAAAAGTTGCTTTCAAACTTGAACATACATGTAAGAAGAAAGGGACACTCAGAAAAGTTAAGTCATGTGTTTAATCTCTCACCACTGGCTTTTGACAAGTCTGAAGTTCAAGCACAACTGAGGTAAAATCCAGGAGGTATCCCACCACAAAGAACATCCCAGTGGATGAAGGGACAGAAGTTCAAATTGAATGGTCTCCAGCCAGGGGTATTGCATATGTAGCCACATTAAGGCTTCACAATGACAGCACAGTACAACGTTTTCCAAAATGTGCTCCCCAGGACACCTACATGACCAGTCCTCCAGTCCTTCACTTCCCTAGGAGCTGGGATATAATAATCAGAGTCCATTCCAGACCTACTGCCTGCGAGTCTCTGAGGTCAGGTCTGGGGAAAGGTATCTTACCAAGCTTCCCAGAGATTCTTGTTGACATCCCACTCCATTCATTGTCCCTGTTTACAGATGAGGAGTGTGAGGGCCGATGGAGATTCAGTATCTTATGCAGTTTATATAGCACTGGATCACAGATTCAGTCTCCATTCTTTATGATCCCCAAACCTGCGAGCCAAGCAATAGATTCATCCCTTCGATGAACATTTATGAAACACCTACTAAGGTGTGGTTCAGGATCATACTGACATACAAAGGTGAAACCTGTTTACTTCATTTTCCTAAACACCTGCTCTAAGAGATGTCAGCAGAAAAAGTTGGAGATGGGACAGAAAGAAGCCAACCAGGACTGAACATTTGTAGCATCTGGAACTGTTCATGAAAGCAAACCTAGAGAGTGGGTGCACCAAGATAATGTGCTAAGCTCTGTTATCTTATTTAATCCACCAACAAGCTATGAGGAGGTGTTTTTAATATCCCTAGTTCAGAACTGGGAATTCCAAGCACAGGAAAGTTAAGTGAATGGTCCAGTTTCCCACCGTAAGTACAAGGTGAGCCATGCTCTCTGATTTTTCACTCTTGAGCCCTATACTAGGAAAATTCTTCATCTCCATCTGAGATCACAAAACAAGCAGGCCCCAAACACCAAACTCCTGGGCTTAGTAGCCTCTGCAAGTGTGTGTAGCTGATTAACAGAGTCCCATAAAAGAGACAATGTTAATATCTATAACCTAATACAACAATGTAATAATCATTATAACAGCAATCAACATCACCAGAACACTTTAATGAATTCCTGATGACTTTCCATCACCTTAAAGAAAAACACATTTGAGCAGATAATCCCATGAGGAAACAGAAGAGATGTGTCATGATTAATAAGCTAATCTATGGTAAGTGGGTTATTGTGCTTGGGGGGAAACATCACATGCTGAGTGTTCAATTTCTACTGGAAGGCCTAGTGCAGGTCAACCAAGCCCTGGACAGGCTGGCAGCTGAGCATGTCAGAGATGAACATAAGACAGATTTAGAAGACTGACAACCTTCATGCTTCCTTTAAATTCATCCTTCATCCCTCATTTCTTCATCCTTCATATGTCCCTTTATCAGTGGGAGTCCAGTCAGAAATCAGCCCAATTCTGTTAGTCAGCTTTCCATCACTATGACAAAATACCTGAGATAATCTACTTAAAAGGAAGGAAGGTTTATGTTGGCTCACTCTATTGGAGGTTTCAGTCCATGGAGAGCTGGCTTCATTGCTTTGCAGTCTGTGGTGAGATACTATATCATGATGGAGCATGTGGCAGAAGAAGCTGCTCACATGATGGAGGCCAGAAAATGAAGAGAGAGATAGAAGAGGTCACAGTACTAACATCTCCATTAAGGGCACATTCCAAATAACCTAACTTGCTCCCATTAGGCTCCACCCCTTAAAGGTTCCACCACCTCCCAATAACACCATAGTTTGGGGACCAAGCCTTCAACACATGGATCTCTGGGAGACATTCAAGATCCATATTCTAGTACCAGCTATTTGAACAGAGAAAATGGGAAAATTCAGTATAAAAATGGTTTTCTGAGAATAAAACTGGTAACTCCATAGGTGAATAGGTAAAAAGAGAACTCTTAAAATATCACAGTTCAAACAACTACAGGAAGCTACTATGCAATGGGCTAGGAGAATGCAGAGGAAAAGCTGTGATCCTAAAGCTTTGGGGAGAGGCTCCATCATCTCGGAGGAGGCTGTGTTCGGGCACCTCGAAGAGGTGCAATGAGACTGTCTCTGTAAATGGTGAAAAACTGGAAAAACTGCAAGGTGTAATCAGCTGTGCAGGAAGGAACTGCTCCTGCTGGGCTAGGGCACTGCCCACGGCATCAGGAACTGACAAGAAGCCCAGAGGAAGCAGCCACAAGGGAGGAAGGAGCCTCTGTGTCCCCTCCTCCTAACATATTTCCATATTAAGTGCTGTCTGTCTCTCTGAAAAATGAATGGCTTCGGGCATCAGAGAACACTTGAGGTTATGGTTTTCTCAGACACTTCACAATGTGCCAAGTCTCAAACCACAAACAAATATTATTGTTTTAACACATGGAGGACCTGCTGTATGCTAATGCATCTGTTATCTCTTTCAGTTCTCTTCAAAGTTCCTGAACATCAGGTTTCAGCATCTCTGCTATAGTAGGGACAATCAATCCCCTGGGGTTAGGGTTGACAGCTGCCCAGGGTCACACAACTCCTCAAACCCAGGGCTGAAAATTTGCAAGCAGCATTCTCCTGGGAGGCCCCACCCCGATGCACACATATATCCTGATAGCATTCTGCATCCCTCTCCCATCAGGTACCATCCACTGCATGCAGTGTCCTAATGCTATGTGTGTGCATAGGGATATAAGGCACACGATGACCCCCAAGAATTCCTTATTCCAGGGAGAACACGAGATGCTGTCAAACTGTATCCTTGAGGCACAAACAAAATGCCCTAAAGCATCTTCCATGGTGAGGGGGTCTTGCGGGAAGCTCTAGGGTAAAAGTCCTATCTTGTGGATTGCATTTGGGAAGTGAACTAACTCAATCCCCTCTTGGAGTTTCTCCTGGCAGATTGGCATAGCAAAGTCTCTGAGAAAAGTAAAATAAAATTAAAAAAAGACCCACAGTGAGCAAAGGTATTCAATTGGATTCCACCATGTGTCTGGCACAGTATGTCTCCAGTCTTGTTTGTCTACAACATTTATTAATCTTCCACAGGCACAGGGTTCCATATTGCATCCTTGGGAAGGGCACTTGGAGAAGGGAAGTCTTGAATGGGACAGAGAGGGAGAAGGCCACTGTTGTACCTCTCCTGGGCAGGCACAAGCCATTGTCTCTGACCCCAGAGATGGGAAGTGGGGGACTTCCTGAGATGTGAGAGATGGAGAAGTTCAATGATGATCACCATCAGCTGAAGAGGGACAATGTCAAACTATAATTGGGAATGGATGCCCAGATCCCTAATGGGGAGCAGAGAAAGGAGACAGGAAGACAGTACAGCTAGGAAGAGCTCACTAATTATCTCAGACAGCAGCTTTTTAACCTAACACCCTTTGAAATGCTTACTGTGCAGCATCTTCTAGTCTATTCTTATGCAACATGTATAACTAATGAAAAATTAATATGCAGAACATATTAAAAAGTCATACAAATCAATAAGGAAAAAACAAATAATTCAATATGGAAGCAGCCACAAGAAAGAAGCAGAAAAATCTCAAAAGACAGAAAAAAAGTCAACAAATATAACAGTAATCAATGGAATGTAAACTAAAACAAGATACATGGATTTTTTTTCATTAAATTGGCTTTAAATTTTAAAATCTGATACTTACTACTTAATACTGGTTGTAATGTATAATGGTCTGGCTACTATGCAGAGTTAATAGGATATTTTACATTAAATTTTAAAATATGCATACCACCTCAGTTCTGACAATTTCCCTTCTTAGGCTATATTGTAGATGAATGTATGCTGAGACATAAGGCTGTTGTGTTAGTTAGCTTTGTGTTACTGTAACAAAATACCTCAGATAAATCAACTTTTAAGAAGGAAGTGCTTATTTTGGCTTATAATTTCTGAGGTTTCAGTCTGTTGTCACCTGATCCCATTGCCTTTGGACATGTAGCAAAGCAGAGCATCGTGGTAGGGAGCAGATGGTGGAGAGAGACGCTTTTTTCATATTGGCCAGGAAGCAAAGAGAGAGATGAGAAAAGAGCCAAAGCCTCAAACCGGAGCACACTCCCAATGACCTAACTTCCTTCCCTTAGGCTCCACCTCCTCAGGGTTCCAGCACCTCCCAACAGCACCACAGCCTGGGGGCCAGCTTCAACTCATGGGTCTTTGAAGGACATTCAAGATCAAACTATCATGACTGTTAAGAGCAGTGTTTGTGATCACCCAAAATTGAAACAACCAAAGCACCCGTACTATGAAATGCCAAATAACGATTTAGAAGAATGTGCAGAGTCCATATGTGTAAACAGTGCCTGTGGTAGAAAGGTAGCACACCACTGAGTACAAGGTGAAAGCACATAGCTTCTATACAGGAAGTGATAACTACATGAAGGCAGGAGAAAAAGCCTGAAAGGAAACGCCCCAAACTGACGTCAGTGTTGCCTCTGGGTCTGGAGTGGTCTAGGGGTAAAACATCAAGAAGAAGGAAAATGTGCACCTACTATGCACTGGGATCAGCAGAGGGCAGTTAGCAAACATTCACACATATGTTCTTCACCAGGGCCTGGTGGGTCATCATTGCTACACTCTGAAGATGAGGAAATATCCCCGAGCCCGTTTTCAAAAACAAAACCAAACCAAGCCTTGTCTGAAATCCATCAGGATGGATGAAGATATATCACAATGTATTTTCAATTACCACAAACCCCAGATGATGATGAAGATGATGATGATGATGATGATGATGATGATGATGATGGTGATGATATATGCATGCCCGGTATCTTCTTATGCAATGTGTATAACTGAAAAAACATTAATATGTGCAATATAGAAAGTCATATAAATTAATAAAAATTATACAAATTAATAAGGACAACCCAACATGGAATCAGGCACAAGCAAGGAAGAAGCAAATCTCAAAGAAAAAAAAAAAGAGCTTTAACAAATATAAGAAAATAGACCACCTTGACAATAATCAGTGGAATGTAAATTAAAACAAGACACCAACTTTTTTTTCTTTTAATTAAATTAGCCAAAAATGAATTAAATGGACTGATATTGAATACTGGTAGTAATGCAAAATGATCTGACCACTTTGGAGAGAAATCTAGTATTTTATCTTACAATTCAAAATGTGTGCATCCTCTGTCCTGAAAACTTCACATCTTAGGATCAACTGTAGATAAACACATAGTGAAATATAAGGCTACTTGCTTACCTGTCTGCCTATCTACCTGGTTATCTAACACCTACCTATCCAATATCTATTATCATAAAGAGTTGTGTGAAGACAAGTGGCTCTTCATTGGCAGGGGGGACATCCAGCCATGTCTAGACATGTGTTTAGTCATCATAACAGAGGGGCAAGGGATACTACTGGCCTCCAGTGGGTAAAGGCCAGGGATGTTGTCCTACATTCTGCAATGCACAGGACAGCCCTTCTTGATAAAGAGTTATCCAGTCCAGATTGGCAAAAGGGCTCAGATGGAGAGGACCTCGTCTATACCTGCAACAACTGCATGAACTATACATCCTCGGGATGGTTATGTCAAGGTCAGCATAAAATGCCCAACTTAAGTCCTGTTCCTGAACCCAGATTTTGCCAGATCCCACTGCCAGATGACATACACCTGGGAAAATTATTGTTCATCACCCTCTGGACCAAAGTCAATCAAGGTCTCTTTGTAGCTTTTTGGTAAACCCAACAGGAAGGTAACAGAGTCTAATCCAGTCAAAGAATGCCATCGAAACTAAGGTAAAGGTTAAAGAACTGGTAAAAACATTCTCTTTGATTTTTTTTTTTCACCAGGAAAAAGGCGTATGGACATCCTAACCACTAGACAAGGAAAGTGTAAAGAATATTAACAAGTAAACAGAAATAGCCCTTATTGTGTTTAGATTCTGTCCTTTTTTTCTGATCCGATAACATTTGGAGTTGAAAATGTGTTGGTATAAATAGTGGGGTTTTTTTGAGTATTTATCAGTTCTCTTTTCAGTATGAATTCTTCTCATTTTCTGCTTTTTTTAAGTCTATTTCCAATAGTGAAAAGGTGCCAGCGATAATTAAGACCTAATTCTATCCCTGCATTCATTAAAAAACCCAGAATATGATCTCCTGCAAAGCTCTCAGAAATAATAAAGTCTCCATATCTGCCCAGAATAACAGTGATTTCAAACAGATAAGGTATACTGAAAAAATATCCAGAAATACAGTGAAATTAATTGCTGTTTTTTTAAGAGGCTGCTTTAAAATGCAGTAATTAATTGACCTACTGTGAGAGCCAGTTCCCCATGGTTAATAGCCACTTTTCCCAGGCACAAGAAAGACAGTTTAGGGGAGACAGAAAACAGTCTCCCCCTAAAACCAAATGATGGAGGAGACCACAGCATTTGCTGGTGTGTGTGCCATAACCAGATCGTGTTTCATGGGTTCACAAGAGCCCAACGGGGGAACATGCTAACATGTTCTGGAAAACTTGCATCTGTGTTCTCTTAGTCTGAGACTTCTCTTACTCAATGTGTTGCTTCTATCTGGAAAGAACGTTCCCTTGGGATTGAGGTGCTTTCCCATGGAAGGTGACAGTATTGAGGTTAACCCTTCTTTTCCCTCATTTGTCTAATGGGCGATGTAGGAAAGAGAATCCTCCGTGCCCTCCTCTTTCCTCTCATGCTGACCACCCCTGTGACTGACAGGTGAAATGATGCTGGAGGGTAGGGTTGGATCAAAGTCTCAGATTTCCACCCACCTTCATCTTTGAATTGTGCAACACTACCTTACTCCAAGTCCATTCTACACTCCTCTCTCTCTTGTCCTTGTCCTGGAAGTTTGTCCTGTTGGGACTATATCCACAGACTCCCTTACCTTGTGGCATCTCTAGTTGTGGTAAATGGGGCACTCCAATCAGAGACTAGAGAAAAAGGAAATCAAGGTACTTTTTCCTCAGAGTCCCTTCCTGCAGGCCTCCCTCAGGCTGACCATAATGTCCCTCTCCTTGTTACCCTCTCCTCCCAGGTGCTGGTACCTTCTTCTCTACCCTTATTGGCCTGGGGACAGTAAAGCCTCAGCACTCTGTTACTAGCCCCCAGGTACTTCTGTCTCCCTAATGGTTCCTCTGTACTTTATTTTAAAAGGCCTCCATTAACCCTCCTCCAAGGATGCAATGTAAATATGCCACCCATCTCCAGCTGGACCACACTGGTTTCCCCACAACTCTCTAAACCTGAGTTTACCAAAGGGAATCTCTTTGCCTGAGCCTTCTAGACTTGGAGTCTTACTGTGCCCAATTGCACTCAGAACCCAAGCACTACCATAAGTCATTATCCCACTCCCCAGAAAGAGGAAGAGAACCAGGAACTAGGAACCAGAGAAGCTAGAATACAATCCCTATGTTCATTTGGAGAGTAGGCAACTAGAGCCTTTGACTCTCTGCTCTGGGTCTCATAGATCCAAACTTGCACGAAGAATGAGAGCTGTCCATCAAAGGGTTTGGAAGATCTTTCTGGAAGAGTTGTGAGTTGAGCTCAGTTTTCCAAAATCCCTCCTAATTTAAAAATCTTAAAATCTGTGTCATGTTCTTCTAGCCAGGATTCATGGCTCAGAAGTTAAGTTGGCTCTCCATCCTCATAATCCCAAGAGAAAAGAATTAACTTGTTTTGAGTATGTGTCTGTTTTGTTTTATTCTTCAGTCTTTCCTGAGGCGTGAGAACAAAAACCCCTGCTCTTTCACTCACAGTGGTGCTGAATCATGGTGGATCCTTCTTCCAAATTTCTCCCTGGAGAAAAGGAATGCATGAATGTATACTCCTTCTTCTCTCCCTTTTCCTCCCCAACCTCCTCTTTCTTTTCTTCCGCTTCTTCTTCCTCCCCATCCTTCTTCTCTTATTTTAGCTCTTTGCAAAGAAAGCCAATGACGCCACCCCAAGATGCCACCTAATAAGACACTGAAATAAAAGAGCTAAAATGTATGCTGCCCAGAGCGATTTCAGCCCCCACTGCTATCCAACAGATCAGGTTATTTATTTAAAATTTACAAATCTCACTCATCTCAAAGAGAACTCAAAGAAAAAAAATGCCCGTAAAGGAATCTTCCAGTCCTTGGGGTGTCAGAAAGTGAGTGATTATCCGCCCCACCCCCCGAGATCTCCAGTCTAGACTGTGCCATTTTATAGAGAAATTCAACTGAAACATAAGGTTGGCAAGTCCCCATGCCGAGTCCGGCAGCCTGGCTTCAGGAGAAGCTGCCCTGCATAACTGGCATCTCCTAGGCCTCCTCCTGCTATGACTATTCTACACCAACTAACTTTCCAGGCATGGAAAGAACTGAAGAGTGATGTCATGCCACCAGCGCCCTTGAGACTGCTTTTGGCTCTAGGAAAGGAAGCTTGGAAGAGGGTACAGGCCAGGCCTTCCCTGACTTGGAGACTAATTAGATCATAAAATGGAAGAGTCATCCTAGCTTCCAGGAATCTTTTTCTTTTTCCTCTGTTTTCTAACCCTGGGGATTGAATCCAGGGTTTCACACGTGTGAGGCAAGTGGTCTACCACTGAGCTATTTCCCCAGCCAGCCCAACATTAGTTTTTGATTTTTATTTTGAGATGGGATCTTGCTAAGTTGCCCAGGCTGGCCTTGAACTTGCAATCTTCCTGCTTCAGCATTTTAAAAACCTGAGTGAACCCATCAAATGGGCAGCCATCAGATGGAGCTCCATCTGCCTATTATGTGGGTATTCCCTTTCTAGTTTGACACCTTCTTCACAATGATTGACATGTTGTTAATATGGATTAACAGGATGTCCTGAAGATGGTGTTTTATCTCTGTGACTGTCTTCCCCCAAACCATAATTTCATTTTAATCATCTTTGCTGGGATTATATCATACCACTTGATTCCAGGAATCTTAAAGAAATGTTCTACTTTCTCGTTTCTAGCCTATCCAACTGTTTCTATAGATTAAGACATTATCTATTAGGTTTGGTAAAACAATATTCGCCCCACCCTTGTGAACCATTCCAAAAGAAACCCAATGCCTTACCATATTGATATTCTACAGAAGGCCTCCAAGGCTATCATGCAAATGTGTGCATCAGTCAATACTCATTAAGGTGATTTTACATACAGGAACACTTCAACAACTAAATCAATCTACCATGTAGAATGAGAGTGAATAATGAGAGAGGAACCAAGAAAAATACCCTTGAGATGTTAGGATAGGATCATGATGTCTCTTAATTGATTCTCAAAAAAAGAATTCTTTATGGCCTCTTGCACTGCTATTTTTAAAACTTAAGGTCGGTCGGCAGTTATCTTTCACCTGCTTCTAATGAAATTTGTTGATTGCTTTTTTAGCAGATTAGAATGTGTGCGTTTAAAGGGAAAGTTTGGAAGGGAGGAAGAGAGGTGGATGTAGCTCAGAAAGAGATGAGGAGCTTGGGGAGTGGGTAGGGGATGATGAAATAGAGATGTTGCAAGATGGACTTGAGAGGCCTACAGCAGCCTGGGACCCTTGGGTACAGAAGACAGAAGGATCCCTGTGCTCAGTGACTCCGGAAGGAATCACCATATTAGAGAAGCACAAAAACTGGGAAATTAAAGGGGAATCCCATAATCATCAAAATAAACAGACAAATAAGTCTTAAATATCCTAGTTAGATAGTGGAAGATTCCAACTGGGTATTTCCCCCTGCACATCACTGATTCCAGACACTTCTGTCCTTCATTACCTCCAATACAAATCTGAAACTCTACCATGAATTTTTCACATTTTTTATCTTTTGCTTTTTGAGGTTTTTTGTTTTGTTTTGTTTTGTTTGGGTACCTCTGTATTATTCTTAATCTCTTGCGTCTTATTGACCATCCTGATTCCTTTTTCAAATGGCAATTCTCAGGATGTGTCTCAGATATCTTACATTTTTTAATCTATCTTGGAAAATATAATTTTCAGAATTTAACTTTTTTAAAAAAAAAGTTTATTTTTTAGTTGTAGTTGGACACGATACCTTTATTTTATTTATTTTTATGTGGAGCTGAGGACCAAACCCAGAGCCTCACATGGGCTAGGCAAGCACTCTGCCTCTGAGCCACAACTCCAGCCCCTAACTTTTTCTTTGAATCTTCAGTTCCATACTCTTTTACGTCTTGGAAAAAGAATAAATAAATATTTACTTATTTACTTATTTATTTAACTCAGGCCAAGTTAGAAGGAATGAGACTAAGGCCTGTCACCCCCCAGTTTCTTTGGAATATTGGTTGCAGTCTTTCATCCAATGGGGTTAGGTTTAATTTTCTTTTGCTTCAATGGCCAGTTCCCAACCACTATTAATTCCACTTTCTCTCAGACAACAAAATAGTCCAAACTGAAACACCTCTTGCTGCCATTTTTAATTTCTGCGTCTCTTTGGGTTATTATTTACATGTCTTCAAAAGTAAGTAGAAGGTAAAAATCAATGGAAGACCAAGCAATGGGTCAGGATCTGGAACTATTGGGTTTATAATGAATTTCTCAGTGTCTGTGGGTAGTCAATGAAATTGCCTGCCATGAGGGACTGTATGCTTTCATTTCCTTCTGTGGTTACTGGTTTATTCAATTAACTAGTTGTGAGATTTTTTTCCAACCAGTTTTAGTTATTTCTATTTTCCTCCTAAATATTTGTTTTATCAATAATTTTGTATTAACCTATAGTTGTGGGTTGTAATATATCTCTTTCTTTTTCTTTTTGTTTTGGTACTGGGGATCGAACCTGGGGGCTCTTTCCAACTGAATTATGACCCCAGTCCCCTTTAATTTTTTTTTTAATGAAACAGGGCCTTGGTTTATTGCTAAGGCTGGCCTCGAACTTGTGATCTTCCTTACTCAGCCTCCCAAATTCCTGATTCACCAGGATTGCAGGCTTGTACCACCATGCCCAGATCTATTCTCTTATTTTTAAATTTTGCCTTATCTGGAATTTACTTACAGTTATGAACTTACTTTGGAGTACAGTTTTGTCAGTATAACATACATTTATGACAAAATAGTCTTACCTCTATTTTATTTCTAAATAATTTAGAGCTTATTATTCTTTAATTCAAAAGTATTTTTAGAGAATCGTTTTAACTTTTATTGTTGTTTGCTTTTACTTTTGTTTCTATTTATCTGACAATCAATTTAAAGAGTTGATCTTATAGATATCTGTGTTGAGGAATTTATTATGGTTATGGTGACTTAGAACACGGTAAAATTTTGTAAATCTTCCATGAAAGTATGAAGAATATGTTTTTATTTTACTATATGTATATCCTTATTAATTATTCGAATTTACCCAGGTTCTTTCTTATTCATTTTTAGTCTATTTATCTGTCGAGGGTTAGAGAGTTGTGTTACTGTCTCCCAAAGCAAATGTGTTTCCATAAACTTCTCATTTTATTTCCAATGTTTTTAGCCTTATATATTTTGATGTTATGTTATTCAGCAAATAAATTTTCATGACTATTTTATCCTCGATGTGGACTGTAAAACGACACTCTTTGTCTCCTTTAATATTATTTGGCCTGGAATAAAGTTTGTCTGAACGGATGTCTCCAGCCCCTTTCTCTCCCCATTTGCATCTTCCTGACAACATTCTTAACCACATTTTTCAAGTGCCCTTGTCCTTTAGTTTTTATGAAGCACCCAGTGCATTTCCTTACTGAACACAATCAAAGAATTTGGGTCTTTTCAGTTCTTGGAAAATACTGTCAGAATATGTAGAATCTTTAAAAATAATCTTAACAATGCCAGCAGACACCTTTCATGGGCAGCCACTGTGCCTTCTCTGTGTGCCTTCTTCAAGTGGGTAGGGCTATGACCGTCAGCTCTGGGGTCCATTTCACTCCTGGCTGCTGGTTGAAAGTCCTTGGTGAAACCACAATGTCTCTAGGCTATAGAGTCAGTGTGGATACTCAGAGAAGACAAATAATTGAGAACAGTAAATAAGATGTCACTGCTTGGTAATGTCTTGGTGTTTGTTTGCAGTAGTAATATCATCTGTCAGGTTCTTCTCCATGTATTTTTCTTGCCAAAGCATCTTCTGTACTCCCAACACAACCATGGGATGACAATACAGTTCAAAAAAAAAAAAGAAGAAGAAGAAATTTGTAGATGCAGAGAGAATCCTCTGTATTCTGGGCAGACTTAGACAAGGACTTTTGTCTAAGCTGCCCAAGGGTCATGTCAGTCATAGATGCCATTGGGGAAGAGATCTGCTGTAATCCCTTCATATGTACTTGAACCATCTGTGCCTCAGTCTCCTCTTCTGCAAAATAGAGATTAAAGGAGGCCATGTAGTGTGTATAAAATGTTAGAGCAGCTGTCTTAGCATGCAGCAATCAAATGCACAAGTCAGTTAACACTATTATTGATCAACTTGGTCATCTTATTTTACATCTGCTTTGTATACTGGTTTACCACTTCCTCTCTAAATGGTATTTTGATTACTTTTTTTAATTTTTGATCCGGGCTTTGTTTTTGTTCATTATTTCCCAGTTGTGTGGAAGGAACTCACTAATTTTAAGCCTTTGCTTTGTCTTACTTGTATACAGTTGAATCACTTGTTCTCTAGTTTTTAAGATTTTATGTCAACTCCCACCCCCTTATAACACAAGTAATTTAGTGTGTTGATGTTTTCCATCCCCCCTTGCTAAACTCATTTTCTATTTGATTAGTACTGTATAATTGAGAACCATCTCTTGAGAATTATACTGGCATTTGCATTCAGATTGGCAGAATATTTATAGTTTTAACTTCATATTAATTGTTTTCTTTTCTAACAATCATTCTTTTAATGCCACAGTTTCCCGTTCTGGAGTCACTCATTTCAAGTTGATTCCTAGTTGCATATAACTCATACTCAGGTTCTTTTTCTCTCAAGTAAGAACTTATGAATACTTAGAAAGTTCTCATCTCATGTTTTGTTTCTTTATAACTTTGTGTGTTTTGCCTTTACCTGAATGGTAAATTGGCTCGTTTGCTGTTGCTATAATCGAATACCACAGGCTAGGTAATTTATCAAGTACATAGGTTTATTTGTCTCACAGTTATGGAATCTGGGAAGTCCGAGAGCATGATGCTGACATCTGCTCAGCCCTGTGAGGGCATTCCTGCTGGGACATGGAATGGCAAGATGGAGTGAACATACCATGAATGGAAAAATCTATTCCCAAGAGCAGGCCACTCTGAACTCGGTCACCCAGGTTTCCCACCTCCAGATACCACTAACCTATGAACTTGAGGATTCAGCTTCCATGCATGAAATTTGGAGGACACAGTCAAGGCACAGCAGGTGGCCGGGTGGCTGGTTACAACACTATTGTGTCACACACACACTTCTCCCCCAAACGCTCTGCACCTTGCTCCTTTTCAGGGCGGTTATCATGTCCGTGTAGGTGTGGATCTTTTTCATTGTCTTCTCTTAAAATGCAATGGGGATTTTTGATCTGCATATGTATATCTTTTCAACTTCAGGAGATTGTCTCTAATTATACCCTTGATGATTGTTTTCTTTCAACGGCTCTCTGTGAATCTTCAGAGTATCTGAAATTTAAGTGTATTATAGCCACTCTCTCCCTCTCTATCCCTTTCGTTATCTTTTCCTTTGTCTTCTTATTGTATGCTTGAAAGGAAGAAAGGAGGGGAGGGAGAAAGGAAGGAAGGGAGGGAGGAAGGAGGGAGGGAGAGGAGAGGGGGAAAATGAGAGAGGAAAGGAGGGTAGAAAGAAAGGCAGAAAAGAAGGGAGCAGGGAGGAGAGAAGGAAGTCCACTTGGGGCACATGTTTTCAAGTCTGCCCCATTCAGCTTTGATCTGACTTCTGACCATTGCTGCCTGACCTGTGGTTAGTCCCGCGTTACCTCCCATGTCTGGGTGTGGGCTTCCTTACAGCCTCTTCTTGGATCGCCCCATTCCAGTTTTTGTATGAGTCTATGTCCTGGTTGTTATTTACAGAACGGCTGGGTCCTAACTTTCTGCCTTTTACCCAGCATTCTCTGTGACCCACCCCCCCAGCCCCAGCCCCTATAATGGGCCGCTCTCCCAGTGATGTTAGTGTTACTTTGTTCTGCACTTGTTCCTACCTATGTAGGAATATGCCCTTTGCCTCATGCTCATTGATAGACTCTCTCCAGTGACACCATGCAGAATGGCTATTCTGTCACAAGGGTTTTCCCATCAGGTGCTGATACAGCCAGGTGGGCTCATGACCCAATCCATCTATTTGGTTCTCTAATACTTTAAATCAATGACCCATGAAATCAGAATCACCTTGACAGTAGGACGTTTCAGTCCCTGCCCCAGCACATCCTTTCCATATAGGGATTCTGGTTCCTGACTTATACTGGTTCCAGTCCACATTCATTGCTTGCTTTCATCTCCTAGAAGCAGATACCAGTGGGACAGGACAAGATGTAGGAGAGTCAGCTGTCCTTTTCAAGAACAAGAGGTGATTTATATAAATACATGTTTTTGTAACCAGTATGGGTCCCGGGTGTATGAATAGGTGGGAACAGTGAATGAGTGCGTGTGTGCGTGTGTGCATGTGTGTGTGCGCGCGCGCGCGTGTGCGCATGTGTGTGTGTGTGTGTTTATTGGATAAAGGAGAGAATTTATTTTGAAGATCCTACATACTTTCATATGTGCAGAACATAATTCTACCATCTATTGTTTTTTCTTCCTCTCCACATGCTTTTAATTAAATATCTGTAATCCTAGAATATGCTTATTCTCCTAGGAAATAAACCCAAGACTCAAGCCCCCTGAGGACAGGACTGATACCACCAGTCTCACTGAGGAGTTCTGTTTCCTCAAATGTTGAAGTTTGAACATTAGCGGAGTGGCTGAGGCAAGCGTATAAAGCAGGTTTTATTAATAAAATAGTAACACAGACTTCTCCCGGGAGGGAGAAGGGAGCCAAGCTGGTGTCCTGGTATCCTAAGAAGTGAGAGTGTCCTGCCCCTTTTATATATTCTAGACATTCTTTGTTCTCCTGCTCTCTTGCCCCTTATCTCTCTCCTCCCTGAGTATGACTACGCCCAGGAGATGCCGGTGGGCTGGCCAAAAGGTGAGAAGCAGGTGGGCAGGAGGAAGGGCCAAATGGAGTGATCCAAGCAGGTAGCAGCCCAGGGAGCATTAATTAACAACTCCCTGTCTTCAACCTTTTGGGAGGGTTAGTAATCTTGGTAATCAAAGGGCTCTGGAGATATTAATAACCCAATCTCCCAAGGGCAGTCTCCAACTTCCTGGGCCCAAACTGGCCTCCATTTTCTCCATCTGACCCAATTACTTATCTACACTGTTAGTCTTTGATTCTTCCTTCAGGACCAGGGACTTGGCTGACCATTGGACTCAATGGACAAGCCTAAATATAATGTTAAGTGAATAAACAAATAAATGCGTGATTATATAAAGTTTGGGGTCCACTGAACCAGACACAATTTTTAAAATATATATAGAAAATATATTTTAAATATATATTTTAAATACATACAGATAATATTCTCCATGACATATTTCTATTTATTCTATTTGCATGGTTTGACAAGTATTTTGTTTTTGTTTTTTTAACTTTGAAATTAGAAAATCATCCCTCCCAGCATCTACCATATGGTCATGATTTTAATGAGAATTTATTTGTTTGTCTTCTTCCCATAAATTTCAATATTAGAATTTCTCATGTGTGATGGTAAACTGCTGGAATGAAGAGAATCAGCTGAGACCACGTCAGTATGCACATTTAAACGTAGCATGATTATTCTCGTTTTCAAAAGACTTTCTTTTCTTCATGAGTCATAAAGGACATTAGGAAAACAAGGGGAAAATATTCCCTCAGCCCCACGACTGCACCTCAATCACTGCTCAACATCGCAACACATTCCCTTCCCTCCCTTCAATGTGGAGTCTCCACGTTGGTAGGTGTGAGGTGATGCACCCACCAAACTCCAATGTCAGGGTTGAATTGTGAAATTTAGGAAGAGACATGGAATCTGCAACTGAGACATTATTTGTATTATTTGTATGCTCCCATTTTGAAAAGTAATTGCTGCTATGAAAATCCTGCCATAGTGCCACGCTCCAAGGCAATCAAAAGGAAATTGGAACCACCTGAGGGGTCAGAAATCGGGAGAGTTGCTCAGAGCAAATTAGGGAGGTGGCTGTGCACTGTGTACTGTGGAGCTGGTTGGGGGGTGGAGAGAATGCCCTTTAAATGTGACTTTATATTAATGTTGTTTTGTGCATTCTGCAATTTTAACAATTTTCAATAAAAGAAAAACAAAAAACTCTGCAACTCAAAGCACGGGTCTGACCAAAGGAAATGTTATCTCAGGATAAATCTGCATGTGCCCAGAGTGGTATGGAAAGACAGAAGATGCATGGCAACAAAAAAACAGCAGCTAAGTAAAAACTGAAAATTTTCTTGGCACATATAAGTTAGACATTTTACCATATCTTAGAGGAAACTGGAGGGGTTTTAAGCCCCTGATTCGTAATATTCATAGGTTATATGAATTATGGGTATACCAAATGTCTAAAAATCTTTAAAATTTTAATTTTAGATTGAGTTCAACCACGCTAACCCATCTTTTGATTACCTTCATTAAATCCTAAATGAGATCCCACCCTTCACCCCCAGCTCCCATACAACCTGCTGTTAATTATAGAAATCTGAATCCGTTCTAAGCCAATGGATGCAATTTCCAAATGCAGAGAACATAGAATAGATAAAAGAACTACCACTCACCTGTCAGAAGAGGGCTATTCCCTAATATTCTTCTTGGTGAGTGTGCTAATTTTTTAACATAATTAAACATAGATACTTTCTCTTTTAGTTCATATGCCTATTAACTTATTTATATAATATTTTGGATCCTTTTTCACTTGACAGGACCTGATTTGCAAATATATCCATTATTTTAAGTAGTCATCATTTTGATAGCTATATGACACCCCTATGATACAAAAAGGGACATTTATTTCTCCTATTGTTGGAGATCTAGATTAAGAAAGTTACTTTGTAAAATCCCAAAGTTTAATGAAATATGCTTAGGGTTTTAGATTTTTGGATACTATAAGAACACAGATGTCTCCCATTGAGAAAAAAAATGGGCCATTCAGAGCTCTGGTGTTTATAGCTATTTTTTGTTTGGAGCACTGTTAGGTGCAGGGCAGGCTGAACGAATGTTAGCTGCAGGATAACCCCCACACTCAAACCCTCCTCTGGTCCTTTATCACCTGTTTGCGTCAAGTCTGAACACTCAACCCCACTCAAGGCTGAACACTCAATCCCCACCCGTCTGGTGCAAGGGAAACCCACATCTGATTGACCCCTGCCCCATCTGCCTGAAGGCAGAAGATGACACCCTTAGCAACTACTGTATGATCCCATCACTGTACGCCAACAAGGCAGCTTGCAGACCCAAAGACCCCATTAGATTTGGGCTATAAAAACTCCCTCCTGCCGGGTCCCTCTCTCTTGCTCTTTCTCTCTCTGTCTCTCTCTCTTGCTTTTGCTCTGTCTCCCTCTCTTGCTTTCGCTCTCCCTTGCTCTCTCTTTCTCTCTCTCTCCTCTTTTGCACTGGTGCAATAAAGATCTCTTGGTTGCTCTGAGTGTTGTGGTCACTTTCCTTTCAAACATGACTAACAAAGTCTCTGTTTCCCTGTTTATACAAAGTAACTAGTTCTTTAGCACAGCTGCTTAGTTATATTACTAGGTACTTTACATAAAGATGCCCAGGGATTGGGTAACACTTAAGAAAGGAGTGTCGAATAATAAAAACTCAGGGCTCACCCCAGCCTGCTCCCTCTACGATGAGCATATTCAGATTCCTAACTCACTGCAAGGATGTCTCCTGGCAGGGCCACTCCCAGGCACTGTTTGGAGGAATTCAAACCACCTGGCTGGAGGAATTTGAAGACATTTGGGAAAAAGGATAAGAGCTCTCACTAGAGACCACTACGCATTCTCTTTTCAAAACAACGATAAATGATGATTCTCCTCTTTCATATATAATTTATGTGGAGTTTGGCAATTTCTGAGCAAAATGAATAAAAAATAAGATGTGCAGCCATGTGAAATACCTTTGGTTCAGCTTTGCTAAGAATGACTGAATTTGAGATACAGATGTGTGTATGTATATGAGAGCCAGAAAGACAGAGACAGAAAGATGGAAAGACCCTGAGAGAAAACACAACATGGTATGCTTTCTAGTTTTGTACAAGGGAAGGAGGGTTGGCAGTGCAATGTCTTTACAGAGCACTCAATCACCAAATTTATTTTTAAGGTTGGCTGTGTTATACTTTTAAATTCTCTATGGGCTACACACCTCTTCTGCTCACAGTCAGGGAAGACCCTGCACCCCATCTACCCAACAGAACTGAGCCCCTGTCTTTCATATATGCATCTTATGCTTACAAAACACAATTGTTTGGGGTGGTTGCTATTAGCCCAGGTATAAGGATGAGGAACCCAAAGCTTCGATCATTTAAATGACATGCCTTTGGTCAAACAAGTAGTAAGAGGCCAAAGCAGGATCCAAACATACCCACTCAAAAACCTGCCTTCTATAAATCATGGTGGCTCCATTGAGATTGGGATAGAGTCCTTATTCAGAGAGAAAATAAGAAGAATTTTAGTAGATATTTATAGAAAGCTACAGAGTGGTTGTTTTAGGTTTTGGAGGGCCTTAGATCTTTGCCCTCTTAATCATCATCTCTTCAATACATTTTATCTTATTTCATTCCATTTCCTTTCATATTTGAGAAACCATCTATTAAGGCTGAGTCAACACCCGCTACCCCCCAATCCATATGTTGAAGATACAGACCACCAGTACCTCAGAGGGAATAGAGGTAAAATGAGGCCATCTGGTGGGCCTAATTCAGTGTGATTATTGTCCTTAAAAGAACAGGAAATGTTGACAGAGGCCGTACTGAGAGAACACACATGGAGACAGGCAGGTATCTATGAGCCAAAAATGGAGGCCCCTGAAGAAACCAACCCAGCTGACACCTTAATCTCAGACTCCCAGACTCCAGGACTGTGAGAAAATAGATTTCTGCTATATAAGCCACAGAGTCTGCTTTCTTTTGTGATGGCCGCCCTCACAGACCCTCATTAGGCTTACACAGAGGCCGCGCCTTTGGGGGCCTGACCCAGGCAGAGACCTGACAAGCTCCTTGCCCAGGGTGACCCATCAGTGGTTCTTTTAGTTTCACAAGAGCCCGGTCCAGGGACCAAGCCCAGGACATTGTTATGTATACCCAAAGCGAGGTGAGGCTGGCCCCAGATCAGCATACCTCCGAGGCCTCGGCCTCACCTTTCTCCCTCTTGTCTTGGTGAAGTGGATGTTTCCCAGAACTCGGTAGTCCGATGAGTGCTGGATGCTATTGGCAGAGATGAGCTCTCTGTTTGGGAGCTACTGAATCAGGGCCTTAACCAAACATGAAATGACAGAACCGTTTCCAGCAGAGGATTAATTGAGCCAACTCAAGGCACACACAACGTATTTTGGCATTGCTTTTGACAGATGGAAATAAAACAAACATTAGCAACCGGATTGCAGCTAACAATATGCAAAATTAAAGAAGGTACCTTTTTAACTTTGTCTGGAAGCCCACTGCCTTTTCTTATAAAATCTGCAGAAGGAAAAAAAAAAAGACAGAGCTGTTAATCTCGTTATACAACCAGTTAGCACATGCAAACAAGGGGAATTAAAAGTCTTTGCATTCAGGGGAGGAAACAGATATTTGACACATATATTTATTAAGGAGACTGGACTGGAAAATAGCACTGCTATATTAATCAGAAATGGTGTAGAAAATACTTAAATAATACAACAGAGTGTGCACAGACAGCATAAGCAGCTTCCAAGTGGAAGCCTAAGGTCTTATGTATTTTTTTTTATTTGAAGGTTAAATTTTCAATTAATTTTTTTTTCAGCTTGTTGCCATCCCTTCCAAGCATCACTGTTAATTGCTCTAAAAGAATGTCTCTCGCTGTTTGAATTCTGGACATGGAAACCAGAAGCTGTCAGCCGTCTAATGGGCATCAGAGTATTGGGGCAGAAATCAAAATTACTGTATAAAAGCTAAACTGAAATGTCAGATTCTGAGAAGCCAACTGATCAGTTAAAAGTCCCTCTTTTCATTTGTTTGGTTTCTTAGTTCATTGGTGCTGCTATAACAAAGCACCTGAGACTGGGATTTATGATGAATAGAAATTTAGTTCCGAGAGCTCCAGAGGCTGGCAAGTCCAAGGTCAAGATGCTCAAAGGGTTGCAGTAGGACCAGGACTGTACTTCTGAAACGGTGCATTGAATTCCATGTCTGACATGGCAGAAGAGAGGAAGAAGGTTGGTCCACACCCTCAAACCCCTTTTAAAAGGCCCTTGTCCCCTATGAGTTAATTACCTCCTGAAGAGCCCCCCTTAGTACTATCATAATGGCAATTAAATCTCAACATATGAATTTTAGGGCACACACTGGGAGCATAGCACTCTATTTTTCAGAAGTTACATCTCTAAATCCAGCCTATCTTTGAAAAATGTCAACAGAAGCTTTAAGTTATTAGAATTTCTAAATATCCCGACTTCAGCAGGGTTGTGCCAGGCCAGGGTCTCTATGCCCACTCAGTGAATCTCTAGAATGGATCAACAGACCTGAAACTGTGTTCCTAGCGTCAAGGGAACTTATCTGCTCCTGCTGGGTTTACCAGCATGGTCGGGGGCAATATCTTCTCATTTAACACCTTCACTGTCTGGAAACAATAGGAAATAAAACTTAGGGAAGCAATTGGGTCATAAAGAATCAGAGTTGCAAATGAGTTAAATTTTCAGTTGAGGAAAGGATTAGCATGAAGGATGGGGATGCAGATATATTCACGTATGTTTTGGCTGGAAGACATATGTTTTAGCTTGAGAGGCAGAATTAAGTGTGAGAATGAAATTGAGTTAAGAATAAAGGAGAATAATGACATTGAGAATAAAATGTGTCACTTTATGTTTGATTTAAAGTATCTAGCGATCAGAAAGAGTTTTTTTAATAAGGCAAATATAATTTTGCAACCTAGATCCATCTCATAATACTGACGAAAACTTGGAAAAGTCACTAAAACTCTCAGCCTCAGTTTCTTCATCTGCAAGATGGGAATAATACTGTTTACTCTGTCATTTCTGGAAATTTTTACATTTGTTTGATGAAAACACAGGGATAGATGATAGACTAGATCAGCAGTCGTTGGCCAAGGATGATTTTGTCCCTCCTTAGTCAAAGGAACCTTGGCGATATTTGTAGACATTTTTTATTATCTCAGTTTGGGAAGGTGCTACCAAAATCTACTAGAGGCCCACGATTCTGCTACATACTCAAAAATGCACACAACAGCCTTTGTTATAATTAGTTGTCCCCAAATGACAATAGTACCAATACTGAAAACCCCTATGTTAGATATAGGTAGCTAGATGACAGAAAATAGATAGATAGTTAATGGAGAATTTTATGATTTATGGTTAGATGAGTTGATTGATAGGTGGATGAGATGTACTCTGACATGGGACAGACGAGGCATTCAACAAATAGAAATGATTTTTTATTAAGTCTGACAATAGAATTAATAGCATTAGAATTGGGAGATAAAATGAAGGATGTTGCTAAAAGTGAAATAATAATTTTAGTAATGAAAGTGTGCGCCATCCTGCTAATTGCTTTGTCTGGTTGAAGATTTGGGTTCTTACATTCCAAGAGTAGGATTACTGATAGAGTTAAGGATGAGTTAAGCTTGGGATCATGGCTAGAGCTGTGGGTCCATCCCACTGGTAGACTCTTCCCAAGGAACAGCAAAAGCCCACTAATTGTTTCCAGTACCTGCAAACAGCCCCACCAGCATCAAACATCATATGAGGGAAGGGAGCATAATTAATGACATTTATATATGAGGATGGCCCACTACTCCATCCATTGATATCAAGACAGCTGGAATATGTTGATACACATAATCAATAATCTATCAGGGTTTGCACCCAATTCCATGAGGAAGAAAGGGAGTGAGCTGGAGACATTTGAGTTTCATGTGAGTATAGAATGGTGGGGGTATTCTAATACTACACCAATTTTGAGAAAAGGTGGCTGTTTATTAACTATTTAAGAGAACAGGAAGTCTGCAAGATTCCAGCCAATGCTCTGCCCCATCTGTGTCAGTCCACAAGAGTGGTGGGTGTCCCCAGAATTTATAAAAGCAGGGCCTGTGAAAGGTAATGGCAGCACCAGCTGAGTGTAGTCACTTCTTACTCTCAGCTGGGTAGGTCAGGATAATCATCACGAAATTTCAAGGAGACAGATCTGTAATGTCATCATGCATGAGGATAAAGAAAGCTAAAATACTGCCTGGTCTCCTGGCTGGAGAAGCACTGTTCACACAGAACGTGAGTTCCCTGAATGGAGTATGCTATAGAGGGAAAAAAGAAACAGACTTGATCAAGAGTTACTGACTCCAAGAAACATTGGCAAAGTGGCCTCTAAACAGGCATCTCTGATAAGTGGCTGGTTTGACTCCCAGGCCTCCTGCATGGCCGGTGGAGAAATATCCCTCACCCTCTGTGTTCTCATTCCATACCCAGAGAGTGGACTCCTGATGCTCAACCACAGAAAGTAGAGACCCTACTGGGCAAAATGAATGTTCTTACTCCTGGGAAGATGAGTTTCTTCATATAAATTTATGAAGTTCAATTTCATTTACACTACAGTCTCTTGAATCGGGTTTCTGGTGTAATTCCCTATGGCGTAGATGTTCTCTGGATATTCTGCAAAAAATCTTGGGGAGAAAAGCAAAGGTCAAAGTCTGAGCATGGTAACCTTGCTATTATACCGCTGGTGGGCTCCTGGAAAAAAAAAGACGATCATAAACACAAATTCATTTTATAACATTTTCTATTGGGTCAAGAACTTGTGCATATTTGTAACAACCCCTGTTTCCACCACCCAGTCCCAGGCAACCATTGATCTGCTTTCTGTCTCTATAGATTTGGTTTTCCTAAATATTTCATACAAATGGAATGATATATTGTGTAGTCTGTTTGTACTTGGCTTCTTTCACTTAGCATAACACCTCTGGGAATTCATCGATGTTGTAGCATGTATGAATACTCCATTCCTTTAGATAGCCAAATAATATATAATATTCCCTTGTATGGCTCTACCATATTTTGATTACCCATTCTTCTGTTGAAGGATATTAGTGTTGTTGACATTTCTTGCCTGTAATAAGTTGTGCTGCTAGGAACTTTTATATACATGTCTTTGTATTGTTATGGTTTGGATCTGGAACACTGCCCCCAAAGTTCATGTATTCAGTAACAAAGCCATATTCAGAGGTGCAAAGATTGGATTATGAGAGCCGTAATCTCATTAGTGATTATCTGAATGAAATCTACTGGGTGGCAACTGTAGGCAGGTGGGGTGTAGCTGTAGGAAATAGGTCACAGGGGGTATACACTCAGTGACTCTCTCTCTCTCTCTCTCCCCTTCTGCTGACATGAGCTGAGGAACTTTCCTCCACCACAGCATTCCACCATGATGTTCCTCCTCACATTAGGACCAGGGCAATGGATTCAGCTGAACATTGACAGAACCTTGGAAACCAGGAACCCAAAATAAGCCTTTGTCCTCTAAGTTGTTCTTGCCATTTAGATCACATCAACGAAAAGCTTGTCCAACAGGGAGTATGGATATACCTTTTTACTTCCTTTGGGTGGATTCTAGCAGCAGAATTGTTAGATCATTGGCAAATTTGTGTTTTCACAGGTCGGATCCAATCTGTCCATTGACCTGGCCTCCTGTCTAGTGGTTGTGACCTGACCCTCATTTCAATCTAAGAAGGTTGTAGACCTCAAGGGACACCTCAAAGAACCAAAATATGTATAAATATAGATTATCTCATTTTGCTCATTTATTTTTATAGAATTTTTTTGTTTGTGTAGAATATTGATATTTTCTTTGAAATAATAATAGAAATAAAAATGATAGTATAACACATTAATACAGTCCCTTTTAAAGGTGCATTTATATTAACAATATCAATAAACTATTAAAAACTTTTGACTCTGGTCTGGAGGCTCTTTACTATTACCTGGGAAGTGTGTAGTAACACTCAGTGACTGAGTACCACCCCTAGAGGCTCTGAATCAATGAATTCAGAGAGTGGCTCAGAAATCTGGACTTTTTTTTAACTTTCTAGGTTATTATCAGTAGAACCAGAGCTCAGAACTATTGGCAATGGACATTGGAAGGTGAGGCAGAGGCTACATTCCTATTCTTCAGTTGGGAGACTGGAAGAGAGTCCACAGCATTTGCCTGAGGTCCTAGGTCTGAACTATGATTGCAGTTGAAATTTGAACTCAGGTCTGCAAACTCAGTATTGTGCTCTATTTCCTACTCTGCATTCCTAGGAAGAAAAGTGAACAAAAAAATGGTCGAGGACCATGTTGAGTCCTTAGCAAAAGTGTACCAATGGGTGGCAGCAGTATACTTACCTAGATTATGTCCAACGGAGGGTCTCATCCTGCCTTGTCTTGCATATGCCAAAACCAGGGCATGATTTGCTATAAAAATGCTTACTGTGAAGAAGTTCAGTGCAAGGCGGAGATTCTAAAGGGATAGATAAATCTATAAGCAAGACCACTGAGTTGGTAAAACGCCCAGCTCAGCAGTTCTGAGCCAAAAACAGAAAGGCTTTGAGAGCAGGTGGGTACCTTTATTATGGTAATCAACTCTGGGCCTGAGAAGCAATGAGGTCACCAGAGTTCCTGGGATGCTCCAGAACAGCAGCAGAGGTAAGTCCGGCCAAGCCAGCACATAAACATGTGACAGGCGACACCCAGGTGGGGCATCAACAAGGCCTGGGTAAGTTTTAACCTACTCGTGAAGCCCTGGAATGTTGGGGGACATACTGAACTGGAAAGAATGGACTTAAGGAATCATTAGATTTGAGAAGAAATGGGAATTTAAGATCATCAAGCCAAGCCCCTCAATTTGCAGATTAAAGAAAACGAAGTCCAGAGAAGAGAGGGGAATGGTTTCAGGGACACAGAGCTAACAGGAGTGGCAGATACAAGCCTTTCTGCCTAGTAGTCTTCCACCATGAAAAACAAACCAACAAAACATGGACAAGCCCCAGTTAATATCAGAGGTTCTTCTCCACTCTCTCCTCCAGCCCATTCCACTCTGCCATTAGAATGAGCTACCACTTTGTCTTTTTCTCTGCATTTGGAGTATATAGAACATTACAGAAATCTAGACTCTGACTCTGGCTTTCCTGAGTGTCTTTGAGTAAGTCACTTCACCTATCTGGGTGTCAGGCTTTCCTTAAGCAATATGGTGAGGTTTTCTAATGATACACTGCCTGGTCTATTCTCTAAACCAGGAATGGGCCAACTAAGGGCCAAAGCTGGTGCACCTGATTTTTGTAAAAAAAAAAAAAAAAAAAAAAATTTACTGAAACACAGTCATGTCCCGTCATTTTTATATTTATTGTCTCTGGTTTCTTTCACACTTTACTGGCAAAGCTGAGTAGATGCAACAGAGACCATCATATGGTCCCCAACATGCCTGGACCATTTCATAAATGTTTGCTCACCCATACAAAAGACTCTTCCCTCTGCCTACTGCCTGTGAGGATGCACACACATGCACACACACACACATACACACACACTCACCATCCTACCATATATTTTTTACATTCCTGGTCCAGGTAACCTTTCTGCTTATATGTTTGCTTTTAGTAGGAAATTACTTCAAACCTACAGCTAAATACAAAAACAAATTTCATAAGTGATATCCGTATTTCCTTAGTTTTAACAGATACTAATATTCAGTTAGATTTTATGTTTGCAGAATGCCTTAACATAGAATCATGGTTTAGATCTGATATGTGCCCCAAAGGGCATGTGCTAAAGGCTTAGTGGCACTAGTGGGAAGTGGTGCACCCTTCAGGAGGTGGGGCCTCGCCCTAGGAAGTAGGTCATTGAGGGAGTGCCCTTGAAGGGCATATTGGGACACTCACCCACCATCCCCTCTTTTATCCAGACATCATAAGGTGAGCTACTTTTCTCTGCCACACCCTCCCTGCCTTAATGTTCTGTCTCAACTCAGGCCCCAAAATAATGAAGTCAGTTAATGATGGTCTGAAACCAGCAGCCAAAATAAATGTTTCTTCCATTAAGCTGTTTTTCTTAGGTATTTTATCACAGTAACAGAAAGCTGACGAACACGCATAGAGATTTGTATTAATTTTTTTTAAATCTTAGTTTCTTCTAGGAGGAGGAAAAGACACATATGTGTGTGTGTGTGTGTGTGTGTGTGTATGCAAGTGACTTGAAGAAGTCAGCAGAGCTTTAATGTGATTGTTGGCACTCCATTTGATATCCCTACAACTTTTCAGATGAATGGCAAGACCTTACTTACAAGATGCAGGATCTGAATTGCAAGACACACATTTTACCAGAACTCAGAAAATAATCATGAGTTTTTAAATAAAATGTTATGATTTAATTTTAAAATCAAGTCACGGTTTGGGGGCAGGAGATTTAGTTATAATTATTTTAGAAGTACTTGATGCACTGCTTACTGCTAATATAAACATGGCAATATTTAAAGAAAATAAGTACCTTCATGGTTGAGTACCTTTTTCTATCCATTCTTCTCCTTAATCTACTTAGTGAAATCTCCATCTTAGGAATCAATCTTAATAGGAATGTTCTTTTATAACCACTATTTTGTTAAGAACGGCAAAATTTTTGCAATTTCTCTGGACTCCAAGGTTTGTACAACTTCCTCTGAACTCAAAATCACCATAGCCATTCAGTCTCCTGTGACCTGGTCCCAGTGCACTTGAGACCAAAGAGAGAGTTTGGTTTCTTCTTCTGCAGACATGACAAAGACTAGAAGTGAAGTTTCTGTCTTTGTCATTTGACTCTATCAGCTTCAATATTTTTCTCCTACAACCCTGCAATATTTCTTTACCTTTTGGTACCTCTGATTGTATAGGGCTGTGTGTGTGTGTGTGTATACATGTGTGTATGTGAGTGTCTATGCACACATATTCGGTTTCTCAGCTTCTCTTGTCCCTCCCAATCAATCATTGGGGCTGGGCATCAGATGAACACAAATTAGCACCTTTAACAATTCTCCCTGTCCAGTATCTGTCTGATGCAGAATTTGGACCTAAACACATTTCTGCTCAAGGCAGAAACTTCTTTCTTAAAAGATCAGGAAGTTGACTGCATTAGTCCATGGGCAGTCACTGTAATAAATTCTTAGACTGGAGATATGTATTACTTTTATTACAGCTACTTCAGCTCATGGCTCCACGGGGCAAGGAAGAGGTGTCAGGGGGTGGTCAAAATCCATATGGTGGAATGAGATGGACATCGTTACCCTAAGTACATGTATGAAGACACAAATGGTGTGATATATTTTATATACAACCAGAGATATAAAAAAACTGTGTTCTTTATGTGTAATATGAATTATAATGCATTCTGCTATCATACATAAAAATTTAAAATAAAAAAAGAAAATTTATTTTTTTTTTAAATCTAGTGTCCCAGTTCCACTTTGAAGTGGGTATTTGTTCACATGCACGTTGCTCTCTCCAGGTAAAGAACAGCTTTCTTGAAAACCCAAGGACAAGCTTCAACCACACATTAGGGCTTCACATCAAGCCAGGAGTCAGAAATATGTTAGGTGCAGAACCAAGGGACTTGGGCATAGTTAGAAGATTCCTAAATATATCATAAATATCTATTACCAGGAAGATTAATCATGGTAAGAATGTCCTTTTCCTAGGGCAAGATTTTTCACTCTTGATACTTAACCTACCCACACAGATGAGGTTACACAGCATACCTTAATGGGGGACTATTAAGACACCCATAATTAAAATGACTTTTCTCAGGAGTGCTCAAGAAAAGTTACAATTCTTTTTCTTCCAACAATTGTGAAAACATAATAACACAATAACTATGGAAAATTTGAAAGAATAGTCTTCCTCTTAATGTTATCTCCCTTAAAAAGCCATAAAAGAACCATTTTCATAGAGGATGGTCATACTTGGGAAGCACAAGAATCCCTGGAGAAATTACTAACAATGCAGGTTCCCCAGGCCCAACTCACACACAGATTGCTTCTTGAAATTTGGGGTCAGCCTCAGGATGGCACCTTTGAATCAAGCACCATATTACATGGATATTGGTAGTCAGAAGACCAACCTGGGAGAAACATTGCAATATCATTCTTTTCTTATGCAATACATAGCTCCCAGTCTTCCAACTCTATGTTCCAGCCTCCTGGTATCCCCTACATATTTATGTACACTACATACATATTTTTCAGCTTGGTGAAGAGATCAGAATTTAAATTTCAAACCTTCTCTTCAACAAACTTATTTATATAGAATCTTACAACACAATTAATGGGCCAAAGGGTAAGAATGTATTTATAGCTTCTACTTTGTTTTGCCATATTACTTTCTCCCGGTGTTGAGAAATTTATATTTAAATCAACAGATTAAAAGGACCCCCATATTCACCATAATGTCACCAGCAATGTGTATTTGAATTTATTTTTACTTCCTTCTGCTAATTTAGTCAGTGTAAAATGATATCTCAAGGTGGATTTAATTTGCAGTTTTTGCATTTCTGGTGAAGATTAATATGTTTCCTTGTGTTTCTTGGTTATTTATAAACTTTCTGGAGTTACAGTTAAACTTTAAAGCTCTCTTTGGGTTTAGGGTGAGGCTTATTGTCTCTTTATGGTCAAGGCAACCGATTCTTAACAAAGACCAGACCAAAAGTCAGGGGAGGCACAGAGGCTAAGGCCGACTTCACTATCCAAGGATGGTGCTCTTGGCCAATCTATCTCAGTCTTAAGGTACATACTTCTGAATGGAAAACACATCCAGATTAAGGATGATACTGCAAGTCAGATTCCTTGGGAGACAGATTCTGAGACCAAGTGTGCATGCAGGAGATTCTTGGGGCAGTTTTCTTATGATGTAGCCCTTAGGAGGCTAAAGGTCACTGGAGATGGCAGGGGGTGCATTTCACCGCTGCCTTCTCAGCAATGGCCTTGGGGAACTCTAGAGCTGGGGTGACTCTTCATGGTCCTATTTTGAGACAAAGACCTTTCTTTCCCAACACATGGACAAGGCATTTGATGCAGTTGCCCCAGAGAAGGATTATGAGCTTGAGTGAGACAACTCTCACCAGCTGCGGGCAATCCTAGCAGGCAAAGCTAAGGACCAATGATACCAGCAGCTAGGGGATGAGAGCCAGGGGCCAAACGGATTTAAATGATGGACCCAGTATCCTCTGCAGAAGTAGGAATCTGATTTCACTGAGATGCTACAGTTTTTTTTTCTTTTTTTTTTTTAATGCATGACTGGTTCTAGTTATCAACTAATGTATAGCAAATTACTACAAAACCTAAAATAGCAACAATAAAAATTTAAATTTTGTTCATGATTCTGAAAGCTGAGCTGGGCTGAGTTGGGCAGTTCTTCAGCCAGACTGGCTGGTGGTTGCTTACTAGCTGCATTCATCTGGGAAGGCAGCTGTGGACTGGACTTAGCTAGACAATGGCATAGCTGTGCTTTGCTTGTTCTCTCCAGGGAGTCTTGAGACCTCTTCTCAATGTGGGCTCCTCATCTCCATGAAGACCCTTCATATGATGGAGACTTAGGACCAGGTCACAGCCTAAGAATTTAGATTAGGGTTTCTCATTTTAGCATCTTTGACATTGGAGGATGGATGATTGTTTTGTTGTTGTTGTTGTTGTTGTTGTTGTTTTTGGTGTGTGTGTGGGGTGGGGAAAGGGGTGGTAGCTACCCATCTTGTATACTGTGGCCACATGCTCAGCCTCCACTCATATAGATACCAAGAGGATTCTCTAAGTCAGGATCATGAAAAATATCTCTTGCCATTGACATTCTTCCCCCTTAAGGGGGAAAATCAGCCCCCACTGAGAATCGCTATCTTGGAAGGACTTACACTTTTAAAACTCTGAGAAATACCACCACATTCTATTGACCAAAGCAAGCTATAAACACAGCCAGGTGTCAGAGGACATGAACAACAGGAGATGGAGTTCACTGGGGTCCAGGAGTGTAAGAGACCACCATGGTTCTATGAGGCTTACACTGATATCCTCATATGATAATGTGGAACAAAGGCTCATTCTTTCCAGATGACTCAGAAAGTCACAAGATCTAGATTGGAGCCCAGGTCTGCCAATACCTGAGCCACCAATAGCAGATGTCAAAGGGTTACTTCTAGAAATGAACCATCCTCAATCCTCTCTAAAAACATGTTATAGAAAAGAGAGAGGCTTTGCTCGGCCTTAGTTATGGTTAATGAAGAAAACATTAATCACTTGAAGTGCTATTTTGGAACTCATGAAACTGAAATGAAGCGCAATATGAAATGTTCATTTATTTCTGAGGGATTTATTTTGTTAACACTCAATCACTCAATCCTCTTTGCCTCATTTATAAAGTTTGAGGAGAAGAACACTATTTTCTCAAATATGTGAAGTTCTTCTCTGAGCAAGGCAAGGGACGGCTTCTTTCCGTGGAGATGCAGCCAGCTGTTGGGGGTCGTGGGTAGAACAAGGATATTATATGACTTAACTACTACTGTGTAAGATTTCTATTGAGGAAATGAAGATAAATGATGTGTGCCTATTGGGTCCCTCACTGTCCCTTCCTGAGGACTAAGGGAACTCCAGTAGATGCTATAGACACAGCTGAGGGGGTTTTGACACCATGCGCAGATTAATTCAAATCTTCTCTTTATTGGTTGGAAGCCAGTGTAGGAAAGGAAGCAGTAAGTGAATCAGAAGCCATTGTCCCATCTGCCATGGCCTATGGGACCCGTACCATGGATTTTGAACACATTTTTTCTCATTGTAAAATCAGTGTATTGCCAGTGCTTTGGTTAAAATTCTTGTGGTTTGGTCCCAGATGGCCTTCCCATAGTGAGTTAGGGAAAGAGACTATGAAGCTCTTGCTATATCAACTCATGTGACCCCAGCTTTCACCTGTTATGAGTCACCTGGGGCATCTAAAAGCACAGGAATAACATTCCTACTCCACTGCCTCCAAATCTACCAAAGGGTCCATGGGAATCGGAGAATGAAAGACCAGAACAGAATGAAGACCAGAAGTCAATTGTCATTCACCATTGGGTATAGTCCCATGACCAGCAAAATGCTTCTCAAAACATGTCTGTGAGTTCTTCTCCATATTTTATTCCTTATATGTTTTATAGACAAACTCTGAAATACTCAAAAACTTAATGCTCTGGTTAATCGAGTGTTTTATTTGAACAGAAAAGCACCAGATATTGCAAGCATGAAATCCTAGTTTTCAATGTTGGAATATGGCAAGGGGTTTTTCAAACAAAATTTTAATCAAACATAATTTAATATTTATCTGCCAGCTTGTAAGGCATGGAAGGTTTCGGTCTTGCCTCCAGGGCATCATAAGAAACATCCATTTCCCAAGATTTGTAAGGATGAAAGTGTGGATTATTGGAGGTTACTCACTTAGATAAGTAAAAATGGCATGGACTCCCTTTACAGTTCAACAGATCTGGGTGGGATGCTGGCTCTATACTCTGGCTTTACTTTGGCAAGTTAATCTCCACAAGCTTTAGTTTTTTAATCTATAAATTTGATATAATGGCATTGCTTTAAGGAAGTAATCAGATAATCGTCGTAAAGCCTTTAGCACAATGCCTATCTCATAGTAAGTACTTCATCAAGTCAAATTTATTTTGCCTGTTCTCTTCTTTTAGATTCTACTTCAGCTGCATGAAAAAATAAACAGGCAGAGAAAAATCCAGGAGACACTACAGAACACCTAGCCCTTCTCATGGAGGAGGTATGGACGAAGCAAGCCTGTGACAGGAGGCTAGGGTGTGGGAAGGGGATCTGCACACTGTGCACCGCCATCTTGTCCAGTGGTCATGGCCGTCCTGTGGTCCTGAACACAGGAAGATTGGAGAGGCCAATTCAGGATGCCAATCTTATTAATAAGTAAGATTTCTCAACATTTCCCATGTTTAGGCAACTGCGGTTGGGGTGAGTTTCCATTGGTTGTAAAGTTACCAGTATGCCCCCAATTATTTGGTTAAAGTTGGTACAGCTCAGCCTCAAGTAATCTTGTCACTGTGAGTGAGGAAAAGGCATTAGGAAGCTCTTACTTGTGCCTCCTAATGATTCCAGACATATACTCTGGCTTTTCTTGGTCATCAGTCACTTTTAGGCATACTAGTGCCCAAAGCATGCTGATTTGAAGAGATTTTGCTTCAAATACTGGCCCTAATCATTAAACCAGTTTTTGTTGGACTGATTATTTTCCAATGATTTCTGAAGACCCCATTTTATTTGCTAGCCCATGGTTTTCTCACCATTAATGTGTCTCAATTTCAGATAGGTCCAGTGATGGCAGATCTTGGCTCAGTCAGATGGAGCCTCCAGTGAGGATCTCCTGGCCTTTGCCTCAGCCACGTGAAGGGATTTCTCCATGAAAACTTGCTCACACAAGATGGTTGGCTGTGCAGGAAGGACTCAAGGAGCAAAAAAAAATTGTCTTGAAGTGTGAACAGAAAACCCAATGGGTATCAGTGATCCAAGAAATGCTCTGGTGAGAGGAAACGGGCAATGCTTAGGGCAGCTCCCTGGGTCCCCACAGGGTGAAAGTAAACAGGGTACATGGCTCCTCAAAAACCAGAAATGGAGAAGGCTGTTCTTTTGGAAGACTTGCTCCAGCAGAGCCTATTTTGCCTTTGCTCTCTGTGGGATACTTCCTGTTAGGTGTACTTACCAAGGTCCTAGGATGGGGTGAGGGCTGAAGCCAGCATTGTTCCCACAGCAGTGCAAGGGAAGAGGTGGAAAGACTGGAGAAAACCAGTCTGTTGTGTTCCCTGATGGACTAAACACTCCTATTTTGTAGTCAAGCTAGAAAACAAACACACAGGGAAAAGAGGGACTTTCAGTCAGCTGGGTTTGCCTGCAGCTCCTGTCCCCAGCTTTTCAAGATGAGGAGGGAGTAATGGCTAGATGGAGTGTCAACTTGCAACTCAATGTCCAGTGGTTAATTTTGCCTCTGCCTCTGATTAGTTGTATGATCTTGAGTCTCTGTTTTATCAAGTTGAAGTGGGATGAGATTACTCACTTTGGAGAATGGTCAGGAGTTCAAATGGAACGCACGTAACAGATACAGCACATGATGGTACCGCCTAAAATCATTCTTTCATTTTCTAAATTCCTTCCGTTGGTTACAAAGCATTGACCAATTATGGGTAATTTCCTCCTGAAATCTCTTCTCTCTTTCTCCCTAAAAAACAGAAGCCTGATATTATTCAGGGGCTGCTATGAACTAAGTTAAAAGACTCCATCTACTTGCTTGCCTTGCAAATAAGCATGACCAGTGAGACTCAAACTGAGGTTATTAGGGAAGGTGCTTCCCATCTTGCCTCACCCATTCTCCCATGGAGGATCCATGACAGAGCTGACACAAGCCCGGTGCCAGAGTGTTGTTTGCTGACTGAACAACAGGAATAATAAAAATAGAGACAAATTAACACTTATACTGTTTGCACTATGCCTGTCAATGTGCTAAACCCTTACTGCTTTTATTTAATTTAACCTTCCAAAGGACTCTATGAAATTTTTTTTCTACCATTAATTCCTATTTACAAGTTAGGAACCTAAGGTACAGGGTACATGAGAAATATATATGTAGGAATGAGTGGATGAATGAATGTGTGAATACATGAAGAAAAGGGCCTTCTAGAATTCATGAGAGAGAATTAGGGGTGGAGGGTAAGTGCAGAGTTTTTTTCTTCTACAACAAATTATCATGAACTTGGTAGCTTCAGACAATACCAGTTTATCACCTTCAGATTCTACGGGTTAGAAGTCCAATGTGGGTCTCACTGAGCTAAAATCAAGATGGCAGCAGAGTGGTTGAGGGTTGTGGCTCAGTGGTTGAGCATTTGCCTAGCATGTGTGAGGCACTGGGTTCTTTTATCAACACCACATAAAATATACTTAAATAAAATAAAGGTATTATGTCCATCCACAACTAAAAATATTTTTTTAAAAAGAGAAAAAGATGGCAGCAGACTGTGATCCTTTCTGGTGATTCCAAGAGAGAATCTGTTTCTCTGACTTTCTGCCTTATTGGCTGCCCACATTCCTTGGCTTCTGGCCACTTCCTCCACCATCAAAGACAGCAATGTTAGACAAAGTCCTTCTTATGCCATCTCTCTGTCTTCTTTTCCTCTTTAAAAGCCTGTGAGCTCAAATGGAGTTTGAACTCCATTTGATGACTCCATGCGTTCACCTAGATAATCCAGGATAATCTCCCTTTCTTAAGGATTGTTGTTTGGCAGCCTTAATGCCATCTGTAATTTGAATACCCTTTGGCCATGTAAGGTATCATATTCATAATTTCCAGGAATTGCAACATGGACTTCTTTGGGAGCCATTACTCTGCCTATCATGGTATGTTTCTGCAGAAGATTCCTCATCATTTATGAAAACATTTTTGCAATAGGAGCAGCTGCAGCATGTCCCTCACTTCATGGCAGTATGTCAGATCTCAGTTTAAAGATGATAGGAAGATGGGCCCATTTGGCTCATTTTCTTGGCATGGCACTCTGGGTGCAGCTGTGGTCACAGCATCTCAGGCTGTCATCCTTCAGATGCACATTCCCAATCAGCAATTTGGGGGAAGGATGTGGTTAACACTGGCCAGTTATGTCCAGTGATTCTTTGAGTGTTCTGGGGCTTTCCTTACCTTTTATCCAATGGCCTTTGGCCACGAGAAGTTGGTTTTCAGGAAGTTCAGAAGAATGGGAGAGGAATAACATTTGTTGAGCTAGAGTTGATCTTTTCATGTACATATACACATTTCATGCCTTTAAACAGACATGACAGTCAGGTTTTAAAGAAGGACACTGATGTCCTAAGAGAGAGGGCAGCTGGCCCCAGGAGACCCAGCCAACGAGTGACAAAGTAAGACCTAGGGCCTGAGACCAGCTATGCAACCAGCCCTGAGCAAGTCTGACTGCGCACCCATGGCCTCACCCTGCCTTGGTCCAGTGCTTTTCACACCAAAACAAGCTCTCCATACCCTTACTTGTACCTAATATCCTTTCTCTCAAAAACTCAGGCTGTCTCCACAAAGTATCTCCTACCAAGCCAGCTCAGTAGTCATTTTTTGACTTCCTGTTTCCATAATGTCTATGCTAGTCAATCCATGGGCATGGATATCAACAATGTTCATGTTGGGTCTCTCTCACCTGACCTTAGGTTACACCACCACCTCTATTTCTGCCACAATGTCTTTCCCACTGTGAATCATCTCTAAATTTTTTCTGCTTTAAAGGTAATTGGGTGCTTTGAGTTGACCTACTCAAGAAATATTTTCCTCTTATTATTTCACCTTAGTATGCAGCCCAAAAGCAAATCAGCCATCTTTCCCTCAATACTTCAGAGATTTTTTTTTTAAGTTTTTATTTTGTGAGGGCCTACTATGTCTCTACTCAAGTTGCTAACCAGGAAGACATTGCAAGAAATGCCTCCCTTTTCTGCAATTAAAAAACAGAAGACAAAGAGTTGGTCCTTGAGCCATCATTGATGTTTCCACAAGGTGACTATTCAAGGTAACATGTGTGAGTCCAAGAGACTATGTCCCCAGCTCCAGCCTCTGTCCCCTGAAAAACCAAGGAGCAGATGGAAGTTTTAAACCTAGCTAAGCAGCGCTAAACACTGTTGTTTGAACAGAAACATTCATAGGTCAGATGTCAGAGATAAACAGATAATTACCATTAATCTTTCCTGTCATGCTCCTCCTGCTGAGCACATGGGAACTAAACTTTGCTACTTCTTTCCAAGGCTCCTGCAGAGTAAGGGTTTCCAAGCCGCCCATGGAACTCTCTGGATAAAAGATCCATGTCCCCATTTTGTAGGTGAAAAGACTGAGAGCAGATAAGGCACATTTCCAGAGTCGCTGGTATAGTGTTCCTGCATTTCTCAATCTCCAAGAGAGCTGAATAAAGAAGGTGAGACCCCTGTGGACTGGTGAGCACAAACCTAGTCTAAAGTACTTTGTGCATCCCTGTGTGAATCTGAATCTGACCTTGGAAAACTACAAAGCACCTACTATGTACCAGGAACTAACACATTTCATTTAATCTTCACCACAACCCTGTAGATCATAAATTGCATTTTACAGCTGACAAATCTGACACAAGGAGAAAAAATTATTTTCCCAAGTCCCCTTCATACAGAAAGAGACAAAATCAAAATTTAAAAACAATTTATTCGCTCATTTTGATTCATTCTTCAACAAATGTCTATTAGAGAACGACCTTGTGCCAGGCACCGTGCCCATCAACAAACCAGGCCGCTGGGAGAAGCCAGAGTCCCTGCAGGGCTGGGCTTTAATCTGAAGCTGGCAAGGTCTGTCCTAACCAGATAGGGCATGCTGAATAGCTGGGGCTGGGTCCAAGGAGGAACCCATGCCCAGGAAAAATCTGTCTCATTTGGACATTATCCTCCTTCCTAGGGTGAAGATAATTACAGGATCACTAAACATAATTTCACGAGAACTTCCATTTCTCCCAAGCCTGGGAAAGGTGCCCCAGCCCAATACTGTTCCTCCCAGCCCTTCCCCTGTAGACTCTGCTTTTATTTTCCCTCCTTCCTTTTGTTGTTGTTGTTGTCCAAGAAATTCCCACTCATTCTTTAAGACCACCTTGTGTCAATTCTCAGTGAAGTCTCCTGTCCCCCCAGCCATAGTTGAGCCTCCTTCCTTTGAACATGGGTAGCTGCTGGCTCATGTCAGGAAAAGGACCTTCACAAAAGGCAAGTTCTTTTAGGGTAGGGATCGCAGTGGTCGGGGGTGTATGCTGGGGCCCAGCTCAGCACCAGGTGTATAACAGTCCTCAGTGGTAAAAGGAATCTGGCAGGTGAGAACCTTCTGCACAGAGGAGGCCCCCACTCTGATGGGCATGGGAGCAGAGCTCCGACCTCCTGACTTCTAGCTCAGCATCCCCTATTCCCACCTCTGGTCCCAGTGGACTGAAAAATGTGCTCCTATTTTTCTTTACTTTTTTTAGATATGAACCTAAAGATCAGATAGAAGATAAAAGCCTTATTCTTTATAGATATAATCTTAAATATCAGAATTATCAAAAAGTAAATAAATTAAAACAAAGTATCCATTTTGGAGAGCAGCCAACTCTGAAGAAGGTACATTTTTTGACCATCAACCCTAGAAAGCACATCCAAGCAAGATGGCATCTCACTGGTCCCCACACCCCCTTCCTGACTCTAAAAAGACCCCTGTTCATTATGGCTGGGGAGGAGCATTGGGTCTCTTAGCTGATCTCCTCCTGGGCAGCTGCTCACCACTCCCTCCTTAGGCATTTCCATAGCTTTGGGGACAAGATCAAGCACTGTTTCTGAGTGTTCTTAGGGAGTTAGAAATGAGCATTTCTGTTTTTCCAGGTGTGGAAGGTGAACTCAGAGGGGTTAATAATTTCACTCAATCCCAGAGCTTAGATATAACCAGGCCCCAAATCATGTCCCTGTAGCTCTAAAGGCTTTGTATTTCATACCCATGGATGAAACATGTTCACTGTGATGTATTAAAAAACAGACAAATTTGATCTCTGCCCCTGTTTCCTGAGACACACAGTTCCTTATCTCCAAAGTCATAGTGTCTTTTTGTATGGTAATGAGGGAACTGAGTCCTGGGGACTCCGGATAAGGGCTGATTGCACCAGTCCGTGTCCAGGAAGGAGAGAAGAAATTGAAGGCTGAGTTGATCACCGATGGCCAAAGATTTAAACAATTGTTAGGGATTAAGTAAATGGATAAACTCAGACAGGACAGTCCAAGACAAGCTGGCTTTCCATTCACAACCTCCAAGGAGCTCTCTCCACCGAGCTTAGCAGATACCTGCACTGAGCAATAGACTCAATTTAGATTCTGGATGGCCAGTGTCATTGGTCCACTTCTTACCTTGGCCAGACCTGGTGGTGGCCTCAGAATCTGGGCTAGATGCTGCTGGCAGAGCCTAGCCTGCCCCTATCCATGCCTTGGGCTCTGACCCTGACTTTGTGACACATTTCCATCACCACCCACCTCTGCCAGAGCTCCCATTAGTGTCTGAAATATTGTCATGATCCAGCATAAGCTGTGGCAGGCTACAATTAATTAATTAATCAGTTATACTCTATCAGCAAGTGCAGACTAGGAATGTTAAATAAACAAATTAAAGGCTGCGTTTCACTAAAGCTCAGCCCAATGAAATAATAATGAGGCAAAGTTAACTGCTCTGAACAGAAGAAGGAAGACTATTATAAAGGAGGACACCAGTACAGTCATATCCTAGAAAAATGTAGTTGAGGGGCTGCTGCAGAGGCCACCCAGACCTTCTCTCACAACACTGTGCTCAGGCAAAGTAGTGGATACTAGCAAGCACCGCAGTAAGAGCAGGACTCAGCAGTCAGACAGAATTGGACTTAAATCCCAGATTGTTGCATATCAACAAAAATGCATCCCCTCTTTGCTTATCAGTAAGTCCTTCCCTGCTCTGAGGCTAACTCATTAAAAGGAGGAGGAGAAAAACATTATTAACCATCAATCAGCTTCGACAGTGTCCATAGGCATTTTTTCAGGCACCCTGATGGGCAGGGCCAGGATGCTGTCATGTCTCAGCAAGGGGCTGTGTTCCAGGAAGGTAGGTGTATTGAGAAGCTAATAGCCCTGGGCCCAGCTCTCACCCAGCAAGGAGCAGGAGTTAGTGGATCAATACACTAGCCCATCACCCACTTCAGTTTGAACATGATTGGTTGGGAGGTGGAGCCTAGTGGGGAGAGGTTGGGTCATGGTAGCTGGGCTACCATGACTCAACGCAGGGCTAGGATAGCCACTCAGACCGAAGGTTGTCGCAAGGCACATGCCCACTTCCCTTTCTGCTTTCCACCATGGGAAGCAGCTTGAGGCCCCTTATCAGATGTGGCTGACTAGTCAAGACCTTCCCTGTCTTATAACCAAGAATCAAAATTAACTTCTTTTCTTTTAACAAATGCATAGGCCCAGTTAATTTATAGCAATAAATAAATAAATTTTATTTATATTCTGAGGTTCTGTTATAGAAACATAAAACAAAGATATTGCTTTGGGGTGGGACAGCTCCTAAGTCTCTCAGGGTCCCACTGAGGTGCACAGAGTCTGCCTGGGTTGTCACCCTCTGCTTCCCTGCCTCACTTCTCCATCTCTGGTGATTCCCTGATCGCCTCCCAAAGCAACCACTTGCATTCAAGGGCTGCTGTTTGGATGACCCAGTCTAAGACAGGGCCCTTAAACAGCATTTAGAAGTTACATTCAAACATTCTGTCCCTTTATCTTTTAGCTACTTACCAGTTGCTGATCATAATAACCCCAGAAGCTATCCTTCTCCCAGGATGATAGGAGCATAGCTTGGGAGAACTGGCCTTTGTGGTTATTCATCTGTTTGGTAGGTATTTGCTGGGAGCCTCCATGTGCCAGGGCTGGGGATCCATCTCTGAGCAATACAGGCAGGCGTCACTCGGATTGGTGAGTTGCACAAAGGTACAACTCAAGCATGACACAGAGGCTGGACACAGGACTAGCTGGGGGCTTCTGGTTCTGGGCCTGCTATGTTCCTTGCCTGCATATGGGTGGTGAGGCTGGGCACATCTAACATGTCCCTTGTTCTCCTTAGCAGCAAAGTAAATATGTCCAAGACCCTGATGGAAGATAAGCCAAGAGTTCTGGAGTCTCTGAGATGCTGGATTCCTGTGGATTCCCTCAGAATCTGTGTCATCATCCAGGAGCTGGTGTCTGGACCACTCTCAGTGTTGTCGATTAGTATGCTCTTTCCAAGGCTCCATCTATGTAGATCAGCTGTTGTAGAATTCTGTGGTTGTTGTAGAATTCTGGCCTCTATTTTTCCCCTCCTAGAACCTACCATTTAGAATCTGAATGTGGCTCCCAGAAAATCCCCCTTCACTCTGAGGTAAGAGCATACTCATTCTCCCTCAATAACACCATCATGTGGGCATCTGGTGGGATTTTTCTGAGCCCCTTCACATGGAGGCCTGAAGTCCCAAGGGAATAAACAGGTAGACAGTGTTTCTAAAGCAAAAAAAAAAAAAAGCCCCAGCAAATGTTCTAGAACTTGGAAAAGAGAGAGGAAGCCAGAGGGTGAGAGCTATACCATGGGCCAGCCCCATACTTCCCCTGATCATGGGTGACTTTGAGAGGTTGAAAGGAGTGTCCCAGTCATGCTCAGACCAAAGAAATGGTGATTACCTCAGGGTATTGCTTCCAATTAGGCTCTTCTAATGGTGATGGGTTTTCCCTGCCAGTTCCAGGTGAAGAATTTAAGTGACAAATGGTGATGGTGAGTTCCATTATACCTGGACAAAGATCTGTCTGGCCAAGAATATTAATATATTCTCCCTCCTTCCCCAACACACACATACACACACACACACACACACACACACACACGTTTACCCTAGTTTGAATTATTCTGCTGAAACCTCCTTTATTTTCCTAGTAATTTCAGAACATTGGCATTCTCTATGATGTCTTGTGACAGTTGGGGGATGATCTGTGCATGACCACCGGGCTCTCCCAAGATTCTACTACCCACAAGCCCATCTTATCTCTGAGACCTAGATGCTGTGTTCAGTTCTTCCCAAACATATCTAGTAGTAAGAACACTAATGACACTATTTATTCATGACTTCTCTTGTGCCAGGTCCTGTGCTAAGTGCTCTGCCTACATTAGTCAAGGGGTTTGCGAAGAAGGCCCCTACTCTATTAAACAAGTGTCACTGGAATAGCTACACCGTCCCTTTATCCATTGTCTATGGTTGCTGTAAAACTGCAATGCACAGTTGAGTAATTGAGACTGAAACCGTACAACCACGAACCTTAAAATTCCCTGAGTAGTCTTTTCTAGAAAGATTTTTGTTGACCAATAAATTAACTCATCCTTAGCAAAGTCCTGTGACCTGGAGATCATTGTGACCATTTGATGTAAAAATAAACTGGGGACATAAACGTGAAGTCCTTGTTCCAAGGGTACATAGTTTATAAGTGAAAGAGCTGGGATTGAAAACAAGGGCTCCAGAAAGCAAGTCCTAGCCTCCTAAGATCCATTTGCAACTTCTCTTTTTTTGTCTTTTGGGGGTGGGTGGGTAATGGGAATTGAACTCAGGGGCACTAAACAACTGAGCCGCGTTCCCATCCCTATTTTTTGTATTTTATTTAGAGACAGGGTCTCACTGAGTTGCTTAGTGCCTCACCATTGCTGAGGCTGGCTTTGAACTCGTGATCCACCTGTCTCAGCCTCCCAAGCTACTGGGATTACAGGTGTGCACCACCATGCCCAGCCTGTTGCAACTTCTTTTAAAAGTGTATCAGAAATGGTCAACATATCGAAGTGAATTCGCTGGGGCCCTGGAAGCCTTGGCCCATGGCGGGACTAGGAGATTAGGAGGCCATTGATTGCTGAGATTACTTAACCCAAAGCCCCAGAGAAGAAGGAAGGACAAGGGTCTCCAGGTGTTGCTATGAATCTAGAAAGGGGTCTGGCCCTTCCTTCCCCATTTCATGAATACAAGTGACTTGCACCTGCTGGATTTACAATATGACCCAGCCTCACACAGAGCAATTTGTTACCTGACATCATGAACATCCCAGGCCTTATTGCAAAGGTCACCCTCGTTCTTCTGAAATCTCTTTTTCATATCAGCTGGAAAACAAAAGGGGAAGAAAAAGCTGTCCTAATCCTAGAATTTCAGAATTTCAGAAGTGTATTAGAAGCTAAAAAGTTGACCTCCTTCTAGGAGAGCCATTCTCCAACAAGCATTCAGTTGTTCCTGGTCCTTTTGGAACCCGTCTAGTACCCCAGGTGGAGCACCCCTGCATGCTCCCACTATTTCTCATAGGATGAGGTTGTCTTACCTGGGTTTACTCTGGCTGCCTTCAAAGCCTTCCGAGCTTTGTGTAAACACAGAGGCCTCAGCTCCCCCACAGAGGGTCTGATTCATCAGGTCTGCAATAGAGCTCAAGGACTCTTAAAGGTCCTACCAGGACCAGTGTGGCCTGAGGACTCTTGCTTTGACTGCTCTCTGCCGAAGTCTCAGCCAAGTTCCCGACATGCTGAAGGTGCATGTCGCATCTCCAGAACCAAAAAGGTTTCTGATTAGAAATTTCTTCCATTCAGAAATCACAGCTAAGCAGGTTGGTTGCAGAGGTATTAATTAGCATAATGAAAACCCGACATTAAAAGGATAACCTCACAGTCTAGGAAGTTTGCCAGAATACCTCTAAGTCCATTCAAGTTGTCATTATTTAATGCCTATATCTACAGCAATTTCAATAAAACTGATAATGATATTTAAATAAGAGATGAAGTTGGATTTTCCTTATTGCAAAAGAATGGGATTTGGAAATCTGGTGACAGAATTTTGAGCAAACTTCTATTTTTTTTTAAAAAAAAAAAAGGAGAGAGAAACTAACGAAATAAAACTTAAAGTCATGATTTGAAGCTTATAGTTAGATTGAGGTTGAAATTCAGACACTGACATCTTCTAAATATCACTATCTTGGGGAAGCCTCTTAATATCCCCAACCCCAAAGTCTTCTTTAATAAAATGAGGACAATGATACTCCATGTTATAGTTTGGATGTGATAGCTCCTGTGTTGGTGCAGGATGCAAAATGATTAGATTACTAGAAATGTAACCTAATTGGTGGATTGAGAGCTTTAACCTAATCAGGATTAAGCCATTTGATGGGTTAATACTTTGAAAGAACTACTATAGTGGGTGGAAACTGTAGGCAGGTGAGGTGTGGATGGAGGAAGTGAGTCACTGGGGACATACTAGCTGCCATGGGTTGAGAAGTTTTTCTTCACCACTCATTTCCACCATGAAGTTCTGCCTTATCTTAGGCCCAGAACGATGGAGTCAGCCAACCATCAACTGAAACTTTAAAACTGTGAACGCCAAATAAACATTTCCTCCTCTAAGTCATACTATTTGGATAATTTGGTCACAGTGATGAAAAAGTTGATAAATACACTCCAAAATAACCCTGCCCCACAGTGACTGGAGGACAAAACACGTGTGCACAGGGTCTGGAACATGCAATGAACACCTTCTTGGAATAAGATCATTTCTTCCGTTCAGAAATTTGCATCCTGGTACAAGAGGGAAATTGTACACAGATTATGATCAAAGGAAGTAACACATGAGAATAGCTGCAAAAGTCATCAGGAAAAAAACAGGGAAGAATTCAGAAGAAACTTGGTGGAGGGTGACTATGATAGGAGGACAATATTTAAGACTGGAAGACAAGATAGGCTGGTAGAAGAATGACGAATGTGCATAGGGTCAGCAGTGTGATAGACCAACCAACTGCACTGGCCCTGAGGTTTCAGGCTGAGCCTGGCTTTGAATTTTCAGGGAGACTCCAGGTCAAGGGAGCAAGCAACCCTGGCTGCATTTATTTCCCTACAAAGAGAAACAGCAGAATCTTAGCAGAGGTAGAAATGGCTGAAGGGCTTATTATCTCCAACCAATAGGACTGAGGAACTCAGGAGGAACTCAGACATTTGTGCTTTCTCTGCAGCCAGTCGTATGGAGGGACACTAAGTCTAGCATAGTTGTGGGCTTCTCTTCTGAGGTTGGGAGAGCCAAGGACTGCCCAAGGCCCAAGGTCAAGCCCCAGCAATGAGCACAGCCCAGACAAACGGGAGCTCCACAAAACCAATACCTGCCCGGAAAACACCCAGCAAGTAAAGAAAACCAAAGCCAGCCAATCGCTCTGATGTATACGGCGTTCTATTTTTGTGCAGCATGTGTTATTTACATCCACTTATAGAAGAAGAAACTCAAATGGTTTGAAGAATGGGTTTTTACATAGTTTGTGGTGGTTCAAAATTTCCTAAGATGAGTTGCCTCAAACTTTGCATGGGAAGGGTCTGTCCCTTTACATGAAATGGCACCTGCCACCCAGTGGGGAGGCAGTCACCAGCAGCACTCTTGGCCCAGGGTTTCCAAACTGTGTCCAATGGATCCTTAGCACACCAGAATCCTGCCAGATGGTTCAGTTACAAGTTTCTGAGGTCAAAAAATCTTTGATACAAGCTCAGCCATCTTTTGTTCAGGGTGATGGGATTTCAGAGAGATTGAGATGCTGACACATATTAAGAATCCACTGAGCCAGGCCTGGTGCACATGACTGTAATCCCAGTACCTTTAGGAAGCTAAGGCAGGAGGATCGCAAGTTCAAAGCTAGCCTCAGCAACTTAGCAAGGTCCTGAGCAACTTAGTAAGTTATCCTCAAAACAAATAAAAGGACTGAGTTTACGGGTCACTGGTTAAGCACTACTGGGCTCAATCTCTGCTATCAAAAAAAAAAAAAAATCCACCAAGGAGAAGAGCATGAAGTGCCACCTGAGTTAGTCTCACTATCCCTACCTCCCTCCCAAGACACACAGCATGTTTTCTCTAAAAAGCCCTCTAAACAGCTGTCTCTGAGGATGCTCAGAGTACTTTAGGACAGACAGTAATTGCATTATGAAGGAAGATAGCCTCCTTCTGCATCCTGAGCAGGTGTGTACACCTGTGCACAGGTGGCAGAATAAACCTCCAGTCTGTCTTCTCAGGCTAGTCTATTCGTTGCCTGGATACTCTTGGAAAGCCAGTATTCATCCAGCCTCCTGTGGACCTTGCCCTGAACCTCCTCTTTTTAATTTTGTGGTATTCATTCCCATGTTTGCCATATGAAGTTATTACCCTCAATGCCATTATATAAAAGAGGAAGCCAAGGCAGCCAGGGAGAGGAAGAATCGTACCCAAGACTCACTCTTATAAAAGGAAGAGCTGAGATTGAAATCACATGTGCCCACATTAGAGAGGTCATTTCAGCCCAGTGACAGATACTGAGGAATAAATGCAAATGGCTTCTCTACAGGTAAGAGGAATAGAAAACAAGGCCCAGAAGGTGAGAGTCTCTATGATTTGTGGTCAGTTGTTACAGCAGTAATAGAAACCTATACTTGGGGGTACAGAGATCCTTCAGGATTCCAATGCTGTCTCAGAGCCGTAGCAACTGGCAGGAGGTTCCTCTGTTAGCCTGGGCCTGAGGTCACAGGCAATTGGTCACAGGCTTTGGCCTCAGTGACTTTTAAGTGCTCCATAACAATAGCTCTCCCAGTCACTATTGCACTTGGAGCACCAGAGGGGAGAGAGGTAAGGAGTAACAGAGGCACACTCAGAGTAGAGGTTTCTTCATCTGATAACGAGGAGCCCTGAGGATCCACTCTGCCTGCTCATCCTCTCTCTCTACCTGGGGAAATGAACTCCTTCCAGAGCTGAGGAAAATTCAAGAGGGCCACGGTCCAGCCTACTTTCTGAAACTGTCACCCTTCTGCATCCTGTCGCTTCCCTCTTTGGTTCATCCTGTCCTTCCTCCCTCTTTGCTAGAGCTACCAGAACCAAGTACCACAGAGTGGGTGGCCTAGACATTTCTCATCTCACAGTCCAAGTGAAGTTGTCTAGAGCGCGGATTCCTTCTGAGGTCTGTGCTGTGAGGGAAGGACCTGTCCCAGGCTTCTCTTCTTGTCTTATCGATGGCCATTGTCTTCGTCCGTCTGGGGTGCTGTCACAGAATACCACACAAACTGGGTGGCTTATAATTGAAACGTATTTCTCGCAGTTCTGGAATCTGAGAAGTCTAAGATCAAAGCACTGACAGACTCAGTGTCGGATGAGGACCCATTTCCTGGTTCATAGATGGTGCCTTCTAGTTGCGTCCTCACAAGGCGGAAGGCAGCCAAACAAACTGGGTTCAAGTTCAAGTTGTGCCATTTGTTGCCTATATGAATTTGAACAAGGTGCATAAATTGCCTTTAATTTTATTCTTCAGATGCAACATGGTTTGAATCTTCAATGTCCTCTAAAGGCCCATATGCTAAAGGCTCGGTTACCAGCCCGTGCTTCTATTGAGAGGCTGTGGAGCCTTTAAGATATGGGGACTTGTGGAAAGAAGTTAGGTGGTTCAGGGTATGCTCTTGAAGGGGATATTGGAACCCCAGATCCTTCTTCTCTGTTGCTTCCTGGCCGCCACAAGGGGAGAGGCTCTGCTCCACCATGTGCTCCTGCCAAGATGTTCTGCCATGCCACCAGCCCAAAGCAATCAGGCCAAGTGACCATGAGCTGAAACCTCTGAGACTGCACCCAAGTTCATCTTTCCTATCTTAGATTGATTATCTCAGGTATTTTGTCATGGCAACAAAAAGCTACCTAATGCACACAAGAATAACAATTAGGTGTCTCTTAGAATTTGAGTAAGATAATGAAATGATGCTGGAGGAGTTGCCAAACAAAATTCTGGACACTAGGTAGGTGCTTCGTAAATATTTACTTAAAAATTGTGTGTGCCAAAAGCTTTCTGCCAATCAACATGATATTTTTTTCCCAGCTATTGTTGGATGCTCTTGAAGCAATAATTAGAATAAAAACACTTAACATTTTCTAACTGAGGGGAATTTAAAGATGCTCAATACCAAACCTTCCTTTCTTCTTTTGCTGCCGTAACAGCTTCCCACAAAATTTGTGCCTTAAAACCACACAAATGTATAATCTTACAGTTCTATAGGTTAGAAGTTCAACGTGGGTCTCACGGGGCTAAAATCAAGGGACTCTATGTCCAGAGCAGACACATGGCAAGTTCAGCTTCGGAAGCTAAGCTTTAATCTTACATCAGATGCTTCAGTACTCTCAGAAGCTCCAGTCGTCCATTTAATTTCCCAAAGTATTAGAATCCCAGGAGTTGAAGGTGGGAGGTAGATGGAAGCAGCAATCTGGATGTGGCCTGAGTGTTCTTCCCCCAGAGTCAGGTTTCCAAGGTGAGAAGCATCTTTAACCACATCTCTGAGCTGCATTCACTGCACAGCATGATGCTGTTGTACAAAGCAACGCTATGTGTGAGGACAGTGGCCCCATCGCATGGCGTTCAGTAATAGTGCATACCGAGCTCACAGCTCCTCACCCTGAGATGAGCCTCCAGCCCAGCAGGGATGGGAGCCCTGTTCTTGGGGGTCTTTAAACAACAGCAACCCTACTGGAGGAGGCAGGGCTAGGCGTGGAACGTGACTCTTCTAATCAGTATTTTACTACAATAGAAATCGACACTGTGCCCAATGTAGCTTTGATCCAGGATCTAGGAAGGCTGGGTCCCAGGCCATTCACTTGCATGGGAAGTTACTGGACATGTGCTTGGATTCCCGTGGGGATGTGTTTTCCTCACCTCTATATTTTTTCATGTGCTCTCCTCCTGCTTTCCCTGGCTTGTCATTTTCTGTTCCTTACTCAGTGTCCCCTCTCTGGGAGATTTCCCTAAATGTTCACTTTAATCACATGGTCCCTCTTCTGTGCCCCTGGGGATTATGCACTTGTTTCTCATAAAACTAATCTCTCCACCAGCTTTCCCCACCATTCTAAGGCTGCCACCACATTTTCTGCATCTCTGTGTCTCAACAGTCTGCTCAGCAGAGGCAAAACTCAAGAAGAGTTTACTAAACAGACCAACAGAAGACGAATGCCATGTTGGGACCAGGAAAATCGATATTTAGAAGCCTGACTGCCATAGGGCTGCACACTTCCTCTCTTAAGAAGCTAAGGAGGCGAGTCGGATATGCATTTCTCCAAAGATGAACAAAGGTCAATATGCCTATGAAAAGATGCTCAACCTCACTCATCAGTAAGGGAAATGCACAGCCAATCACAAAGAGATACCACTTCACAATCATTAGGATGACTATTATTAAAGAAAAAATAAACAGAAAATAAGTGATAAAAATCAGCAAGAAGGTGGGAAAATTGGAAGTTTTGTGCACAGCTGGAAAGAATATAAAACAGCATGGTGATTCCCAAAAAAATGTTAAATGAAGAATCACTGTATGATCCAGTAATTGCACTTCTGTTATATGCACCCAAAGAATTGAAAGCAGGCACTCAATTGGATATTTGCACATAGCATGGAAGCATTACTCAAATAAGCAAAGGGTGGAAACAGCCCAGATGTCCATCAGTAGATAAATGAATAAACAAAATGGAATATTATTCAGCCTTAAAAATGAATGAAGTGCTGATACGCACTACAGTATGAATGAGCTTTGCAGATGTTATGCTAGATGAAATAAACAAGACCCAAAAGGACAAGCATTGCTTGTACCATTGATGCAAGGTATCCAGAAAAGCCAAATCCACAGAGACAGAGAGTAGAACCGTGGTTACCAGGCACTGTGGGAAGATACTGTTTAGTGGGTCCAGAGTTTCAGTTGGGAAGATGAAAAAGTTCTGGAGAGAGATGGTGCTGATGGCACAGCCATATGAATGCACTTAATCCTAGTGAATTTTAAAATGTCACTTTAAGTGGCTAAAATGGTAACTTTGAGGTATGCATATTTTGTCCTAATTAAAAAATGAGCAAGGCATTTTTCTGAGGTAATAATTACAGTCAGCCCCTACATAGGTAGTGTTGATACATGGGTAAATGGTGACCTGAGATGGCAGTATGATCACCCGCATGTACAGATACAGAAACTGAGATGCATGGATTTGTAGTGATGTCCCAAAGCCATACACCCAATTAAGCCCTGAGTTGAATCTTGCTCTTTTAACTCCAAACCTACAAGGGTCCATAGCTGTTGACATCAGTTTGATGATGTCATTTTCTGTCCCCTTCCCAGGGAACAGGATCACACAAGGTCACATCATGGGTAAGAAACAGGATAAAGAAAGAAGCCCAGTTCTAGCCTCTAAAAGTCTCCTTCTTGGATTTGGCTGGGCTTGAAACCTGACCCAATAGATTCAGGGTTGAATGACAGCAATGTCAAGGTACCAGCCTCAAAGAAAAGAAGTCTGATGAGAAAGCTTGTACCTTCACACTCATCAGAGCCTCTGGCAGGAGCCTGCCTTTTTGATCAGACCCACTAAGGGTTTTCCTAGTTCATACTAGCAAGGGAAAGAAGATAACCATTTCCCAAGCATTAAATATTAATGAGGCAGGACGATTGCGCCCATGGAATGGCATGCATTAGCAATCAGAGACAGAGAAAGCCCAGAGAGGTACATTAGAGGCAGCCTTCCAATCAGTGGAACATTTCCCCCAACTCAGAGGAGTCAGATTCCCAGTGGGCATCTCTGGGAAGGAAGTGTGGGGGCTGGGGTGACTCTCAAGAAGCACAGGCCCAGGAGGCTTCACTTCTGCCTCTGTGATTGCAGCCTGCTCTGAGCCAGCTGGGAGGCCTAGGATTCACCAGCAGCTGGCTGTGCAGCCGGCATGGTGATAACAGGTTGCCAGTCTAGCTGGCATGCACGGTCACGATGAATCAAGAAAACAAATTATTATCACTGCCATCTTCTTATGAAAAGAGGGAGAAGTTTCTCCTCCTATAGAATCAAAGCGAGACCCAGGTGGAAGCTTCAACAGTCCTGCAAAAATGAAACTGTAGCAAGAGCAAGGAAGCCTCCTTGAGGTTCTGCGTGCTGGGCACTGCTCTGAGCATTGGCTCCCTTTACCACCCAACAAGACTACAAGAAGGGTCCTGGGATCCATCTGTTTTTGGAATTTGATAGTTGAGGTTCAGAGAGGTTAAGGAAATCATATAAGGCCACATCATGCGTAAGAAACAGGGTAAAGAAAGAAGCCCAGTTCTAGCCTCTAAAATTCTCCTTCTTGGTCTTGGCTGGGCTTGAAACCTGACCCAATAGATACAGGGTTGAATGCCTGCTCTGTCACTTACTAACCATGGAATTTGAAGTAAATTTCTGTAGCTTTCCATCTCTCTTGATCTAAAAAAGAAAAAAAAGGCATAATGACATCTCCCTTTCAAAGAAGTTGCGAAGACACAAGGTAGTTGTGGGGTGGGAAATAGAAAAAGAAGATATTGTTAGTGAAAGATCCAGACCAGGATCTGGCCTGGCTGATAGGAAGGATCTTGTAAAGAGAACTCCATCTTCATAGGCATAATGGGCATCTGACATTGAATGTGTGCCTCTTGGCTATATGAACTTCTCCCCCTTTCCTGGCATTGCTCAATGGGTACTCAGTCCTTTTCTCTGTAGGGGAGAAATGGAGGCAGATCTCAATTCTTCAGGCAGGAGCCAGGATGTACAGAGTAGATTTAGGACTCATGGGTGCATAATGTGAATTCAAGCCGATAACAAAGGTACAGCCGCTAGGGAACGTCTGGCACAGAGCAGGTGCATGATACAAATGGTGTGAAAATGTAAATAAGTGAAGAGTTGGCATGAGGCTGTGTTTTTAAGGACACCAGGTGGCCAGGCTGTTCTGTCTCCATATACCAAGCCTTTCCAGTGAACGAGCTGGAACTGAGGCTGGGGCCTGACTAGTACTTCAGTTGATGCACTTGATCTTTCTTGGTGGCTGTTTCCACCTACACAGCCATGTGAGCCAAGGACTTCAATCACTAAAACTTATGAAACCCTTCCCTTGGAAGATCCAGCAAAGAGAAAGAGGCCAAGGGCTCCCTTCTCAATGACTCAACTAGAATTGGACAAGAATTATCTATTATCTCAATCCTTGAAAATAAGTTTTCTCCATTCCTAACTTAACTGGAGAGCTCAGAGTCCAACCCCAGCTCCTTCCCCATTGGACAGAGTCCTGAGAGAAGCCAGAGGTGTAAGATGCTCTTACAATGGTCAGGGGAAAGGTGTTACCTTTGTTGGGGAAACCCTTGTGGGGGAAGCCTGTTGTTCTGAGGTTGATGTAAGCCTCTTCATCTGTGGGTCCCTGGAAGTGTGAAGATGAGAGAGGAGCTCCCTGATCCAACTTGCTCTAGGCCAGAAAGGACGGTACTTGAGCAAATGGAATAAAGAGCCAGTTGCATGGAAGGATGGAGAGCTCTGAGTTGGACACACAGAGAATTGGAAGTGAAAAGCCTAGAAGAAAGTAAGCAGAGGCAGGGAGAGAAAGGCGCTGGGCCGTTGGGGAGCAGCCAGGGGTGGTTTGGTGTGAGCTCTGAATTGAAGAAGTTGAGGCCAGTTGTGTAAAGATCTTATGTTAAATTTCACATTCAAGTTTGGTTTTTGTTCTAAAGGAGAAAAAAAAAAAAAAAGCCACTGAAGGATGTTAGACCCAAGAATGACGTTCTCAGATTCTTATGACAATCCAAGAAGTCGTTTGGTTCAGGGCAAGAATTTCAGAAAAAGTAGTGGTGGGGACAATGGTCTCCGAGCTTTTTGCATGTTCACACGTACCTGTGTACAGAGAAATGTTCCCTGAACCAGTCGCCACAGGTGGCTGTCACACTTTCTCCCTCTGTTCAGGGAAACCGATTATTTCTGCCTTGCTGTAAGAGTACATTCGAGCATCTATCATTGCTAAACATCTGGAAGTCCCCTTGATTTGTTTTTTTCCTATGCTTCCTTTCCAGTCTCAGTGGTCATGAATTCTGCTCATGAACCTGTCTTACAGGTTGAAGTGTGTCCCTCATTCTTCCTGCAAGTTAGCTCTGGTTTCTCCAAGTCACTTCTATTTGCTGTTCCAAAGCTCTCTAGACTCACCTTCTCCCATCCAAATACGACCACCCCAAGCCCTGCTCACCTGACATCCCCAACATGAAGTCCATACTAATTCCCTCAGTGAATGGTAGGATCAGCCACCTCTTGCACTCCCCATGGTCACCCTGCATTAGAATGACTGAATTATATTAAAACTGCTGGTGAACAGGTTATCAGTCCACTATTTGTGAATAGCTGGAGGACAATAAGACAACCTTATCGCCCCTGCTTCATTAACAGAGCCTTTTACATAACAGATTTTGAATAAATGATCTCCTGTGAATGCTGTGTATTCAGACTTAGACTTCCTTTTTAACTTATTCTACTCTCTCACAATGTGTCAAAGTTGGACATCTTATCTCCTCCCAGAAAGTAAGTCCCTTCACTGTCATGGGCCACAAAATACACCAGAAACCACAGATATGTCCAAAATCCACATTACTGCCAGACGGTAACAGGCCCAGGTGGTTGATTTCCTTAAAGGTGGCAAGTTTAATGTCTAGCTAAGGGTGACTTAATGTATCCCTCCTTGTCTTGTATGTCATTAAAATCACACAAAGTTAAGTTCTTGGACATACCATGCCAAGGTATGTAGGAAATAACATGCACTCCTGTTTCTCTTTCATCAGATGGGATGCAAATGTATTTTCAATGTTTTCTGACTTGAGTTGGTTTGGACAGAAATCAAAGGAAATGTGATCAAATAGTGTTCTGAACACCAAATTTCAGAGTTGTGCTCTGTGGTCAGAAGAGTGAGAACGTGAGGCTCTGGTTGATGAGTTTTGTGATGATTCCTATTTAAGGCAAGATAAGGAGAACTGCTTTATTCAAATCTTCTACTGCACCTAGGTGGGAACAAGATGAGACTAAGAAGTGAGTGTGTTGCTTTGATAAATTCAGCCTTTCAACAGATTATAAAATCTACAGTTACTTTCTAACTTGAAGACCCTCGCAGGGGGGATGGAATGTTTCTCCCTACTCTGACGACCCCAGCAGTGGGCATGAGGGACAGAGTGGGGCTTGGCATCTGCAGGCCATGCCACCGGAGTGCACAAATGGTGACTCTCAGCTCGGCTACTTGCCAGCAAGCTGAGATTGAGTGAGCTACTTAAGAAAAATTGCTCCCAGGTTAGCCCAAATGTTCGTCTCTCTCTCTCTCTCTCTCTCTCTCTCTCTCTCTCTCTCTCTCTCTGAACTGACCCCCACCTTAAATTCACCAACTCTGTAATTGACTCTTGCACTTGGCCTTCAAAGAGGCCCTCAAATTCAGTGATTCCCAAACCAACCCTTTCTCTAGTCTTCCCCTCAGGTTAAATCTTTCTGTCTTCCTTCTCTTTCTCTTACCCTTTCATCCTCTCTTTCATCTTCTTTAAGGCCTTAATTCCTCAAAAGCCAAATTGGGGTGATAACCTCACAAGGACTTCTCTGGAGCCACCTCCTTATCAATCCAGAACTGAGAAAATGATCAACCAGACCACAGTTTGACTGAGACTGCTTAAATATGCATGTCCCTTGACCCCTTCTTCTATTTAAACCCAAAGATCATGTGAGCACCCTGAGGTCTGGGCTGAGACCCTTGACCTCACATTGGCCTCCTGATATGGCCACCTTTGCTGAAAGCAGTGGCTCTTTCCTTAGGCCTGCAGGAGCCCAGTGGGTCAACAAAGGCAGGATAGAGCTTGGCATCTCCCCCTTCATTTCCTATGTCTCCTTTATTCCCTTCAACTCTGCCACCTGCTCAGCTCTGCATGTAGGCATGTTAATCACTATAGGAGTGTTCATCTAAAAACTGGTAATCCAAGGTTTATTACCCCTCAATTCACCTAATTTATCTTGTCCCCCATGAAGGCAAGATTTGCAGGGACATTTAGAGCATCCTGTTTCAGATCCCTTGGGTGATGCCTGGAAGTCTCTGGGCATTGCTCTACCCCTTCCAAGAACAGTGAGATCCTGCAGGTACTTCCCCCCATGATGAAACTGCACCCCCCCAACGAGAGCAGTCATCTCGTGGTAACTGAATTGCCCCCTTCCACGATGCCAAGGCGGGTAGACAAACATCCTGAGCAACAAATAAAAATCACCCCCTTGTGATAGGACTTCTCTGGAGCCACCTCCTTATCAACCCAGAACTGAGAAAATGATCAACCAGATCACAGTTTGACTGAGACTGCTTAAATATGCATGTCTCTTGACCCCTTCCACTGTTTAAACCCAAAGCTCATGTGAGCATCCTGAGGTCTGGGCTGAGACCCTTGACCTCACTTTGGCCTCCTGATATGGCCATATTGATTAAAGTTCCTTTTCTGCTTTTCATCAGCATTTTCTTTTGGGTTTTGGGGGTCAGTGACTGGCCCTGGCTTGTTGGTATCCCTGTAATCAGGCATATGGCCTAAGACTCCAGTAACAATATCTCCCTTCCTGAGACGATGTGAGGATTCAACATGGTACACATAAAGCACCAGTCAGATAACAAATGTTCAAATGGCATCTATTTTTATTGTTTTGCCCCACAAATGAGACAAAAGTCTCCATTCTCCTGATTAGATCCATAAGCTCTGAATATGTGCATTAAGCAATGAATTGGACCAAGATGTGTCCTACGGTATACATTTGTAGGAGACAAATACTAAAGGCTTCAGGGTGAGTGTTTAAGAGTTCGAGGGCGAGGGTGGTGATGCATTAAATGAGGCCTCTCTCATTTTAGTGCATTCCAAAGCAGCCCTCTAATAAGCTACGATCATAACAGACAAATGGAGATTTAAGAGAAAGAAGAAGGAGGAAGGAAAGAAAAGGAAAACAAATGTGCAATCTAATCTAAAGGCATTCTGTTGCAGTTATGCAATTTCAAGTTCAAGATCAGGCATTATGCTTATTTTCATTTCTGATAACTAATACATTAGTCTGCTTCTGGATGCAACCATTATGGAAAAAAAATTCAATTCACCTGCGTTTGTCACCAGAGTATTGTGTCTGCTACATAAAAGCAGGAGATTGAAATGAAAGATGCCTCTTATTGAATTTTAATTTTGAGAAAGAGGTACCAATTTCTGGGCCTTGCAGACACACAGAGCCAGATGGCATAAAGAAGGCTCAATGCTTGACATACAATCTATTTCTAGGTCATCCAAACCCACATTTTGCTGAGGATCCTCTGTACCCCAGCCCCACCCTTTTGCATGTTCCTGAATAGCAGATCCTTAGCCTATCTTATTGCGAACTGTTGAGGCAGATGTTTACCCAGAATGATGTGAAAAGCTCCAAAGTATCAAAAAAGATATTTTCCCTTACTGTCACAGCGTCTGAAAACCCCCCTTTATAGCCAGGTTTGGAAAAATGCCTACTACATAAGTCTCTATTCAATCCAGTATCTGGGGATATCTGCTGCGACATTGGCTTTATTAAAACCAAATACTCTATCAAATGATTTTCCTGTAATACGACAAAGAAAGCTATCACCTTTTCTTTGACCTTTCCCTCTTGGAAAAGACAAAGCACGTACTAGAAGGAAATATATCTGTTGATAATGGTGAAACAATAAGGAAGAGGTACAATGCATACATGACCAATGCCTCTCTTTAATTTTATCTGTTAAGAAAAATGTCAGAATGAGGGCTTGTAGTCAAGGAGATCTGAATTCCAATCTGTGCACAGCCTCTGGCTTGCTGTGTGGCATGGAGCTAGTCCAATTCTTTCTCATCCATAGAACAGAGCTTCCCTCTGGAAGGAAGAAAGGGAACGAGGGGGCAGATGAAGGAGTGTGGGGTGTGAAGGGCCCAGTCCAGGGTCAGGTTCAATCATCATAGGCTGGTCAGCATTTAGGTCTTGATTTTTTGCCCTCTGTTATTTAAATCTCTGCCTCTTTTCTAGGCTAAAAAAATCCTACTACATTAATGAGGCAAGGGCAGCGTTTGATATAGAATGCAACTAACACAAGATGCTCATCTTTCCAGGCCCTCTGGCATCTAGGGTGAGAGGTGCAGCTTGGGCTCAGCCTTCAGGTACACCCGGCTCTGAGCTTCCAGGGGAAATGGGGTCAGAGCAGGGAGCTAGGGTCCAGGTCTGGTGTTGGCAGGGGTCTTCCCAAACTCTTTCTGTGGCCTGATTTTGACTATCACTCTGTTGTCCAGCTACAGTCCCTGCCCCTTTCTACCCACAGTTCCTATCTCCATTTTTCTCCCTCCTCCTTTCTTTTTCTTTCTTTTTTCCTTTGTCCACTCATAAAAAAATATTTTCAATATACCATGCAAAATTGAGATAATATAATAAATATGTGGTATGCAACTACCTAGCTTTGTAAAATCCTTGGCCTTTATTTCTGTATTTATTTAAAAGTTCTAGTAAAAATTTTAATAATATAGAGAATTTTGAAACCTGTAGTTTCCTTCCCTAAAATCATTTCCTTTTCTGCTTTTCAGAGGTGACTTCTATCTAGAATATATTTAGTATGCAGAGAACTATAGTATCCAAGTATGCAAAATGTAATTTTTACATAGGCATATGTAGACACACACGTACACACAGACGCACAGACATATACGCACACACAATACATAAGTTACTCAACCTCCAGAAAATTTGGAAAATGGATATTGTGAAAAACCCTTCCATTACAAAACACTTAGAACAAAGAAGCTTTTCAAAAAATAGACAGCCTCATAAAATACAAAACAATAAAGAAAATTCACAGGAGTTAAAGACAAAAAGAAAAGGGTCTCCAAGAGTGACAGGACATTGAATATGAGCTGTCTTGAAGGTTCTTGGCACTTATATCATATGAGTATCAGAAATATAGAATTATTGACTATTGTCATATTAATTAGTGTGTGTGTGTTGAGTGAATAAATAAATGACTATAAGCAATGTACCTATGATGTAATGTGAACTGCAGAACTTAGATAGACTTAAGTTAGTGATGTAAGAGTCTACACCTGGGGTGTACATCCCAGGCCTCAGCTATAAGCACAACTGAAGTAAGACTTAAAATCCCAGAGTTCTGGGGGGCGATGGGTCTAACAGGACCTGGACAGAAAAGACAGAGACCTCGGTTGCTGTTGTGCCCTCTGCATCAGAATCCTCTGGCCTGGATCAAGTTCCAGTGACCTGGACTTGAGACAAGTCATAGGTGAGTGTCTGGGACCCTTGGGTGTAGACTCAGTTAGATCTAAGAATTAGCATGTGTGTCTGAAGTGTGATGAGCATTAATAAAATAGATTTGGTTAAATCTAACTGCGCCTCAGACTAAAAAGAAGGAAGAAGGAAAACAAGAGGAAGGAGAGGGAGAAAAGAGGAAGAGAGGAAGACTGGGAGACATGAACTTGGACACATAGAAAACTGAGACCTGCATTCAAAGTCAAGAATCTTGAAAAGCTGAACCTCAATGAAAGACCAAGCCAGGAAATACAATCTCCTCTGGCAAAGGAAACAACCTCCTCCTCCAAACCCCTCAGGGATTTGTCCCTTCTGCCCTGAACAAATGCAAACGTAGGGCTTGAACAGGTCAACCTGGGTGCTGCCTACAATTCCTAGCTGAGAAAAGAAGAGGCCTTCTAGTTAGGCACTTCCTCTGGGTCCCTAGCATGAGAAAAGGCAAAGAGGTTTTGAGGAAATACATTTCCAGGAAGATCTCTTAATCGGGAAATAAAGATCAGCCAAACAAGAGAAAGAAATAAAATCCAAAAGATGAATTAACACAAGTTTAGGTCTGAAATTAAAAAAAAAAAAAATGATGAGGAAATAGCAGAAATTGGAAAACCTCCTCAACCCCAAGGTCCTTAGGTATTGAAATGATCAAATATGGAACAAATATAGATAGAATGTATATATGTATATATAATAGTTAAAGGAATAGAAAATAAGCAGTTGTAAACATCTTGGAGAAAAAATAACAAAAACCATAAAAAAAAATGACCAGTCAGAGGTTTAATTGAAGTAAGTAGACGTTCTAGGGTTAAAAATAATATAATCACTGAAATTTAAAATGAAAAGAATAGCAGGTAACAGTTACATTACACACCTGAAGACAATAAAAATAATAGGGCATAAGCATAAAAATGATTTATAGCACTACTTTACACATCTTCATCATCGCATAAATTATATTATACTGCATGCATCTTCTACAACTTTCTTTTTGTTATGGGTAAGTGGTATTGGGGAGATTTATTTCTGTTGGCACATACCAGTATTCTGTCATTTCTGCAGACCATTATCCAACTTCCTTTTTTTTGCCACACTAAGCGACCCTAAGTGACGCACGCTATTCATTCCTATGCACATCTCCTCGGTACATATGCCCAGAAGTGGAATTGCAAGGTAGAAATATCAGTTCCCCTAAATTTTGCCAAACTGTTGTCAAATGTGATTGCCCAATTTACATTCTAACAGTGCAAAAAGTTTTCCCTGCAAGTCCCTGTCCTTATCTATGTTTCCACTGATACCAACAAATGAGTGTTTTGCTAGTTTGCTAGGCATAAAGTCCTGTCTGTGGAGCATCTCCCTGTGTGCCTTCTGACTGTCCTAGGCTCCTCTTTCATGAGCCTCCTGTGCATGTCCTGGGCTCCCCGAGGTGGAAGGTTCTGGTGCTCAGTCATACTTCTTTCTCCTTTCCTTTTGGCCCCACGGGAGGTTTGCACTGCTCCAACCCCCTTGTCCACTTACCTAGAGAGATATTTACCTGCCAGTGTAACCCCTATAACTCACTCATCTCTTGCTTCCAATCTGTGTCACTGAGCAGCAGAGAGAGACTCAGTACCCTGAATAGGGGGCTTCCCCATGAACTTCACACAGACCTAAACTTGTGTTAATTCACTTCAATTTGGGGGTTCTTTTTTTTTTCTTTACTGAAGCAAACTTAATTCAGACTATTGGATTGTTCTTTTTCTGTTTGATTTGCAGGAATTTTAAATATCTTCTGGATTTTTGTTGGCTATTTGCATTCAGAACAGCATGGAATGCCTTTAACTTAGCTTATATCCATTTGATTTTATTTTTTAAGACAACTTGTCCAATATCTTTTTTTAAAAAAATGTATATATTTTCTATTTAAATCATCAGGGATGGGTGTCTGTTGCTTACAGTTAAGAACCCTGGAGGATTGAGCATCTTCCCTGTAGAGTAAAAAATATATATAAATCACACACACACACACACACACACACACACACACACATTCTATTGTTTCAATTTCTCTGGAGAAATCTGAATAATTCAGATTTTGGTACTACAAGTGGTTCTAGAGGAATGGAATTTTAAGGATGAGTTTTCTGAATTGGTCCTTAGGTTCCTGGAATTGTCTCTCTCATCTGATTGTATTTAAAGACACTAATGAGTCTATTTTCAGCAGTAAACAAAGCTCTGGCAATAGAGCTTCACAAACTATCACCATTGGATACTCCTAATCAATCACTTATAAAAAGCAAGGAGCTGGGTGGCTGTTTTCATGACACTTTCCGACATTTTGGAAAACTAACAAATATAATGAGATTGCCTGCTTGCTCCTAGTGTCCCTGGACAAAGTGGGGAAAGAAAATGATGAGCTCAGGGATTGAAATTCCCAGCTCAAGGCCGCATCGCTAAGATCCCTGACTAACACAATTTGTAAGAAGTGAGGACAGTTGACAATCACAGAAATGTCCAGCAGAGACTCTGAAGTCATGCTGGGCTTGGAGGAGTAGCAGTGACAGGACACCATCTGAGAAAAAAAAAATAGTATGACCATAGAACAGAAATCAGGCAAGATCTGGGAGCTGTTGTCAAGGACCAGAGACCCAGGATCACAGTCCCCCTCCTCCCTTTCATTGACTTCTTATTAGTTTTGCTTTATTTTGATGATTAAATTAAATTAATTATGAACACCCCTGGGTTCAAAAGAAGAGCATGGTTTTTTATTATTATTATTATTATTCCTCTGATGAAGATGGAGAGAGAGAGAGAGAGAGAGAGAGAGAGAGAGAGAGAGAGTAAAAGGGAGGATAAAACCTTTGGGGATGTGAGTCTGGAGCAGATTCACAAATGGTCATCTTAGCTCCAGGTAGACAATCTGCTCCACAGAATTTACATCTTGCCTTCTGAGCAGGGGGAAAAAAAAAAACTAATTTTTTTGTTCAAATACTATGGCTATAAAGTATTATAGGCTCTGTGAAGAAAATGTTCAATGTAAAGAAGTGGAAATTAGAGATAGAAAAATCATCCATAGTCTGAGCACCTAAAGACATTAACTGTTGCTAACATTTCAGGGTGTTTCTTTCAGATAAAGAATGTAATTTTTAGGGATGTGAAATACTGTCACTTAACAGAGAGCTGTGACCACAGGGGACATCAGGGACAGCGGGGGCAGCCCATTCTGCTTCCTGCACGTTGCTACACAGAAGATCTTTCATTCTCTGACCTGGGGCCACAAGCTCTGGGGTTCAGTCCCACACTGGCCTCCTATGTTAGGCTCCTGGGCACCCTGGTGGGTGTGAATGAACCTGGGCAAGTCCCTCCCAGGGGCTCTCTATATTCTAAGGCCCCACAACAGGGCTGAACCCCTGCTCCATTACACATGTCTGCCCAAACACTCTGGCCTGGAATGCATCAAAATGAAGAGTGTTGTGTGACATCTCTTGGCTCCCCAGGATGGAGGCTAGACGTAGAGACAGGTCCCAGATGGCAGGGCAATGTGCTTATAAACAGCACGTGGGGGGTCCTGTCACCACAGCAGAGCTTATCTCCTCCCCACCGGCTCCCAGCCCTGAATCCTGGGCAAGATCAGCAGTGTCTGATGCCTCATGTGTCACCCAGAGCCAGCTCTGTCCCTGCCCTCCCAGCTGGCCTGTGCAGGCATCTTGCTGCAAATATCACAGCTGCTGGCCTCGCTCAGGGGAGGAAAATCAGATGTGCAGCTTTAGCCTCCAGGAAGTCACTGCAGATCTGGAGGGAAAGGGACTTGGGAATTTGGGAAGCAAAAATTCACTCCCAACCAGGCCAGGATCACATTGCAGTCCTTTTCTCGGTTCAAGGTCAGTGTTCAATAAATCTTGGTTTTATTGTTCCATTAATGGGCTGGGAGAGGAGTGGTCAACCCTCTAGCCCCAGAGGATGGAGACCATCATTCTCTCCAAGGAATCCCATTTAGAGAGGAACTGCTGATAAATAACAGCAGCTGACCACATGACCCTGGACAAGTCTCTGCTTCCTCTAGGTCTCGAATTCCCATCTGAGGAAAGAGGGGGTGCTGCGTGAGTGGACTAGAACCCCTTCAGTCCTGTTGTCAAGGAGCCATCATCACACAAGGAATCAGCACTTGCCCTTGATCCAGGTTGAGTCCTGGCTACCCCTGTGACCACAGGCCAGAAATCACACTGCCAGGACACATGATTTACAAAGTTGGGACTAGAGCTTTGACTTTACTAGGGTGACATGGGATACTGAATAAGGGGTCTTGGTGAGAGAGAGTGGGCACATCTGAACATGTCACCTGCTGGGGTGACAGGACCCCTCACATGCTGTTTATAAGCACATGAGGAAGCAGCTCCCAGGACAGGGCTTGAGTTGTTCCTGTCACACTCTGGGGCTGTGCAGCAAGATCAGCAGTGTCTGATGCCTCATGTGTCACCCCGAGCCAGCTCTGTCCCTGCCCTCTGTCCCATGCTACTATGACTTCAACAGCTCATGTCCACTTATAAGGCCTTGCAGGAGTTTCTGGAGGCCTCCCTCTTCAGGTCCATCTGAGACTCTCACAGAAAGGGCATATGAACTAGGCTATGGCTAGACTGGCCCCACAGAGGGCCTGGCTACAGCAGGGTCACGAGCAGCACCCTCCAAAAGAACCAGAATGTTAGCCATCTTCACCATTTTAAATTTTCTAGTATTGACCTTTTTTTTTTACAAAATCTAAAAGAACAAGTATAATTAATGTCAACTATCCTATTAAACCCCACAGTCCAAAATATTATTATTTTAACATAATATCAAAAATATAACTGAGATATCTACTTTCTCTTATTTTTGTTTCTCATTCCAAGTTTACAAAGTCTGGAGTGCTTTTGAAATTATAGGATACCTCAGTTCTGATCGTAGATTTTATTGGAAATATGTGATCTATATTCAGATCTCATTTCTGTCTGAGTCCATTGATTAGTGACTTCACAGAACTCAGAAAACCAGACCAGCTGCTGAGAATTAAAGATAAGAGTGAAAAAGCGTTTTTCTCCCTCTGTCCTGGGGTGTCATTACTCTTAGACACCAAGTCCCCCTTCTGAACCTTTGCTTGTGCCCCGACTCCTGCCTTGAGCACCTCCCAGCTCCTACCACCTTCCCAAAGCTCACCTTCCTTCACATCTGAGTGCTGGGTTTTCTTCTGTCGGTCTTCACCCATCTAGGATGCTTCCCAAACTCCCATGTGCATGCTTTGATTCAGCTCTGAGAAGAATAAGTCATTTCCTTTTAACACCATTGGATTTTTTTCTTTCCAGCCACAGTTGATGGAAACTAGGACCTGTTTGGTGCTTCCATTTCCCTGGGGGCCTACCACACCTCAAATTCTCACCAACACCTCATATGTACCCAACACAGGGCAGACACCATGCGTGAACCTTTGACCAAGGTTCAGTCTCTCAGTCTCTCAGTCTCTACTCTCAAGGGGATTGTGTTCCAGCTAAATGCCTTGCCCAGAAGAACGTGGATATTAATAACTCACTTTTATAGCACCTGAGGGTTTAAAAAGCATTTCAGTGTGTCAGTTTGGATAATAATCTTTCTAGCAATAGTAACTCCTTTCCTCCTCTGAGAGCCTTTCTGAACCATGCACCTAAACTCCTCTCCCCAATGTCCTCTTTCTCAAATACTTGTTTCTTTGGCCATGAGTTTGTATGATTTTAATCTTTCTTACTATTGGATATGCTCCCTACATATTAGAATTGAAATCTCATGAGGTCAGGAGTTCTTGTACTTCTCTTTTTGAGCATGCCCCATCCATGAGAAACATCCAGTACATTTGAGATGAATGATAGAATTAGTCCATTAAGATGCACCACACTTGGTACAAGACTATATCGGGGCTCTCCAATAGAAATAAAATGTGAATCATGTCTTTAATTTTAAATTTCCTAGTGAATGTATATTTTAAAAAAAGTAAAAAGAAACAGGTGAAAATGAATGTTACTAAATTTTATTGAATCCAATAGATTCATGGTATTATTTTAACATTTGAGTATAAAATATAATCAAGATTATTTTAACCTTAATTTTTCTATCCTTAGCTTTGGAAACACAGATTATCTTTTATAATTACAGTATATTTTAACTTTGATGGTAAATTTTTATTGAAAATACCTGAGCTGTATTTAGACTGGGCAAATTGACAGATGAAAAAGTAATTCTACATACCCAAGTTGCTTCAAACGCACTATAAAAGTTTTTCAACCACTGAATCAAGTAGTGGTTTTTAAATTAAAGTTAATTCAGATTTTTTTTAAAATAAGAAATTCAACCCCTCTGTCCCACTAGTCACATTCCAAAAAATACAGTGCTAAAGCTTGGGACAATGGGCCACTCATTGATAGCATCAAGTCCAAGTCAGATCCCTTGGATGCTGTGCTCAGAGTTCTCCTGAGACATCCCTGTACACTTGGAGTCCACACTACAGTCCTCAGCATGGCCCACAGGCCTTTCATGGCTGCCCCATCTCTGCCCTTCTGTCCTCACCACTGACTCCACTGCAGTCTCCTCAGCCTCCTCCTGGTCTCTCAAGCTCTCCAGGCCCCTCCTACTCCATGATGTTGATCCTTGCAAAGCGGGCATTTATAGTTTTTAAGTGTCTTATAGGGCTCTGGTATCATTCCTGCACATTAAACCATTGCTGCTTTAAGGCAGCATGCATGATGGGAATTGCATGGAATTTTGAGTAAAACCTGCATTCTCCTCATTCTGGCCATCTTCTATTTATTTTCCTTTGTGCTAATCTCATCCTCCCCTGGATCCTGTTTTCTGTCTCTATAAGATGGAGATAATAATATCACCAGGTGAAATAAGTGGACATCCATGCTCTAGTTCATTCATTTATTCATTTATTTATTCATTCATTCATTCATTCATTCAACGACTGAGGGGCTGAGGGCTGGAGACCTGACCATGATCAAAACAGACAAAAATGTTGCCCTCATAGTGTTTGCATTTCATGGGAGGAGGAGATGAGATAGTAGGCATCCCAAAAAAGTTAATGACAGAGATCTCGCTGGATTGTGATAACTGACAGCTGAGGAGTAAAACAAATTGGAGGTGGAGGATGTGAAGTGCCAGTGTAGATGAGGTCAGCAAATCAAAATAGAGTTGCTGAGAAGGAATAAAGACCTGCAGGCAATGAGAAAGCAGCAGCTGATGAGGACATGGGCAGGGACATGGGTGTGTTCCAGGCAGAGGGAACAGTGAGGACAAAGGTCCCGGCTGACCTCTGCAATGGCTTTGCTTTGAGAACCAGGAATGCAAGTGCTCCCACTGTTCCCCTAGCAGAGGCTACCTGTGACAGTTCTGCTGTATGGAGGAGGTCAACTGCCCCATCTCTCTGCTCCCCACTGTGTTAGCCCAAACTCCACATTTGTAATCACATTTCTATCAGTAAGTATGTGCATGAATGCCAAATTTCTTTTTGGCTCTAACAGCAACAAATTCAGCTTAAAATAAAATAATGACCAATTTGGGTGTGACAACTTTTAAAATGCTCATCATCAAATGTTATCTCCAAACAACCCTGGAATAGTATTCTTATCCTGCCCATTTGACAGATGAAGAAACTGACATTCAGGTAAGTAAGTGACGGGATTATGGTCACAGCATCACTTAGTGACAGAGCCGGAATTAAAATCCTGGACCATCTGCCTGCAATCTTGTCAACAGTAAACTGCTCAGCAGGCAGGCTAGCTCTTAGAAACCCATATCAGAACACCTCTTGGAAACCAGAAGATAGAATTAATCCAACAAGCCAAGTTAAAACCCATTCATTTCCCAAATAAATTCACAGGTTCATTTGCAAATATGTAGAATCTTGTAGCAATTACATTGCCTTGAATTTGCTTAATGAAATGACAACTCAGCAAAGCAGCGATGTAGCTCAAAGGACCTTTTATTAACATTTTTCTCTGTATAAATCCACCCGTGAGTCAAGTTAATGATAACAAATCATTAGCAAGAAAGCACCTTCCTGAATCTGCACATTTCAGTCCTGACCTTGGGATCCATAAAGTCTGGCATAAATGTATTGCCTTAGCTTCCCCTTGCATCAAGTGTGACAGCCTGGGAGAGACTAATTCAGCCCAAGCACTGGGTTGACAATCATTTGTTTTTAAGTGACACACATATTTCATATTCTCAATGCACAATCGACCGGCTTAAGTATTGCCATTAATATTCACAACGTGACTGTGACAGAGAGCAGCATATTGAGAGGGCCATCCACATTTCAAGTTTTTCAAGGAAAAAGAACTGGATATTGCTTAGTAAAGACTCTGTTGGTAACACACAATAAAACCCCTTCAAATAAGCTTAAGAGGAGAAAATGAAATTTATGGAATGATAGACTCATAACTCAATGATATGTCTCAGCTATGCTGAAATGAGAAACGTCAGAGAAGCTAAGAACACAGGCCGCTAGATTGCACCATCTTTGCTAAATAATGTCCAAGCCTTTGCTTGTTTCTCTTTCCCTCTCTGCAGAACAGCTTATGTTGCTCCATCTGCTCACAGACAGAAAGACCACCAGAGCTCGGGAGTTTGTGTACTTCTTTTTAAATAATCTTCCAACAACTGTGAATTCCAGGCAGGGAATAAATTCTCAGGAAATAAATCAGGTCAGCCCTATTTTGTTCCTGTGAACTTACAAGTCTCAGGGGTTCATCCTGCAGAGTACAGCTGCAGGCTGTGGTCAGCCTGAAAGAGATGTCCGGGCCATGGGTGGAGGGACAACTGAAAGGTCCCTACTATCAATATGACTGCACTAGGGCAATCCTCAGTCAGTGATCACTTTCACAAAATTCATTCTATTTCTCAGTATAGGTTGAGTATCCCTAAACCAAAAATCTAAAATCCAAAATACTCCCAAAATTGAAACGTTGTGAGCACTATCATAATGGCACAAGTGGAGAATTCTGCACCGTGAAACATTTTTATGCACGAAATTACTCAAAGAATGCATAAAATCACCTTCAGGCTGTGTGTATAAGGTGTGTATATATAAAACATGAATGAATTTTAGGTTTAGACTTGGGTTTCATCCCCAAGATATCTTGTTATGTCTATGCAAATATTACAAAATCAGAAAAAATACAAAATCTAAACCACTTGTGGTCCCAAGCATTTCAGAAAAGGAATGTTCAACCTGTACTCACCTGTTCAATAAACGTTTACTAAGTGCCTCCTAAGTACAAAGTGCCGACTCTACCCAAAGGAATATGCAATCTTGGAAGAAAAACTAGCAGGCACTCACAAGACTGCGAAAGTTAATATGATACATGAGTATGGAGTGAATGCAGAATTGAGTTCAAGGTAGGGTTGGTGGGGTAGAGAGAGGAGATTCCTCACAGAAGCAAAGACTGATCTGAGGTTTGGAAGATGAAATTGCAGAGTAGGTAACTTTGGACACAAGGAATGCAGATGCACAGCAGGAAGCCATCAGGAAGCAAGAACTTAGGGGAGATGTAGGGATTTGAGCTGGAGAGATAAACAGGGGTCAGACCATGAAGAGGCGTATGTGACAAACTGAAGAATTTGGAAATAATACCAACTCAATGATACCAAAGACAGCTGGCCCAAAAAAAGTAAGTTTGGTAAATATTGATTTTTATACCACCCTTTTGGCCATTCACTATTTGCATCAGCATATTGAAGGCTCAAAGAAGTCCTATAACAATCAGGTAAAAATACCTGGTTAGCTTTTCTTGACCTCAGGTTTCCCAAGTGTGTTTAACTCTGAATCTCATTCCTAGCCCACACCCTATGAAACACTCATTAATCTGGCTTCGTCATTTGACTTTGAGGCCGTGCACAGCCTGGTGGAGAGTTTTAAAAAGCAGAGTGAAATGATTCAATTTGTCCTTTAGAAATGGCCTACTGCCTGCAGCAGAGAATGCCACAGAGGGAGGGTAAGCCAAGATGCCAGGAGATTTGTTCGGGACGTGGTAATTATCCAAGGGAGAGAGGACGGACGAGGGCTGAACTGAGGCTATGGCAGTGGGGATGCTATCGCTGGGAAAGTCCTGGTTGCCTAAGATCCTAATACAAATGGCCGCTCTATGGCAGGTTCCATTTAGGTAGATAAAAAAAAAAAATGAGCATGAGACTGAACTTTATTATGAGAGCCAAGAATGGAAGCACTAGCAGGGGGCAGGGCAATTACCAATCAGCCACTATAACTCTCCAGCTCATAAAGGATCTGGTATCTCAGGAAGGACAATGTCCCCTTTGTTATGGAACTGTACAGCCTGCCCCCTGGGAGGCTGTCCCTGAATCGGGATTGTCTGCAGATCAGTCCAGTTTGACAGAGGTGTTGTCTTGTAAAAGTGGAAGGTTGTAGTGGACAGAAGGGAATCTGAATGCTACACTACAGAATGGACCTCATACACATTTTAGTAAAGCACCTACTATGTGCTATATTTGTCCTGGGGCTTTACTTTTTTTTTTAATCTCCAATATATCTGTCATCTATTGCTAGATAGCAAACTGTTCCAAAGTTGGTGGTTTGAAACGACAAAAATTTGTTATAGTTCATGATTCTAATGACTCCAGTTCACTAGAATCTCATGGTGTGTGTCAGCTGCCTTTCTGTCATAGAACAAAATACCTGAGATAATTAACTTAGGAAAGATTTATTTTTGCCTCTCAGTTTTGGAGATTCTGGTGAGTGATCAGTTGGCCATTGCTTTGAGCCTGTGGAGAGGCAGCAAGCACCTCATGGCAAGATCCTGTGGCAGAACAAAACCGCTCACTTCATAGTCAGGAAGCAAAGAGAGAGCAAGACCAGGGCCCACAATCCCCTTGGTTCCCAAATAACCTAAAGTCCTCCCAGGAGGCCTCACCTCTTAAAGTTCCACTACTTCCCAACAGTGCCACCCTGGGGACCAAACCTTTAACACATGGGCATTGAGGAACATTCATGATCCAAACTACGGTATGGTGTCAACAAGGGTCACTTACACAGCTAGGGTCATCTCAAAGCTTCACAGAGGTGGGGCCATTCAGGGGATCTCCCCATATTTCTGGCACTGGTGTTGGCTGTGAGCTGGGACTTCCTTTACTGGGGCACCTCAGTTGTCTTCTACGTAGCCTTTCCACGTTGGCCAATTTGGGCATCCTCATAGCAGGACGGCTAGGTTCCAAGAGGACAAATCCTAACTCACAAGTGCTTATCAGATTCGGCTGTGTCTTGTTTGCCAAAGGATTCCTTGTCCCAAGAATGCCACATAGTATGTGAGAAGGATCACACAAAACTATGAACACTGAAAGATGTTTGATCAGGGCCAATCATGTAACAACCTACCACACTTTGATAATAAAATTCTGTATAGTACATTATAATAAATCCTAAGATGGGTTACTTTATCTATCAGCATCATTGTAATACAAAATAAGGTCTAACTGGAAATGAGTTCTCAAGAGAATCCAACATTAAATACACATGTAGAAAAAATAATCTGTGAATAATTTAAAAAGCAAAAATTTGAGAACCAAAGGGTCAAGGTTCATCTCAAGGCATACGGTGTCTTTCCTCAGATGTGTGGTTTAATAAAATATTTCTGACTGTTTCCTCAACTGAGAAACAGATAATAAAAGCTGCCTTGCAGAACTATTAGAAGGATTTAAAATATAGAGAGATATGTATGTCTATAAAATAATTTTAGTTTCACCAATATAACAAAGCAAACATATTCATGTTTTTGTCATTCATTTCTCTTCTTTACGCCTATAGGTAAATATATCATTCTGCATCATTTTAATTGAAATGTGCATGAAATTGCATAGAGCATTGCCTATATTATTTTAACTCACTGACTGCTCTACCTCGGTTTTGTCTTTAAGCCTTCTAATTGCTGTGAGACTTTCCATCCTGAAGACACTCTGTAATTTACATAACCCAACTCCCATTTCAGTGCATGTAAGTTGCTTCTCAATTTCCCTTTTGTAAATTACACTGATAGTGATATTTAAGTTGTTCCTCTCTAAAAATCATTCTCTTAGAGTCATTCTTAGAATTGATATTTGGTGGTAAAAGTATGTGAAGATGTTTTATGACCTGGGTATGCATTGCTAAACAGCCCTCCAAAGGACGTGTACCTCCTCCATCTCAGTGTCTCCCACACTGGGTTTTTTTATCATTTCCTTTGTTTTGTTCTTGATTTTTGTTTGATAGGAATGAAATACATGCTCTGCCTTCTGTCTACATCTCAAATTGTCGGTATTATATAGTGCAGCTACGATTTATTGCAAGCCTGCTGTATGTGTGCACTGTAACATATTTTTCAGAGACTTTTAGAGTTGTGTGAGATAGTTACTCTTTTTTCCATTTTTTTTTTAACCACAAAAAGGCTGATGGGCAGAGACTTTGAGTAGTGAAAGAATCTGGTCAAGACTGGTGTCATTTTAAGATAAAGATTCTGATTGCTTTTTTACAGAGAAGCAGACATTTTGGCCTTTGTTATTCTCTCCCTGAGATGTTAATGATTTTATTCATTCAGAAAAAATATATATATTTAGAGCAGGCAAACATGTAAAAGGCCTTAGATTGTGCAGGGTAATCAAAACAGAATACAACATTCCTTTTGAACAGGGAATAATATACAAGCACAGCACACATGTGTTCACATCCATGGCAACAATATTATAATTCCTAATTGTATTTCTGAGACTCCTGTAGAAATCCAAAATATTGACTGAACTGGTGTTGTGCACAAGCCAACAGTTTCTAGCCTGGGATGTGTGAGGTGGATAAATTGCCCCCATCTCAAGAAGGTGGAAGAAAAGATCAAATAGGAAGTCTACTATGTGTCTAGCACAGGGGCAGGCCAGGACCTTTACAGAATCCCTCCCTCCATGGACAATGCTAATGCCATACAAGAAGGGTCAAAATTTCATATGTGACAAATTGAAGAAGATCCCATATAAGAAGGCCCAAAACACCCATGGTCCCCACCTCACCTGAAGCAATGAGGCAGTTCACCAAATGAACTTGAATCTTGAGATGGTTCTTAAGGAACAGGAAGGACCCAGCCTTGCAGAGATAAGAGACAGGAGTAAGCACCATACTGGAGACATGGAGAGGTCCTGGTCTTAGTTTACCAGAAGCTTCCACAATTTCCATTCCAGAAATCCCTTTCCACAGAACACAGTTGCAGTCAGTTTTCCATGACACCAGTCAGGGGCCCAGCACTACCCCACTCTCAGGGAAATTCTGAGTTAAATGTTGTTGTATGGCCCTCTAAGGAGCTTAATTGATGCAGAACTAACTGGGAAAGAAAATAAAACAGGATACAATTAAATGCTAATTGGGTGGGCCTGACTCTCAGTCAGCTTTTCCACACTTGCCACATGATTAAAAATAAAAATACCTGGGGGCACTTATTTAGCTGGGGATTCTCAGAGGCCCACCACCCATGGAGATTCTCTTTCTGTAGTCTGGGAAGGAGGTCAGACTTCCTGGAATCCCCAGTGACCCACATCTTCAGTTATGCAAACACCTACTTCTCTTAAGTCAATGGTTCCTAAACTGGTATAATTACCTCATCAGCCATAATTACCCAGGACCAAGGCAAACTCTACCCAGATGCTTGGTCCCCACCCCAGGATGTTGGCTTCCGCTGCTCTGCTTGCAGAACATGCAGTCCCCTGGTAATGACCATGTATCCCAGTGTTTGGAAAGCACAGCTCTGAAGCAGAAATGAGCAAGCACAGCAAGGCAGAGAGGAAACAGCTGCAGGAACTCTCGCTTTTACCTGCGGCCCTGACTGACCTCTCTGAGCTTCCCCATTTCCCTATTCTATACAATGGAGGAAATGAATGCAACCTCACAGAGTTGCAGGAATGTAGAAAGGAATGAGGAATGCCGAAGCCCTACCATGGTGTCAGGTACTCATGTCTGGAGGACAGGAATAGAAAGGAAGGGGATTCCTAGAAGACAGGGCTTGAGATGATTTTGAAAGTGGGTAACATTTTGTTAAGACAAAAAGAGTATTTGGAACATTCCAGATCATGAGGTGCAGGGAGTTGAGCTGAAGCCAAGTTCCAGGATTACAAATGAGCAGAAGATGTTCTGAGCACAGGAAAGGAAGGGAAAGTGTTTCAGATATTAAGAAATGAAACAGGATCGAGAATATTCAGGCCAATTAATGAGGGTAATGATGATGAGGAAGACAATGATGACAGTGGTACTTCTCAAACACTCAATACATTCCAAAAAGCAAATAAGGACACTGGAAAACAGCCTGTTGCATTGGATCTTGCCAAGGCCCATAGAGAACTCTGTGGATGCTATAGGTGGAAATTTTTCCTGCATGTGGGTAGGAACTCCAAAAATAGGCAGCCAAACTCAGAAGAAGAAAACCATATTGATTCTGGCTTCTGGTGTGTGTGTGTGTGTGTGTGTGTGTTTAAAAATTTTTGCATAACCAGGGCCCATAAGCACCCCTCCTTGGTTTCAGCTCAGGTTTGCCATGTTAGTTCACCCTTCTTTGGCTGTACCTTATTCTTTAGGTTCTCAGGATAGAACAATGAAGCATTTTACCGAGATGTCTGCATTGCCCACCTTCCAGCCTGCTTGGGACTGGTCACCTTCCAGCCTGCTTGGGATTGCATGAACCTGAGCAGGAGTCGTCTTGTCCAGGTGTTCTCATGCAAGACCTGTGCCTGCTGACCAGCCACAGATGGCCTTTTAGTATTTTCTTCATCCCTCTGGAGTCCTCAAATAGGAACAGGAATGTAGATAATGGTCGCTTTGTCACTCTTGATGGAGGAGAGACAGGAAAAATTTGTTTAAAGGAAAGACTCCAAGACAGAGAGAAGGTAAGTCACAGAAATCTTGCTGGAATTCAAATCTCTAGTTCTTGTGGTTGTTTTCCAATTTTTTATTTGTCCTTTTTAGTTATACATGACAGTAGAATCCATTTTGATATATTTATACAAGCATAGAATATATTTTCTTCTAATTAGGATCCCAGTTTTGTGGATGTACACCATGATGAGATTCACTGTGATGTATTCATTCATACATAGGAAAGTTCAAACGTCTAGTTCTGAATGTCCCCAAAGCCAGCTTCGACATCTGCCTTCTCATGATTCAGTTATTTAAAGTTAAAGTCCACTACACTCTGAGCTCCATGAGGGCAGGCATTTCCATTTGTTTTGATAACTTCTATGACCCCAGCATATAAAACAACTCCAGGCATATAATAGACACTCAATAAATTTAAATTATTTTCCCTTACTTTCAATCAAAGTGACCCAGTACTGAGTTCCATTAGCAGTATTCCTAAATTATTTGTCAGGAGAATTTTCTATTAGTTCTAAGGCTAGAATGAGTGTTTCAATCCTAACTCTATACCCGGTGTGGCTTGGAGGCATTCTGCAAATTAGTATGGCCGGAAAGTCCCCGTTACTGCCATCTTGCCCCCAGGTGAAGCCCGTCTATATTGCTATAAATAATATGTGTGCTCCTTTGTGATGGCATTAGACTGAGATGCCCTGGAAGGGGTCCATCTCACCCTGCACAATAGCCCCCGCCATTCCTGGGCTTGGAGAGTGCAGTGCACAGAAAAGAAATTTTGGTAGACTAGAGGACTGGAGATTCTTTTTAATGTTATTAATATTCAAGCTATTTCTCAGTGACTGTTTCTGGTGCGTATCTGTGTGTGTGTGTGTGTGTGTGTGTGTGTGTGTGTGTGTGTATGAGAGAGGGAGAGAGAGAGAGAGAGAGAGAGAGAGAGAGAGAGAGAGAGAGAGAGAGAATGGGTTTTTGTACAACCAGTTTTAAAAAACAGATTTGGGTCTGAAACTGAATCTAATCCCAATACAAAGTCTCTAATGTCTGCAGACTCTTGAGAGGAAGATGTGGCCATATCTATAGGAGATTTTTACCCATCCTTTGATACTTCCCCAATTTGGAAAGAAGAGAAACTCCTGGCAGGTACTATGGGAGGCCAATCCTGTCTTGATTGCCTGTAGACGGAGTGGAGCCAGGTCCCAACCTGTCCTCTTTGGCACAGAAACTGACCAGTGAGTACCCTCTGCACTAGTGGTCAGGAGGGGAAGGGAATAGTGAACATGGTATAGGAAGTGGGCACATATGTCCTTTCCCAGTACAGTGCCTGGTTGACCTGGACATCTCCAGGCTCTGTCCCAACACAGGACAGCTCACACAGAGGCCCTGTGCCCTCCCACACCTCGCCAGGCTGGCACTGAGCACTAGCCAGAGGATTTCTGGATAGAAATGAAAGCACTTCTGTCATTTTAAACACGAACAACTGTGCTAAAGAGGTAGAGGGATTTATGTGAGCACTTGTAGCCAGGGCACCACCTCCCCATGACAACCTAGAGCCAACAGCACAATGTCACAGAACATGTTATTAAAAGCCCTACTGAGGTGTTAGGGGAAATGGGACCCACTGATGTTGCAAATTAGGCCTGTATTTCACATTTTGAAAAGGGCATGTGAACTTCTCCAGCCTGCGGGGCCCTAGAGAGCACTGAATGGGAAATGCGGATGCCCTCTCAGCAAGGAGAACGCAGTGGCTCCCAAGGACAGGAGTGTGGCCCTCCCCAGAGAAGAAGGCCATTTCCTGGGGCACATTTCCCACTAACACCTCATTGGGTTTGGACAACTCGTTCCTCTAGACCCCAATAATCCTGCAGCATGAGGAACACCTTAAAAGAGGGGATTCATTAACAGAAGCAATGCTTGGGACACGAGAGGCTGTGGGGAGACCCGGATGTGAAGGATTCCTGTGTGTTCTCCAGAGAACTGGGCTCCCTGCTGATAGAAGCTAAGGGAAGAGAGAGGGTTTGAGATGGTGGAGAAGGAAAAAGGTAAAAGGGAGGAAGAGAGGGAAAGGGAGAAAAGGAGGAAAACATTCCAGCCACATGTTTCTTCCTGAGCCCAAATCCCCACTGAGAAATTACTTCCTGACAAAGTTGAGGAGCAACCAAGGAAGGAAAAAAAAATTCCTTTTCCAGAGTCATCGATTCATTTAACACGCACTTTCTGGGCTCCCACAACACACTTGGCCTTGTGCTGGGCTTTGGAGGGGGGCAGGAGAGCTACGATGCAGCCGCTGCCCTCCAGCCTCTCGGGAGGATGGCCACAGTGGCAGATGCGCCAAGTTCTCTCATCGTGCATGGTGACCACTCTCTCTCCTGCCGGAGCCAGAAACCTAAAATCAATCTTTCTCAGACCTCCCTTGCAGCTGGATGTTCAGATGTGACTTTTTTACCCCTCTCCCTGCTTGTGATCACGTGCATGGAATTAGAATCAAGTCAAGCCAGGACAGAGCCAGGTTGCAGGGCTGCATCCTCCCGGCTGGTGTGGATCAGGATGGAGGTGGCTGTGGGGCTCCATCAGCAGGGGTCAGTTCCTGAGTCCACAGGCGACTCCCAAGTCTCCAGTTCCCTGACTGTGGCAGGGGCAGCAGTGTCCTTAGGGTCCACTCTGCAAGGCAAAGCAGGCGCTGTCAATGTCCTATTGGAAGCAGCTCAACCAGTGGTTCCTTTAAGGTTTAATCGCCTGTTCTTTGCAGAGTTTTTATAAAAAGCTGTGATATCACTTATCAATCTCCATGGTGTGAATATTCCCCAAATGGCCAATGTCCACACACATCATTAAATGCGATTTTCGCCATACGAACAAGATATAAATAACCTCAAGAGCATACAGAATAACAAAGTGTAGCAAAATAATTAGAAGAGATTTGATGTTTGTACCTTTGCCTTTCGCATCACTTACTTAATTATACATTTGTAAAATGTAATTTTTAGTAATGACTGTATTTAACTACCAGCTAGTGAGAAATTCCTGAAAAGTTGACAATTGGCCTTTGGACACTCATATGAACTAACACCAGCATATCATTGATTCCAATTCACCCTAGGGGTCACTGGCAGAGAGTTCGCTTTATCCCAGTGGTCTTCCGTGTCTCTGTTGGGGGGTGTTCTCCAGCTCAGCCAGCATGATGGCCTCCTCCAGGGGCATGCCAAAGTGGGACCAGATAGTTAGTGTCCTCATTTTCTGTATCAATTCAGAGGTAGGAGGTAGTGAGAATAAATACACAGTGTCCCCACCCTGCTACATACACGATGTTAACATTTCAGTTTTTAGAGGTTCCTGGGTATTGTGCCCAGGTGCCCACAGTAGTGACCACTGTTAATGCATCCTGTGTTGGTTTCCTCCTTCTCTGTCTCACTTTCCCCATGTCCTCATCATGCTTTCTGTTGTCATTCTCCAATGAATTCCTGGCACCCTAATTCTTGTCTCAGAGTCTTTGCTGGGAACTATCCAAACTAAGACAGGGTAAATTCATGCACCCGGTGCAGAGAGGCAAAAAAGCAAAGACTCTGTTTATTTTTCTATGAGCAAATATGTCTAGGTGACAGCAGTTACTGAGTGCCCTGCTTTGTGTTTCAGTAGTGGTCTTAGACACTATACACTTCTTACATCGGCATCAGTTATGTGCAGGTAGAGAATGCTCCCCAGGCCACTTCTTAATAAGAGGCACACAGTCTAAGCATTTCAGAAGACCTTAGAGATCTCTTGGTCCAGCGCCTCTGTTTTTCAATTAAGAAAACTGTGGCATGAGAAGAGGAAGAGGATCTCTGAGGATCACTTTGAAAATCAGTGGTAGCAAGGGAAATAGGAACTGGTCACCTGATGGCCAGTGGAGAGTCTTTGGGCTCAAAGTCTTTGGGAAGATGTGAAGAAACTGTTCCTGTGGTCTCCAGAGATGTACGGTCCCCTTCCTCAAAATCATGAAATTGTCTCAGCTCAAGGACAGTAATTGCTAAGTGACAATTCCCTGAGCAGCATTGTTAGAAATTCTAAAGTTGGGTCCATGAGTTCTTTACTGAATAGAACAAGAGCCCCAGGATCATCAGAATTCATCTCTCAATCATCAACTCACTTGGAGGAGGGACTTCCAAATGCCAAGCACTGGGCCCATTGGGCTTCATGCTTACCCCTCAGTCCCGGCACCAGAGGCAACATCCTTGACTTTCATCCAAGCCTGTGAGGGACAGGGAAGGAAAACTCACAATATCATAATACCTTGTGGAAATTTACCAGACATCATGTCACTCAGAGTCACATGACACCCTCATGGAATGGGGATTATTATTTTGCTTTTCAAACAAGTAAACTGAGGGTCAGTGGGGTTAAATAAGATGCCCAAACTCCCAGGTGTGCTAGGAGAGATGGCTGTGAACTCAGTCCTGATTCAGGAATCTGAATTTGAAGGGTTCTCAGAGCCCCATGGAGACCCCCCTAAAGAGCAATAGAATCCAACTATCAGGCAAAGAGGTGTCAAGCCCATGATGTGTTCAAGAAAGGGAGCTGATGATAAAGGGCTAGAGTATAAGGTATCCTGCAAGGCAAGGGGTCAAGGGAAGTTGGAGAATGAAGTGTCTTCAAGGTCAAACTGATTGGTTTTGGGTTGATAGCAACAGGGAGCTGACATGAAATGAATTCACCCACAAGGTTGAGGCAAACCCAGAGTCTACACCTATCACAGATGGAAAGACAGTATCCATGGTAGGCAGGGAGAATACTTCTGGAGAATCCAGAACCTTGGAGACCAAAGCCAGGGGTTAGAACCAAAGATAAAAATCAAGATTTGAGGTTGAGGAAAGGAAGTCAAGTCTCACACAGGAGACAACATCAAGAACAGCAACCTAATCAGCAGGGGCATAGGTGTCATCTAGAACTGTGACCATATATCTTGGACAAGTGTACCTCTCTCTGTTCACCCAGTGTTATGGTTTGAATCTGAAACATCCCCCCACCCCCAGGAGCTCGTGTTTTAGGTAATGCAGCCATTTTCAGAGATGAAAAGACTGGATCTTGGTAACTGTATCTTCATCAGTGGTATTAATCCATTGATGGATTAATAGTTTGAATGGATTGTTTAGTGGATTCATTATTTGGATGGTCACTGTAGGCAGGTAGGGCATGGCTAGAGGAAGTAAGTCACTGGAGTCATGGCCCTGGACTATACTTGTCCCTGGCCCCTTCTCTCTCTCTGTCCCCGCCCCTTCCTGGCTGCCATGAGCTCAGCACTTTTCTCTGACATTAGCTTTCCACCATGATGTTCTGCCCCCATCTTGGGCCCAGAGCAAACTTTTCCTCCTGGAAGATGTTCTTGTCAGGTATTTTGGTCTCAGCAGTGCAAAACTAACTAACATGCCCAGCAAACGTGGCCCTCTCTGATCTGGCACCTGCCCCAGTGGGTCTAGCCATGAGGTAAGCTGGGGATTCCTAGGCAATGTGTTTTGCATGCATCCTGACCAGGCTTGGAAGGATGTACAGATGTGAATCAGAAGTGAGGCTGGTGCAACCCCCCAGGAAAAAGGCAAGGTAATGGAAAAGCACCTGATAGTATCTGGGTAAATAGAGCAGGTGAGCTTGGAAAATCAAGCAGGCCTGGGCACGTCAGTGTGGGATGTGACAGAGAGGAAAACAGGCAAGTGGGCATGTCTGTGGACAGATAGCCCAAGCCTTTGATGGTCAACACCTAATAATTGTACTTAGCACTTAATGAAGACTCAATGCAGACCTTTTGGGCAGGGTACTGATATTGTTAGAGGTGCCTACAAGAACATTCCTATAACTGGTGAGTGACAGGTCAGAGGGGTTGGAAAGAGATGGACTAGGAGTATCCCCAGTGGCTGTGTAGAGTCCAGTGGGTGAGGGGGGGGGGGTGCTGCTGCAATAATCTAGTTAAGAAATAAAGCATCCAGGCCAGGATGGGTGCTCTGACCCTAAAAGCAATGTAGAAGGTGCCCCTTTTCATCTGTATATTCCAGGCCTCATGTTAAAGCCTGGCCCTTACTCCACAAAAATTAACTAGAGCCACACCACATATAACACTCTGCCAGGTAAAAAATTGCGGGTGAAAAAAAAGAGTTTAAACCCCCCATTTTTTTTTTTTTTTTTTTTGCCATGTTGCCTGTTGAAAATTGCCTGTCCAGCCAAAACTCCATTTCTGTCTTTTTAATTCAAGTGCAAATGGATTGAAGGCTCAGATAACAACATAAAATTGGTTAATCAACTTTCATCCCATATTTATATTGCAACAGGGAGATTTTACAGTTTTCTGCAGCTCAGCCCGGTGTTCTGTGAAAGCCAGCCAGCATTTTATGTCCCCTTAAAATTGCAAACCAGAGGCCCCTCTGCTGTCAGTGACCCGCCACCCCTCCTGCTAACCAGCTCTCCCGCCTGTCTGGACGGGGCCAGTCGCCTCGGTTTTCATTCTGAGCTCGTAAGGCCCTGCAGGGATGGGTTTTATGTTTTACTGGAGAAATGAAAATCGGTTTTTGCTCCCACCACCACATCGCTACAGAGGGATGCCGGTGAAGTTGCAGAAAGAGTGAAATTACTGAAAATATTTTAAACTTAATTTTCTGTGTCAGGCAGACCCACACCATGCTCATCATGGGCCATGTTAAATCTCTGTCTTGGCATCCTGTGGTTCACAGGCTCAGGTCAAAAGCTTAGAGCTGGCACACAAGGCCCTCTGGAATCTGGTCCCTTTGCATATTTTTCTCGAGAAGTGACTTCTGGAAACCTCGGAGGTGCCCATGCAAGTGCTGGGTCCTGGGTACATGGCTGTGAGACAGACTGACAAGTATTCCTCCTTTCCTGGCATTTGCATTCTAGAGAGGAAGACACAAAACTGCCACATGCATATCAAGTGAAAGAAATAATTACTGACAGTGTCTGCATCATGAAATAAGAAAACTAAGGGCACAGAGAAGAAGTGGGCAGGGGGCGGAATGGGGAAAGGAAAGGTACTTATTTTAGAAAACGGTGCCACGCAGTGGAAGAGTAGGTGCAAAAGTTCAGAGGAGAGAACTGGGCTGGCGATTTTAAGAGCAAAGAGGAAGACGGTGCAGGGAGAACTATTGAGACCTCAGACAACTCAGACAACGCCTCCGTGGCCAGCAGAGGCCAGCTCAGGCAGCCCCTTTGGGTGTCACACAGATCTGTCACTTTAACCCAAGAGCCAAGGAGAGTGACATAGGATTGGAGTTTCGAAAAGATCCTTTTGGCTGGCAATGCAGAAGGCAGATGAGAAGAGGGAGGGGTCAAAGAGGTGATACCCGTGCTGGGGCTTCTGCTCTGGTTGAAGTGAGTGATGTGATTGGAGGGGAAAAGCCAATCAAGATGCACAAATGAGCTGACTAGCATTTTGCACCTCCAGCATCATCCCCACCTTAACCATTCCTCCAGCCTCCTGGTTCTCATCCTGTCTTCTGAATATCTCAGGCTCTTTCTTAACTCAAGCCATTTCTCCCCTTTTCCCCCAGTGAACTTCTGTTTATGCATCAAAACCCAACACAAAATTCCGTTTCCATGCTTCATCCCTGAAACAGCCCTGTCCCTCTTCTGCATGCTCTTATTACCTTATATCATCCCCAATCTTTGTACACAAGATTGTTATGTATTTTGGAACAATTTAATTATTTAAAAGAATAGTTATCATCTATGTCTCCCCTGCTAAATTGCAGTAGAAGGACAAAGAGTCACAAACTTCTGAGTTCCTAGCACACTTACATTTAAGGAAGCATCCTCTCATTAATAGTGAGCAAATAAGCTGCTCACTATTGATGAAAGGAAGCAAATGACATGGCACAGGAAGAATCAGGAATTACTGCATTGAGAGATGGCTATCTTCATGTGACATTCGCCCCCTGCATGGACAGTCCTAGTGTTTGGGAAACAATTGTTCAAATGTTTAAAAGAGAGACAAAAAGAGTTCCAAAACTAGTATCCAGTCCTGTGGCCTCAACGTCATTTGTGGAAGTTATTACTAACATGAAAATGATAATTAAAACCCAATCGAATACCTATTCACTAGTGATCCAACTTGGTAGCATCACAGAGGAAGCCAATGCCTATCTAAGCTGCCCTAATTACGGGCTCCTTGTAATCAACAATATTTTTCCTGGTTACATTTCACAGTTAATTTGTTTTTCCCACACAAATCAAATTTTATACCAGAGAGGAAAAGTTTATTGTATTATTGCACTTTTTTAAAGGTCCTACTTAAAAAAAATATACAATCCTACAAGTACAATTAATTTTAAAAAATGGAACTCTCCCCGTGTGGATTTAAGATTAATGGTATCTGTTTATTATTGGATGATCTGCCTTCAATAAGTGGCATGAATAAGAATTGGCTCCCAATCTTAATGTATTTATTTTCATAAGCCAAATAGCTATAAACAACATCAAATGTAATTCTCCAGAATGGTAACAGGTTATTAACTTCTTAAGCCATTCCCTAATAGGTTTTAAATCTCTAAAAAAAATATTGTGTTCTAAAGCAAAGGAGACATGGTGAAATTCCTGTCTGCCTTGGAAATTCCACGTCAGGGTTCTTGGATCAGCACCTGGCAAGAAGCTTTTCCTACAGCTTCTCCAGAATTCCAGACTGAATTGCTTCCTCCCAGAACCCCTGCCCATGTCAATTACATTTTTCCACTGCCCCTTTCCCGGGTACTCACAGACTCAGGTTCCATTAAATCTTGGATCCTACAGAGTGGGAACCAGGTGGCGGATGGAGCAGCGAGCCAGGATTCTGTGGCTTCAGCCCCAGTTCTATTGTTGAGGAGCAACACCCTGGGCACAGCCAGAGTCTCAAATCCTCAAGTACAACAAGAATATAGGACTTCCAACGACCCAGCAGCCTCCTGGGTGGCATCATTCTGAATCTATCATGGATCTCCAAACTATTGTCCATGAAGAGGTGACAAATGAAGAGTGAGAAAGAACTAAGGTGACTAGAGAAGTCAGAGGACAGGATGGCTTTGAAGCCCCTGCCAGTCTTCTGTCATATGGAGGTGATTTTAGAGCCAAAGAGCTGCTCCTTGTACACCCATCTGTTTCTGAGTGATCTATGTATGCCTCTTTCCTTGGCTACCTTGATTTTTCTCTAGGGGGAGAAAATTCTGTCTCTGTTGTAAAGAAAGGAAGTGTGTTCTGTCTTCTAGTCTCTGCTGGTTCTGGAGGGAGGGGAAAACGAAGTCTCTCTTCCCACCTTTGTTTCATGGCCCTTCCTGAAAATGGTCTCAGCTCTAGCTTCTCAGGGTGAAGGACACAGTCATCAACCTGTCAGTGACTGATCTTCTTGCTCTCTTTGTCCCTGGGTCCAAATATTCTTTTCTCCTCTTGGACCTGTTTATTCTTCATGTTCAAGTTTAGTATTTTCTTTTCCAGGAAAGTTGTGGTACACAGTGGCTCCTGAGCCAGGAAAAAACTTCAGATCCAGAATCAAAATTGAGGCATGGAGATGAGATCCTGAGAGAATTAGTGCAGAGATGAAATCCACAGGTTAGAGAGAGGAATTGGTGTGAGGTCCAGGAATAGCTATGTAGCTGGCTGCTTTCTGTCTGGGGTGATTTTGACTCTCTGGGCTCAGCCTTTCATGAGGACTTTTCTGTGTTATCCTCCTTACACAGGCATTTTCACACCAGGGTGCTTGAAAAGCATACAGATTCCTGGGCACCCCTTGGAGCTACTAAATACATGGAGAGGCCCAGGTCCACCAAGGTGAAATTTTACCACCTTCCCAGGTGATTCTGAGATTCCCTGGAGAGAAAGCCACTGGTCTAGTGGGAAAGAGGCCAGGAGTGGGAATTCACCACCTGGATTAAAATATAGGCCAATGTCTTCCTATTTCCTGGCCTTGAAGACCCTACTGGGCTTCTGACTCCTAATCTACACAATGAGACAATGGATCTACTTTAAAGGGCTCTTCCATGCACGAATTTCAGAGAGTCAGAAGATGCCAAGTTCAAATCAGCACATTCAACTGCAAGGATCTAACCTAGGACAAAGGAGCTGACCTTTGACCTAAAGCTCAGGCAGGACCGATCAGGGTCTCCAAGACCAATTTAACCCATATTCCCCAGGCAGAGAAAGAGAGGGGACGGGGAGAGGAAGAAAAGCCCTATATTAGGTAATAATGACCAATCATTTCTAAACAGTGACATTAGTTTGAAGGTGAGGGTCAACATAACTCTCAGATAGAACTGCCATTTTTTTTGTTGTTGTTTGTTTTTCTGCTTCACATTTTTTTTTTCTTTTGGTACTAGAGATTGAACTCAGCCACATCTCCAGCCCTATTTTGTATTTTATTTAGGGAGGGTAAACCTAGAGGGTAAAAATAAGTACATGAGTAAACAGAATTTGAGCAACTTAATGCAATGAGTTGCTTAGCACCTCACTTTTTCTGAGGCTGGCTTTGAACTCACTGTCTGCCTCAGCCTCCCAAAATACTGGGCTTACAGGTATGCACCATCGCACCTGGCTCTGCTTCACATTTTTTCAATTGCTTAAAATGGTTTACAGTCCCTACTCAACAAGGCCATCAGCTGAGGGACAAACTAGCACCATCAGTGATCCCTTGGCACCATGTTGAATTCAGAGCAATTGACAAGAGAGACTAACCTCCTCCTTATCTCCCTGATGGAATACTGCAAAAGGCTTTGCAATTAATAAAAACTCCATATATTCAAGTGGAAGACAGTCCAGGGAGACAAAATCCTAATTTTATCCCTAGGCTTTACCTCCATTCTTCAGAACTGCCAACTAAGACCTAGTTCAGAAAGACGATTGAATCTTAGGGACTAAGATGTTGCTTCACAGGTATAATATAATTTATACCTTTTAAAGGAAAAACATTCTGGTATCCTTGTAAGTGAGGGAGAAAGGAAAGAAACACAGTTAAACTTAGCCTTTGTAAACAACTGTGTAAAAAATTTCAGGTTAATGTATCCACTGAAGGAGTAAAACAATGTGTAATGTGTAAACCTAGAGGGTAAAAATAAGTACATGAGTAAACAGAATTCGAGCAACTTAATGCAAAGCAGGCACAAAGAAAGATGAAGAAAAACAACAAGGCAAATGTAAAATACAAAGTAAGAGAAATAAGTTGATTTATATATCAGTCTTCATGAACAGATTCATTCTCTTTTAAAGAGAGACATTCTCAGGTTGGATTGGAAAAAAATAATCCAGTGTATGATGCTCACAAAAGTTGCACACAGAAAGTGTGAAAGTAAAGGGATATAAAAGGTCATCATAATCAAATACAGTCAAGTCTTTGTATTCACAAGTAGTCATGTTTTATAAAGTCATTATAAACTAGATCAGTGAATACAGAACCATTGCTCTGAGGGGGAAATGCGAGTCTTTGGTGACAACATTTTCATCAGCCACTCAATACATACTATTGTATTATGTGTGTGTCTATTTAAAGACCCTTTGCTTAATACATATTATTGGTTCACTAATACCAGACTCACAGCCAACAGCACTGTAGCTCATGCCTGAACAAGACATCTAACGTATTTTCTCCAAGACCAGCATCCCCCTCCTGAGCTTAAGAGCACTACACAGCACTTCAGCACTGTGCTCAGAGGTCATTTTAAGTCACCAACAAAAAGTGCAAAAATGTTCAATTAAAAAGACACAATTAAAAAGGACACTCCTTTACATGTGTTACAAAATATCACATCAAAGCAAAATACCACCCCAGTTAACTTCAGCTGGGACTATCTGTCAACCAATTGAATCATCTTTCCCATGCTCTGCGCATGTCTGAAAGTATCCATGAAAGTACCATCAGTATTGTTTTATTGCATTACAAATAAATTTTAGTGAGTAGGCATGTTCATAATCCGTGAATATTGAGGATCAACTATGCTAATAAAAATTAAAATAGTGCATCTGTATTAACATACACATCAATAACCAGAAAATGAAGTTGGGACAAAAGAACAAAATTAGATCCCGACATCCCAACATCCCAACACACATGAACCTAAATCCAGCTGGTTTCCAATTAAAAACTCAAAGTGTGTGCATGCATATGTGTGTACATGTAAGTGTTCACAGGTAAATGTGCAGGTAAATGGATGAAGTTGGAGAATATAATGCTAAGTGAAGTTAGCCAATCCCAAAACCAAATACAGAATCTTTTCTCTGATATAAGGAGGCTGATTCATAGTGGGGTTGGGAGGGGCAGCATGGGAGGAATTAGATGAATTCTAGGTAGGGCAAAGGGGTGGGAGGAGAAGCTAATTAAAAACTAGAAATATAATGATCTAAGAAAATGGAAGGTACATTTGATGAGGAAGAAAGGGGAGAATGCCTTTCCAGGACTCAGTCAATTGATTAAAAGCTTGATTAATTAAGGTGATGTAATAGTGATATAAAAACAGACAAATTGACTAATGTAACAAAACAAAACAAAACAAAAAGAAAATCAGAAAGATTCCCGCAGGTATACAGACTCTCAACTTATAGCAAAGATGCTACCTACCACACAGTACTGGAGAAAGCAGAGTCTTTTCAGTGAATGAGCAGGGGAGGCCTGGATATCCACATGGAAAAAAAATGAAAGGGACCTCAGTCTTATACTACGTCCTCCAACAGAGATAATCTAAAAATGTCCAACAACAGCAGAAAGGATAAATGCACTGTGGAACACCCATACAATGGCATAACATGCCGTCCTGGACAGGGACAGACTATGCACCTCACCTGGATACTCTCATACACTGAGTACTGGAGAAAAGGAAACAAAGATGAAAAACTGTGCTATGTATATATACCACATTTTCTTTATCCATTCACTTTCTGAAGGGCATCTAAGTTGGTTCCACAGTTTAGCTATTGTTAATTGTGCTGCTATAAACATTGATGTGGCTGTGTCCCTATAGTATACTGTTTTTAAGTCCTTTAGGTATAGACCAAGGAGTGGGATAGCTGGGTCAAAAGGTGATTCCATTCCCAGTTTTCCAAGGAATCTCCATACTGCTTTCCATACTGGCCGCAACATTTTACAGTCCCACCGGCAATGTAAGTGTGTCCTTTTCCCCCATATCCTCGCCAACACTTATTGTTGTTTGTATTCTTAATAGCTGCCATTCTGACTGGAGTGAGATGAAATCTTAGAGTAGTTTTGATTTGCATTTCTCTAATTTCTAGAGATGTTGAACATATTTTCATATATTTGTTGATTGATTGTATATCACCTTCTGAGAAGTGTCTGTTCAGTTCCTTGGCCCATTTATTGAGTTATTTGGTTTTATTGTTTTGTTTTGATGTTTAGCTTTTTGAGTTCTTTAAATCATGGCATTTGCAGATAAGTGGATGAAGTTGGAGAATATAATGCTAAGTGAAGTTAGCCAATTCCCAAAAACCAAATGCAGAATCTTTTCTCTGATATAAGAAGGCTGATTCATAGTGGGGTTGGGAGGGGCGAATGGGAGGAATTAGATGAAGAAAAAACAAGTAGAAATCAAAGATAGGGCAAAGGGGTGGGAGGAGAAGTTTCAGTATTTTTATTTTTTTAAAGCCCTTTAACTGACCTGGGAACAAGTCTGAGGTATGAATAGAAGCACAAGGTCCCCAAATGCTCCTGTGCCTACATCTAACAGACACTTTTGAGCATGGGAAAATAAATAAACAAATGAAAATAAATGGACATGGGGGTAGAAAAGATGGTGGAATGAGATGGACATCATCACCCTAAGTACATGTATGAAGTGAATGGTGTGAATATACTTTGTGTACAACCAGAGATATGAAAAACTGTGCTCTATATGTTTAATGTGAATTGTAATGCATTTTGCTGACATATATAACAAATTAGAATAAAAGGTTTTTTTAAAAAAAATGAAAAGAAAAAAAAACAGCTATGGTTGAGCGTGGCCCCCAAAGTTTCACTGGTTAGAAGTTGGTTCCCAGAATGGTGGCACAAAGGAGGTGGTGGGACCTTTAGGAGATAGAGTCCAGAGCAGGGTGATTGGGTCACCAGGGGCACTGCCCTTGGAAGAATTTCATGTGGTTTTTGTGGGACCTCAGTTAGTTCTTGAAAGAATGTTGTTATAAAAGAACAAAACTTATCAGACAGAACATTTGGCCTTTGGTTTTTTGGGATTGGCTTACTTCACTTAGCATGATATTTATGGGGGAGACATGGGAAAAATGGAGGAACTCTGAAGTGGCAAAGAGGAGGGAGGAGTGGGGAGGGAGTATGGGGGTAGGAAAGATGGTGGAATGAGATGGACATCATTACCCTAGGTACATGTATGACTGCACATATGGTGTGACACTACATCATGTACAACCATAGAAATGTAAAGCTGTGCTGCAATTGTGTACAATGAATCAAAATGCATACTGCTGTCATTCACACCTAATTAAAATAAATAAATAAATAAATGGGAAAAAAGAAGTGTTTAGGGTTTTATATTTCTACTTGTTTTTTCTTCAAAAAATAAAAAAATGGTAGATATTTGAGTAACCATCCAATAAATAATGTACACAATGTATAAATGAAAGATTTTCCAAATTAATGGGACTTACAGACACTGTTTTCGGGTAAAAGGGCACCTGTTGGGTCATTGGCTTACCTTTGTTATGTTCTCAATGTGTTTAACTCTATAATTAGAGATCTATACCCCAAAAATTTAACTCAAAAACTATTTGATTTTTCACTTTGGAGCATGGGAAAATAAGTGAACAACCACACACACACACACACACACACTCACACACATACACAAAAGAACAAAACTTGACCCTCCCCACTCTCTAGTGTCCCATCTCACCAAGGGGTTTCTCTCTCACATGTGCTTCTGCCATGATGCTCTGCCAAGACGTGATGGTGTCCTCATCTGAGGCCAAACACACTGGCTTTCCATTTCTGAAATTGTGAACTAAAAACCATCTTTTCTTTATAAAATACCCAGCTCGTGTATTTTGTTAGAGCAACAAAAATTGGACTAATGCAGATGGCATAGTATAGTATACCATTTATGTATAGATTGATAAATACAAGTAAAACTAGAGTTTAATAATGTTAAATACTTAGTAAATGCTGTATTTATTTACTTATTTTAAGGATTTTAAAATATTTATACAGTAAAACTATAATGAAAAGCAGCAATATGTTTGTTATGATAGGATAATGATTCATTTGGCCAAGTGAAGGAGTTTTATATTTGATAGGAGGCAAATACAGGGTTTCTCTAGACCTGAGGTCTTGTTTCTTGACATTGTTGCAGCTATAATATATCTGCTTTATACTATTTAAGGTGTCGATTTTAATTTCATGAAATTTTCATAGTGAAAAATGTTTTTTCAGCTAGCCAATCCCTAAAAAACAAATGCCCAATGTCTTCTTTGATATAAGGAGAGTAACTAAGAACAGAGTAGGGACTAAGAGCAGGAGAAGAAGATTAACATTAAACAGGGATGAGAGGTGGGAGGGAAAGGGAGAGAGAAGGGAAATTGCATGGAAATGGAAGGAGACCCTCAGGGTTATACAAAATTACATACAAGAGGAAGTGAGGGGAAAGGGAAAAATAATACAAGGGGGAGAAATAAATGTCAGTAGAGGGGGTAGAGAGAGAAGAGGGGAGGGGAGGGGAGGGGGGATAGTAGAGGATAGGAAAGGCAGCAGAACACAACAGACACTAGTATGGCAATATGTAAATCAATGGATGTGTAACTGATGTAATTCTGCAATCTGTATATGGGGTAAAAATGGGAGTTCATAACCCACTGAATCAAAGTGTGAAATATGATATATCAAGAAATTTGTAATGTTTTGAACAACCAACAATAAAAAATTTAAAAAAAAAATGTTTTTTCCAATCCATCTGAGTTACGGATTTAAATGTAGAAATAAAATCTTAACTATCTGGAAGAAGACACTGGAGGATATATTTATGGCCCCAAGACAAGGAGAATTCTTTAAACAAAATTTTCAGTGCACAACTATACCGAAGGAAAGATTTACAAATATCCATAATGGAAAAGTTTCTGAAAACAACATCAAAAAGATAATCAAAGATTGGGAGAAACTATGCTCAATGCATATAGGCAAAAAAGGGTTAGTACCCAGAATACACGAAGAAGTCCTACATATGAACATATGAAAACATAGTCATCTTCTCTTTTAATTAGAGAACTATAAATAAAACCTCCATGAGATACTGTTTTCTGTCCATAAAGTTGTCAAAACTTGCAATGTATAATACCAATTTTGGAAAATGGGATCTGTTACATGGTAGAGGTGAAAATGTGCTCAAACGTTTTGGAGAGCAATTTGGAAATAATATAGTAAGACTGAAAAATGCACATTTCTGAAGACCCAGGTGACCCACGCTTAGAAACATGATCTAGAGAAAGTCTTACACACATGTATAAGGAGATTTGGGGAAGCTTGTTTTCTGTAGCAACCTAAATGTCTGTCCAAAGGAAAAAGGACTGATGAGCCATGTATTTTTAAACAATAGAATATATTAAACAATAGTCTTAGTGAAGTGAACTAGATTCCCTTTGATCCTTAAGGATAAAGGTCAAGAACTTAATATTGAAAAATGGAAAGAAGCAAGTTGCAAAAGGATATATACATGATGGAGTTCATACATGTACACCTCCACTTTAAATACACACATTACATATATGTACAGATACATGGAGCACAGGTAATAAAAGCAGCACGCACACACACACACACACACACACACACACACAGTGACATACAGGAAGGACACATAATAACTTCAAAACAGTGTTTACCTCTGGGGGAAATGGGATCCAGAAGGGTTACAAAAGTGACTTCAACAGCACTGTATTTTATTTCCTTTTAAGAAAATAAGAGTCAAATGTGAAAAAATAATTTATTTAAGTCTGCCTAATGAACACATGTGTGTTTCTTTCATTATTTTTTTCTGTTAATTTCTGTGTGTTTTAGATATTTCAGAATTCCAATAAAATATAATAAAATTTAAAAAGGAGGAATATGTGATTCCCTGCAGTCACGTCAAAGCCTCACTCAATGTCTTACACATGGAAAATTTTGAGTATTTTGATTTTTTTAAAGTCCTTTAACTGCCTTAGGAACAAGTCTGAGGTAAGAATAGAAGCACAAGGTCCCCAAATGCTCCTGTGCCTACATCTAACAGGTGAACTAGTTCGTCTGGGTCCCACCCTCCTGAGTGACCCATATTTCACTGTGTGGTAATTGCTGTTTAAGTGTCTGTCCTCCCCACCAGTCTGGGGGCCTCAGGGCAGCAACAGAGTCCTGTTCATCTCCTGGCACATAGGAGGTAACAATAAACACAAACTAAATTGAAAAAACACCACACGTACCAGCCCAGGGGATGCTAGTGACTTTGTAGAGCTGGGGATTTGGTCTCAGGCTATATTGCACCTCATGCTATGGGAGTCTTTGGGTGTCCTGGGATGGGTCTCTTGTAAGAAAGTCACTTCATATGAATCTGGTGGGCTGCATCTTCCTCCCTAAGAGGCAGCACAGAGTGCTGTCTGGGTTCTTCCTCTGCTTTCTGACTGTACATCACACTGGATAGTGTGAACACTAATGTTGGCACCATACACATTTACCAATACTTCTGCACAGAGACCCAAAGGGACCATATAAGCATGAAAATAGTTGTTTCATCAAATTGGGGAAATTATACTTTTCTCCCTATTTTCTCAGCTTTCTGCAATATGGTTTTATTGTCCTATTAAAAACTTACAAAGAATATAAAAACGCTATTTCATCTATGAAGTGATGAAATCGGAAGGCAAGTGTTTCAATGTTCTAATAGACTTAATTTCCCACCCTTCAAGTTTCTTTTTTGAAATGCTCAATGAGTAAATAAGTAGAATATATGCATATGCATTTATATTTCCATAGAATAAATAATGGGGAAGACAAAAGTTAAGTGTAAAGAAATTCTGCAGACAGGGTTCAAAAGTGGAGGCCAGGAATCTGCATGTTTTCCAAGCTCTCTAGGTGATTGGACTTTAAGTGGTCCTCAGACCACAGTTTGGGAAAAAACTGTCTGAGCTTCAGTATCTACTTCAGAAAAGAAGTGGTGACATGATTTATAGGTATATAGAATCTGAAGATCAGAGAGAGCAGGGGTAGAGGTGAACAGATGGGGTAACAGTAATGGCAGTCCCCTGAATGTCTGCCCTCAGATTTCCCTGATGCACAAGGGGCTACAAATTAAGGTAACATGGCTAATCTGGATTATTAACTTGACTGGTTTAGGGTGTTTCCAAAGACATTGGCATGTGAGACAGCAAACCAGGGAAGGTATCTGCCCTGAGAATGGAGACATTTTCCAATAGGCCAGGCCCTGGATTGGAAAAAGATGGAAGAGGAGGAAGATCTAGCCATACAAATAGAGTCCTCTGGAGTTGATGCATCTACTGTTACCACCATCACCCCAGCTCCTTCAGACTCCCGTTCCTCCACTCTTCCCAAGTGAATTCTCACCAACTGACCCCCAAAAAGTTTCTAGAGGGACAATCTTGCATAGGAGCTGCATATTGTTCCCTCTTGTTCTCAGATTACAGCTTCTTGGACTGAGCAGCTCTTGGTTCCTCCAGATCTCTAGCCTGTGACGGCCATTGTGAGACTATCCAGCTTCTAACGGTGTAAGCCAATCTTTCATAATCATATGTATACATATCCCACTAGTTCTGTTCCTCTAGAGAACTCTGAGGAAAAAAACAAAAACAAAAACAGGAAAGGAACCTGACCATCCACAGTGGGAGGAAAAGAGGAGAATAGTGCCCAGGTTACCTCTGACACCTGGGAAAGTAGCCACTGTGGCTTCCAGGCTTCCACTGGGACAGGTTACTGATCCCACCCCCTGCACAGAAGCCAGGTCCCCAGGCAAAGTCAAAACCAACCTTCTGTATGTGCTGTTTCCCAGAGTTTATAGACCCGAGTATTTGAGCAAAGAACCATCTAAACTCTGCCAGAACTCAACACTCTTCCTAATAATGGGCAAAGAGACCCTCACTTCAAGAGAATGAGATGAAAAAGAAATAATTGGGCTTCAGAGAATATTCAGCAGTTTTTACGAGAGGATCGTTCTGTAGCATTGCAGCAATGATACTGATAATATGAGAGAGAGAAAAAGGGAGAGAAGTTACGAAATCATCTAATTTATATCTTCAATAAGTTGTTTAGCAATTATGTGGGCCATATGAAAAAGACTCAAAGAATATTGTTTTTAAGTGAAAATAAATTATTGAAATATAATACTTTATAAAAGACTGAGTCAGAAGGTAGCAGACAGAGTCAAGCTGAAAATGCAAAACGAGTCTTTTGAGAATTCTCCTTTAGGTTCTCTGCCCAGGGCTCACCTTTCTCTAAGTATTCTTCCATACCAAATTTGATTAATATCCTCTCTCCTGCTCAAAGATATTAAGCTGGAAGCCCCAGTAGGGGACACTTCGCTGTTCCCTGTAAGTAAGCCATATTGCCCGCTCTGTGAATGGGTCTGTTCTTTACAGAGATCCTCCCCACTGAATGGCCTTCTTTCCAATACCTTCTAATAATTAGAACATTTATTGAAAAATTCCATGTGCCAGGCACTTAGTAAGTAACACTTTCTGTCAGTCCGTATGTAAGTACACTAGTAGGCAAGTGTATAAGAATGAGTTTGGCACCAGCATACTAAAGCCAAAACCACCACCAGAGCACCTAACGTGTCAGGGTGTTGGTCTAAGCATTGGTGATACGTCAGGGAGTAAAACAGATAAACTCTCTTCTCAGAGGGGAAGCTGAGTGCAGAAGGTACTAAACAGCAACAAGTGTGTGTGTGTGTGTGTGTGTGTGTACGTGTACATGTTTTATGCTATGGACATTCATTTGTTTCATGCTATGGAAATTTATTTGTTGAAACTCTAACCCCACATGTAACTTTACTTGGAAACAGATTAATATTTAGGGGGTAATTGAGATCAAATAAGGTCATAATAGCAGGACCTCAATCTGATGAGTTTGATGGCCATATAAAAAAAAGAGGAAGAAAGCGCTCGCTCGCGCTCTCTCTCTCCCTCTCTCCCTCCATTCCTCCCTCCCTTCCTCTCTCTCTCCCTCTCTCTGAGCATGCATGGAGGAAAGTCCATAGCAGGTGACTGTCTACAAGCCAGGAAGGAAGCCCTCACCAAAAACCAGTCCCTGCCTGTCCTTGACTTTGTACTTTCCAGCCTTCATAACTTTGTGAAATGAATTTCTGTTTGTCTAAACCACCCATTGATGGTATCTCATTACGGACGCCCAAGCAGACTAGAGTCTGAATCTTCCATATTTCTAGAGAAGAGCCCCTTGGCTGTTGAAAATGCAAAGACCTTGAAGTGGGGTCCTGTTCGATCGATTTGCAAGTCACCTAAGAAGCAGCCAGTATGGCTGGAACAGCAAGGCATGGGACTGTGAGAGATGCAGTCTGGATGGTGAGGAGGGGAAGGGGTGGGGGCAGATCGTGGGGCCCTTACAGGCATGGGAACACTTTCCCTCTGAGTGCATTGAGAAGTCTCTGCAGGATTTGGAGGAGACTGAAGACATGGCCTGAGACATTATGAATGGATAGTTCTGGCCATCGGGTCAGTGGTGGAAGCAGGATGGCATTGGGGAAGCATTTCACAATCCAATTGAGTAATCATGGTAGCTAGACCAGGGTGTGAAGAGTGGAGGCCATGAGAAATGGTCACATTCAAGATGTGTTTTGAATGTAGAGCCCATAAAATTGGCTGTGGATCTCATCTGGGGTATGAAATGAAAAAGGAGTCAAGGATGACTGCAAAGCCTTTATCTCCAGCCACACACACACACACACACACACACACACAAAAGATGGGACTGTCAATAACTGAGGTGACAGAAACCTCTGCACGAGTTTTATTAGGTAGAGTGGACAGATTACTAACTGTGGTGGAAATGTTGGATTCAGATGCCAAAGAGACATCCAACTGAACGTATCCAGTAAGCTGCTGAGTGTCTGAGCCTAAAGTCCAGGGAAGAGTCTAGAAGAGGGAAATGTCAAGAACTGGGTAAATGTCAAGATACTATTGAATGAGATCACCAGAAAAGAGGTCCTAGACCTGAGCTATGGAGAGGTCCAGCAACTAAGTCAGAAGAATGAGGAGGAGACAGCTAGAGACGGAGAAGGCACAACGTGGGAGGTGGAAGGAAAACCAACAGAGTATGGTACCCTGGAAGTCATGGAAGGAAAGGAAGAGGGCCATTTGTGTCAAGGCTGCTGCTCAATCAAGTAAGATTTGAATGAATCACTTACCTTTGGGTTCTGTATGTCATAGGTCACTGGAGACACTGACCCAACTTTTACAGAATATTTTAACCACTTTTACCAAGGAGGAAGTCAAGGTTCAGAGAGGTGAAGTACTTTCATTAAGGACACACAGTTAGTAATCTGTGCATCAGGGTTCCAATTAGATCTGCCTGGATAAAGTCTGCATTCTTGATGATTCCTGCTATTCTGATTTGAACCATCCTTCAACTCAAGTTCAAGTTCACTTCTTCCTTCATATAGCATTCTTCAAACATCCAAGATAGCAGTGATCTCGGCTTTCTCCCCTGACCTCTCCTACCACTTAGTCTTGATGTTTTGTTACAGTTATTCATTTGCTGTCATCTACCAAACTATATATCTTGAAGATTTAGAATATGCATTATAAACCTTTTTACCCTTCCCATGACTTAATATGGTGCCTAGCACATGATAGGACCTCAACCAATGTTTACTACAGGACCACAGGTAGGAAAAAGGGAGGGTGGTTTGGCCGGAGGGAGGGCTTGACACCTCGTACATTACAGCCTGCTTTTCCTTCCCTGGACCAGGAGACTTACTTACTTTAAACTTTCTTCCTAGGAGCTGTTACCTCTTTACTCATGTCTCTGTCTGTTTCCTGGATTTGGTCCGGACTCACTACTTCTTGTTAATACTAAATCATGTGCTCAAACACTCTGCAGAGGAGAGGCCTTCCACGTGTGCACCTGTCAGGTCAAGAACCACCTGGGGAGGAGTTTTACCATCTGCTAATTGCAGCTGGGAAGAAACCACAGAAGGACCCCCTGCATTTCAATTCACAAGCCCCTGTGGGTCTCCCCTTCAGTGCCGGATCTTATGCTGAGCATAAGAGGTGATCTGAGAAGCAAGATACTACTTTGGATGTCACTAGGTTCATGTCTCATGGGGAGGGTGACAGATAAGAGCAGAGTCAGAGTCAGGACACCCTAGACACCTATGAACACATATCAATTTTTTAATTCCTTTGGAAACTCATTTTTGTTTAATATAGGAACTGGTTAATTTGATTCTTTAAAAAGCCTGGCTTTGTGTTGGTAGCAGATTGAGAAGTATGCAAAGGGACTGTTCTTCCTTCAGTGCAGAGGTCACCTGGTCATTCTTGTGTTTGAAACCTTTCAGTACTTCCTTAGCACGTTCTAGAAGGAAATGTCAAAACCCTTTTGCAAGCATCCACCTCCCCTGTGCTCTCCTGCATGACACCACGTCCTTACTCCATTTGAGAACAGTGGTTTAGAGCAGAGGAATTGGAATCCTACCTAGTTTTAAATACTCTCCTTCTCATAGACTGGTAATTTCCTTAAACTTTTGGACCCTCAGTCTCCTTATCCATAATGTGGGGAGAAAAATAAGAACCTAATAGAATCTCTGGGATCATTAACCAAACAATGTGTGGGAAGAGGCCTAACAGATCCTGCAGAAGACTATGAAACCACAAAATCACTGGGGAGCTTTTAAACCATGCTAATACTTGGTCCTGTCAACAAGAGTCTGATTCTATCCTTCTGGTGTGAGTCCCAGGCATGGGTATTTTGTAAGAGCTACCTGGCTGACTCAGGGTCTAGAATCGCTAAAATAGAAACTGTTCAAGAAATGTCGGTTTAATATGGATATGGAATTTATAAATATGGCTCAGTGTTCCACCAGGCTGTGATGTCCTGGGTTACAGGGCAACTGCCCCCACAGATGTGCGTTTCAGCCATCCATTTCTATCATGTTCAGTCCCTGCCCTTCTTGGAACTTGGATATCCTGACCTTCATCTCCCTCCTACCATCAGCAAGAGGCAGACCTCCTCAGCCACTCCATATGGTTTCCCAGCCTCTTGAAATGTCAGATCCAAACACCACCCAGTGCACACAACATCCCCCAACTTGAGGGAGGGCCGTCGTGGCAGAGAACGAAATCCGTGGGAAGGACCCTGGGTGTTTCTGGAGGTCCCTCAAAGAAGAGAAGGCACTGAGAAGCAGCGATGGGAAGGCCAGGGTTGCAAAGAGGACCATCTAGAAGGACAGTCACCAAATCTATGTGATCCAGGTTCTGGGGGAAGGAATCTTCCAGCTCTAAACTTTCTGTTTCAATTCAGGGCTTCATAGAATTTCCTTGGTAGAGACATTTTCTATAACTTACTTTAAATGATTTATTCTACAACTGGTACAGAAAAGATGTGATCCTCATTTAAAGTCACTCGGCAAGTTATGATGGAAAGGACAAGGCTTCCTGACACCAGGTATGGAACGCCTGGGACCAGCCTCAGAGACTTAAGTGAGAAACAACAACAACATCAACTAAAATCTAAGGGGACCAATCTGGTGGCCTGGAGTCTTAAAAACCCTCATGTAGGCACGATGGTTACCCAGAATAGAGGAAGAGAATGTGTTCAAGGAAGAAATAACTGTCCTGGCTGAAGAAGTGAGGCCAAGGGTTTCTCCTGTTTAGAAAGGCTGGGGAAATTTGCCAATTGTATTGAGTTGAGATCTGCTGATGACCAGGACAATGAACTACCAACTAGGTAGGGACACAGTCAGCTATGGAAGTCACCAGGACATTGCCATCCCCATCTACTTCTCTCTTTACATAGTTTTCTTTTCCCTCCTTAATTAGGCCAACACTATCTGCTACTTCATTTCATTCCTCATCCTATGAACTGCAGGACAAGAAAATGAATCAGAGACATTTCCTGTGCATGCCCATCTGTAGTGTGGGGGAAGATAAGTGGAAGCAAAGGGAAAGGGAGTTTGAAACATAAAGAAATAAGCATAATACAGCATATCATGCACTATAATAGAGATTCAGGAGCCCAAAGGTCAAATATGCCTCAAAAGATAAATCCAGAAATGACAGTCAAGCAACTTGTGTTCTGTTAGACAATGGTATTGAATGAAATTTGAAAGGTCCCTTGGAACAATGTGAAGCAGAGAAGTCTTTTTAAAACCCAGATTCTACATCATTTTTCTGTTTAGAACCTTTCAATGGAGCTTCTGATATTTATTTATATCTCTGGCAAATTTCTTTGCTCTGAAGTCTACCCAGCTAATATTAGTAGATCAAACCTGCTTCCCTTTGATAAGTGTTTTCATGATACATCTTTTTCTAAAATTGTATTTCAGCCTACCTGTATCATTATATTTGGAATGAGTTTCTAATAAACAACATACAGTTGGGACATGATTTTTAAATCCACTCTGCCAATCTCCATATTTTAATTAGGAGATTTAGGCCACTTATATTTAATACAATTATTGATATTTAGGGCTTGAATCTGATTTTTTTCCTCTTTGTTCTCTCGATTAATATTTATTTGTTTTATTCTTCCCACCTTCCTGTGGATTACTTGAATGTTTCTTATAATTCAATTTTGGTTTATCTATGGTGTTTTTACATCTGTCTGTTTGAATAGTTTTTTTTAGTGGTCGCTCTAGTCATTTTACCAGTCTGAATGAAGTATAGAAACCTTACTTCCTTTTATGTGTCTTTATGTCTTCCATTTCTAACATAATTGTCTTGAGTATTTCCTCTATGTGCATTTATAACCACAGTAGAAAGTGTTGTAATCTTTGTTTCAACCTTCAAACATACTTCAGAAAACTCCAGAGGAGAAGGAAACTGTATTTATCCATTTTCTCATTATCTTCTTTCCTGGTATTCTAGAATCCCTTCATCATTTTTTTTATGTTTATAGTATTACCTTAATCCATTCTTTTCAGGTATGTCCACTGGTGATAAATTCTTTTTTTTCCTCCTTTATCTGAGAGTATCTTATTCTTGAATGATATTCCTGCTGGATATAAAATCCTGATAATATTTCATTTTCTTCAACACTTGAGAAATGTGTCACTTTCTCTGGCCTCTGTGGTTACTGATGAAGAGTCTCTACTGATCAGCAGAGATCATTCAAATTTGGGGGATGTCATTTCTTTCTAGCTGCTCAAAAGATTTTACCTTTGTCTTCAATTTTCAGAAGTCTGAATATGATGTGCCTTCGTGAGGACATCTTTCAGTTGATACTGCTTGGGGTTCACTCAGTTTCTTGACATTCTGTTTTGTTGTTGTTGTTGCCAAATTTGGCAAGTTTTCAGCCATTATTATTATTTTGAGAATTTTTTCAGATTCATCCTCTTTGTACACTGATTTTTGGACTTCAACTACATCAATATTTGATCACATATTATAATCACACAAAGTTCTAAAGCTCCGTCTTTCGTTTTTAGCCTACTTCCTCTCCATTGCTCCTATTAGGTAATTCCCATTTTTCTATATCCAGGTTCACTGATCAGATTTTTTCCTCTGTTACCTTCATTCTGTTATTAATCCCATCATTGAGCTTCCATTATTTCATTTTTCAAATGTAAAATTTCTATTTCGTTATCCTTTGTTTCTTCTATTTCTTTGCAGAGACTTTTTTTAGTTTGCTTAGAGTTTTTTTTTTTTGTGTTTTTGTTTTTTGTAATTGCTGAAGTATTTTTGTGATGGCTGCTTTAAAATCTTTGTCAAGTAGTTGTACATCTCTGTCATCTCTGTGTTGCCATATATTGATTCCCTTTTACCTTTCAGTTTGAGATCCTTTTGGTTATTGTTACAAGACGTGAGTTTTTACTGAAACCTGGATATATGTTGAGTGTTATATTATGACACTATGGATCTTATTTTAACCTTCTACATTTGCTGGATTTTGCTGGCACTGCTCTGTCCATTCAGCCATTGTTGACAACTGAGGGGAAGGGTCTCTTCATGACTGCTGGGTGGAGTGGGAGTTCCACTTCCTCAATGCATTTCCACTGATACCTCTCTGGTTGGGAGGGATAGAAGTGACTCATCACTGCTCCCTATTTGTCCTCTATTGATACCTTAGGAGTGAGGAAGGTGTAACATTTTTACAGATGGGCAGGTGTCAGAGCCCTAACTCTCTATTGGCTTCCTGTGATACCACCCCAGCAGAGATGCAGAGGGATGCTTCCTTATTCCCATTAGGAATCAAAGTCTAGGTCCACCATGTGATCTCCACTGCAGTAGGAGGAAGGCTCCTTATTAACACTCAGAAGAGATAAAAGGCCCAGATCCCATTTAGACTTCTCTGATGTTATCTAGTGAGGATTCAAGTGTACTCTCTTACACCTTGATGAGGGTGCAAATCCAGGTGCCCTTCTTGGTCTTTGCTACCCATTCTCCTGGTCCTTTCTTCAACTAGAGATAACATTTGTTTGTATTTTGTTTGTTTGTATTTGGATTTTTTTTTTTTTGTACTGACTGTTGATTCTGAGTTGCTGGATTCTTAAGCTGCAAACCTGGGATAGATTAGGCAAAAGGAAAATCCAGAAAACACACCACTGTGTAGTTCCTCAGGTCTCCATGCTGTTAGTCAGTCTGCCTTTTTCTTTCCACATTTCAGTCTTATGCATTTTTCATACATAAAACTCAGAACTTTTAGTTGTGTTGAGCAAGAAGAACAGGGAAAAGTACATCTATTTCACCTTTCCATGAGTTGAACATAACTGGATTATTTTTAACAGTGAATAAGCATTTGTTTCTAAGCTGCTTTTTATAATTCCATCACAATATAATTTCTTTAACTGAAACATTCATTAAGAATGAGAGTTATAAAGAATTTTTCTTAATGAATTATGTATGACAAAATTGTAGTCATAGTAACATAATGGTTTTCATGATGGGACTCCAGAGTCTTCAGATTTCATTCAAATTCTCATTCTTCCCCATACTAAAAATTGTTGATTTGTTTTTAAATATTTTATTAAGGCATTATATATGAATATATAGCAAGCTAGTTCAGCAGGCTAGTTCACCCTATTTGGTGTATAACTCAGTGAATTTTTGCAAATATATACCACTTCATGATCAAAATACAGACTAGTTTCAATTCTTATTTTAAGACAAACAGACAAAGTCTTTCAAGGGGTCCTAAATACCTTCAGGATGTCATGCAGGTCCTTTTTGGGGAATATAAGACTTTTCATAATCTTGCCTCGTCCTCAAAACCCTATAGGCCACTTGGGAAACAAATGAGGCTGGATGAGATAATTTTCAGTTTCTACTCTGACCTGGGATACCTGACTTTGGTTGTTTTGTTTTGCTTTTCAGGCTTAAATTCAAGTTAGATCAAATATATATGTGCCAAGCCAGAGGTATCAAAAGGCATTGGGGACTCAGAAACAAGATCACCCCAAATTCTTACTACTCATCAATTGTGATATTCTGGTTTTTGCTTAAATACAAGCTACTCAAATCTTAAATGGCTTAAACCAGCAAACATCTGTTATTCCTCACGTTCTGTGGCTCAGCTAGATGGGATTGCTGCTCAGTTGATTGCTGTGGTCAGCTGGTATCCAGCTGTGCCACGTGCTCTTGGACAGTCTTGCCTGCACTGCTGGGGCTGGCAATATGGTGAGTCTAGGGGGCCACAGCTGGTGCTGCTTACTTTGGCTCCACTTGGCCTCTCATCCTCCAGCAGGCTAGTTCAGGCTTCCTTGCTTGGGAATGCCAGCATTCCAAAAAGCATCAAGAGGGTGAGACCCATTGCACAAGTACTTTTCAGTTTGACAAACGAAATCTAGGTTCAAGAGGTGGAGAAAGAGACTCCACTGCTGGATGGGGGAGAACACAAAGTCATATCATGAAGGGTTGGGAGAAATTTTTGTGGTCATTTTTCTAAATAATCTATCACATTGTTCTAGAGCAAGAGACAATGAGGTATAGAGACCATTCTGAAGACCAGGACAGAAACCCACAGTGCATGCAGACAAAGCTTAGAGTTCATCTTCCTCTTGCCATAGACCTGTTTCTAGGGCACTAAGAGAAGCCCTGGGTATCTGGGTGCCTGATAAACCTCAGTGCTCCTGGGTCAAAAAAGACTTCTCAAGCTCCATCTCTCCCTAACCAGTCACCACGGACTCCTACCTGGTACCCCATCTCTGTTCTCACTATCAGCAGTCCAGGATGCACCCGGAGGCCAGTCATGAGGTTGAGTGGTTATCACATAGGTTTGGGAATCTAACAGATCTGCTTCCAAATCTGACTTGGACTATTTTTTTGTAGGTGAGTTTGGACAAGTTAATTAACCTTGATACACTGCCATTTCTCATCTGTACTCTGTGTGCTAAGGGTCTTGCTCAATGTCAGGCACATGATACAAGGCACCTTTGATGATAGTTGCATCCTTGCCAGAACAAGTGGCGTTTGGACCCAGAGGCGAGGACACCCACAGCTTCCAGGGTGTCCAAAACAGAAGGGGATTATTTTCTTTGTTAAGTTTTAACTTGCAACAGACAGAACCATCCCCACAAAGAAATTTATTTGTTGCCTCCAGGCTTGTGTTTGGAAGGGCTCCCTGCTCTGTCCCAGGCTAATTTTCCAAACATTAACATATGTCAAGAACTCACACAAAGCCAAAGATGTAAAATCACTCTTCAGGAGAAAGAAGATCGAGGACAGTTTACAGTGCCTTGGAAAAGCCAGAAGACAAAGACTTGAGCAAGCAGGGTGGGCTTGGAGCTGTGGGTGAGATGGATGCAGAGCCCCAAGGGAAAGGCAGGGATGGAGTTGCCAAGAGGGAAGTTTGAAATGTCCCAAGAGAGTGGTACCAAGTATTTCTCATAGACCACTTACTATGTGCTACCTTCGTTATACACACCCCATGTAATGTTCTCCAAACCCACGAGAAGGTGGCCTTAGCCGTATTCTAGAACATGGACCTGAAACCCAAAGACGGTAAGTAACTTGCCTAAACTCATATAAGGCAGAACTGGGACTCAAACACAGGTCCATCTGATTCCACATACCACATTCTTTTCCCTGACCACTCCTCCCTGTCAGAGGAGGATGTGTCCCTCACCCTTTCCATTTGGTTCAACTATCCTTTAACATTTTGAGAAACTGAGGCTCATGGAGATTAAGCAAACATCCCAGAGTACAGTACTGTAAGGGTCTGGGTCAAAGAGCTCTCATTCAGTCCTCAGTGAAACTCTGGCTCACAACTTCCTAACTGCCTTTCTGTTCACCACATTGATCTCCACCATCAGGCTATCCTCCACCTCCATCTCACCTGCTTGACCTCTCAGCTTCTTTCCAAAAGAAATCCCTGTTGCTTCCTCTGTAGGAAGTGGGTCATTTGCATTTCTTGCAGGCTGTGCTGTGGACAATGAATTAGAAAGTACAATGGATTAGAGAGGTGGCCAGCTGCCAGGCCAGACAGACTGAGAGAATATGGCAGGTTAAAACAGATGAGAGACTAAACCCAAGGAGGCACAGCAAAGATAAAGTGGGGGCAATAGAGGCAGGAAGTGTTAAGACACCTGGTGATTGGTTGGTCACCTGGTGATTGGATGGCAGGTGGGAGAGCATAGAAGAAACTTCTGGTAGTAATGGACTTGGTAGCTGCACACAGATTTGGACCTGGGGCATAGAAGGTGAGCTGAATTATATGCAGAACATGGAGGCCTCTGCAAATGCAAACCTTTAACCAATGAATAGGAATCCACTGAAAAGAAGTAAAAATAATTACCGCCAAGCTGCAGGTCAATACATTCCAGGTTCATTGCTCTGATTGGCCTGACCTCTGAGATGTGAGGCATTGTCATTGCAATGAGGAGGTGGAAATGAGTCTGGGATTAAGATTCACACAACCTGACTTCTTCAGGCTTTAAAGACAGAAGAAAACAAGCATACTTAATGTTGAACCAAAATTTATTATATTTCTTTTTTTCAACATGAAAATTATGCATCTCAAAATATAAAGGCACTCAAGGAAGAGGAGCTCAAGGAGATTCCTGAAAGTGCACAAAGGCCAAGAAGTTAAAAAGCTTTTACACAAAAGGGCTCCATGAGGACCTTCAAGGCCTTTTGATGCTTGTAGAACCGAAAGTAACAAGTGGAGAAACTGAGGTTCAGCTGGTGTGAGTTGCTTGAGATCTCAGCCCTCGCTGTTAGAGACATCACTTTTAATGAGCCCCTTTAGGTAAAGCTGAGGCATGTGAACATTGGACATTTGGATGCTGGTTGATAAGGGTTGCAAGCCAAGCAACCTGCTTCAGGATAGGTTCTACATGGGGCCTTTTCCTTTTTCAAGTGGAATGCTCTTAACTACAGCAAATGGAAAGGGGAACGGGAAACATCTCTCTGAACAATCACACTGAGATTGCATCATCCTTAAAGGTGAGGACCCTGGCTTATTCTCAGAGTTATGAAAGAGAACACTATATGGTATTCTAGGGTCCTACAGTATCTCATTGGCTTCCACCATCCCTTGAAGACCCTGCCTACCCGCATCCCTATAAGCCAATGTGATCTTGGCTGTTTCATGCTAATCCACACAGTGTCTGATCAGTCTGCATAGTAGGAGATTAAATATCAAAGTCCTGCACATGGTGACTAATCAGTGATCAGGAGCCAAACTTTTGGATTCACTTGCTGGTGGATATAAAGAACATATAAAGGTAGATATAAAGTTGAATACAGAGGCGGCTATCAGGAAGAGGAAATAGGAGGCCAGAATAATAAGCCCAACCTTGCCATTCTCTCATTAATAAAGCAGAGGCCCCATAGAGGCAGGCAGAGCAGTAGAAAGAGCTTGCCTCAGTGTTTCCAGTGGGAAAAGCTTAAATGCCAATAATTATCTTCTAGAAGCTGCATGTTCCCAGACTAACTAGCAGAGCCAGAGGAGCATATTCCAGCCTTTCCTAGAGTACAAAGGGGACTCTTTGGTCTTGAGTTACAGACTTTGAGGCTACAGTTGTCAGTGTTCTATTTAAAGTATTTTAGGGGATTCAAAAAATATGGGCTTCAAATTTAGTTTTCCATAGGGCAGGGAACTCTCGTATCCACCACTTTCTTCCTATCAGTAGTGAAATTATCTACAAAGGAAATGAAGAGAGTTTAAAAACACAGAAATGTGTGTATTTGTGTGTGTGTGTGTGTATATATACACACACATGTTCATTTATTTAATAATATCATATATATCCTCAATATGTTGCATCCAGCATGACTATATTTATACACTTCCCTCAGAATGGACATAGGCATTCTTGCATTCAGGTATTCCTTCAGCAGATTGTATTAAAAATGTACTGTGATGGCTAATATCATGTGTACATGTGAATGGGCTAAGGGATGCCCAGGAAGCTGATTAAACATTATTCTTGAATTGTCTGTAAGCATTTTTCTGCAAGAGATTAGCATTTGAATCAGTGTACTGCTGTAAACAAGACTGCCCTCACCAATTCAGAGGGATAGTTATCTGATCTACTGAGAGCCTACAAAGAACCCAAAGGCAAACAGAGAGCAAATTTGCACTCTCTTTACTTGATCTGGGACATCCCATTTTCTCCTGCCTACAGACATCAATGGTCCTGGGTTTCTGACCTTGAACCCCAGCCTGGGACTTATACCAAGGGCTCCCCTGGTTCTCAGCCCTTCCCATTTAGACTGGAACTTCGCCACCATGTTTCCCGGACCTCCAGTTGGCAGACAGCTGACTATTGGACTTCTCAGCTTCTATATCCCACATTAAAAATTGCCTTTCTGTATACCTCTAGTTTTATCTTTCTACCATCCAATTGATTGTTTCTCTGGAGAACCTGAACACCCTACTATACTAGATGGCAGCCACTGTATTACCTACTAAGGGTTCAGAGATGCTTAACCTACAGAGGTTTCAGATGATAAGTAAAAGTAGAAGGGTAATTGGAAGAAGTAGAAAATTGGGAAAGTTAACACTGGAAGGACAGTCCTTGAGTGTGTCCAGAGATTATAAAGCTCACATAACTCTTTCTTATGTCCTGAGAAAGGAGAAAAGTTGAACTGAGTTTGAGGCCAAGGCTTTATTACTCCTGATCATTTTGCTACCACCAAGGGTGCTATGAAAGCTGACAGCATGATCTCAAAATTCAATGGAAATGCAGCTATTTTTTTTTTCACCCCTCAACCTGGTTCCCAGAATCTAGATAGAGGACTCAGCGCTAAGCCTGAGTGTGAAGGGGTCTCTGGCCTCATAGAACTTATTTCAAATTATTCTAGATGTGGAACTTCCACCAAGAAACTTAAACTCTGGAATCTCAGTTTCCATAACTTGAAAATAAAAACATAAAAGCCATCCCATACAGTTGTTGCCCTAGATCACACATGTATAAAAGCCTCTAACACACAGTATTTAATTATACTAGTGTTATGGTTTCAGTATGAGGTGTCCCCAAAAAACTCATGTGTGAGACACAGAAGAATTTTCAGAGGTGAAGTGATTAGATTATGAGAGGCCTAACCTAATTAGTGGATTAATCCAATGATATGAATTAATTGTGTGGTATCTATAGGCAAATAGAATACGATCGGAGGAAATAAGCCACTGGGGGTTTGTCTTTGGAGTTTATATTGTGTCCCTGGTGAGTGGAGAGTTTCTCTCTCTCTCTCTCTCTCTCTCCCCCCCCTCTCCGCCCCCCTCATGTCCTGAGCTGCTCTCCTCCACCATACCCTTCCACCATGATATTCTACCTCACTTGTGGCTTGGAATTATGGAGTCAACCTTCTGAGAACTGAATTTCTGAAATCATGAGCTAAAATAAACTCTTCTTTGTGGTTCTTCTCAGATCTTTTGGTCACAGCATCAAAAAACTGACTCAAACAGTTTCCATTGATTTGTGTTTCTTTAACATTATTATGGCAATTTATTTTATTTAGTTTTATGATTAGTATGGGACACCATGGGTTTGCAATAGATGTGTTAACCTAAACAGACAGCAGGAAGCGGAGTAAAATAAAGTTCAGTCTAAGACCCCAATGGTATCTTGGGCTTTGCTTTCTGAGTAAAAGATCAGCCATCAATAGTCATTAGTGATTTAAAATTGAATCACTTGCAACCCAATCAGTAAAAGGGTGATAATTTTTCATGCTCAGGAAAGATGACCCATTTGGGGCTTCAAAATTAACAGCAAAAAATAGCATTGTCAATATGACACCAACACAGTCCATAATTAATCAGATCCTAACCCCTCTGTCCGCTGGGAAATCTCCGGAGCGTGTTCCCCACGCCTTAGAAGATAAAGGTTGACCTTGCCCCACTTGCCTAATAATAATTTATAGATGTGTAAACATTTACCACAACAATTACAGGTCGGCCTAATGAAATTCCAGGAGCACAACAAGTCAGGAAAGACCTGAACATGCATCATAAATTCAGAATCAATCCCGCAGGCTGGGATCTGCAAATAAATTACAAGTCAGGGCAAAAACTTTTCAAAAGCAGACCATTTCTAGGGGTTAGCAGATGGGAGCTTGTGGTCTGAGTCCCTTAAAGTATCTGGTTACACATGGGCCAGGTTTCAAATGCCAACTCTAATATCCTTTACTCAGAAGACACTTAACCTTCAAGAGCCTCTGTTTCCTCACCTGTAAAATGGACAGTTAGGGTGGGAGCTTCCTCGCACTGAAGTATGAGTGTGAGCAATTGCTTCATTCATTTATTTCCTAAGTGCTTGTTCATTGTCATCTATATTCCAGAAATCAAGTGTTTAAAAAAATACCAGGCACCTGGTAGGCATGAAATGAATGACGGTTGTGATAGCATGCTTGGTTTGTCACTGACAGTAACAATTAGCATTATTGTGATAAGGGAAATCTACTCCTCAAGAATTTTATGGGATCACAAGGGTATTACTTAGGATGCTAGAGAACTGGAAGAGAAGTGTGATCTAGGAAGAAACAGGACCTCACCTGAACTCCCAGGAGGCTGCTATTGGGATTAAAGCAAGAGGAAGGAAACAAAGAATGTTTTCTAGTGCTTCTCTCAAACAGAATTGTAAGGGTAAGAGACTGGCATGAGCTGAAGGTTTCACACAGCCGTGCCCTTTGCTAGGTTGTACTTAAACCACATCATTTACTCCCTGAAGTAATTCTCTTGACTTTTCTACTGTTATCCCCACTAAACAACCAAAGTAATTGAGATTCTAAGAGATTAGATCGCAAGAAATAAAATCAGTGGAAAAGGCCTTTAATAATAGACTAAGGCATTTTGGCAGGACCATGGGAGGAAAACATGGCTCCTGAAGTCTGGCAAGTACCCAGGAGTCTGTGACTCCAGGGTAAAGATCCCTTGTGTATAGAAAGGCTCAGAGCTCCAATCATGGAAGAAAACACTTAGGCAGGCCAGGTGAGAATATTCCCATCCAGCCTTTCTGGAGGGTCCCTTGAATAGGTCTGAGACTTGAAGCACAAAAACCACCTGCCTGTTTCTTCCTCCAGTGGTGCATCCAGATGCCATCAGAAATGGTAAATGAGAACCTTCCAGAAAGTGGTTGCTCCCAATAACACTTCCCAGTCAGCAATTGTCATCTGCTTTTAGCAAAACTTGATCCTATTTTTTTAAATGCAAATATGAGACAAGCACCCTGAATGCCAGGCTCAAGGAACACTTTGTCTCTGATTAATCCTAAATGTGGCTATTCAGTGTGTATACTATTCTTCTCCTTAAGTATAAACCCCATTTGTGAAGAAAGATTTGTTCCAGCTGATTGCTTGGCTACAAATCTTATCCTTGATTTTTTGTCCCTCCCATCTTCCTTAAAAGAACTAAGTTCAGACCTCTGATTGTTAAGAATAGTTTGAGATAGAGAATCCATGTTCTGATGAGTTGATCCATTTCCTAGGTAACCCTTACCCTATTTCAAAATGCCCATATTTGGGGCAGGTTTTACACCAGTGGCAAAAAGCTAAGCTCATGAGAGACATCTCCCAGAACAGAATCCCAGCTTGGCCCCCTGCTGACTTGAGGGATTCTTCACAGGTTACTTATCACTGGGTGTTCCTGTCACTCAGTTACATATTGTCAGAATTGTGAGAATGTAAAAGAAATGTTTACACAAAGCACTTCAGACACCATCCATTGCCTATTAAGCTTCTAATAAAAGTTAGCCAAAATAATCATTGTCCTTGCAGAGTGGAAGAAGGCAGCTGACATGTTCTCCTCAGTGGTTTGTAAAGATCTCCTCTTAAGCCTCTGGCACCCATCTTGTGTTCCTTCAACCTATTGTACTAAAAATGAAGGCTGAGCTCTGAGTGCCAGGCACCTCCACTCTGGGTTTGACAAGCATCACCTCACTCCTGATCTCCATTGCACAGAGAGGGCACCCCAAGAGATGACAGATGCAGAGCCTGACCTGTTTAGCCTCAGGTTTGGCAGATCTTTCTGCAGACCTCTGACCTATCCTTCCTTTTGCCTGCTGTCCCCCAGACTCACCTACATGGGCCTGAGTGAGGTGGGGTCCTAATGCAAGGGAGACCTGTGGGGAAATGACATGACTCTCACCTGGGCACAACAAGACCCAGTGAAATCTCCGGCAAAAGGAAGAGAGAGTCCTGGGAGGTGGCCCAATGGTTCCAGAACAAAGAAGAAACCGAGGACAAGAGACAGCATCCAAAACAAAAGAGAACATCGCAGGCTGTTCCTTTTATATCCAGCTCAGAAATAGGGTCAGATCAGTGATCAGAACAGTGACTGCCTCTGAGAAGCAAGGATTGTGGGAGGGTGGGAGGAGCTTTCTGGGAAATGGGAATGCCCTCTATCTTTGGGGGGATTTAGGCTACATGAGGATACATTTAGTCAAACACTGTTGAAATGCAGTTCATTAGATGTGAATTTTAACCTCGGTTACTAATATATATTTTCAAAAATGTGCTGAGAAGTGCAGAGCAGGGTAGAGAGAGGGAGGGTAGAGGCCGGGAGGCAGGGAGGCAGGAGATGGCTAAAAGTGATGAATCTGGAGTCTGGTGGGGTGGGGCTGTCATGGCTATTATCCAGAAGGTACCACCTGGTTGAAAATCCAGAGCTACAGTGTCTTCAGCCACTTGTCCCTTGTACAGGCATCGTCTGAACTTTGGGGATTTCTAGGGGTTCATGTTACTTTAATACTACCTCCATCTTTTGCCCCATTGTCCAGTAGCCATTCACATGACCTTGGCAGAGGCCAAAAGGCAACTCCTCCCAGAGTAAATCCTTTCTTAGCCCCCACAAAGGAACCCAGAGCCTAGAGTCCCTGACCGTCTTCCGTGCCCCCTTTGTTTTTGCCTTATCTCCTTGGGAGGGGTCCCTTGAAACTGGCACTGGAGAGGAGGCAAGAGGAGCCACCAATCTTCCCTACAGCCCCAAACCAAGAACTTCACGGGCTGGACTCCACCCTTCTGGGTGGTTTTCTAGTACTGTGATAATGTGAGGTGGATGCCACCCCTGTCTTCCTTCATTATTTGAATAGTCTGAAGATCTTAAGAGGCCTGTCTCCCTTGGTGCTAAGCCAAGTCTCAATTGCTAAATTTATTTTCATTGCAATTGTACAAGGCATTTGATGTGGATTATTCTCTCTCAAACTCCCTCCCTAAATCTTCTGCGTCCTGGCCATGCTTACCATTCGGTGTTACCAAAATATGTGAAGTTTTGTCTCATCTCTCTGCATGCATGTTCAGCAGATGCTCTGCCCAGGATTTGTGCCTTCCTACTTTATTTTTCCAGCAATTTGTTAATTCCTCCCAAGGCTCAGCTCGTGTCCCTACAGCTGCAAATGTGGTTGGTTGTGCTGACCCCACATCACAGCACGGGAAGCGCTGGGCACCCATCCATCTCCCTCAGCAGTCAACAGCCACTTAATGTCAGGGAACAGGAGTCTCTCACTATACCTTTCAGAGCCTAGTGCATAGTAGGCAATCAGCATGTTTGCTATGGTTTGAGAACACACATTCAACTGCAAATAAGTAAATAAATTTTAAAATCCGTGTTTTGCAAAGATCCTTTACCTTCCAGGTCTGGGGTACCCCACTGAAAAGGCTCATCTGGGCTGGGTTGGGGCAGTAGCATGCATGAGACTATCCAGTGCTATTGCAGACAGAAGCTTCTGCATCCAGGGGGTCTTGGAGCAGGGAAGCCAAGGCCACCAGCCACCGTAGTTGAACTGAGAAGGTTGATAATCCACTCCCCACCTTTTTTGGGTAGTCCTGGGGAGGCAGCGTGTCTTCAGTCCCCAGTTCATACCACTAAGTTTCTTTTGTTAGGACTTCTTCTTATTATTATTATTTTAGTTCTGAATTCACCCAAAATAGAGGGGACCAAACAGAGCATTAAGGAGGAAGAGCAGAGCTCTGTTAAACACTGAAATTAGGGACCTGTGCGGGGCCATTCAAGCAAAGGAAGAGGCTAACCTGGAAAGGCCAGCGTCCCCACCTCCAGAGTTCAGTCAGTGCTGCCAAGGATTCCAGGAAGGCCTGGAGGCAGGGTTGCCATGGCGACAGAGCTGTCACAGGCCCAGGGTCTTGCTGGGTAAGCACAAATGGATGGCATGCAGGATCCCTCTTTTCATTTGAAAATTACCACTAATTTGCAATTAGTTGGAGGAAAATTAGAGCTAGAGGAAAGGGAATTGCTCCTTTCAGCAAACAACCACGACCACTGGAAATTGGCTTTTCTCAGAGTCAGGGTGGAGGGGAAAGAACACTTTTCACTGAGAAGAACACAAGCTTTGGAGCTGATAAAAGGACTGAATCCTGGGTCTCCCATGTCCTGGCTGTGTGATCTTGGGGAAGTCACTAAACCTCCATAGCTTTACTTTCTTCAGCTGGAAGATATGCATAAAGGTACCCACCAATATGGTGGATGGGAAACTCAAGTAACATAATGGAAGCAGAGTACCAAGTACATACTAAGTGCCCAGATAATGTTAACTATTATTATCACTAACTGGGATTTTAATTCATTCACAGTCTTCTCCCCTTCCCTTGCCATTCTTTTTGTTTATCCAATCCATTCATTCCCACTAATTCTTATTAAGCACCTCTCTGTCTGAATGTCTTCCAGGAATGTCATCAGTGGCACATGAGCAACCATCACTCAGAATGACATCCTACCTTCAATCCCATAGGCCCCTCTCATTGGTCACCTGCTACAGGGCTTTTCCAGGCCCCAACAGCACTTTCTGCTCTACATCCAGCCAGCCAGAGTCAAGACTCTCTCTTGGTCCTTTTAGAAGCTGGAACGGTCTGAGAACTGAGTTTCACAGGGTCAATAGCATGAGGCAACACCAGAGGCGGGATCTATGGGGGACAATAGAGTTGGGGCTAAGCTAAGTTCAGGTGTCTTCAGACTCAGAGATCTTCTAAACAGGGGCTGAGTCCTGTTTATCAATGAGATCTCACCCCAAGAACCACCATGCAGGTGGGTAACTAATCATGGACTATCTGGAGAGAATGTTCTGGAACAGTGTGTTGTGTCTGCCTTTAGCCTTCCCAATGAGCTCCTAATTCTGCCAAGAGAGTTTTTCCCTCTTGCCTTGGAGAATACCCATCCTTCTGCCCTGAAGTCTGAATTTCCAGAGTATGTGGGAACCAAGAGGGAGGAGAGTCAAAAACCAGTCTAGAAGACAGAGGTGATGGAACTTTGCCAGATAAGCCTCATTCTCTCTCATCCACAAGGCCATGTAACACTGTGGACTGTTCCCAAGTCCTCCCTCCCACCAACCATGATCTTGAACAAGTTACTTCTTGAAGCTGGAGTTGACTCATTTGCAAAAATGAGTAATGGTGATTTGATGTTTCCAGGGCATTTCCCTGCTATCTGAGTCTGAATTGTGGAGCCAGGAGTAAAAACCATTCACTTTAAGGAACTGGGACACAAAGTAGGTACAACAGGAGTTTGACAATGACAAGAGTAAAAAATTAAAGTCCCCTGACATAAAAAGGGTGGACAATAAACCAAAAGAAAACCAAGACTGTCATGCAGCACACAAAGAAATTGGCACCCAAAACAGAGCTGGCTAGTAGTTTTTCCAGCTCACCTTCTTCCCATTAGAATGGATGACGTTAACTAATGAAGAATTATCCAACCACATTGTAAGCCAAGCAATTATGAATTCCATTAGCCAGAAACTTGGCCAAGATTCCTCCTGGCCAAGAGGGTGAAATGCCAAGAGGCATTTCACCCAGAGAACAGAGGATCCTGGGAAAGAGATGGTTAATTGGATTGGAAAACTGGTTAATTAAGTCCTTCACTCAACCCAGGCTGGGCTTTTACCATGATGCCTTCTTTCCTTTCTGTGGTGTGACAGGGTAGTAAGAGGTCAAAAGAGGTCCAAATGATGATGTTTGAACAACTGTTCTGCTGTGAGATTGCTGGAGAAGTAATATCCTTTCCTTGAGTTCCATTTCCCTCCTCTGCCAAATGAGGATGATGTGTATGGAGTGGCCACTGACAGCCTTTTGCCTCCCAATGTCCTTGATAATGGATTCTGGCCATCATCGGTGACAGTGACCTGGATGATGCTTGATTATCATTCCTGTAGCAACAGTTCCCATTTTACAAACACTATGGGGATTTACCATACCTTATTTCATTTAATCCTCAAAATAATGGACAAAAGTATTCTTGATCCTCCTTGCTTGACAGGATAATTAAATGACCTGCCAACAGTAATACCACTTCTTAAATGTTCAAGTGAAAATTTGAACCCAGTTTTTTATTCCAGAGTCACTGTTCCTAACCCCCACCCCATGTTACCTCCACCAACCTAAACCACATACTGTATCTGAGAACCTTGAGCGGCTTTGTCTCTGCATCTTACCATCACACATGGTAGGCATGATGAGTCCTAGTTTGGATTTGGTTTTCTTCTAATAGGAATCACAGGGCACAGGGCACATGATGAATTTTTGCTTTTAATCTGACATGCCAAGATGTGACCAACCTCTGATGAATGTGTGTCTCTAGCTAATGTTGACTCTGATAAATACTCAGCTTCCACTGAAATACTTCCACCACTACCTTCCACTAGTGATCCTCAGCTAATATTGGCACATCTGTCCAGGCGTGGCTTTCTAAAGTCAAAAGACCATTGATCAGAAGAGTTGAACCTAGAAATGTTATTACTCGTGGATCATGAGCAAATATTCTCTACCATCACACATCTTCTCAGTCTCAATGAAATCACAAGTTTTGTTAGTACAAATGACTCTTGATCAAGATGTTATCTTGACTTAACGTGGATTATAGTATCATTGCAACTGTGTGCTTGTCCACCCTTTAAATCAAACCACATATCTCTTAAATGTTTGCTATAACCACACCCCTCCATCCTGACTGAACTGCAGAATCACTAAGCAAGCAGATATAAAAGCACCTCTGAACATCAACCCTGCTTTATTGACTCATCATCTCAGACAGGAAGTCCGAATGTGGTTTTACAGAGAAGGTGCTCAATAAATCCTTGTTGAACGAATCTGTAGTAACAACATCTGTTGCTTCTTGGGGTGCTACTCTCTGGTATGAATCACATCTTGGCTCCACTACTTACCAGTGCTGTGTGACTATGGACATGTTTTTCAATCTCTCTGCACTTTAGTTTTCTCCTCTCACTGATTTCTTTTTAACAACATTTTTGAGATATAGTTCAAGTAGCATGAAATTTATCCTTTTAAACCCTATAGTTTAATGACCTTCAGCACATTCATAGCATTTTACAACCATCATTATGATCAATTTTGGAATGTTTTCATTATCCCCACACATCTAATCATCACTCCCCCAAACTCCCCCATTCCTCCCAACTTTCAGCACCCATTGACCCAACTTCTCTCTGTAGATTTGCCTGTTCTGGATATTTCATATAAATGGAATCACATAACACATGGTTTTTTGTGACTGGCTTTTTTCACCTTGTACTGAGTTTTCAAGGTTCATCCATGTTGTATCTTTCCGTTTTGTTTTGGAATAACCTCCCTTTATATAGATGTACCACATTTGTTGTCCATTCATGTGTTGGTGGACATTTGTGTTTTTCCCACTATGGGATTATTATGAACAATGATACTATAAAGCTTCATGTGTCAATTTTGTGTAGACATATGTTTTCATTTCTCCTGAGTAAATTCCTAGGAATGGGATTATCATATTGCATCGCATTGTAACTCGACCACATAATCATTTGAGAACTTACAAGACCATTTTCCAAAGTATCTATGACATTTTAAATTCTTACCTGTAGTGTGTGAAGATTCAATTACCCCTTTCCAAAACTTTTTATTATCTGCCTTTGTCATTGGAAAGAAGCATTTCATGGTAGTTTTGATTTGTATTTCTAATGATGTTGGACATCTTTTCATGTGTTTATTGGGCAAATATATCTTCTTTGAACAAATATCTATCCAGATCCTTTGCCCATTTTTAATTGACTATTTTCCTTTTTCTTATTGAATTGCAATTGTTATTTATTTTAGATGCAAGTCCTTTTTGATTTTGACAATGCCCAGCTCACTTATTTTTTCTGTTGTTTCATGTTTCATGTGTTTTGGTATCGTATCTAAGGAACCATTGAATACAACGTTATGAAGATTTACACCTATGTTTCCTTCAATGGATTTTATAGTTTTAGCCCTCATATTTAGATGTTTAATCAATTTGAGATATTTTTTATTTGATGTGAAGTAGGGTGTTCAATTTCATTCTCTTACATTTGAATACCAAATTTTCCATGAATTATTTATTGAAAAGACTATTATTTGCCCCCACTAAATGGTCTTGGCATCCTTTCAAAAACCAATAGGTTAGTAATTGAAAGATTAATTTTGTAGCATTAAGTCCTCCAATCTTTTTATAAGGCTTTCATCTTCTAAAATTTCTTCCAACAATATTTACAGTTTTCAGAATATAAATTTTGCATTACCTTTGTTAAATTTCTTCTTATTTATTCTTTTGGTATTATTTTAAATGGAATTGGTTGCTTAAGTACAATGCTGTATAGCAGTGATCACAGTAGATATCCTGTCTTCTTCCTTCTCTTGGGGGAAAGCATTCAGACTTTCAACTTTAATATGGTATTAGAGGTTTTATAGGTGCAATTTATGAGGTTGAGCAAGCTACCTTCTACTCCATTTGTTGAGCATTTTTATCATGAAGCAGTGTTGAATTTTGTGAATTTTTTCAGTATCTTTTGATATGATCATATGGTCTCTTTCCTGTATTGTATTAATATGGTATGCCACATTAATTGGTCTTTGGAGGTTAAACCAGCCTTGCATTCCCATAATAAATCCTATTTGGTCATTGTGTATAATTATTTTTTATACATTGTTGAATTTAATTGAATAGTATTTTGCTAAGGACTTTTGCATATTATCATAAGAGATATGAGTCTGTATTTTCTGGCAATATTTTTGCCTGTTTGGGGTATCATAGTAATGCTGGTCTCACAGAATGATTTGGGAAGTATGCTAAACTTTTTTAATTTGTTAAAGACTTTATGAATGATTGCAGAGATGAGCAGAGTATGAGTGGCTTTGTGAGCAGCAGAGCCAGAACACCAGCATGCTTGATATCTCCCATCTGCATGGTCCTTGCCTCCTTTGAGACTTCTCACCTAAACTTAAAGTGCTTCGATAAAAGTAAAAGTACTCATAAAGGAAAAGTAGATGACCCAAGGTACAAGGAAGGGGAGGAGTTACATCACAAAGCAAGAATCAACCCTTCCTGTACCACTGCTTCTCATCTGTCCTGTCTACCTTTACCTCTGATGAGTTCATTTGGAGCCCATATGCTGGGTGCTAAAAGCTCTGTGGGGTGTAGAGGGTTGATTTGGAAAAGTAACATCCTGGAAAATTAAAAGCCTCTCTCTATTTTGTGATCAGCCAAGAATAGAGATTTCCTCCACCAAGGCTGCTGCAATATTCCTTAAGTCTGACCCACTGGCAAAACAGACATAATCCAGCTGAGGTTTGCGGAAGAGAGAGGAAAACGTGCTGGGACCTTATGTCCTTCAGCACTGCCCTGGAGAGAGGCAGATCCTAGGTACCTGTCCCTCAAACTTATCTTATTCTTGCACTATCACAGCCCTCTCAGAGATCCTGAATTCTAGGATGGGGAAAATGAGGAATATCTACAGAGTGACCTCAGTATGTACTACCAGTTTCTGAGACAAATTCTTCCTCCAGTGAGCTCAAAACCAAGACTTTTTTTTTCTCCTCCTAACAGCCTGTGTGTTAGTTGTTTTTGTTTTATTTATTTATTTTTTTAACAAGGCTCCTATAATTCAAATGTGACTCAAGAAATCAAGGTCACTTTCCTGAGGTCACAAGGTCATAAATGAAGTAAGGAAAGGGCCCCCTCTAGATGCTGTTAACACTTTCTGTTTAAGAGCATGGGCAGCAGAAAGCTGTGTGACTCTTGGAACATAGGGTAGGGCCAACCTGAATCTAATGAGTCTAAGTTTTCTGCTGGACTCAGATCATAGACCACCTGGAGATAATGGGAGAAGTAAAGGAAAGAAGACAGAGGTAGCAAGGAACTGCCCAGGGGCAGGTGGAGTCTCACAACAGTCCTAGTGAGCTGGGCAGGTCAAGGTCACTTTCAATGCCAAATCAGAATGTAAAGTGTTTATCTCCACTAAAGGGCAGAGCCCAGCTACTGGGACTGAGGTAGAGACTCAGAAATGGATTCAAGACCAAGGATACAGGGACTGGAAAAAGCAATGACATGTGATTAGCATTTATTTAGCACCAACTGTTTGTCAGATCTTTCAGATGTTTAATTTCCTTATAGTCCTTGCTATCGCTCAATAAGGGAATTCTTTGCACTCTTGCAGTATCAATCAACTTTTCATCACTATAACAAGTCCTGAGACAAACCAACTTATATAAAAAAACCAGGTTTACTTTGGTTCACAGTTTTCATCCCTGGTTGATTTGTCTGTAAGTTTTGGGCCTGTGGAGAGGCAGCCCATGCACATGGCAGTAGAGTGATGGAACAAAACTGCCAGTAAGTGAAAGAAAGAAGTCCCACAGCCTCCTTCGGGGCAGGCTCTCAATAACAGAAAGACTTTCCACTAGGCCCTGCCTCTTTAAGTTTTCATAACCTCCCAATAGAAGCTTCCTAGGGAGCAAGCCTTTCCCAGGGACCTGTGGGGAGCCGGGCTTAAGAACCAAATCATGGCACCTTATTTATAGATGCAGGTGCTGCAGCAGTAATAAGCTAGTCACTCACGAGCTCCAGGTACACTGCTTCTGTGGCACACTGGCAGATGACACTACCTAAAACCCAGCTCTTAGGCAGAGCCATTGCCCTGTCCAGTGGAACTGGGCAAAAGATAGGCAGATGCCATTTTATACTCCCTGGTCCTCATGTTTCCCTACAAGGTCCTCATGGTTCATTTTCCTTTGTCTGCTGGATGAACACAGATGATAATGAGCAGGTCTCAGATGCCTGAGCACAGCAGAGACATCAGCTAAGAGCAGCCTGGGAGCCTGGGTTCCCGAATGACAACATGGAGCACACTGAGGTGGACAGAGCCCTTAGCAGAATCCCAGAAGACATAGCCCTGCAGATAACCTGCTGTGAGACCAGTGCTCCGTCACTCCTCCACTGTGGGCCTAAATTTCTCTTTATGTACAAGACAGAGGGGGATGGGATAATGCCCAGTTCTCCCCCAAGGCAGAAGTTCAGAGATGCGGTGTGTCTTTAAACAGAGGTGCTGTGTTGCTCTGCAGGGGAGGAGGAAGAACATACTGGGAATCCTCCTCCTTCCCATGGGCTCTTGGTGGCTTTCACGGAGGACATCTGCTGGGCCTCCTGTGGTACCTCCAATAGAATTCTGCAGAACACAGCAGGTGAGGTTCAGGACATGCCCAAGAATGGAGGATGGCACCCTGCCCAGGTTTTCCTAGAATTTTCACTGGTGAGCTAGTACATCTGTGCCTCCTGACAGGCATGGCCCACTTACCCCACCCTCCTGGGGAGGAGCTCACCAAACTGTCACTGAATCTCAACCACAAAACCTCTCTGCCTCTGGTGGCCTGGAGATACAGCATCCCTAGGGGGTACGAAGCTAAGAGATAAGGAGTCTTCCTTCCTTGCTGTCTGGACACTCCTCACAGGGCAGTGACATTTCATTTTCCACTAGGCTCCGGTCCCTGGAGACCTGCAGAAGCTGCAGAAAGGGCGACCGCTGCCGGCTCACGCCATGAAGGCCATTTCTGCTGCCTGAGACCTCACCAGGGGACACGCCTGGCTTCCTAACACCCTCCCCAGGTTATTTGTTAGTGGTGTTATTTCACTGCCTGCTCTCGTCCCTGTCTTCCTCCTGCGAATCTGTCTTTACCCCTCACTCTCCAGAGGCATTTGTCTGCTGGGAAAATAGCAGATGACAGCAAAGGTCACCGTGACCAGTTCTGACTCGCTGCATACAAATGTGCCTTTTAGCGGTGGGCCCTGCAAAGAAGGCCCAGGTCCTATTATTGATAAATCCTTGAAAAGACTCTAATGTATCTTCATTTCAGGGAAAACAACTGCCTTCAAGGTTGCACCGAGAAAATAAAGCAGGCGGCCTGGTGACGGATTCGAGAAGTTGGCATTTTCCCGAAGATTAAAAGATAATAACACTTCTATTAGGATCACTCCGCCACGCTGTATTGATCTCATCAGGGAAGCCACTGCAGGTCTAATATGAACAGAGCGCGTCCTGGAATTAATCACGGGGGGTTTTATTACGGTTCATAGGGCGTTTCGTTCAAGCTGCATCGTTTGCAATATTTATGGCCCCGCTCCCTGGCCGTTATTAAGTGCAAGTGGGCCTCACGGAGCTGGGCCTGCTGGGTTAGAACACAAAGTCATTCTTCAAAAGTAAATCTTATCTAAACTGTGCACACAAAGCCAATTATGTTTTGATTTACATTTTAATTCTGCTGCTGAAGCCCCATGCTGGTGTAAGAGAGGTCCAAAGAAGAAGAGCCCAGGGTTCATATCCAGGGGCGTGTCCAACTGGGGATGCCCCCTCTGGCAAGCTCCTCCCCTCCGCTGAACCTCAGCTTGCCAATCTGTAAAATGGGAACAATTAGAACTTACCTCTGGATGAGCAAAGAATGAAATGGAGCAGCATCCACAGACCGCTCAACCTATAGCCTGGTGCATAATTCCTGCTGTTCTTAGTGATTTTTTTCTTCTGTTGGGGATTTTACCTGATTTAAATTCAGGAGAGCCCTATCTAAGCAAAATATCCAAGGAAAATAGGCTGATTGCTTTGTTCTTGTTTTTTTAATCCCCAAATTAAGATAAACACAGGAGGGTTTTATGATCCATGGAAACTAGCTTCTAGTTCATTGGTTTCCAGCTCACTTATAGATTGGGGCTGTTTGTATTGATCCCAGAATGTAGGTCCAACCAACAGCTTTTGGATAAAGATTTTATTATTAGTCTCACCAAATTTTTATGAGAATTAAACTAATAAAGTTGAAAAGGACTGAGCCTGGCATCTCACCCAAGTATATAGAATAACTCCAAACTTTGTATCATCTGGAAGAGCAGGAAGAGCAAATAGTACTTGTAACACTGCTCCTCCTAGTAGTAGCACCAGTAACCATAGTGGCAATATTAGTAATCAAGGTAGGATTAATAGGAATTGTAGTGGCAGGTAGGATTAGTAGTAGCAGTAGCAGTGATAGTAGTAGTACTACTATAAGTGAACAGTGGAGTGGTAATGGTAAAGGGAATATTCCAGTTTCAGAAGTTATTACCTGTGTCATATTAACCAGGGTATTAACTTCTCTAAGCCAGAGGCTCATCACTTGAAAAATGTCTGATTTTCATATATCTTGTAGAGAAAATCAAATGATATCATTAAAACTCTGTCGGGTCCCCAGCAAGTGCAGAAAGCACTAGTTTTCCTCCCTGTAGCCTCTGCATATTTATCATGTCTTGCTTGCTCCATGCTCTGAGCTTCTGGGACTCCGGGACCTTATGGCCACATGTCTTGAATTTGCCTTTGTGAATTGTGATGGGAAGTACACAGGATGGTGGTCTGATGGATAGGATGTGGTGCTGGATCAAAACCCTAATACTCATATCTTCCTTCCAGGACTGAGGTGAAGACTAAAGGAGAAAATGCAAGTAGGATCTTCACACGAGGACCAGCACACCATAGGACCCCCTGCTAGAGACCACCAGGGGGAACGCTGCACATTTCTGACATCAGTGTCCATATATACACAGTGGGATTCCTGTATACCTCTTCCATTTTATAGTGACCACCAAACTAAGGAACCTGCCAGAAACTTCCTGGGAACAAGGAGCTTTGTCATCTCTCCTTTTCAGAATGTGATACATTCCCTTGCACCCAGTAGGTGTCTTAATAATAATCATTGCTTCATTTAGACACATAAGAATCCCCTTCAAGGCACCACGATTTGGAAGCCGTGTGCCTCTTATGCTTGGGTATCTCCACACCACAGAAGTTCATCATCCCAGGACTCCTCCCATTTCCTCGTTCATCAACCATAATGAAGGGAAGGTGAAATCTATGTCTCCATAACTTGCACTCTTTATTTCCAGTTTGAGACTTTAGAATCACAGGGAACACTCTGATGTGACAGTGTTTCGAGGATCCCTCAGTCTTCTTTTACAAGGTAGACAATAGCAGTCCTTCAACTCTTGTGACAGGGGTCATACACTTCCCAACTCATGTGTGCCACTAGAGCAGGCCTGCACTGGCTTTGGGGAACAGTAAAGAAGAATGATGGACCCTGGTATGGAGAGTGGGTGACTCTGCTTACCAGTGTCTTTGATGGCTGGGCCATCCTCTGCGGCTCCACTCTGGGTTTCCCTCTACAAGTACAGGCACCAGAGCTGAGCCTCAACTCCAGGCAGTCTGACCAGTTCAGGGAGATGCCCCAGCTCCTGGCCCAGCATCTGTGTGTAGCATGCATCCAGGAAGGGATGATTGAGTGGACATTTCCTAGATGGATGCTGCCTTTCTCCTTTGAAAGATGAGGTGGTTACAAATGTCCTTGTCTTGCAGGGAACACCAAGGAAACAGCTGACTTGGAATGGCTCCCATGGGGCAGAGGCCAAGAGTTTGAGCATCTCTTCTCTGCACTAGTAAATAAGCTGAAACTGGACTTATGCAAAGCCAGGATGCAAATGCGCAAGAGCAAGGTCTGCTAGCTGGAGAAGAGACCTCTCAGGCCAGAGGGACAGCTCAAGACAGAAGTCCTTAGCAGGAAGGCAGCACCAGGACTCATAGGCAGAGAGAAGGATGGCATGTTCATGGGGTGTGCTGGGAAAAGGTCAAAGATCTGGGATAGAGAGAGCAGGGTGAATGCAAGCATGCCAACTGGAGGGACATGCTCAATTAATGAACTGCAGGTGCAGAGCTTCTAGTGGATCATGTGTTCCCTGGGTCCGGGTTGGGCAAAGGCCAGAGGCATGTGAGATTGGTCTGTGCTCACCTGTGCTTCTAGAAACTAATACGGAGAAGAAGAAAAATGAGAACAGAAGGAAGAGGGAGAGAGCACAGGGTGAGATGAAGGAGAGGAGGGCAGATAAGGTGGGCCCAGGAAGATCTATGGCATATTGGAACATTAAACATCAACCCTGGGAGCACTTTAATAAACTGGGTTTATTGAATAAGTCATCTTTACCATAAAATAGATTTGCATTCCCCTTCACCCCCACTGTCCTGGCCCAGCGGCCTGATAAACGCGCCCTGTTGCTGCCACAGTATGCACCTCATAAATTCTCAGGTTCCAGCGGTGGCTTCATGGGAAGCCCAGAAAGCTCTTTGAGGAGAATGAGTGTGGAAGCCCTGGCTGCTTCCTGATGTCCTCTCCTCATCCAGGAGGCACCCTCAATGCAAAACCCAGAGACAGATGCAAACGTCTATAGAAGCAAAAAGCACACACATCACGTGTTCGTTTTGTTTTTGGTTTTTTTTTAGCTGAGAAAATCCTCTGCTTCAGGAAGTGACATCCATACAGCATTACGGAAGGTTTTGAAAAAATGTACAGGAACACATCACTTCAGCACCAGAATACTGAGTTCTACCTTTCCATCAGACAGCGACCATGGCACAATCATTATAGACCAGACCGTTTTCTGTTGTACTATATCCAGAAGCTAATTTTCAGAGTTTCATAAACAACTGTTGTTTGTTTATAAAGCAAAACCTATTTTGATTTGCAGACTCATTTTGGCCTCTTGAGAACACTCTTTATTAAAACCATAGCTCCCACCTATCCCGATTAAAGTCCTACCCATACTTTGAGTTGAATATATATATATATATCCATTTTTAATATATATACATATTAAATCTGTGCCTGTAAACACACACATAATTGACTATATATGTGTGCATCCTGAATATGCATGTGGGTATACATACATATATGTACACGTATAGATATATGGTAGCAGATATTTCATCTGCAAACTCTTGTTGAGTTTTAAGTCCAGGTTGATTTTGCATGAGATGAACAAGAAGAGACTTATCTGCAATTGCAATGCAGTATGGATATCCTAGTGTGGGTCTGACCATTGGCTGTTTTAATTTGAAAATTCACCCAGGGAAAACTACAAAATAGATTTGCATTTCTGGGGGTAGATGGAAATGCAAATACATTAACTCGTTGAGGTTAAAGATAAATTGCAGAAGAAGAAATGCAAATGACGGATCAGCATATGAAAAATTGCTCAATCTCTTGGATAATTAAAGAAATAAAATTGAATCAGTAATGAAATTCCATCATAGTTTTTTTTTCTTTTAATTTAGCAAAGACTAATAAAAAAAAAAAAAACAGTAAGACTCAAAGCTGGAAAGCCTGTGGTGAGATAGTTACTTTTATTCATTGATGAGGCAAAACTAAATGGTACATGTTTGGGGGCTACACTAGCAACCTTGAAATTGTTTATTTGATCTGGTTAATGAGACTTTCTGTAAAAATACACCATTGTTTTTTGAACGATTGCAACTGAAAGTCTGGGGATAACTCAAGATAAGAATGTGAGGCTCCAAGATGAGGTCTAGAGAATAGAACTGAAGGCATAAGGGATGCGTGATCAATGAGAGGACCTGACCAACTCAGGAAGTGACACAGAATCACTCTTGCCTCCAAGTGTGACCAATCTGAAGGATCAGAACGAAGATCCCAACTACGGCACATCAGCTGTCATTGTGGGATTAGAGTGACAAAGAATGCCTATTTAGAAAAGTCTTGGTGGGGTTCAAGCAATCTTTAACCAGCCCCTGTGCTGTCATGATGCGGAGAAGAGACTTCAGAGAAGACGATGGAGCACAAGACCATGCTGGCTCCATAGAGATCCTGGGGCCTGAGCAGGGAGAGTAAGATAGAGCTCCCCCAGAGCTGGCTAAGAACCACAAGTCTAAGAGGGTTTGCCCCCATCCGGGACAGTATTCCATTATGCATGAATTCCTTGAAAAGCCTGGTGGGCCCCTCTATAGTGTGTGCATGTGATGTCTGTCATGCTCCATGACACCAAGGAAGGGTAGCAACTAAGTGACTCATGTATCACTGGACTCAATGCTTTTCCTTCAAAAACCACCCTCTCTGAAAAAGGCACAAACACTGTTTTGATAAGAGAAGGCAATTTGGGGATGATGAACCACAGACTTTGCAAGGTTTTTATTTTATCAGGTCCCTCTATGGGTTGCAAAGTTTACTTCTTCTACAGGAAGAAGCTCGGATTTATAAAGAAAGCTTCTGATGAAGGCTGTATAATATTCCCCCTAGACATGCATATTTCAAGTTTTTCCTAATATGACTTTGTCCAGAGGCTATTTGGGGGCTTCTGGTTGAAAAAGTCAAGCCACTACTGTCCACTGAATTCCTGGTGCTCACCTATGTGACATTCCAGGAAGAAAGGGATAAAACAAGAGAACCTCAGCTGAAGAATTAACCACCCAAGAACCTCAATTTTTGGAATTTGTTTCTATATTTGAATATTCTGAGAATTTACTTAACAACTTCAAGGTTTTCATTCCAAAATGTTTATTATGTTTTCTTTAGGCCTTTGGGGGTTCTAGAGATCAAGCAGTGAACCAAAAAAATACCCTTTTCTACATAGACTCTGTACATTGTAGGTGGAGGATGGAGATCACACATATAATAAATATGTATAATAAATTATTTTGAATTAGACGAAGGGGAATGAAGGGAAGGGAGGGAAAATGGGAGTACGAAAGTTAGTAGAATGAATTGGACATCACTTTCCTATGTTCATATATGAATATATTACCAATCTAATTCCACATCATGTATAAGCAGAAGAAAAGGAAGTTGTACTCCATATATGCATAATATGTCAAAATACATTGTACTGTCATGTATTTAAAAAGAGCAAATAAAAAATAAAAAAGATTTTGTCAAATTCAAAAAGAAAAAATATCCACTAGACCTAGTATTAAGAGTAAAAAAAAAATACATTTAACCTGAGATCTACTATTTTAGTTTGTTTTTAGTGCAATAACTTATTGTTGACTACAGGCACTATACTGTACAGCAGACCTCTGGAACTTATGTATCTTATATCACTATAACATTATCTCCTGGAACAACACTTCTCATCAATCCCCTCACCATTCTCAGTACCCAGCACCTATTTACTCCGTCTGTGTTGGACTATTTTAAAACCATTATCTGAGAGGAATCATGGGGTATTCGTCCTGCTGTGACTGACTTATTTGACTTGTTTTCTAAGTCCAATTATGTGGTCACAAAGAGTAGTATTTTTTTCCTTTTTTCTTTCCTCTTTTTTATTGGATAAATAAAACTTGTATTATTTATGGTGTGTATCAACACATACTGTTTTGATATATGTGTACACTGTGGAAAGGCTCAATCAAGCTAACTAACTTACACATTATCTCATATACTTACAGTTTTTATGCAAAGACCATTTAAAACTATTCTCAGCATTTTTCGAATATCCAATATATTGTTATTATGTGCAGTCACCATCATGTACAATAAATCTCTTGAATTTCTTCCTTCTGCCTAACTGAAGTTTTATATCCTTTAACCAACATCTCCCCAATTCCCCCAACCCTCAGCCTCTGGTAATCTCTAATCTATTCTCTGCTTCTACAAGTTTAACTTCTTTATAGTCCATAGATGAGATAATGAGGTATTTTTCTTTTTGTACCTGGCATACCTCACTAAATATCTCCTCCAGCTTCATCCATGTTGTTGTAAATGACAGGATTTCTTTCTCTTTTCAATCTGAGTAGTACTGTGTTGTACATATACCCTCCCTTTATCAGTTTATCCCTTCACAGATTCTTAGGTTGATTTTAGACCTTTGCTATTGTGAATAATGCTGCAAATAACATGAGAATACAGACAATGTCTTCAACATAATGATTTTATAACTTTGGCTATATACTCAGAAATTGGGATTTCTGAATCACATGGTACTTCTATTTTTTTTTCTTTTTTGAGGAATCTCCATACTGTTTTCCCAAATGGCTATACTAATTTTCACTCCTATAAAAAGTGTGTGAAGTTTCCCTTCTTATCACATTCTTGCCAAATATTGCTGTCTTTTATCATTTCCATAATAGACATTCAAACAGGTGCCATGGTTCTAAGTTGTATTTCCCTGATGATTCATGATTTTAAGCACTTTTCTTTCATATACCTATTGGCTCTTCTTATGTAGTTATTATGGTTTGGATGTGTGGTGTTCCCCAAAAACTCATATGTGAGATGATGCAAAAAAATATAGAAGAGAAATGATTGGGTTATCAGAGTCCTAACCCAAATAGTGCCTTAACCCCCAGATGAGATTAACTGAGTGGTAACTAAAGGTGGGTAGACATGGCTGGAGGAGGAGGATTTGGGAATGTGCCTTTGAGGTATATAATTTTTATCTGGCAAGTGGAATCTCTCTCTGTTTTCTGACCATGATGTGAGCCGCTTCCCTCTGCCTCACTTCTCCACCATGATGTTCTGCATCATCTCAAGCCCCAAGGAATAGAGTCAGCTGACTATGGACTGAGATCTCTGAAACTGTGAGCCCCCACATGAACTTTTCCTCCTTTACAATTGTTCTTGTAAGGTCTTTTTAAAAAAAAATGCCAACTAAACAGTAATCTTTGATACTTTTGATGAAAGGTATCCTGCCTGTTAATTTAATTGGGTTTTATTTATTTATTTATTTTTGATATTGAGTTGTAAGAGTTCCTTATGTACTTTAGAAATTAACACTTTATCAGATATAGGTGTGGAAATATTTTCCCTAATCCGTGGGTTGCCTTTTCATTCTGCCAATTGTTTCCTTTGCGATGCAGATTTTTAATTTGCTTATTCCCTCTTTACTGTTTTTGCTTTGGTGGCCTGTGCATTTGATGTCATATCTAGGAAATCATTGCAAAAAGCAGTGTCAAGAAGGTTTTCCTTAGGAGTAAAATTATCACTATTTGCAGATGACATGGTAGTATACTTAGAAGGTCCAACACATTCCACCAAAAGACTGCTAGAGCTAATAAACAAATTCAACAAAGTAGCAGGTTACAAAATCAGCATACAAAAATCAACAGTTTTCCTATATACCAACAATGAACCTGCTAAGAAAGAAATCAGAAAAATAATCCCTTTTACAATAGCCTCAAAAAAAAATCTAGAAATAAATCTAAAGAAGGAAGTAAAAGACCTCTACAGTGAAAATGAAAATTACATTGAAGAAAGAAACTGAGGAAGAGAAGAAGATTGAAGACCTCCCATATTCATGGATAGGCAAAATTAATATTGTTAAAATGGACTTACTACCAGAATTTATATACAGATTCAATACAATCCCCATGAAAATACCAGTAACATTCTTCACAGAACTAGGAAAAAAAAGGTCCTAAAATTTATTTGAAAAAGTAAAATAGCCAGAATAAACAAAGTAATTCTAAGCTAAAAATGCAAAGCTAAAGGCATTATAATAATGGACTTCAAATTATATTACAGGGTTATAGTAACAAAAACTGCATGGTACTGGCATAAAAACAGACACATAGTCCAATGATACAGAATAGAAAATAGAGACAAACCCACACAGATTCAGTCATCTGATCCTTGACAAAGGTGACAAAAACATACACAGGAGAAAAGACAATCTTTTTAACAATTATTGCTGGGAAAACCGGTTATCTATATGTAGAAGAATGAGACTATATCCTCATCTCTCACCCTGCACAAAAATCAACTCAAAATGAATCACAGACAGGAATTAGGCCATAAACGATGGAACCCCTAGAAGAAAACATAAGATCAATGGTCCTGCATATAGGCACAGGCAACAAATTTCTCTGGACTCCTAAAGTCCAGGAAATAATGCCAAGAGTTAGTACGTAGGATGGCATTAAGTTAGAAATCTTCTTCACAGCAAAGGAAACAAGAATGTGAAGAGAAAACCAACAGAATAGGGGAAAATCTTTGCTAGTTACTCTTATAACAAAAGATAATATCTAGAATATATAAAGAACTCAAAAAACTTAACACCAAAAAAACTAGCCCAATTAATTAAAAAAAAAAATCCCATTCACAATAGCCTCAAAAAATATCTAGGAATAAATCTAACAAAGGAAGTGAAAGACCTCTACAGTAAAAATTGAAAAAAAAAAAAGAAGGAAGAAACTGAGGAAGACAGAAAAAGATTGAAAAACCTCAATGAAAGAATTTTCAACATCTCCAGTAATTAGAGAAATGCAAATCAAAACTACTCTAAGATTTTATCTCATGCCAGGCAGAATGGCAGTTATCAAGAATTGAGACAACAATAAATGTTGGTGAGGATGTGGGGAAAAGATGCATGCATACATTGCTGGTGGGACTACAAATTGGTGCAACCAATCTGGAAAGCAGTATGGAGTTTTCTTAGAAAACTTGAAATGGAACCACCTTTTGACCCAGCTATCCCACTCCTTGGTCTATACCAAAAGGACTTAAAATCAGCATACTATAGTAACACAGCCATATCAATATTCATCGCAGCTCAATTCACAATAGCTAAACTATAGAAGCAACCTAGATGTCCTTCAATAGATGAATGGATAAATAAACTGTAGTATATATACTCAATAGAATATTACTCAGCATTAAAAGAGAGTATAATTATGGCATTTGCAGGTAAATGGATGGAATTGGAGAATGAATATCATGCTAAGTGAAGTAAGTCAATCCCACCCCACCCCCCCCAAAAAAAAACAAAGACTAAAGGTTCTCTCTGATAAGTGGATGCTGATCCATAGTGGGGAGGGAGGAAGCATGGGAAAAAATGAGGAACTTCAATTGGACAAAGGGAGGGGGAAAGGAGAGATGGTGCACGGGGGCAGGAAAGATGGTGGAATGAGACGGGCATCATTAACCTAGGTACATGTATGAGTGCACATAGGGTGTGTGCTACATTGTATACAACCATAGAAATGTCAAGTTGTGCTGCATTTGTGTACAATGAATCAAAATGCATTCTGCTGTCATATATATCTAATTAAAATTAATTAATTAATAAAAAAGAAGAAATAGAAACAGCCAATAAATATATGAAATAATGTTCAATATCATTAAAAATTACAGAAATGTAAAACAAAACTACACTAAGATTTCATCACATTCCAATCAGAATGGCAGTGATCAAGAATACAAACAATAATAAATACTGGAAAGGAATACTTTTATTCTGTGGGGGATTGTAAATAAGTACAGCCACTATGGAAATCAGTATGGAGGCTACTCAAAAGATTAGACATGGACCCTGCTATACTACTCTTGGGTATTTATTCTAAAGAATGCCTGCCTATGTTACAGCCGCACAATTCATAATAGCCAAACTATGGAACCAGCCTAGGTATCCATCAACGGATGAATGGATTAAGAAAATGTGGTATAAAACACAATGGAGTTTCATCCAGTCATGGAGAAAAATTAAATTATGTAATTTGCAGGAAAATGGATAGAAATTAAGAACATTATGTTAAGTGAAATAAGCCAAATTCAGAAGGTCAAGGATTGTATGATTTCTCATAAGTGAAAGCTAGAGAGATAAAAGGAAAAGAAACATCAGGGGGATCTCCTGAAAATCAAATGCAGATAAGTAGAAGAGAGGAAACGGACCAGGAAGAGGGAAGAGGAAAGGAAAGGGGGAAATACTGGGGAATAATGCTGGCCAAAATATATTGTCATATTGCACATATGAATATGTAACAACAAACCCCACCATTGTGTACAATTATCATGTACCAATAAAAAATGTGGGGAAAAAAAGAAGCTTTTCCTCTGTATTTTATTCTAGAAGACTTATGAATTCAGGCCTTGTGTTTAAATTTTTAATCCATTTTTAGTTGATTTTCTTCTGAAAAATTGTGACCAGTTTTCTCAACACCACTTACTAAAGAGAACATCTTTTCACTATTATGAACCTTGGAACCCTTTATGAAATTAGTTGACCATTTATTTGTGGGTTTATTTCCAAGTATTTATGTTTTGTGCAACTCAATTTAAATAATCTTCTTGACTCTATTTTTATGACGGCACCATTTTGTTTTGATTATTGCATTTTTAAAAACAGGAAGTGTGATGATCTCAGCTTTGTTTTTCTTGCTCACAATTTAACTACTTGAGATCTAAAATATAAATTTTAGAATTATTTTGTTCTATTTTTGTTTTTAAAAAGGCTTTGGGATTGCATTGAATCTGTACATTGTTTTCAGCAGTATAAATATTTTAACAACATGTTTTTTTTCAATCTAAGAGCATGTGATGTCTTTCCATTTATTTTTCTCTAATTTCTTTTATCAATGTTAGAGCTTCTATTCAACATAGGACTAGAAGTCCTAGTCAAAGCAATTAGGCAAGATAAAAAATAAAGGACATACAAATCAGAAAGGAGGAAATACGATTATATTCCTTGCAGATGTTGTGATCTTATTTGTTAGAAACTCTAAAGAGTCCACAAAAACCTGTTAGAATATAAAACTTTAATAAGGTTGAAGTATACAAAAATCAACATAAAAAACATCTATGTTTTTTAAACACATTAAATATCTAAAAAGAAATTGAGAAAACAACCCCTTTTATGATAGCATCAAAAAATAAATAAAATATTTAGGAATAAGCATAATTAAGGATATTAAAGACAGAAATGACTCTGAAGTTCAGACCATCAAGTTCAAACAAGTTATTTCATCAAATCCATTTACAATAGGGAATCACTGAAGGTTCTGAGCAGGTTCCTGAGAAATTAGAAATCCTATTTGAGAGGATTAATTTGGTGACTCAATATGTGATGGATTAAATAGATGAAAGGATAGAGTCAGGAAGATTATTTAAATTGCGTTGCAAAAAGCTGACCAAGAATTGAAAAGGGAATAAACTTGAAAGATAAACATGAAAAGAAGAGTTCTGATACCACCAAAGTAAAAGGAATGTAGAGAGGAAGCCAACAAATTTGAGAGTAAGAGGTGGTTAAAAAAATAGTAATAACAATAAGCTTTTCACATCTGTGTAGTTGGAAGGATGGTGGCAGCCTTAATAGAAATCAAGAATTTCCCACTTAGAAACCCTGTGCAACTTCCAAAGTCACCTCATTGTATAGGAATATCTCTTTCCCACTAACTGGGTACTGATTCCTTCAGTCTAAGGTTATTGGTGAGTTGTCAATACACTCTCTCAGGTAAAAGAATTTGGGAACAAACTGAGGCATGTGCTATAGACTTGGCCCCCAAATCAGACCAGAGCTCCATTAACTAGATTCAAAAGCTCGTGAAAGAATACCAAGAGTGTTTTGTTTTATTTTGTTTAGTTTTTTTTTGTTTGTTTGTTTGTTTTGAGATATTCAGAGCTTGAGGTATATCTGACCATTCTAATTGGTGTGCTCAGTGGATTGTAAGACCTAGTTCTGAAGATAAGGACCTGTATGGAAATGGGGAGTGATGGTCTCTCTTGAAACCTAGAGTTGAGATTGACAAAGAAAATAATGCATTCTCTTGCATTATTTTCTATTAGGAGGAGGAGGAGGAGGAAGGGAAGAAAGAGAAGGAGGGGAGGAAGAAGAAGAAAAAGAGGAGGAAGAAAAAGAAGAAGACATTCACAAGAAATTTATTTTTTAAGAGAGTGAAGGAAAGAGAGCTTGGATGTGGTAGAAGAATAGTTCATGAATGCTACAGAAGGGGAAGCTTTTACTTTTACAGCAAGTGAAAAGTACAAGACCTGATGACTGAGGTGGTTCCACTGGGTTCAGTTAGCTGGGTATTGCTAAGAGAAGATGTAATACAGGGTATTCAAGAGAATACCTGGGTATTCAAGAGAAGATGTAATACAGGCTGGAACTTGCATTGCAACTTGCATTATAGCAAACACCATGGAGTCAGGTCCAGCCATGCCTTTGCCTGCTGATCGAGTTCTCCTCCACAAAATACTGACACCTGATTTGAACACAGTGGAGGAGGGATGCTTACATGTAAAGACAACAGGACCACAAGAGTTAATACTTCTTAAGCACTTATTAATCAAGCCCTTTACTAATCAAATCAGCCTTTCAACAATCCTGCAGAGTAGTGCTGCTTCCCCATTGAACAGATGGAACACAAGGCACAGAAATATCAAATAACTTGCCCAGGGTCACACAGCTAGCAACCAGCAGAACCAATTCAAACTCAAGGGTTCTAGATTCACAAGCCACGCTCTTGGTCATAATAGCTCAGGGGTCAGAAAACCTTAGTCATGTATGGCCTTGTTAATGAACAACCTGGTCCCCAAGATAAGGGTGGTTTTCCGTTTTTAATAGATTGGAATCATATTTCATGACACGTGAGAAATTATATGAAATTTAAATTTCAATGTCCATAAATAAAGTATTTTTGGACAAGAGAAATCTGAGGGTAAAAAGAAGTAGCTTGGGAAGAGATCAAATGAGAAAGAATTTGAGTTGATTTTCAGGCTGAGACCTTGAACTGGAAAGGCAGGAAATCTCTGCTGACAAGAAGATCCCACCAGAGGCAGAAGTGCCCGGAAGAAAGGCATAGATGCTCTCAGCTGTCAGTAGCACAATGCCCCACAAAAGTGGCTTTCACAATAGATCCCTCTTCTTTTTTACACATAAAGTACCAAGTGTCAACCCCATGTTATAGGACAATATAAAAGGGCTAAGAACAAGATGTGTTTTCCTGCAATCAGAATCCACATAGCACCAGCTGAACATTGTTGACATGGGAACCAAGAAGCTGGAAAAACTCAATTTTCAAGATTCAGTTTACAACTGTATTTGCATTTTGTGTGGGTGTGGATGCTAATTGCAATGCTGTATTGCTTAATGGGTTTCCCAATACTCTCTTCACTGGCTACTCAGCACGTGTGTTTTTGGACACCAAATGTATTTACACTAATAATTTTTCCATCTAAACGTAACCTATAAATGTTGCTCATTGACAGCTTTGCTACTGAGGGGGCCCATATTCTGTGTGCAGGGCCATCGACAAAGCTAACGAGTTTGTGATCCCACACAGATGCCCACTCTCCCCCTCCCAGGAAGCCCGGACCCCCTGCTAAAGGATTTGATTCCAATTTCTGGGGCCAATAGCACTTTGCTTAAAGTGATGAATCATTCTCATTAAATTAGGGTTGGTCACCTTCATGTGACTATTTATTTTTCCCTGTGCCTATCGACCATAGATGTTATTGATTACTAATTTCAACTAAAACAAGCCTCAAGCATCATGAATCCTGGCTCACTCTGTGAACACTGATGAATAAACAGAATAGGAAGGAGTGGATAGCATCGCCGGGTGGAGGGGGACTTTCTAGCAGTCAGAATGACCCCAGGATGAAGCCAGTGATCTTCAGAGGAAGTAGTTCTTCCTTATTGGAATTTGAGCATTTGACTATTTTTCCAGCTTATCTTGATACCCTTATAGCCAAGGAAATGGAAGGACTTGGGAATGATCTTGATCTCTCACCAAAAGCTTTTATTCCTATATGGCTTCAAGGGATCTCCCTCACGGCCAACCATAGTCTCCCTGATTCCAAGGGTCATGGCAGGTGTGTAATATCCAAATCCCATCACCACCCCCATATCTGCACACCAGAGTCATACAATCAAGAACCCTGACTCTGCTGAGGCCTCCCAACCGCGTTCTCACTGTCCCTTACACATTTGAGGCCCATCCTCTAGGCAAAGACCATGCAGCCCTCTCTTTGATAGCTCCGCCGAGGAATTAGATGAACAGAGAAGTCAAACCACTTATTCTCAAGACAAAATAGAAACTCTAAAGCTCTCAGTGTGGTTTTTGGTAACCTGGGACCTGCCTGAGGGTTCAGTCTCATCTCTTGACAGCAGACTGCCTTCAACCTCAGCAGCACTAAATGACTGGAAATTCCCTGTATGCACCTTGCTGTCCAGAGAGGAGAGATCTCAGACCTGGCTTTCGGCATGGGAGGTGACGAGACAGAGTGGGCCCCAGGGTCTCCTTTCACAAGAATCCTTGGTATGTTAGCAAAAAGGCTGGTTCAATAGGTTCAGTCTGGTTTCCTGAATCTTTTCTCCCAGTTTGTAAAACTGTGCTCTTTTAGGCCATTGGCTCTATTTCTTGTGTATGTGCCATGCAAACCCTTTGCCTGGATATTTGTGGGGAGAGGTGGCTTTGGATTCAAGGCATTCCTATTATTCTCCAGATCTTCATTCCTAAAATCACTCAATAGAACCACAGTGCCATGTTATTTCTATTACTTTTTGGGGTCTGCTTCCCACATGAAGTTTTTCAAGGGTAAAGCCACATTTTTCTCTTAACCTGTTTTTGTAGTTCTTAGCACAGTACCTGGCTCATAGACAATACTCAAAAAATTACTTATTTTCCACAAAATTAATGTATGAGGAGTATCACTAGGAGCTTTGTGGGATGGAAGTAGGACAAAGGAAAATGTTTTTAAATTCCCATGATGAGGCTGAGAAATAGAGGGTTTATTCCCATTGTGCCCATTTATGAACTTGTAAGGAAAGGAAAGGGATGCAACCTGGCAAGGGTGGAATTGGGATCCAGAGCTCATAATATTCTCTCCAGAGCAACAGACATGTGTTGGATACTGGGGATTCAGAGAAGGGATCTTCCCGTCCAACGTCGCCTTCCTATTCCTTGTCTGAGTGGGCCACCTCCTACGATAAGGTCCTTACCTTTCCCTGTCCAGTTCTCTTCTGAGGTTAGATTGAGTCCCGGCAGCTCTTGTTTCCAGAGGACCATAACTCTTGGTCCATCTCTTTATTCCTTACCATCTGTCCTGCCTCCATTCCACCACAAGGAGATGAAGCAGAGGGAGCTGCCCCACTGCCCCCCACCATGGATGCCCATAAACTCTCTGCGTTCACCTTCTCTACTGTGTCAGCTCTTGTCAGATAACAGGGCCTGCTTGGCTCACTTCATCAGGTTGACAAGAAGCCCTGATCCCATGGTCAGTGTCCCCACCCCACCTTCCTTCTACATCCCTTGCCCCCCTTCCCCTGGCAGGAGCTCATCTTAGATGACAACACACCTTCATGATGGATGTGGCTAAAGGGAAGGTTGCACGAGATGCTGAGGGACTTTCAGTGACAGGCTTACTTATGAGGTGGAGATGAGGTCCATTTATAATACTTCAGTAGCTGAAGGACATTAATTAATAACTAAGAGTAATGAGGAAAGGATGATGGCCACCATTCTATCAGCCACTGCCACTCCTTGTCCCTTCAGTGATCCATTTACTCTGTCAGCAAGCACTATCGGAGTCCCTCCTTAGGGCCAGTCTCATGTCAGTTGCTGGGGACACAAAGACTGTGCAAAAGGCCTGAATGGAAAGTGGCATGTGGTCTTTCCCCCAGGTTCCCACGCCATCTCACCAGAGTATGAATTTTTATGACATTCCCAGCCACATTCCTCCTGAAGTCCTATTGGTCAGTTTAGATTCAACAGGCTACATTTTCCTAATGGGTAGAGAGGCTGCTTCTGAGATTTCTTCCTCTTTCTTTGCCCTCCAAGCTCTGATGTTATACATCCTCCTTCTTTTCCCTGCCTCTCTGTCATGAAGCCAGCAGGATCCCCCTGCAGAGACGAACCCACAATTCTTCCTTATTCTCCTCTTGGCTCCCTTTGATGTCTGTGGTTGATGTGGGCAGGCTGCAGTCCTACTTCATAAGGTCAGAGGGCTCAAAGAAGTCCATGTTGGTTTTTCCAGCCACGCTCTATGGCTAATGAATTGTTCATATTGCCTATCTTGATGTTTAAATGTAGGATGGCAAAGAGATTCCACACTGCCCAGGGTTTAAACCACAAATTCCAACCCACTGCACTAGATGAATGGTTTTGAGCATTGGACAACCATTGTGAAAGACGCTAAAGGGATTCACATTCATCAACCTCTTCTTACCTCTTCTTTTGTGTGTATGTGTGTGTGTATGTATTCTCTAACGTTCAAAAGCTTGAATGGGAAAAGAAAAACAGTGTTTCTTACACCCCAAATCCCTCAGAAAGCATGGTTTCTACCATACTGGAGTTTATGGTCTAGATTGTAAAAATAAAGATATTATAAAAATGCATGTAGTCTAAATGGAAGAATCTTCATGAGTAAAATCTCAGGGACCAACCATGGCATGAAGTGAGGGAATAGCCACAGGTAGTCAGGGCTGGTGTAGGAGAGCTTGTGTCTATTCACAAGAAGCTCCTGAGACACTTGCATGGCATGAGGACAAAGCAGATATTGTATTCTCCGATTCCTCTCTGAATCCCTGAAGATGTGCTGCAGCCTTAAGTCATCATCATGTCCCCACGTTGCATTCACCTATGATCTTATTTGGATAGAGAGAATCAGTTGTCTTAAATCTCTAGCATGCAGCAGGCAGGCATCAGTCAAGTTGTTGGGGAGGTTGGATGATGGGTGGTGAGTTGACTGACCTTGTCAAGAGTTCTATCATAGTTATAGACAATATAGTGTCAATAAATGATACCATAGTGTGCAAATCTATTACATATATAAATAGTTCACTCTGAGTGAGGGAAAAATGGAATCAGGGACCATATTCCCAATTCTGTATTTGTCATAGGCATAATAATTTCTCCTCCAAATATGCCCATATTTCTGTATCTGGAATTTGGAAAAATTAGGCTACATAGCAAAGGAGACTTAATAGATAGAAATAATAATGCTAATTAATAGGAATATTATCCTGGAGTTCCCAAGGGGGTTCTAGTCATCACAGAGACCCATAAGAGTGGAAAAGACACAAGGGTGCATGTTTGTAATCCTCAGGAAGCTCAGACAGGAGGATCGCAAGTTTAAAGCTAGCCTTAGCAAGTTAGCAAGGTCCTAAACACCTTAGCAAGACCCTGTCTTTAAATAAAAAATAAAAAGGGCTAGGGATATAGCTCAGTGGGTTCAACAATCCCTGGTACCTCCACCCCCCCCAAAAAGTGGAAGAGGGAGGCATAAGGGAAAATCAAATCAGAGGAAGCTATAAGGATGGTCAGAGGTGCCATATTGCTGGCTCTGAGGATGGAGCTGGGGCCAGGACCCAAGGAATGTGGGCAACTTCTAGAAACTTGAAAAGGATAAGAAATGAATTCTTCTCTAGATCCTCCAGAAAGGAACACAAACTTGCTAGTACCTTGATTTTTAACCCAGCTACTCCTAAGTCATGCTTCTAAGCCACAGAACTATAATAAATTTAAACTGCTTTCAGTCACCTAATTCGTGGTAGCTTGTCACAGCAATAGAAAACTTGAACACTTTTCTAAACAAACACTTCCACTCACTGACCTCATGCTGTTCTGGGGAGGGCTCGCCAAGCTTCTACCAACATTTGGGAATTTTCCTGATTCAATGATATGGGCCTCTGTAGATCCACAGAACCCATAATTTTAATGCATTTGGTGGATTTTATTGAGAGTATATTCTGTGTGGATACAATGGTGGAAACTATGATATTTTACAGAGACCAACATATCCCAGTTTTCTCAGTTTCTTGGAGAGATGAGCAAGTAGGTTTCTATAAGGAACAGTTGCTCCTATCAGAGATCTGGTTAGATCAAAGTTAGTTGCCCAGATTTCATCATCTTGCAAAGCAACCCACACTGTGAGAATTCCCCAGTTGGCTCTGGACTAGTCAATACACTACCTTGAGGATCTACTTAGGACAAATCCCTGTAGAAAGCAATGATAGCATTATGCAAAGCCTAAGGTAGATGATTCTTCTAGAAGCAATGATATGGAAAATCATAATGGCATGGAGCAGAAGGAAGTACCCCTTGGGGGTCTATTCTTACAAAACTTAACACACAAGCTGACAATAAATCTTCAAGAGAGGACTGTTTCAAACATCTAAACATAGATCATCAGTGGATGAGACTGGGAAAATAATGTCAAATAGAGGGGCCACCATCCAAAACTCTGCAGAACTCACTGGGCAATAGGATGCCATGGCAGATTCTTGAGGATAGGAGGGTATATAGGATTAATGTGCTCTTGTAGGTAAGGAAGATACAAAAGGTAAGGGGACTTCAGGCAATTATCAGTTACATCCCTGAAACCAAGTCATTGGCTTTCATATCATTCCCAACTCCTTGAGTTCAAGAGATCTATGTTGGGTTTTAATTAACATGGGCAAAATCATGAACTCCATTCACTTAATTTCCATTAATAATTTCATTATCATGAAGGATAATATATTTACTGTTTAAACTAAAAAAAAATTAAATTCTGACCAACCATCCAAAACTGCCTTTAAAGGCAAATAATGAGTGTACAAACATCTAGGGATTTTAACCCATGTTCTCTATTGATGGTCTGTAAGATTAATGATATTTTAACAATAACAGAAAAAAATCTGTCACAGTCTTGAAGCTTATCATCAAAGTGCAGGCCATGGTCCATAAATTAAAGGATAAAATAAATAAGACTCTAACTACCTTCTACACAGCTCTTCATATTTTCATGGCATTTTCTCATGCATTATGTCATTGGACTCCATGAGGGTCCTGTGGACTTAATCTAATTGAGACTCAGAGAGTTTGAAAGCCAGGAGTCAACCCCAGGGAACCTCACTAGAAACTCCTCCTTCTTTCCACAAGACCATAGTGTTTCTTATGTTTGAACAAATTTCATAACATTTGTGAGGAAAAAAAAAAAAACATGGTACAATCACCAAGCTGGAACACCTACAAGGCCAGAGTATGACATGACTTCCCACAATGCCAGAGCAAAGGCGGGTCTCATCAGACCCAGTGACCTTCTCCCAGGTCCAGAAATGTTAAAATGGAAGCTGCCACTGAAGAGTAGTCCTGGATCATCTCGACATGTAACTGGTATGAGGAATGCAATTTCAGTTCCTGGAATTGTAAAGCATCACATGCTATTTCACACTTGGTTCAATCCTCACATTAAAGATTATTGTACAAAGCCCAAGCCAAGCAGATCCTAGCACATCCCCTGGCCAAGCCCATTCCAGACCAGCAGAACCACAGAAGGAGGCAAGATGGAGCTTTCTGGATGTCAAATAAACTTTTTACATCTCTCTTCCTGTTCCAATCAAAATGTCCATATCACTCAGCTGGGCTAATTGACCACATACCACCCACAGATGCCAATAACCTTTGTTGCCCACCATACAGGTACAAAAATACACTCCTGCTGGCCACAGTTGTGCAACCAGCTTGCCTATTCATTTGGGAAAATGAAATGTCCCTGTCAGAGATCAGAGGGAGGGGGAATCAATGAGTTGAATGCAGCATAGGGCCAACCGCCATGCTGGGTTCCTACTGATATTTTCTTCCTGATTTCTCACTTTCACTACCATGATGCAAATGCCCCATGTCACAAAGAAAGAAACTGAGGATCCAAAGGTTTAATAAAATCCCCCATGGCCATAGATTCCCTACCATTTAAAAACCGCTCACTTGTGACAGTCACTGTACATTATGATGCAGTCTCTGCCTATGTGTTTATACCCCACACAACTAGGATTAAACACAAACTCACTTTTCTCCAAAACCCATATTCCAGTATTTCTTAAAGGATTCAATAAATAGCTGTCAAATAAGCAAGTAAATGATGATATTTCTACTATACCATGCTACTTCTTCCTGATGGGATAAGCAGAGAGGGACAAGAATTTAAATTAAATGAGAAAAATAAAGCAATTTGGATCATTGGGGAAACTTGGTGAACAGCCAGAGTATGCACAGCCTCACTTGCCTGCATCCAGGCTGTACCAGGAGAATTGTTCCAAGGAAAGTGACTACATGATTTGAAACATGTCTGGGATGCTGACACCTCTTGGAAAATATGGCCCCTGGGGAACTTTACATCTTGGCCTGATGAGGGGGCATGGTGAAGAGCACAGAAGCCACCATTCTCCTGGGTTAGCACACAGCCCCGTGTCACAGTAATTGCACCGTAGGAGATGTTCCCCTCCCTCGGCAAGCAGCAGTGACATGTCAAGGCTGATTCCCCCTGTGCTTTGTAGTCCCGATGACTGTGACTTGAATACTATGTCAAACTAATCTCTGGGTCCCAGACACCATCACTGCATTAGGCAGATGAGAGGCCCATGAAGGTGATTAATATGTCTAACAGTTGACTTGCCACTTCTTTGAAGCCCAGAGTTGAACTGGCCATTATGGGTTGCCCCAAGGAGTGGAGTTGGCAAGATTGATGCTACAGCTACCATTTTGGTACAGATCAACACTTCAGGAAGGACTCAGTTCCTATTTTATCACCTTCCTCTCCAGCCCAACTGTCGCCATCATGGTAAGGAACATTGACGTTCACAGAGTTGACCCAGTCAGTTGCTGTCCTAAGTGTGAAGAAGGCCACCTGGCTTCACATTCCAGAAGTTGACCAAGACTCATCATTGCCTTCAGAAAGTTGCTTCCTCCCTCTGTGGCTCAGTTTCTCCTCTTTAATATAGGGATTGTTAAGAGATTTCAGAGGAGAATCCACCTCAATCATTTAGCTGTGTGCTCAGCATCACGTTAGTGACTATTTTCATCACCTCAGCTTCAGTGTCCACGGTTGTGCTCCGGGGCTCATAGTCACCTAGAAAGTTTCCAGCTCTAAAGTCATAAATCTAACATCTCCCTACAGCCTACTTCTTCTCAGCTCCCTTAATCATGTGGCACCTTCAATCTGACTTTATCAGGATGCCCAGTCCTTTGGGTTGTTCCCTTAGCACATCAGCTCTCGGGTCACTCCTCCCTTCATTCTGCTCTATAGCTTCTCCGCCACACTCCCCAACAGAACCCAGTGGTCTGCCCCACACCATTCCTGCCCCACTGGGCCCCTTCTAATGCTGGAGCAAATGATCCAGCCATGCACTATCCTGAATCCTACCCCACTGTGACATTGAGACACCTTGGTCCTAAGGCAGATCCCCTCCGTTACAATAAGTAGATTTTTCTACTCTCACAGTTCTTAAGTCCCCAGTCCCACCTCCACTCTCAGCCTGGTAGCAGAGGGCCTTACTCTCTATGTCACTGTAATAGAAGGATTGGGGATAAACTCCCTCAGCATTTTGCTTCATTGCCTGCACATTTAGAAGTCTCCGTGTCTCTTCTTACCACCTTCTCCTCCTCCTGAGAAGATGTGTCCATTCCCACCTTCCTCTGGACTCCCTGCACCACTCCAGAACTCCTGCTCATTAAGACGCACTTCTGTGTTCTGCCTTTCCTGAATTTTTCTCATTGAAAACCCTTTCCCCCTCAACATGGAAATATGCTCAGTTCTCCCAACACAAAAATAATAATCTCCCTTAATGCTCTCTTTCTCAACAGACCTCTCACACAACTTTCTTCAAAAAGTGGGTTACCTCTCCCCTCTGCTGCTTCCCCTTCCACTGACTCTGCACTCTGACTTCCCATGAAATTACTCCAACAAGATCAATAACAGATACAGGGTTATGTTCAACTCCATTCCCTTCCTCATTTCTCCCATTTAATATCTCAAAGTTCCATCAAATCTGACTCTACTGGCTTAATACCTTTAAAATTCTCCCCATCTCTCCATCCATCAGTGATGTACCTTGGCCTTCCAGCCTCATCCAAAGACATCTAATTCTTCTCTCCCCACCTGAGCCCCATTCCCCATCAAAGAAGGAAAATAGGAACATTACTCTCCTGGTGCAGCATTACAAGATAAAAACCTATTCTCCTCTGCTTGATGTAAAAGGAAGACCCTTTATGATGTGGCTTTAGTGAACAGGCCACCATGACAGCTACTATAGCTTAAATCTTGAATGTCCCCCAAAGATCGTGTATTAAAAGTTTTGTCTCCAGGATGATGCTATCGGGGGATGGTGGCACCTCTAAGAGGTGGGGCCTACTGAAAGGTCTTTAGGCAGTTGGGGACCTGCTCTTCAGGGGGATTGTGGAACCCCAACCCCCTTCTCTTCCTATTTTTTCTTTCTGGGAATGAGGTAAATGGTTTTGCTCTGCCACACACTCTGGCTATGATGCACTGTCTTGCCACAAAACCAAAGCAACAGGATCAACTGATCAAGGACTGGAACCTCCAAAATGTGAGCCAAAAGCAATGTTTATTTCTTTATAAGTTAATTGTGTCCAGTATTTTCGTAGTGACAGAAAGCTAACACAGGGGCTAACTGAAGTATGGTGATTGAGAATCTAACTGGACATACCTCAACCACATATGTATCCCTGTTCCACAAAATGCTTTTAGTAGAAAATAAAGTTTTTTAGAAGTTCCAGAGGTTATTCATCAAATATGGTCTAAGTTGGGATATTTTTATAATATAATGGAAATGTCCTTAACAGGAATAGTTTTTATGTAGTTTGTTGTTGTTGTTGTTGTTGTTGTTTTTATTGAGATGGTTTTTCCTACTACAGAGAGTGCCACTCAACAAAGAAGGTGCTGTGAGAGGTGTCTTTCACATAGCCTGGATACTATCTCATGAGATATTTGCAAGTACGCAATAAAGTGGTCCTCCCTTCCACCCACAGTAAACCCAACAGTTTGTTCCAACCCTTCAATCCTGAGAGCCCACCATTATGACCCAGACATACAGGGAAGTCATTAATATCCTTCTCAACAAATGATAGTCTTGAAGTTCCAAAAAGAAAGAGAATTTTCCTTAGGTTGCATGTCTAGTGTCTATAACAGAGTCGGGACTAAAATCTAGTCCTTTGCCACAATGCTGTAGGATCCCTGTCTTTGAAAGCCCAGGGCCATGATGTCTCCCTCTCCCCAGTTCCCACCTTCCTCACCTCAGTCCAGAGCTTTTTCCTCTTCTCTCACCTAGATTATGTCTCCTTGATCCCTTCTGACCTTCCATGTAGCACTGGAGAGGCCTCTCTGAAACACAATCTAAGTATATAGCTCCTCTGCTTAACTTTCTCCATCTTCCACAACAACAAATTCTAAGCCTCCCACTTGCTAATGGTTGGAGGCCAGTCATTCATTCGTTTACCCACTCAGCAAACCTTACCAAGTAGCTACTCCATGCCAGTTGCTGTTCTAAGTACTTGGGATGAATCAGAGACCCTGATGTCTGCCTTCACAGAAAAAAAAACATCAGTAATAACCATAATAAGGACACAAGTCACCCAACTCCCTGTCTGTATCACCCCTGGACAGAACTTCTACAGGAAAGAAACCCCATCATTTTGTTCCTCTCTTTTCCCCTAGGGAGCACCGCCTGGCTTGCTACAGAGTGGGTGGGTGGAAAGAGAGGGAGCAGTAGAAGGGGAGGAGAGAGTTAAGTAGAAAAAGGTTGCTTTGCTTGGAAATTGAGATTTACTTGGCCAAACAGATGACCTCTCAGTCTCAGTTTCCCTGTATGTAAAATGAGTGCAGAGATCCTGGCTCTGCCTCCTTCCAGACTTAATTCGGTGGATCTAAAAGGAGACTAGATATGGATGAGCCCATGAGTGGGGCTATCCGAATGCCCAATCATCAGTAAATCCTATTGTTTTTAACCATAAAATACTCTGGACGTGATTCAGAGCTGCCTCAGTTTCCAATCTTAGCTCAGTTACATGCCCTTGGTTCCAGCAGAAGCCATGCTAGGGTCAGGTTTATTTTGTGTCACAGGTAACTTGTTCTCAAAGCAAAGTCAGGGGCTGCTGACTTCCCACGGAGAAGAGCCCCCTGGGTGATGAATGAGAAGGACCCTCCAATTGATCCATTTGCTTTTCTGTAGTGAGGTTCTGCAGGCACAGGCTGTCGGAGCCACGCCTGCCCTGGGACTGCTGGCCACAACCCCCGCCCCCAACTCATTCCCATCCCCACAAATTGTCAAAAAGGCATCATGATAGATAGAGCTCCCACATGCCACAAGGTGAGTGTTTAAATCTTTTATAAGACAGTCAATGGCCTTTATAAACCCTCAGAGGAGAATTACACTGTGTCTGAGATGGAGCTGAAAGTCAATGGGAAATTGATTCTGTCTAGCTGGTGCTGTTTCAAGCAGGAGGCTTGCTGGGTGCCTTCGGGACCAAACGTGCCATCTCCAGTGTGCCCCCAGGGCCTGGCTTGTCACACACAGAGAATATTGAGTTACCAAGGCCCATTTCTGGGCAGAGGAACATCAACCCAGGCAGCTGCTGGCTTCCACCACAGGGAAGGCCCTGAAGGGTCTTGCCTATCACCAGGGATGGTTATAAAGTGTGTTTACTTTCCCAGGAATTGATGCCAGCGCCAATCTGATGCCATTGCCTGTACCCCAGGCAGGGAAGTCAGAGGATGATAAACGGTCATTGATCTAGCAACCACAGGGCAAGGCACACCTACAATTACTCTCCTTTGCTAATGACCCCATTAGCCACTGGATCAAACACAGTTAGAGGGCGTGATGATGCTGTGGTTATTTCTCTGCCAATAGCATTAGCCTGATCCATACTCTCCATCCTGGGGGTGCCAAAGTGGACAACAAGGACCCCCTGTTTGGAATTAAGGGAACTCAAGGGTCACAGGCCTGGTCACACCAAGGGAGACCCTGGATCAGAGGAGAATAGATGGACTTTGGCAGGTAAATCAAACAGCCTCAATCCTGTAAGACGACAGGGTAGAAAGAGCACCTGCTTTGAAGTCAGGTAGACCTGGGGTTAGAAACCAGGTGCTATGACTTCCCAACTGAGCGACCTCACAGAGACCCCTTCCCTGCGTACAGGACAGATTCCTCTTGTGTAACATGGTGATGATAATAATTATTCTGTCTCGCAGGGCAAAATTCAGTAGCACAGTTCACTCACCAGTACAGGGCTCACACTTAAGGGCTCTCAGCTCTGCCACCATCCAGGGTTGAGCACACAATGGGAAAAAGCAGGAGAGCTCGCTCTCCTAGAAGCAGATGGCCTGGATCAAGCAATGAAAATGTAAACTCTATGCCTTCAGGATTGATCATGTGCCACCTCCTAGAGCCAGAGCTTGCTGGACATCCTCTCAGTCCTTCCCAACCTTCCATGATGTGCAAGTCATTATCCCCATTTCACAGTGAAATCACTGGAGACTGAGGGATTTCAGAGATCAATTCACCCAGCAGGAGCAAAAACTGAGGATACGTTTATTACAAGCCTACCTGGGCGGGGCACCCCCAAGAAACCCAGCTAAGAGAATGAGCAAGATAGACAAAGCTCCCAGGTCAGGCTTGAGGCAGAGAACTTTCCAGAATGTAGGTCTTGTGATGTCAACTTGGTCATCCTCTGTCTCCCCTGCAATAGGAAGGACCCTCAGACAATCATGGCATGGCCAAGGTCAAAGAGCCCTTTGTATGTACCCACTGTATGTCTTATTGTACGGATGAGGTTGAGAGAGATTCTGAGACTTTCCCAAGGCCACACAGTGAGCTGGAAAAGGAGCACAGATTTTAAAATGAGACTGGTAGAATTTCAGGTCCAGGCTGTCTTTTTCATGAGCTGCTGTTTTGCTGAAATATTGTACTTGACCCCTCACCCCAGGTCTATAGAAAGCCAGCAGCCCACAATATGCTGTGAATCGTGGGAGGTAGGAGGAAGGTAGGAGGAAGGTCAGGGTCTGTGTGCACCATTCAGAAATATTTTCATCGCCTGCAAGGAAGCCATTGCATCAAGCTCAGATGAAGGTGAAAAAGAGCAGCCTCCCAGCATCCCAACTCCCTTCTTTTTGGTTAAGTATCACCATTGGTGCAAGATAGTCAGGTGTCTTTGAACTTCAATAAAGGAGCTTTATTTGAAAACCCTTCAGGGTGCCGGAGAAACAGTCTTTTTCCACATCAGCAGTCTACCCAAGGCAGGCTCGGCAAAGAAGAACAAATATCACCGGCTGCTATGGAAGAGTGGGAGCGGGAGCAGTGTGGCGGTGGGATTATTAAGGATGAGGTCAGGCAGGGAGGGACAGCAAAGGAGAGCTTCCCTGTTGTCAGGCAGAGACACAAATAAACACTTGCTGGCAGCTGGAAATTCAGCTCTTAAACCCTGCAAAATGAGAAAAACCAGGTATGGTCAAAAAGTCATATTGTCTGCTGGGGTGTGAGAGCACAGAGCTGAATTCAGGCCAAGAGCCACTTGGCTGGTCACATGAGTATCCAGGATGAGCAACCTGGAGCTCAGTCTCAACCCTTGAAACCTGGAAAATGGGAATAGGAAAAGACTCATATGCTTAGGCATGATGTTGCCCTGCTGCCGTGGGGCTGAATAGCAGTCATGCATCTAGTCTTCCAACAGACAAGTGTTGAGCACCACATATATACGAGCACTATGCCAGGCACTTGGGAATTCAATATGAATAGGACAGACTTGCTTCCTGCCATCATGAGATTTAAAAATTGGAAGGGAATGCAAATATGGATGAAAATAATTATAGGATGGAGGCAGTGGCCCAGTGTGGCTGGGAGACCAAGAAAGGAGGTGGTGGGAGCTGAATAGATGGCAGTAGAAGGTGTGAGGGACCAGAAAGTGAGCAGGATGACAGGGACACTGGTTGCATTCAGGGGAGTTAGACAAATATATAACTCTATCAAGAGAAATGGGAACCAGGTTACTAATAGAGAAGAAATTTACACACATGGAAAGAGAGATTGGAATTGGAAGTATGGAGGTGCTGGATTGGAATTGAAGGTATCAGTGTGAATTTGTGTTTCTAAAATAAATATGGAAATAGACATAGGTCAGTTAGTTATCAGCCAGACTGATAAACCTCAGAGGGAAATTGGCAGTTTCTGGAGCTATCTGGGTTTGAAGGGGGAGCTGTAGAGAGCATATAGAGGGTGCAGACAAAGGATGGTTCTAAACATCCTCTAGTCAGGACAGCCCCCAACAATTATACAATTGGATAATTAGAATTATCCAGGGCTGGGGATGTGGCTCAAGTGGTAGCGCGCTCGCCTGGCATGCGTGCGGCCCGGGTTCGATCCTCAGCACCACATACAAACAAAGATGTTGTGTCCGCCGAGAACTAAAAAATAAATATTAAAAAAAATTCTCTCTCTATCTCTCACTCTCTCTCACTCTTTAAAAAAAAAAAAAAGAATTATCCAACCTAGGGGCTGGAGTTGTGGCTCCATGGCAGAGTGCTTGCCTAGTATGTGTGAGGCACTGGGTTCAATTCTCAGCATCACATAAAAATAAATAGATAAAACAAATAAATAAATAAAATAAAGATTTATCCAGCCAAAATGCTACTATCAAGGGTGGAAAATCGTGATGTAGGGTGCGTGTGTGTTTGTGTGTGTGTATACCTGTGAGTATGTATTGCATGTGTAGAGATATAGACAGGTGTGTACCTTTACAATCATACATAGATTTCCTTGCTTAGTCTGCAAAAAGGACCTAGAAGTGATGGTACCTGAGTAGCTGTAAACATGCCTGTATTGGTGCATTATAATTATACATAATGGTGGGATCTGTTGTTACAAATTCATTCATGTACACAATTCAACAATATAATTTGGACAATATCATTCCCCTGTATATCTCCTTTCATTTCCCTCCTCCCTCCCACTGGTTTATTTCCTCTACTCTGCTAATCTTCCTTAAATCTTCATCAGACCCACCCACCTACATTTCTTTTCCTTTTTCCTCTTTAGCTTCCACATATGACCCTTGACCTCCTGCATTTAGCTTATTTTTCCTAACATAACCATCACAAGTTCCATTCATTTTCCTGCACATGACATGTTTTCATTTTTCTTTATGGCTGAAGAAGCTTCATTGTGTCTATACACATTTTCTTTATCCATTCACCACCTAGGCTGGTTCTATAGTTTGGTTTTTCCTACAAATGGGAATGGATTTCCTTACAGAAATAGTTGATTCCAGGGATGGTGCAAGAAAAGGATGAGTCTGTAAACTTGTGCTGGGGTCAGAAAATAGGAAAAGTCCTCAAAGAAGGATGAGCATATGTTCACACACAAGGAGTCGGCACGAAGGGTCTTCCACTGCCCAAGTCTGAGGCAATTTGAGCACCAAAATAAATAATAATAGGAATCCATTTAACCCATTGAATGGAATGTGAATTCATGGGTCTGTGCAGATATGAACAAACAAATAAGTAACTAATACATGGAAGAAAGTGCAAAACACCCCCTTACAGTAGAATGCCACCTAATAAATGCAGAGGGATTATGAAGATAGAAAATCACCACTTGACAACCATCACAGAGGTGATTAATTCTTCAGGAAGCATCAGTAGACGCTGAGTTTAATGGGTGGAGGTTTGAAGAAGTACAGGGTATTGAAGCAGTTTCAAAAGACTTTTTGATTATATATATTTGATATCATCTGGATTGAAAATGTCCCCCAAAGTCTCACATTAAAGGTTTGGCCCCACTTTAGCAGTGTTCAGAGGTGGAGCTTTGGGGAAGTGAGGTATCTTGAGGGCTCTGACCTCATCAATGGATGAATTCATTGACAGCTGAATGGACTACTGGGAGATGATGAACACTGTAGGCACTGGGGCAAGGTTGGAGGAAGCAGGTCACTAGGGACATGCCTACAGAGACTATCTTACACCTGCCTCACCCCTTCTCCCTCTGCTTCCTGAATGCCATGATCTGATCAGTTTTCTTCTACCATACCCTTCCACCATGATGTCCTGCCTCATCTTAGGCCCAAAGTAATAGAGCCAGCTGACCATGAGCTGAACCTCTGAAACAAGGAGCCTAAATAAACCTTTACTCCTTTAAGTCATTTGTTTTGATCATAGCAACAAAAACTATCAACACAACACTTAAGGTGCACAATATGATGTTTCGGCATGCATTTGGTTAAAAATGGAAACTGGTGACTTTGTGGTTTAAAAGAAAGAAAAGGCAGACAACTCCACCAGGGCATCAGAGTTGGCATCATGGAATAGGTTGGAATTTTGTCCTTCCTAATGTTGTCCCCTGAGAAGATTACAGAGTCATAGCTCCAAAAAATATAGAGCTTCATTCTGATCACAAAAAAAAAATGGAATAAACATACACTTATGGAAGAAAAGTCCTGTCCTAGCAGAAATGTAAAGTCATTGAAGACAGGGAAAGCATAAACTATTAAGATGTATCAGAGAGTATTTTCATTTTGACAAAAAGTGTACTGGAGTTTTTAGGGAAGATAGGTATTGGATATACTTCTTTGAATAATTCAGAAAATGAATAATGATGATACATATGAACATATGCATGCACACAAACATGGAGAGGAAATGAGGGGGGCAAATGATGAAATGGGGTAAAAGTGTTAGAAATTCTAAAATCTGGCAAAGGTGCAGGAGATTTTGTTCAGGTCTTACAACATTTTTGAAGTATGAAATTTTTATAAAAAGAACAGAAAACATGTTCTGCGTTAACTCTATATTGCAAATTGTGAAACTATAGGCATGCAGTATAATATGCATATCACACACCCACAATCCAATAAGAATGCACAAATACAGGTAGAATAGGAAGGAAATATACAAATATTTTATTCAGTTATCTCGGGGTGATTGAATTATGAAAATTTTTATCTTTTTTGGAAAGTCTCTTTATATAGTCAAAAATGTCTTTCATGAACATGTATTATCTAATTATTTAATAATCAGAAACTAGCCTTGTGAATATCATAAAATAATTTGAAAAAATAAATTAAAAAGTTGAATTCTAAGGTCATTATTCCTCCACTTAAAACTGGCATCCAATCAGCACATTGAGGAACTACTTCTGGGCTGCTCAGTGGATCCTCCTGGCTGATACAGTAGAAGGAACCAAATAGAAGTCCATCCTCTCTGGGATGAGCTGTGATCCTATTGGTTGGGCCAACCTCCCTCATCTGCATGATGTAGCTCACACTCTCCCTGAGAACATCTCTGAGACTCAGATGGGACCTAAGACCTGGGATGTAGACATGCTTTGCAACCTGTAAAGTGCTTGCACCTGGGTGGTAATATAGACCCATAGCTAAGAAATCAATATGACTCTTAAAATTCATAACTACCAGTCATTCATAACCGCAGTAACTTTATACCTTTAACATACTCAATTCCCAAGAAGCAAAACCATTATCAGGTAAGCATGCCCACTTTACAGATGAGGAAAATTAAAGATCATTTACCTAAAGCTTCCCCAGAGGGATGGAACTAGAATCCATAGTTATGGCTGACTAGAAAATGTATAACCCCCCCCCTTACCCTGCCTGACTTACCTTTGAGAATCCTAAATCCTAAAATGCCCTTCAGTTAGAACAGCAGAAACTGCCTTTAAATAGACTGTCAAAACTCTCCAGTCTTGCTGACAGCTGACTGACCACACTTTGCTCGCACCAGGAAGATAACCTCTGGACATTTCTTTTCATTCCCTCCACATGTTCTGCTCAGTTACCGGCCTCTCTCAGTGGATCTCTTTAGCAAATGCCCCTACCCTTCAAGGCCATCCCTGTCAGCCACAACAGCCCACAGTTAGCCAAGTAACATTTTTGTAGGTCAGGGAAGAAACATCTCGCTGAGGGCTCTACTGAGCCAGGTGCCACACTTGATGACTCCTGGAACAAGATGGCTTGGAGCAAGCCAAGATGTGACTGAGGAGGCCTGTCGAGGGAGTGGCCCCTACTGCCAGCAGTGGCCAACACAAGCATTGTCTCCAGAGATCACTGGTGAAGTTGTTTCCTCATGTATTTGTTTAAAAAAGATTGTTTTTCTATTTGGTATAACAATTTTTTCCCAAAACCTTCAGAAACTACATGTGACATGAAAATGTCACTCATCTCCACCTATTAAGGCACTGAATTTCATCCATACATGAGATTTTCTCTTTCACTTTTACAATTATGGCAACAGTCTGAACACTCCAAAGAATATCAATGGTCCTCTGAAATGAAGAATTCCCCTTAATAGTGTGACTGGCTTCACTAAGCCTCAGTGTTCTTATTCTGGGGTCTCTCTAGTTGAAATTGAAGTGTGAGGCAAACACAATACCTGGAGAATTAGGATTAGATAATGTCACTGTTGCTAGGGCTTGAAAGACAGCAGGATCTGACAGATCATTTGAAATAATAAGAGAAACCAAGTCCTGGGGTGTTGATGTAACTGTTCAATGTCACACGGCCATTTGGGGGCTCCAAGTTATAAACTCTGAACCCTCAGAACTCAGAATTCCTTGGAGTGAAATAATTTGGACACAAAGGTTTGCAGCCCATGCTAGAACATGAGCTTACAGAAGGCAGGATGGCATATCCTGTGGGGTTTTAAGGCACTTGGTACCTAGTAGGCATTGGTCCTAATATCATTTTATTGGAGGTTATGGTTTGGATATTAGGTGGCTCCTAAAAGCTCATGTGTGAGACAGTGCAAGAAGGTTAGAAGTGAAATGATTCAGCCTTAACTTAATCAGTGTGTTAATCCCCTTATAGGGATTAACTGAATGGTAACTGCAGGTTGGTAGGATGTGGCTGGAGGAGGCAGATCCTGGGGCATGCTTTTGGGGTTTATATTTTGTCCCTGTTGTTGAGCAGAGTGTCTCTCTCTCTCTCTCTCTCTCTCTCTCTCTCTCTCTCTCTCTCTCTCTCTCTCTCTCTCTCTCTCTCTCTCTCTCTCTCTCTCCTGAACCCCCCTTCCTAGTTGATGTCTTGAGCGACTCTTCTCTACCACACTTTTATGCCATGATGTTCTACTGCACTTCGAGCCCCAAGGAATGAAGACAGACTTCTGTGGACTGAGACCTCTGAAACCATGAGCCCACAAAGAAACTTTTCCTCTTTTAAAATTGTGTTTGCATCAGGTATTTTGGTCACAACAGAAAAAAAAAAATCTCTAAAAATATTTATGAAAGTATCTTTTTGAAAACATTTTTATTTGCCTTTTAAATGAGTTTCTATATGACCAAATCTCAGACAGGTCCTGTGCACGTGCTTTCTAAACAAAAGATGTCTAGTGCTGTGATAATCAGTTGGCATTGACTGAAGCTCTTAATGAAATGAAGCATGAACTGTTTGAGCAAGCAATTGAAAGCTATCATACATGCCATGAATCATCTCTCAAATGCACATTTATTAAATCAGAATTCATAACTTTGATATTTTATCTAACAGGTTTGTTACCCTTTCGAGACACTATTGGTGGATTAAAAAGACAGATGTTTCCAGGGCTAAATTGAAAGGAGGGGTGGGGGAACATGCCAGACATCAATTAAATGGAACAGGCGGCAAAACACCATTACCCAATGTTTGGGTTTTATGCTACCATCCTGAGATAAAAATTCAAAATCACCTTTGCAAGTGAGCAGATACTGAAGCAGGATGCAAGCTGAATGTTGCTAAGGTCTGTCTGACATCAGAAAGATGTGACAGCTCAGGAGGAAGTGATGGATTTGGGGGGGTTCAAAGATGATTGGCATTTGGGAAAACTTCAGCCCAATAAGAGTCAGCAAAACCCTAGTTTTACTTCCTCAGGGTACCAGGGAGCTCGAGGGAAATCAGAATCCTCTCCTAGTTTTGAGCTCTTCAAAGGCACCTGCTTCTTTTACTTGAAGCAAATATATATCACATCAATGTCACATCCCAAGACTATTGTCCCAGCACCTCTTTGGGTGATCAAATGAAAGTGGATTGAGAAGCTTGTGAAGATGTTTAGCTCTTTTGACTGCTGGCAGCAGTAAATTGGTGGATCAAGGTGACATTGTCCCCCACAGCTCACAATTGCAACACTTCTTAGAGCCTCATATTCATAAAAGCAGACCTGGAATCCTTACAGGCAGCCCTCTTGTGCTGAAAGTAGAAGAGACCTTCCCTTTTAACTGCTTTGACACAATGCAGCCGTTCTCCAAACCCTTTCAAGCCCACCCTTTTGCAACCAGAGGCAAGGTCCAGCTTCGGATTTACATTCCTACTGAACATTCTGGCACTTTCTTTCTGCAGAACAGCACACATCTAAATAATTAATTTTCTCCATTGTAATCTAATTAGATCACTGGAACTGCAGCCAGAGGGCTATTATGAGCAAGAACTTGGATCGTGTACATATTTAGAGAAAAATAACGATCTTGATCATCATACATGGTAACAAATGTCTCCTCCCTTTTTTCTACTTTAAGCAAAGTATATTCATTTCCAAAACCAAACATGAGTAGAAAAATATATATACGTGATTGAGGCAGGGTGAAAATTGCCAATGAACACACCAAGTACATGCTGCCAACATCTTTCCAATCACCTTCTTTTCAAAGAAAACTGGGAAACTAAGTCTTCTACAAAGACACATGGAGTTTGCAATTGATGTCAACTCCCTGTGCTCATTGGGATTGGTGCGAGAGAGGAGGGTATGAATCGCAGCAACACTTGAGATCAGAGGTTCTTACTTTTATACATGCCTTACAACCTCTGATTGCTGAGTCCCAGAGTATCTGATTGGATAGGTCTGGGTGGGGTTCAAGAATTTGTATTTCTATCAAGTTCTCAGGGGATGCTGTTGTTGTTGACCCAGGGAACATAGTCTGGGAACCACTAATCCAGGCAAAGTGAACTCCAGTCCTGAGCCCAACACTGAGATCCGAGAGGCCAAGATCTTGCCTGGGACCACAAAACAGAGACAGAATTAAAACCTAAGGCTGCTGACATCCTCCTCCATCCTGTCCCTGTAACTCAACCCAACCACCTGCCTGAGGAATGTGTTTGAAATACCCTGATTTTAGCAGAGTGAATTTGCTGATTCTAGCAGTGTGACTTTCTGTTTACAAGACTTTCCCTCCTTGGACCAGCAGTTCTCCGTCCTGGTTGGCTTCACATTAGCATCCTCTGGGGAGCTAACAAAGCATAACAATGTCGGGTCCCACTTCAGAGACTTTGATCAATTGCTCTGGGGAGGGGCCAGGCATAAATTTTTCTTAAAGCTCCCTAGGTGATTCTAAGGTGCAGTTGAGCTTGAGAACTGCTATAGAGACCATGACTCTCAAAGGCAGAGAGTCCATTCCCTACTCGAGAAGTAGCAGAGCCCTGGCAGATTCTTGGGAAATGGTGTTGAGTGAAAAACTACAACACTTTCATTCATATATAAACACGTATCTCCAGAGCAGCAGTGGCAGCATCGCCTGGGAGCTGGTTAGGAAGGTAAACTCTCAGTCCCCACACAGACAGTGATTCAGAGACCCCGGGAGTGGGGCCCAGTAATCTGTGTTTTAACAAGCCCTCTGCAGTTCTGGATAATTCCAATGGATGATATTACTGAGGACTTCTGAAACCAAGGAATAAAAAGAATGTGCAAAAAGACTGGGTTAGGAACACAAAACTAAAATTAGCATATTTGAGAGAACAAGGACACGTTACCCAGGAAGGTGCACGGAGAACAACCATGGTGGAGCTCAGACGAAGGGCGAAGGGAGGTGGAGATGAGGCTGGGAAAGTCTCTGGAACCCCACATGGGGGGCTCGGGAAGTGGAATCATAGTTTGTCTAGGAGAACAAGGGCTGGGGACAGTGCCATTTCATTGGACAGCAGAAGGCCTTATTCCTTCTGTCTTCACATAGGCAAATCCTTCAATATAACACCCACTTAGAAACTTCCAGAACCCCGACTAGGCAGTATACCTGCCGTAAGTCCTTGGGGCAGATGCTTAAGTTTTCTCAACTTCAGTTTCCTCATTTCTAGAGTCAGCACAATAGCTAAGTAGCAAGGGTGTTATGAAGATTATAAAGTTATCAAGTTATGGAAGCGGCTAGGCCAGCCCAGTGCCTGAAGGCAAGGGTGGCTCCAATATGACAGCTGCAGGATGAGGGAACATGGTCCTCATGGGACTGTATAGGTAACTAGAGGTGGCAACTTATCTCAGATTTACAAGAGAAGATGTATCTCCTTGGGTGATGAAAGCACAGGGAATGGGTGCTTCATCCAGAATCTCTTCTGGATTTGGTGGTTCAGTTCCCAGGATGGCGCATAAAACCAACTTCAATTCGATTCTCTTTGAATTCAGGTCCACAATCCAGAGAGGAGAAAGACAGTGAGCTTTGCCCAGCCTTGTGTTGAGGAAGCCTTTAAGCCGGGAGAACACATTTCTTTGGTGCATTGATTTAAAAACATACAAAGGTCAAAGAACTTCACCGAAGGCAATTAATTTAAAAGCATATGGAAACCGTGAGAATCTGTCTTTGTTTTAAGAACCTAAGGGACCCAGTCTGGCTTTCAAAGTGAGCATGCGCAGCAGGCATTTAATTTTGACTTGAGGTGAGTGTGGTTCTCAATTCAGGGTTGATCATAGGAGTCACTCCATGCCTCGGGCATGAGGACTGCCCCTTTCCCATGGCCAGCTACTGTGGATTTACTCAGTAATTAATAGGTGGCCACCATGTGCTGAGGACAGAGGGAGCCACCACCAGCCCTCCAAGGGCTTAGATACTGGAGTGCAGAGAACAGTCGCTCCCCCAACCCACTCTGCAATAGCACACTGGGAGGGCTTTGTGTTCTTTCCCATTTTATAGAAAAGAAAACCAAGACTCAGAGGAAAACAACAACAGGAATAGCTACCATGGTGATTAAGTGGCAGCACTGAGATTTGAATCCAGAATTTTGTGTTTCCAATGACAATGAGGATGTTGGGTATACTGAGGGTGGGGGAACAGGTCCTTCCTCTTCTTTCTCTCAAGATTCCCATCTGTAAACAAATGACTTGTTAAAATAAATTCTTGGGTGTTCTCTGTCTCCATCTATGCTTTTAGTTTGGGGTTCAAGGTAAATATAACTGTTCATAGCCCATTGGATATTAAAGCCAGTTCCCCAATTCTGCCTTTGACAAATCAGAAATTGAGACTCAGAAAAGAGGGAATTCCCTGATGTCACACAGCAGAACTAGGATCTGAAGGTCAGGTTTTCTAATGCCTGGGATTCTCAAATTAAGGGCACACACACACACACACACACCTCTAAACACTTTGAATAATGCCATTTGTCATGGCCAATTTTTACTGCTAATAAAAGAAACAGTAAGAGAAGAGGGAACACCAGTTTCTCCTCCATCTAAGAATACTTTCTGCCTGGAAGGGACAAGGGGAAACCTCTGGAAAGTTCCATCCAGTTAACAGGATCCTGATTCTTCCCAAGGCAGGCAAAGGGACCTGGCAGCTCATCAGAGTCTCACAGATAAAGCCTGGCTCTTCTATTCTCCAGCCACAGACAGAGGGTGGGGTAAAGGAGAATGCTGTAAATCAGCCACCACATAATCACACATTTTTAGAGTTTGCTTATAATTAGTCTATATTCATAGTGCTATGTGGGTAGAGAAATCTGCACCTAAGGAAACTCTGAAAACCAACATGTTTGTTTTAAGGCACTGATCTACAGGAACCATATGCCAAGTGACACACAGCTTAATCCCTCTCCCATCTGAGAAAACCCAAGGCCATGAATATACAAACATATACCTTGATACAACCTTTTGTGCTCTCCTGCTCAAGCCTCACATGACCTTATCTGGCTATAGTTTATCCTTTTTCCATTTACCAAGGTTTCTTCTCAAGAAAACAAATTTTTTATCAACATGGTTGACATCTCAAGGATAGTAGATAACATCAATCAATGTGGTGGGGTAAGAAGAAATGGCTACGGAACTGAATTGAATCTACTGTATTTTGCATGATGAAGAAAGCCCATGTTCCATCCATGTACTGTCCTCCCCTGTCCTCCCAGCTGCCCTACAAAGAAGCGTTCTAGGGGCTGGGGTTGTAGCACAGTGGCAGAGCATTTGCCTAGCATTTGTGAGGCACTGGGTTCGATCCTCAACACCACATAAAAATAAAGAAAAGAAAATAAGGATCCATCAACAACTAAAAAAAAAAAAATTAAAAAAGAAGTGTCCTACCATCTGAGCCACTATGACTTAGGCTACAACTACACACCACACATACTTCGTATACTGGAGTTGTGCCAAGACTCAGACCAAGTTATGCCAAGACTATAGACCAGCTTCTCTCCTTCAATTATAGTGCACACACATGCACATGCATGCACACACATGTGCATGCATGCACACACATGTACACTCACTCACACACATGGCAGATACTAAAGTACCTGTACTTTTAGTTGCCAAATTACATGTATATCAGATATCTAATTTGAGCTATAGAAAAACTCTTAAGTTTGACCTTGTATATTACCTAGTGGCTTAACCAAGTGAGTTACATCCTCTAGAAAAGTCAAAAAGACTACATTACCCTGACCTGGCTGGCTTTCCATGTATGACAAGTCCAAAATGTTCTCCCTTTCTGGAAAGCAAAGCCCTTAAGTAGGGACCACTACCTCTGTACAAGCTTCTTGTATATAAGAGAGGAAGGGTGGCTTTCTTCCAACCTGAAGGAGCATTACTTATCTGGTCAACCTTTGCAGGATGTCAACTCCCTGTCTGCAGACTAGTTCAATTTCTTCTGTTTAGTAAGAATCAGAAGGACCCTAGGACAACATGCAACCCACAGAAGGCTTTTTTAAGAATGGATAAAGTCACCGTATGTGATAGCATACGCACATGGAACAGACCCTTAACTTAGCTCTGAATGCATCTCCTGCAACCAAATGGCCTTTACACCACTGGATGACTGTGGCCTGTTTTGTTCTTCTGTTTCTGGTGTTCAGCCCACTTCCTGAGCTATTTTTCATTCTAATAAATATTTGTCGACTGACTCAATCTAACAAAATATTGGGATAGTGATGATTAGAAAGTCATTTGATGAGTGGGGATAGAGTTGGAGTGTTTGTGGATTGGCACAGCGGAATCAACCGGGGAGCTCTGAAATTCTCCCGTGTCTGGCTCTACATGGCAGCTGCCCCATGATAAGGCTCAAGCTCTGCTCTGCGTTAATGACTTTGAAGGTGATTCTTCTAGGCAGTCAGAATGAGTGGGTGTCCTATAGCAGTGGTTCTTAAAATGTGGTCCCCCTCAAAAAATAGCTGCAGCATCACCTGGACCCTGGCTAGAGATAAGAATATTTGGGTCCTTTAGCAGATTTACTGGAAAAGAGATACTAAGGTGGGGGTTCTACCAAGTCCCCAGGGGAGCAAGACAGCATTGGTAGCCAGAGGCTTGTTCCTTGGGGCTCCAGTGTGGGAAGATGGGGTGGGATCCTTCCTTCCACTCAGAGCCTGAGATACAGAATCTACAGCTCAAAACTGCAGGAGCCGCAGCAGCCCCAGGGTATATGTCACTGTTCTCCTGTTCTAAAAATTGCTACATCTGTACATGCAACAGCTAATAAAAACGTCTGCGCCACAGGATTGAGAGCTTTATTACTCACTGTCGAGTGCCCTATTGCTCTGGGCCTTCTCTTTTCAGACCAAGCACATGCTCACAGAGGGCAGCCTGACACCCCAGCTCTCCAGATTCTCCTGCATCCCTGTCCTGAGCCAATCAGGACACCCCGTGGAGCCCCCATCACCTTGTGCTCCCCTGAGTTCTTGCTCCATCCCTGGAGCTGTGCTTGCCTCACTTTTCTCTTTAGTCTCCCTTCCCTCGACTCAGGTCCACGCAGCCTCTGTTTGAAACTTTTCATAACCAGCACCCACAAGGAGACCAAGTCCTAGCAGCTCAGCCTCGGGAGAAGCTCTGGACAGCTCATGGACAGGCAGCAGGAACAAAGGGGAGAAGGGGAGGGTCCCCTTCAGAAAGATTAAACAGGAACTCCCCAGCCTGAACCAGGTGACCATGGAGGCAAGAGGCTTTGGTATCAGATTCACCTGCTGTTGCCAGTCCAATGACCTGATGACCTCATTACATCCTGCACCTGAACTACTAAAAAACAATGCCATGGGCCATTGAGGAAGTACTTGGGGATCTGTGAAAATATTCAATGTTGTGTGCTATTTTACCAGGCCCTAGCAGGAGGAAGAAAGGAAAGATGGAAGGAGGGAGGAAAGACAGGGGAGGAGGTAGCCACACACACTCTGTTATCAATAAAAGAGCAGACGCATTTCTCCATCCGGCTCTTGGAACCTCATTCTGGGCCTAGAGTGGAAGTTCCAGAAAGAGCAGTGTGTGATGCACACCTGGCAGGCCCACTGGGGCTGGACAGTTTTTTTCAAGACCCTTGTGCTTAGAAGCCCCAAAGCCAATGACAGAAGTCTCAGCCTGGGAAAGAAGTAAAAAGGAGAGAGAAAGGAGGCAAAGAATAAGAAAGAGAACACAAAGATGTTGTAAAATACTTAGAGCAACAACAATATTAACAGCTTACATTTGTCCAGGGCTTTGTCCCAAGGACATGCTAGAGGCTTCCTGCAGATTGTCTCACTCTTCCTCAAAACAGCCTACTTGGGAGGTTTCTAATAGATGGGAAGCTAACTCAAAGAAACCAGAGCAAGGAGACGTGCTGCTAAGGGGCAGAGCCGGACTTCCCAGTGGGAAGGTTTGGAGACAGCTCCACAAGGGTGGCACTGTCCCCCACCAGATGGCATGTGCCCATTCTCTTGTCACAGCTCACTCACACACAAGTTCCCAGTGCCCCTGTCCTTATGCATAGAGTGGCAGTGAGAATGCCTCCCCAACATTGCAATCGGGATTAAAGGCATCAATGGACCCGCAGAACTGAACACTAAGCCTAAATCATACCAAGAGCTCATAAAAGGTGGCTGTGATTTGAAGGCAGGTGAGGACCAGAGTGGGAGGCAGGGTTGGGGATGTGTCCTTTCACCTGTGGACCTGACACCTATTGGCATGCCAGCATGTGGGCGTGGCTAAAGTTTTGTGTGCTGGTCTGAAGTCTGAGGCCATGCACTACCTGGTCCTCAGTCACCCAGTCTCCCCTTCTTGGGGGTTTCAGTGCCCATTATGGTCTGGTCATCCTCAAAGAACAGTTCACAGCTCCTGCTGCTGATGGGGCCCCTGGTCATGTGTACAGATGTCCTCCATCTACCTGACCCTGCCTTGAGCCCTGTCCTTAGGGAAATGTACCAACACACACACACACACACACACACACACACACCACAGAAGTCATCAAGGAGGTACTTCTTATTAAGCTGGGGACTTGAGATAGCAGCACAAGAAAGAGTCACCCTGCATGCTGGCTAAAAACAGCCTCAGACTGCACCTGGCCAACATGGTTGACTGAACCAGTTGTCAATCTCTCTAGCCCCAGTTTCCTCTCCTGCAGATTTCAAACAATAATGGCTACCTGGCCATGCAATAGGAAGAGTCAGTGAGTTCTTGTGTTGGAAGCTGAGTAACTGGAGGGAGGCCCCTCTCCCTTCCTCTTTCACCACATACATGTCTGCACAGCCACATTTGCTGACCCTGCCCACTTGCCCCTCCACAGCTGCTCTCCAGCTTGCTCTGTGTGAACCCCCTCAGGAGCGCTCTTTACCTAGAGCTGTCTTGGGTCCTTGCCACAGAAGGCCCTGATGAGAGGTCAGGGTGGAGAAGAGCAAGGTTGAAGCCTCCCCTGCACGGCTCACCGCTCTGGCTACAGATTGTCCATGGCTGGACATCATCTGCCAGAAGCCCTCTGCTATCAGGGCAGCTTCCTCTGGGTCCTGGCCACCCTCCCTCCCTTTGCTGTTCAGTCCTCGGGCTGGCAATGGCGCCCCAGTGTTGCTAGCCTCAAAGTGCTCCACTACCCCTCACCGATTCTCCTTCAATCTCCCCAAGTCATAAAGAGTCCACTAGTTGACCTCTTTTATATTCCCCACTGGAGCTACCATCTGTCCTCTTGGGACCATGACCCAGTCCCTCCTTGTTTTTAATGTTCGCCATCATCTGAAGCACCTCTGTCAAGGCCTGCTTTTTCCAAGGAACCTCCCCAGATCAGCCTCAGGGACATCTCTGTGCTGACTTTCTGTCCACCATCTGGCCTGTCATTCTCTGCTTCTGGATGCTAAACCTTAGTCCATACATGTGACCCCACCCACCGGTCCAGAAGGGCGAAGCCCTCCCTCCCACTCTCCACTCCCAAAATACCCAGCACCAGCAGGAGCCCCAGGTGCACTCAGAGTTCAGAGACCAATGAGTATGCCCCCACCTCTCCCTGGGAGCCTGGCTTCAGCACTTCTGTTGTCAACACCAGCCATTTTGCACACTAATCTTTTCTCAGCCTGTGACTTACACGAAGGTCTGGGGTTGGGGTGCATCTCTTTCACCTCCACCCCCACTACCCAGGGAGGGCCGCCACAGGGAATCACAGAATGTTGAATCTGGAGAGGGTAAAGATCTCCTGTGCCCTCCCCTGTTCTGCTGATGGAGAAGTGGAGAACCAGAGGGCCAAAGGGGTTTCCCCAAATGGCAAGGTTGAGTTCATGGTCTGGGAGAGAGAAGAGCGAGCCAGGCCCCTGGGTTCACAGAGAACCCTGTGCACCTGGTCCTGTGTCCAGAGGCTGTGCAGGCAGGTCTGAATTCTGAGGCCCCTTGACTGAAGAAGCCCACTCACTTGCGAGAACCCAGAAATGTGCTGTGCTTTGTTGTACGAGGCCAGAGGAGGAAAATGTCTCAACCTCCTGGGGCTAGGGAGGGAAAAGGGCCAAGCACACCAAGGGCAAAGTGAAGTTTCCCAGTCAGAAAAAAATTAAGGGATGCAAAAACTCAGTAATCAAGATAAATTATACTTGAATGCAGTATTTTTTATTTAAAATAACTCTAACTGAGCCAACTGCGGTGGCACATACCTGTAATCCTGAGGCTCGGGAGGCTGAGGATTGCAGGTTCAAAGCCAGCTTCAGCAATGGTGAAGTGCTTAGCAACTCAATGAGACCCTGTCTCTAAATAAAATATAAAATAGGGCTGGGGATGTGGCTCGATGGTTGAGTGCCCCTGAGTTCAATCTCTAGTTAAAAAAAAAAGTTCCAAATAAGTGTTCCCCAAATCCATGAGGAACAAAATATCAAAACTAAGCTCCCCCTGCACCGGCAAGGTAGAGGGAACTGTGACCACGCACAGAGCAGGCCCAGCGGCCTGCTGAGGGGCAGAGCCGCCCCCCACCCCCCGCGCCTGCCAGGTAGGTGGAACGGTGACCACCGACAGAAAAGGCTCAGTGGCCCGCGGCGGGACAGAGCTTCCAATCACTCCTGCAAGGTAGGCGGGCCTGCGACCCACCGGCAGAAGAGGAGCAGCGGCCTGCTGAGAGGCAGAGCCGCCCCCTCCCCCTGCGCCGGCAAGGTAGAGGGAACTGTCACCACCCACAGAACAGGCCCAGTGGCCTGCTGAGGGGCAGAGCCGCCCCCCACCCCCCGCGCCTGCCAGGTAGGTGGAACTGTGACCACTGACAGAAAGGCCCAGTGGCCCGCGGAGGGGCAGAGATTCCAATCACTCCTGCAAGGTAGGCGGGCCTGCGACCCACCGGCAGAAGAGGAGCAGCGGCCTGCTGAGAGGCAGAGCCGCCCCCTCCCCCCCGCGCCTGCAAGGTAGACGGAACTGTGACCACCATCAGAACAGGCCAGACCTGCAACCGAGAGACAGAACAGGCCCAGTGGCCTGAGGAAGGGTAGAGCCGCCCCCCCCCCACGCCTGCAAGGTAGGCGGACCTGCGACCCACTGGCAGTACAGCCCCAGAGGCCTGCAGAGGGGCAGTGCCGCTGCCTGCGCCTGCAAAGTAGACAGAACTGCGACCACCGACAGAACAAGCCTAGCGGCCCGCAGAGGGACAGAGCCGCCGCCCGCGCCTGCAAGGTCGGCGGACCTGCTACCGACCGGCAGAGCAGGCCCAGCGGCCTGCCGGCGTGGTAGGCACATTGCCCTAATTGGAGGAGGGGCCGAGCCGCCGCCCGCACCTGCGAGGGAGACTTTGCAACTATACAAGACCAATATAAATATATAGGGGGAAAATTCAATAGCACAACAGTTTCACCAAGTAGAAAGGAACGCGAACAGTATGAAGAGACAAGGAAAGAAAGGACCACAAGCACTGCAGGTCAACTCAACGTTAGAAGAGTTAATAGCTGCAGCAGATGGAATGTCAGATAAAGAATTCAGGATATACATGCTTCAGATGATCTGGAGTCTCAAGGAAGACATCAGACAGCAAAATCAGACAATGAAAGATCACTTCAACAATGAATTACATAAACAAATCCAAGAAGCAAAAGATCAACTATACAGGGAAATAGAGGTTATAAAAAACAAACAAACAGAAATCCTAGAAATGCAGGAAGCAATAAGCCAACTTAAAAACTCAATTGAGAATACTACCAGCAGAGTAGAACACTTAGAAGACAGAACATCAGACAATGAAGATAAGGTATTTCAACTTGAAAAGAACATAGACAGCTCAGCAAGACTGTTCAGAAACCATGAGCAGAACATCCAAGAAATATGGGTAACATCAAGAGACCAAATTTAAGAGTCATTGGGATACAGGAAGGGACAGAGTTTCAAACCAAAGGAATGAGCAATCTATTCAATGAAATAATACGAGAAAACTTCCCAGACTTGAAGAATGAGACAGAACCCCAAATCCTAGAAGCCTACAGGACGCCGAATGTGCAAAATCATAAGAGACCCACACCTAGACACATTATAATGAAGATGCCCAACATACAGAATAAGGAGAGAATTTTAAAAGCTACAAGAGAAAGGAAGCAGATCACATTTAGGGGTAAGCCAATCAGGATAACAGCTGATCTTTCAACACAGACTCTGAAAGCTAGAAGATCCTGGAATAACATATTTCAAACACTGAAAGAAAATGGGTTCCAACCAAGAATCGTGTTTCCAGCAAAATTAAGCTTCAGGATGGAAGATGAAATTAAAACCTTCCAGGATAAACAAAAGTTAAAAGAATTTGCAGCTAGAAAACCATCTCTTCAAAACATCCTTGGCAAAACATTACAGGAAGAGGAAATGGAAAATAACAATGAAAACCAACAGTGGGAGGTAGGACACTAAAGGGGGGAAAATAATCAAAGAGGAAAACAAACCATGTTTAGTAACATAAATAAACAAATATGGCTGGAAGAACAACCCATATCTCAATAATAACCCTAAATGTTAATGGCTTAAACTCACCAATCAAGAGACACAGGCTAGTATAATGGATCACAAAACAAGACCCAACAATATGCTGCCTACAGGAGACGCATTTGATAGGAAAAGACATACATAGGCTGAAGGTGAAAGGTTGGGAAAAATCATATCACTCATATGGACTTCAGAAACAAGCAGGAGTATCCATACTCATATCAAATAAAATAGATTTCAAGCCAAAGTTAATCAAAAGGGATAAAGAGGGACACTACATACTGCTCAAGGGAACCATACACCAACAAGACATAACAATCATAAATATATATGCCCCAAACAATGGTGCAGCTATGTTCATCAAACAAACTCTTCTCAAGTTCAAGAGTCTAATAGACCACCATACAATAATCATGGGAGATTTCAACACACCTCTATCACCACTGGACAGATCTTCCAAACAAAAGTTGAATAAGGAAATTATAGAACTCAATAACACAATTAATAACCTAGACTTAATTGACATATATAGAATATACCACCCAACATCAAGCAGTTACACTTTTTTCTCAGCAGCACATGGATCCTTCTCAAAAATAGATCATATATTATGTCACAGGGCAACTCTTAGACAATATAAAGGAGTAGAGATAATACCATGCATCCTATCTGATCATAATGGAATGGAACTGAAAATCAATGATAAAAGAAGGAAGGAAAAAGAATACATCACTTGGAGAATGAACAATAGGTTACTGAATGATCAATGGGTTATGGAAGACATCAAGGAAGAAATTAAAAAATTCTTAGAGATTAATGAAAACACAGACACAACATATCGGAATCTAAGGGACACATTGAAAGCAGTTCTAAGAGGAAAATTCATTACTTGGAGTTCATTCCTTAAAAAAAGAAAAAACCAACAAATAAATGATCTCATACTTCATCTCAAAATCCTAGAAAAAGAAGAGCAAAACAACAGCAAAAGAAGTAGAAGGCAAGAAATAATTAAAATCAGAGCTGAAATTAATGAAATCAAAACAAAAGAAACAATTGAAAAAATTGACAAAACTAAAAGTTGGTTCTTTGAAAAAATAAACAAAATCGACAGACCCTTAGCCATGCTAGCGAAGAGAAGAAGAGAGAGAACTCAAATTACTAACATACGGGATGAAAGAGGCAATATCACAACAGACACTTCAGAAATACAGAAGATAATCAAAAATTATTTTGAATCCTTATACTCCAATAAATTAGAAGACAGTGAAGGCATAGATAAATTTCTTAAGTCATATGATCTACCCAGATTGAGTCAGGAGGATATAGACAACCTAAACAGACCAATATCAATCGAGGAAATAGAAGAAACCATCAAAAGACTACCAACTAAGAAAAGCCCAGGACCGGATGGGTATACAGCAGAGTTTTACAAAACCTTTAAAGAGGAACTAATACCAATACTTTTCAAGCTACTTCGGGAAATAGAAAAAGAGGGAGAACTTCCAAATTCATTCTACGAGGCCAACATCACCCTGATACCTAAACCAGACAAAGACACTTCAAAGAAAGAAAACTACAGACCAATATCTCTAATGAACCTAGAAGCAAAAATCCTCAATAAAATTCTGGCCACTCGGATACAAAAACTTATCAAAAAAATTGTGCACCATGATCAAGTAGGATTCATCCCTGGGATGCAAGGCTGGTTCAATATACGGAAATCAATAAATGTTATTCACCACATCAATAGACTTAAAAATAAGAACCATATGATCATCTCGATAGATGCGGAAAAAGCATTCGACAAAGTACAGCATCCCTTTATGTTCAAAACTCTAGAAAAACTAGGGATAACAGGAACATACCTCAATATTGTAAAAGCAATCTATGCTAAGCCTCAGGCTAGCATCATTCTGAATGGAGAAAAACTGAAGGCATTCCCTCTAAAATCTGGAACAAGACAGGGATGCCCTCTCTCTCCACTTCTCTTCAACATAGTTCTCGAAACACTGGCCAGAGCAATTAGACAGACGAAAGAAATTAAAGGCATCAAAATAGGAAAAGAAGAACTTAAATTATCACTATTTGCAGATGACATGATTCTATACCTAGCAGACCCAAAAGGGTCTACAAAGAAACTATTAGAGCTAATAAATGAATTCAGCAAAGTGACAGGATATAAAATCAACACGCATAAATCAAAGGCATTCCTGTATATCAGCGACAAATCCTCTGAAATGGAAATGAGGACAACCACTCCATTCACAATATCTTCAAAAAAAATAAAATACTTGGGAATCAACCTAACAAAAGAGGTGAAAGACTTATACAATGAAAACTACAGAACCCTAAAGAGAGAAATAGAAGAAGATCTTAGAAGATGGAAAAATATACCCTGTTCATGGATAGGCAGAACTAACATCATCAAAATGGCGATATTACCAAAAGTTCTCTATAGGTTTAATGCAATGCCAATCAAAATCCCAACGGCATTTCTTGTAGAAATAGAGAAAGCAATCATGAAATTCATATGGAAAAATAAATGACCCAGAATAGCAAAAACAATGCTAAGCAGGAAGTGTGAATCAGGCGGTATAGCGATACCAGACTTCAAACTATACTACAGAGCAATAGTAACAAAAACAGCATGGTACTGGTACCAAAACAGGTGGGTGGACCAATGGTACAGAACAGAGGACACAGAAACCAATCCACAAAACTACAACTACCTTATATTTGATAAAGGGGCTAAAAGCATGCAATGGAGGAAGGATAGCATCTTCAACAAATGGTGCTGGGAAAACTGGAAATCCATATGCAACAAAATGAAACTGAATCCCTTTCTCTCGCCATGCACAAAAGTTAATTCAAAATGGATCAAGGAGCTTGATATCAAATCAGAGACACGCTGTCTGATAGAAGAAAAAGTTGGCTACGATCTACATACTGTGGGGTCGGGCTCCAAATTCCTCAATAGGACACCCATAGCACAAAAGTTAATAACTAGAATCAACAAATGGGACTTACTCAAACTAAAAAGTTTTTTCTCAGCAAAAGATACAATAAGAGAGGTAAATAGAGAGCCTACATCCTGGGAACAAATCTTTACTCCTCACACTTCAGATAGAGCCCTAATATCCAGAGTATACAAAGAACTCAAAAAATTAGACAATAAGAGAACAAACAACCCAATCAACAAATGGGCCAAGGACCTGAACAGACACTTCTCAGAGGAGGACATACAATCAATCAACAAGTACATGAAAAAATGCTCACCATCTCTAGCAGTCAGAGAAATGCAAATCAAAACCACCCTAAGATACCATCTCACTCCAGTTAGATTGGCAGCCATTATGAAGTCAAACAACAACAAGTGCTGGCGAGGATGTGGGGAAAAGGGTACACTTGTACATTGCTGGTGGGACTGCAAATTGGTGCAGCCAATTTGGAAAGCAGTGTGGAGATTTCTTGGAAAGCTGGGAATGGAGCCACCATTTGACCCAGCTATTCCCCTTCTCGGTCTATTCCCTAAAGACCTAAAAAGAGCATGCTACAGGGACACTGCTACATGGATGTTCATAGCAGCACAATTCACAATAGCTAGACTGTGGAACCAACCTAGATGCCCTTCAATGGATGAATGGATAAAAAAAATGTGGCATTTATACACAATGGAGTATTACTCTGCATTAAAAAATGACAAAATCATAGAATTTACAGGGAAATGGATGGCATTAGAGCAGATTATGCTAAGTGAAGCTAGCCAATCCCTAAAAAACAAATGCCAAATGTCTTCTTTGATATAAGGAGAGTAACTAAGAACAGAGTAGGGTCGAAGAGCATGAGAAGAAGATTAACATTAAACAGGGATGAGAGGTGGGAGGGAAAGGGCGAGAGAAGGGAAAATGCATGGAAATGGAAGGAGACCCTCAGAGTTATACAAAAGTACATACAAGAGGAAGTGAGGGGAAGGGGAAAAATAATATAAGGGGGACAAACGAATGTCAGTAGAGGGGGCAGAGAGAGAAGAGGGGAGGGGAGGGGAGGGGAGGGGAGAGGAGGGGAGGGGAGGGGGGATAGTAGAGGATAGGAAAGGCAGCAGAATACAACAGACACTAGTATGGCAATATGTAAATCAATGGATGTGTAACTGATGTGATTCTGCAATCTGTATATGGGGTAAAAATGGGAGCTCATAACCCACTTGAATCAAATTGTGAAATATGATATATCAAGAACTATGTAATGTTTTGAACAGCCAACCATAAAAAATTAAAAAAATATATATATATCAAAACTAAAATTGCCGGGGGTTTCAAGATGGCAGACCAGAGGGAGGCAGCATCCTGTGTTGCTTTGTGATCCAGATCTCACCTAGTTGGAATACTGCATCTCTGAGAGTGTTAGAGGACCCTATACAGCTTCTCTCTGCAGAAATCACCAGCGCTGTGACCCTGTGCAAGGCTCCAGGCCTCAGTGTTTGTGCAGGACCCAAAGCCCGAAGTTCCAGTCCAAGCAAGACTCTGCAAGCGCCTTAGCAGAATCACCTATCAACACATCTGCAGGCCGCCAAGACTTCGCTCTGCTCCCACGCAGGTCACTGGCTGCTACCTACCCACAGCACAAGTCCATCACCCAGCTCCCCCCACCTACCAGACACTCTGGTGCTCGAGGCAGACAGACTCCATCTTGGAAAAGCTTCCTCGCCATTTTGTGGTGGGTGCGGCCATCAGATCAGATCGCCATTTGAGCAGGTACCTGGTTTCCAATTCCTCCCCCTCCCCAACAGCATTAAATCGGCACAGTGGCCACCCAACACAAGATCAGCTCTCAGCTGGACAGGAGTGCAGTGAGAACAGGGTGCCGCCCGCCTGGTGTGAACCTGGGGGTGAGAGGTCCCGCAGTTGGGACCTGATAAATAAGAGAGGGGAGGGGACTAAAGTCTGGAGCAAAGCAGAGAGATCAGGATTTGGGAAACCTCCAGGCAAGAGAGGAAGATGATACCCGGGGCTCAAGTCAGACTAGTGGTCACAAAAAAAGATCTGTGAGACCTATTTGCCTGCTGGGACTGGTGGGTGGCACTCCCTGCTTCCAGACGCTCCACACCAGGTCCAGTCTTCACACCCTGGTTACCTCCACCCTCCTGAGGGCAGAGACCCCTACTGGATAAGAAGAGAAAGAAACGAATCTCTAAGAGTACTTTTTTTTTTTCCTCTTCTTCTTTCTCTTCTACCCTTCTCTATCCTCTGGCCCTCACATCCCCAACATATGTAAAACCAAGAACTTTGCATGAAATAGGACTTTGAGGACTGAGTCACCTGAATAATGGGGAATATAGAGGAATTGTATAAGCCCTTTTTTTTCTATTTTTTTCCATTTTTTTTTCTTTTTTCTTCTCTTTTTTCTTTCCTTCTTTCCCTTTTTTCTCTTTCTTTTTCTTCACCCTCCAAATTATACTATTTTAACATCCTGTATTTTTCTAAAAACATGTGTTTGTTTTATGTACTCTGTCTTCACTCGTAATTGTTTACCCCAAATTACCTCCTATCTATTCTCCTGCTACTAACCCACTTTACTAGATTTCTCCTTCACATTTCCTAAGATATATTTACTATATACCCTCACATCTTCTCCCCTCAACATATCATCCTACACCTGACCCCCAGTTTATTGTCTACTGCCAGAAACTGTAAACCTTTTTATGAAACCACTGATTATATTTTAAATAATAATAATTTATGGACATTAAGACTAAACTGTAAATGTCTTAATAACAACAATTTGTTCATAGTTGATGTATTTTTGATATTGGGAACTGTTAACGTTATCCACCCCCACAGAGGAGAGATCTTGGAACCCTACAAGAGCACTAAAAATCTATGAGGTAAAGACAATAACACACCAGATCCAAAGAGTTGGATAGGAAGACACATGAAAAGACAAGGGAAGAGAGTACCACAAACAAATCAAGACAGCACATCATGAGAAGAATTGACAGCTTCAGCAGAAAAATGACAGAGAAATATTTCACAATATACATGGTGAAAATGTTTTGGGATCTCAAAGAAGACATAAGAGAACAAATATAGGCAGTGAAAGATCACTTCGACAATGGGCTACATAAACAAATCCAAGAAGCAAAAGATCACCTCATCAGGGAAATAGAGGTTATACTGAAAAACCAAACAGAAACCCTTGAAATGAAAGAAATAATAAACCAAATTAAAAACTCAAATGAAAGCATTACCAACAGAGTAGACCACTTAGAAGATTGGACATCAGACAACGAAGATCAAATAAATCATCTTGAAAAGAACATAGACCATACAGCAAAAATGATAAGGAAACACAAGCAGAACATAAATAAATAAATAGATAAAATGAAATACAAAAATGTATTCTTAATGATTTTTAAGGAAAAACAGCAGACTTTAGAATCATGTTGTGCTTTGCATTGTCAGGCTTGAAAGCACTCAGTTCACCCTCCCCTGATTTAGGGGCACTTTGTAGGGACAAGATTGAACAGGGTTATCCTATTAATCATCTATTAATCAGGTGAATTTCCACTCTGGAGATGAAGAAGCTGAGGTTGAGGGCTCTTGGGTGATTTGTCCCATGTTCCCCAGGGAGCGGGTGAGGACAGCCCAGCAGGCACTGGGCTGCCGGGTTAAGAAAGTCATGCTTACATCTTAATCCCTTTTATAGTATTTTTAAAAAACATGGCTTGTTAAAAACCACAATAAGCCTCATCTGATCCGTCAGCCCACTTCTCCCCCAAGATCAAGTGTGCCAAGCTTCTGAAATAACAGGTTGGGCAACATAAAATGATTACTTTAGGGGAAAAAAATCCAGGAGTTTTGAGGAGGTATGAAATAGCATCACAATAATAGGCAATCATCAGCATTTTGGAAGTCAGACAGCTCCACATGAGTTCCAGATCTGATCCAATTATGCCCCAAAGATCGCCACCTGAAACGGTGGCTGGAGCCCCATCAGGGGTCCCTGATGACATCTGCATCAAATGCATCCCTTCTGCAGCCTCCTCTCTCTGGACGGATCCTCCTCCCTCCCCAACCTGACCAACTTGCATGGACTTCAGGACTCAGTTCACACCTGGCCCTCCGCAGAGTCTTCCTCCACAGTCCCTCACCATTCCTGCTGCTTTTCCTTCATCCATTCATTCATCCTCTTGTTCATCCATTCTGTAAATATCTAGTGAACTTACTTAGCCCAAATGTTGTGATGAAATTAAATTTCACACCTAGTCTGTGTCTTCATGGGGCTCAGAGACTACTGTTCTCAAGACCTGATTTCTCCCCCTATTTCTTGACAGTGTATTATCCACTGAACTCTCTGGTCTGTGTCCCTCTTGATCTCTCCACCTACACTGGAGTCCTTCAAAGCTATGTCATAGGCATCTTTAAATCCTGGGGCAGAGCAGGACCTGGCTCCCAATAGGTGCTTAATGAAAATGAAAGTAAATGAGACAGATTGGTGGTTCAGGCCGTCTGCCTGGTCATCATGCCCATGGGCTGTGCCCAGTGGCTATTTCTATCCTTGCCCAAATTCCCAACTGGGATACCTACAGGAACAGAGCTGCTTCTCCATCTCAGACAGCCAGCATGTCCCCAGCTGGGGCGGGCATGTTCTCTATCACTCTAATCTATGCACATCCTTGAGCCAACTGAGCACCAGGATACCGAAGGGTTTCAAAGGTGGCATATCTCATGTATTGCGTTTGATCAGAAAGTGAGAAAAGAGCTCTGGCCATCCACTCTCCTTAATTACATGAAGCAAACACCCCCTCATGTACAGCCTGAGAAGCCTGTTTGAGTCTTTGCCTCCTGGCCCTCCTATTTGGCCCTCTGGTCAGCACAGGGTAGGAGGAAGCCAATCCCTGCCGAATGAATAGCAAAAAGACTCTGCAAGCACATCTGGGGCAGTGGGATTAGATGTGATCCTGTAGCATCAATTCCTAATTTATACTCCTGTTCCCAGATTCCCTATATAAACCTGCATATCAAAATCCCAATGTGCTTCTAAAACCCTAAACCTTGCAATGAATTATGGATTTGCTAAGGAGGGGCCAGGCCATACCCACAAACCCATAGACAACTGTAGGGGGAGAGATTCAAGCCCAGAAAGCCACTCCTCTCACAAGGAAGGCTACAGGGGATGAGGGCTGGGTCCCGATCTTTACAAGGAATCTCACCCATTCCTTTCTCTCCACTCCTCATTGAGCTTATGAAAAGGGCAGCCATCTCCACTGCAGCCTGTAATAACTGGATAATTACTAGAACCCAGAAGAAGAACCAGAGAGGGCTGTGTGGTAAAGGTGTGTAACTTGATATTGATAGCGATAGCCAGCTCATGGCCACCCACAGGAAAGGAGCATGGGGGATAAATATCCCAGCACCTTCTCCCCTCAGACCCTTGCTCTCCCTCTGTCCTCTTGTAGGTACTCAACATTGACCAAAATCCATAGAAGCCAGGGAGCAAGGGGTGAGATGATGTTCCAGAAATACCAGCCTCCCAAGACAGAAAGCAGGGGGCACCCATGCTAATCCTGGTTAAAAAAAAAATCATGTCCCCAATACATAGAATGTCTAAAGTCCCCTGGCTACTGAAGATTATAGAGTAATGTCAGTTTGATCATCTTCTCCCCTGGTCCTCTGATCACCGGGCTTCAGTTTGCAATCAGAGTTCATCTTTCATTGCACATCCTCCATTCTTCCTTACCTTCTCTACCTTGGAGGCAAGCCAAGCCTTCATTTTGGGGAAGGTTGAGTCTTTGATAATCTTGTTTTTATTGGATACAAGAAACAGTGGCTAAGACTTTGGTAAAGGGAGAATTAAGAGTTCGTTGCCCGAGTCAATCACCCCAGCCACAGACACTCCCTCTCTGCCCACTCTCCTCGAGGTGCAACAGTCCCCAACCCACCTGCCCTGACTTGTTGGTTTAATGGCATTAAAAAACTATGATGTTCAGATGTTTTAGTTCTTGCTATACTTTGGATCTTGAATGCCTCCCAAAGGCTCCTGTATTCAAGGCTTTGTCCCCAAGGTGACACTAGTGGGAAATGATGAAAATTTAATTTCATCACTTTGAGTGGCAGGGGCTTGAGGGAGCATAGATCATTGGGGTTATGCCCTTAAAGGGGGTTGCAGGATTCTAACTCCTTCCTCTTCCTTTTGCTAGATGCTGAGGATGGAGTGGTTGGCAAAACCAGCCACACCCATGCTCACTCCCTCTTCTCTGGGGTTTACTGGCTATCTGCGGGATTAGGCATTCCTTTCAGAATGGTACAGTGTTGTTGACATAAATTGCCACATTTCTGAGTAAAATTATGTGAGATGAACATCTGTTAACCCAGTTTATAGATGAGAAAAGAGAGACTCAGAAGAATAAATGCATTTTCCCAGTGTCACACAGCGCTAATGTTTGAGCATCAATACTGAACCCTATACGCCAGCTCCTTCCTTTGACCCAGGCTCTGCCTTCAAGTGCACATGGGCTGCAATTGCCTCGTGGGTGCTAGATGGGTGTGCCCAGACCCACAGCCCTCTGGACTGTTAGGGGATATCATTTAGTCCTCTCCATGCCTTTTTTTCTCTGCAGGCCCCAAACACTAAAAATCTGGTGAGAACAAAACATTCTTTTCCTATTTTGCTAGGACTTGATGCAACGGTTGTTCTCATCTTGGCTGTAGCCACCTCTTAAACCACTGCAGTCCAATGACCGATTTCCAGGCCTCTGTTGAAAAGCAGAGACTGATAACAGGAGGCACATCTCTGGGGGCAGGTTTAATCAGAGATGGAGCTGCCCAAGAAAGCACCTTTGCAAAACCCCAAAGCCTCTTTCTCATGCCCTTTCAAATTAAAAGAGTTCCCTCTACTAATATATTAATTAAAATAAAATATTCATAAGTGACCTCTATTATTTATTGGCTGTTTTTGGAGAATAAAATATTGATAATCAAAGAGGAATCAATTTCAATGAAACCCCCCTTTCCAGGCAAGCTTGATTCGTGTCACATAATAAAGATATAAGCTTATCAGCTGCATCAGTTCAAAGACGTCGACTGTAAATGTTGATTTTGAACCAATAAGAAGATTATAAGCAGTGTCATAAAATATCCTTCCAGGATGTAAATTATTCAAAGCCCTTCGTGGGCAGACACGGGGACCTCACGCCTGAGTGATCCCACTCTATGCAACACATTTCATTTATTAAAGCCAGAGAGGCCCTCTGTTGATAAAGCCCCTAAATAAATGATAACCTTCATCTCCTTCTTCCAAATTATTTCCATGATTAGAATTTGAAATGTTCATGCTGGAAGTGTCCTGTTGAAAAGTGTGGCCCCTCTAAGCCACAATATGTCTTCATTGGAAGACAGCTTTGCATACCAGCCAAGTCCCCTTTCTATGGAGCAGGGCCAGGAGTCTGGCAATGAAGACAAGCTCTGAGGTCTCATTTCCAGTGGTCCAGCTGCAAGATGGAGGTGTAGTGGAATGCCAGGGCCTGGGGTCCACTTAACCATTTGGTCTCAGCATGACTTGGCAGGACCTAGGCAAGCCATCCAAATTTTCTAATGTTGAGACCCTCTTAGAGGGAAGTAGGGAATAAGACAAGCACCCACCTGCATTCACAGAATCTGGCCCCCAGTAGGTTCTCAGTCATTATTTCTAACAAAATCACCAAACATTGTATAGACCCCATGGGCACTTGCCTTACCATCTCCTCAAGGCTTCGTAGAACTTCACAAAGTCTCCCAAGAGGTCCTGCCTGCCTTAAAGGGCACCAAGAGCAGGCCCAACCTGCACTATCCCTGACCTTTATTCATATAAAAGCCAGGGAGACTCTACCCACCTTTGAAAGTCCCATGCAAATGCCATCTCCTCCTTGGAACATGCTCTGGTTTCCACACTAGAATTCTTTCATCTCATCCTTCTTCAAATAGTATAGTATGTCCCTCAAGCACTCAGTATTGTCCTGGGCTCTTTGCAGATATAAACTTTCATCTTCATTACAATCGGGCAGGGCAAGTCCTGTTGCACTACCTGCCAGAAGAGGGAAATGGGCTCAGGGAGGTTAGGTGTCTTGCTCAGAGTCACGCATGGAAGAAGTGGTGGGACTTAAATCTGAAACGCCGGTTTGACCTGATTCCCAAGCTCACTCTTTCCTTTCTGGTCCACTGAACCCTCTGCTGCTGCTGGACCCATGGCCCTTGGCTTCCTATCTGGGCTTCATTTCACCTGCTAAGCACACCTGGGGGTCTGCTTGGCATGGGACACAGAGGTTGTCATGCAGCTCCATCTGCCTGACTTCTAGCTAGACCAACACATGTTCACTCACGACATCTCAGTCTCTGCAGGCCCAGAATGATAGCACTAACTCATATCCATTCCTTCATTTACCATTCTGCCCCTCAGTCTCTTCACCTATTAAGTGGGAAGACATTGATACTTTTATTTGGTAATAGCTGTGAAGATCAAAAGAGATCGTGAATATAGATCGTTTTGAATAAGCCTGGCGCATACCCCATGCTTGACAAATGTTAGCTACCATTGTTATTATCCTAAAGGCTTCTGACCGCACCATGTGGACTCCAACTCCACGCTCTCCCCACATTGCACAGAGCATTCTGCACCCTTACATGGCACAAAGCTTGGTGTAGAGTGAATGGTCAGCAAATCATGAATTGCTGGTGAATTCTTTTGTTTTCCAAATCACATGCTGATTAGTCTTGGGAACAGCTGCATGGGACAAGGAAGACACTGAAGCTCTGAGACCTACCAGAATTGAAGTCCTGCCTGTGATACCTTCTAGTGGATGGCTCTAGGTGGGTCCTCAACCCTTCCTGAGGCTCTACGTGCACGTGGAGTGTGACAGCTGGAATAGGCTTGATACCACACTACCAGATCACTACAACTGGAAAGAGAAGCCGCCGCCAAGAAGCTCATAGAGGCTCATTTCCTTCTTCCCTTTCATCTTTTCCTTTCGTTTTCCCTCTTTCCTCTCTCTGCTCCCTACCTAGCAGCTTCTTGCCTCCATCCTTTGGTTTAAATGCAGCACCATGTTCCATCTTCTACCTGCCCTTGTGTTGGGGTGCCCCATTGATCAGTTTGACTTTGTCTCTCATGGGAGAAGGGATAATACATGCTTCCAAAACAAGGGCCACAGCCTGCCCCATCTTGAGTGACAGTAGCTGCTTAGACAAAACCTACAAATGCTCAATGGAAGGAATTATTCTCATCAACCATGAAAGGGAACAGCTGGCGAAAAGAAGGCCCCCCCAAAAAAACCCAAGCCCTAAAACTGCATTTTCCTGCACACTCTCTAGGTTGCATCGTGATAAGAACCCATTATTTTAACACAATACTAGAAAGGAAAAAAAAATGACAGTTTATTGCGAAGGTGCCCAAACCAAGCTGAATCATTGTGCAACAAAACTTTTTAAATGTTCCCATACATACAACAAAAGGCACAGTAAAATAACTCGAGAACCACTAACACTACACACAGAGATTGCAAATCTCCTTGCAAATTCCTCAAAAGGAACAGGTTCTCTGAATCACCGACTGCCCGGAACACAGACTCCATCTGATGCATTTTGCTCACACAGCAAATCTGCCTTCTCAAGAGCCGACAATCCGACACGCCAAGCAAGTGCTCTGTATGAATTTTGCAAAAGTATCACTTTGGGAAAACAGAAACCAAAACAAATTGAGAAATAATATAAATAATTACTTTGAGCTTCAACTCTAACATGAAAAAGGAAGGCATACAAGCAGAAATGCTAATTCATACGACTGTTTAATTACAGGGGCCCAAATTAATACACCAGAATTATTCCAGATTTCCAGCAGGCAGCCCATCTTCCTTCCCTGTGATCTCAGAGGTGTGGGTGCTGGGAGATGTTTAGGTTTCTTTTGCCAGATGCCCAGCTGGAATAGCCACAGGAAGAGGGAAGGTGAAGCCCCCATGAAGGGAACCCGGGTCATTCTGGCCCACATGCCTCTGTTTAAACATGTTGGACCCTCATCGACATCAGCAGGGGCAAACACTCACCAAGACACCTTCTCTAATTAGGAAATCATTCTTTAAGCTATAAGGGCCCAACCACAATGTGCTAAGGACACAATTATAGCCAACACAACCAAGGGATAAGATTTGTTAAGCAGCAACCATGTGCCAAATCTTCTTCTGTCCCCTCCGCCTCTCTGCCTCTGTTCCTCCCCTTCCTTCCTAGTTCCTTCCTCTCTCCCATTTGTTTCTGTTTGTTTTTCCCAAGCAATACTTCTGAAAAATTCATAGGTAACACTTGTTTTGTATGTCTGATTGCCAGCTCTTGACAAGGTAGAATTGCTGAGAGAGAAAAATGTATCAGGCTCAGGTAGATGGTATTATCTAGATAAAAGAAATCACCCCACTGTGCTGCTGAGGAAACTGAGACTTCAAGGGTCAGCCAGTCTGATTTTGCCAGAGCCACATAACTGGAAAACAGAAGGGTATGGATTCAAAGCTCAGGCTGTCTGAATTCAAAGTCTATGTACTTTAACTGCAGTAAGATTTTCTCACCTGAGGCCTGGGCAGGCAAGATAGGCTGTATTCCCCTACATGTAGTGAGCTGGCTGAGAAATATGGTGAAAAATTACATGACACAGAAATAATTTTGAAATCGAGGGCGGGACAGCTCTGTGACCTTAAGAGTCCTGTTTTCACACTGGAAAAAAGAGAGGGAGTGATCCTGCTTTTTTTAATTTTTATATGGGGGATACACAAAGGCTTTTCTATAGAATATTCTTCACCAAATAAGGCAGGGGGGTAGGCTGTCCAACTCCAGAGCCACAGAGCAGCCTCTATAGCCAAGTGAAGACAGAGGCCATGTGCTTTGCGTAATAAGCCACAAAATGGTTTGCAATGTCAAACCCAAATCTCCTTGGCTTCAAGGCTGAGTAGAGGCCATGCAAATAGCTCAGAGGTGGGCCCCCAAGAAGCGTTCTCAAAGTTAAAAATGCTTCTATCACTTCTACCTACAACTATGCATTCATGTGATCATTGATTCATTCAGTAAAGTCAGTTTTGTACCTACTATGTGCCAGCTCTGACCTACATTCTGGGAGCACAGTAATGAGCAAAACCTGACCCAGACCCCATTTCCAGTAGGAGAGAATGATGTTGATAAGACAAGGACATAAACAAATACATGTCCATAGCTTTGATGAAGGATACATAGGAGAAAGAAATAGGGCAAACTTGTAAAAGGGAGAGTTGGGTGGTCAGGACAGCTCTCCTGAATAAGCAAAGGTTAAATTGTGACCCAAAAGATGAGTGTGACTCCATAATGCATAAAGAGAAAAATGGACATATTCATACAGGCGAAGTGAGTATACTTGTTCTCTGTATTCTTCCCATCCATCCACCCCTTGCCTGCTCCAATTTAACCTGGTTTCTGCTCCCTGCACTCTGCCATAGGAGCTCATGCAATCAATCTCATGGACATTTTCAACTTACTTGAGTCTCTAGACATTGGGGACAGAGTGACCACTCCCTTCTCCTTGAACTCTTCTCCTTATTGGCTCCTGAGCCAGAGTTTGCCTGGCTTTCTTTCTCTGGATCCTCCTTGAAATCTGCCATTCCTTCTCCATTCTCCTCTAACTTCTTCAAGATTTGGTCTTGGGCATTCCTCTCCCTTATTTTATTTTTATTCCTTGACCAATCTTATCCATGCCACAGTATTATTTACACTTTACTATGGTGATTCTAAAACTTGTATCTCTAGTCCTGAGCATTCTTTTGGAGTCCATATCTATAGTCCCAAATTACCTGCAAACAGCTGCTCTTGAATAGCTCAAAGGTACCCCAAATTCAGCATAATCAAAACTGAGTTCATCATGTTACCCCAACCTCATCTCAGCACCATTCATTCAATTTGCAAACCAGAATCCCAGGCAACATCTGTGATACCTCTCCCTTCTTGCCTTATGTCATAGGCTAAATAATGACCCCCAAAGATGCCCAGTTCTTCACACCAGGAACCTGTAAACATTATGTAACTGGTCACAGGAACATTGAAGATGGGATTAAATTAAAGATTATGAGATTCAGAGATTATTCTGGAATATCAGGATGGCTCTTAAATGTAATTAAAAGATTCCTTGGGAGAGATAGGAAGAGGAAGATTTGATGACAGAAAAAAAGATAGCCATGGGATAACAGAAGTAGAGATTGAAATGATGCAGCCACAAGCCAAGGAATGTTAGTAGCAACTCCAAACTAGAAAAGGCAAACAATGGTTGTTCCTTCTGGGGCCTCTAGAAAGAACCAATCCTATCAACACTTTGATTTTCAGCCCTGTAAGACTCACTTCTGACTTCCAGCTACTAGAAGCATAATAATAAATTATACCTGGGTCAGGTTTTCTTATTTATTGTTTTAAGCCATAAATTTGTGGTAATTTGTTACAGCAGCAATAGGAAACTAATACTTCTATTAATACACCTTGGTAGCACAGATGCTACCCAGTCCTCTTTATTCTGTTATCCAAATAACTCCTATATGCATCTAGTTTCCTCCATTTCCACAGCACCTTCCCTGGAATAATATTCTACCATCTTCAAAAAGGCAGGTGCCACAGTCCTAAGCCACCTATGGCTCTTAGGATAAACAGCAAAATTCTTGGCAAGACCCCTGAGAACTTGCTTCTTCTGGACTCTGTCTCCTTTATCTTGCCTTCTGGACACACACTGGCTTTCCATCAGTTCTTGGAAGGAACTAACTCCCTATCCACCACAGGATCTTGTCATGACCTCCTTCCTTGAGTGAGGATGCTTGTTCTCTTCAGATCATGGCTTCATTGTCACTTCCTTGCTATAGTCCTTCTGACATCCCAGACTGGGTTCATCTAGCACCTAAAGCAACTGATATTTTACATTAATTTCAGGATTTTTTGGTTTATGTCTAACTCCCCCGATAGCCAGTAAGCCCCCAGAGAAGAGGCCGAGAACATGGGTGTGGCTGTTTTTGCCAAACACTCCATCCTCAGCATATAGCAAAGAGCCTAGCATGGAGCAAGTACTCAGCACCTATTGTTTGAATGACTCCCCCAGGAACGTGTATTTAAGTGTGTACATGGATGGAATTGGTGGCCTTAGGCTTTGTCCAAAGCCTTCTACGTGTACTGTTGGGGGGATAAAATGAAAAAGACTTCATCCAGCAATGGGCAAGGAAACTCTGGAATGAAAAGCTCATCTTCCTCAGCCCAGTCTCCACAGGGTGGGTGCTGGGTGGGGATCTTGCTAATTTAGAATTCATAAGCAAGAGCATGTTGATTTTTCCTTCTTCATTTAGCCTACTTTCCCCTCTCCACTTCTAGGCCTATAGAGTTTCCTTAGCCACTTTCTTAAATTAAAGCACTATTGTTTATCCACAGACCAGGTTTTTAAATAGCTCCTCTGTGTCATGGAGTTTACCTGAAGGCACTTCATAGGCCACTGGGGCTGGGAGTGGTTCTACGTTAACCAGAGAAATTCTTCTTTGTCCCTTTTATGTCCTGGGATTCCACATAGGGGGTTTTTTGGAACTAGAAACAAAAGGAAAACGTTTGTAAATCACTATTATTATAAAGTGCACCACACTTTATAATTTTTAGCATATTTGTTGATCTTTTCTCTTGTTTCTCATATAAACTCTTCTATCTAGAAGCAGATTAACTCCAAAGGATAGATTAGAAAAGGGTTCACAGTGCTTAAATAACTTGAGCAGGATCACCTGTCTTGTGTCAGACAGACTTTGCATTCAATTCCATGACATTGAACTCTAAGCAAGGCATAGAACAGTGGTTTTAGCCAATTTTGTCAATTAATTAAGGCACCAGATGTGTTTAGTGAGCATTTGGGTTTCTTATGCCTGGGGAGAAAATAGCACATCATTTTAACACTGGTTTCCTCTAGGTAGCAAGATTGTGAGTAAATTTATCATCTTCTTCATGCTTCCCTGTAACATCTATAATGTACATGCATTAATTTTATAATTAGAAAGTATTAGAAAATATGAAGTATGATTATAAAGTAAGTCAAGGGAATAATGGGAAAACAGAAAGCTCTCCAACTCACCCTGGGTGTGAGGTGGTGAGGGAGGTGACTGATCATTTGGTACTGGTGCTGGCCTGCTGTGCCACTTACCAATCCTTACCAATCCTCAAGCCTAACATCTCTTACTCTCAGTGGATTGCAGGAAGTAAGCCTACTTGTGAAAGCTCCTGATGACGAATGGAAGGAAAATGATTTAAACTAATTTAGTTAAAGAAGGAAGCCTCTGACTCACATGGATGAAGATACAGAATTTCACTGCAGATCTGGCTATCTCACCATTCATGGATCTGCCGTCCCTTCCTGTGCTCTTAAGCACTTTTGTCCTTATACCTGGAAAGATGGAACCCAAAAGGCTTGCTCTGAGCCTTCCACATTAGCAAATCTGGTGGGAAGAACAAGTCTCTCTCAGAGCTCCCATATCAAACCCCAGGATGATTCTGATAGGCCACCCTTAGATCTTGCACCCTGGCAGGAATCAATCACTGAGCCCAGGCAATAGGGAGTAGAGTGGTCCAGCCTATCCTGTGTGCCCAGTCCAATGCCCAGTGGCCCCTTCCTTGGAAATACAGCTGTCCCGAAATAAATGCTGGAACAGGCCAACTCCTGACCAAACCAGATGAGGTCAGCATTTCCATTGGCTAGAGGGTCCATTTATGTTGCTACTCTAGAGTTTAATTAATTTGTGAAAGGTATTAAATGAGTCTTGTAAATACCCTTTCTGTTCTCAGCACAGGGGAAAAGAAAGATTTTGAAATCAAGATGACAGCACAAACAAAGGAATAGTTTGTTAGAAAACAGGTGCATAGCCCCTTAGTAGACAAAATCCTCTATGGCCCCGAAATGTTTACCTGTGGACTCCTCTTTTTGTTTAACTACTCTTGGAAAACTGGAGACAAGAATTGCAGAAGATGTCCCTCCCTCAATAAAACTCCAAATAAATTAGATATTGAACAAGACACTGAGATCCTGGCAAGAATACACACTCATACACACACACAAAAAAATTGAGCCTTGAGCTGCTGGGAGATGATAAATTGTCAGTTTCTCTTTAATAAGATTGTGTCTCATCACCATCTCCTGGAAGGGATTTGATAGCTTTTGTTTTTAACCTGTGAAGATTAAAATCAATTCCCAACTTGAATTGGGAGCTCCAAGCCAGAGAGCCACCAATATATCAATTAATCAATCAATTAAGGCAGTCAATGGATTGGCATGTCCTTATTGAAGCCAGCTTTGACTGGGGCATCTGGAATAGGGAAACATATTAGAAAATATGAATCCAAAGACACTGCCTGAGGGAAGCTGCACTTCAGAGAGTGTTAATTCCAACTTTTAAGGCAGCAGCCAACCTATTTCTATTAGAATTACACTGGGTGGTCAGCATCCTTCTGTCTTTTGAATGTGTTTGATTTTTGGACAAATCACTTTGACAAAGGTCTTTGTGATGCTCAGATGTCCACATTGACAATATCAGACCTTATCTATCAGCCAGGTTTATACATCCCACCTGCACCCCCAGGCCATTTCATGAGAGTCAGAAATGTAAAAAAAGGACTCAGAAGAAAGAGGCTAAAATTCCACCTTCACCATTTTCTACTTTCGTAACTTTGCTTAAGTTATTAATCCCCTCTTAGCTCTGATACCTTTAACCACCAAAGCAGAAATAACAATATGCCCTTTGCAATCCTGCTGGGATTAAATGAGACTATGTATGTGGTTCGAAGTGAATGGTACTTTGTTAACCATACAGCATCACCGATCATAATAAATGATTTCATACATTAGGTTACTCCTAAGTTGGATTTTTAAAAATTATTTTTTAATTGTTATCATTTTTTCATATCTGAAAACATGAAACCTATATAGGCATGCTTTGCTTCTCCGGCTTTGGTGTTTGTTTTTATTTGTTTGTTTTTCTCCCTTCAGATGGACTTTCTCACCCTACAATAATCCTATTAAATTCTTCAGATTTCCACTTCCATGACACAAATACCCCTCTGGCTTCAACCCAGACGAAAACTAATTGTCCCCTTGTTTGTCTGTATGCGAGTTTGTTTTTATAGATAAAACATTTCAGACTCTGTTTTCGTGTCCCTTGGCATTTTTTAACAATCAACACTGCATGAGCTAGACACAGAGAAGGGGTTTCTTGGAGCAAGGAAGTAAGGGTGTGAAGCAAGTGCCTCTATTTGAAACACACTTCTTCATTTCAATAGGAAATGTCTGAAGGAGTGTGGTACAGAGGAAAGGACATAAACCTGGAGGCCAGAAAAGGCAGTGTCTTAATTAATCCAGCCTCTACCTCCTAGAATGACGTGGCTCTTGGTATATTCCTCACCTGGCATGATATATGGACACCATTTTCTTAAATGTTCCAATGAATGCATTAATCAGCCTTTGAGAGCGATCACCTCATTGGAGAAGAGACTATCAAGAGAAAGATCTCCATGAAAGTCTCTGGAGAAAGAAGCTAGCAGCAGAAAAGCAGGAGATTCGAGTTCAAGTCCTGGTCCCTGCCCTCATGGTCTGTGTGATGTGGAATTAGCCTCCCCTCCACTCTGGCCTCACACTCTGGTCTGAGATTTCCCCTGACAAAAAAAATCCTACAGCTCTCCTCTCTCAGCTGCCCTGGCAAGAACACCTGCTACCTCTTCCTTATCTCCAATAATAATAATCAATATTTGTTGGATGTCTTATGCAGGTCAGAGATTATGCCAAATCTGTGCACGCCTTCTGTTATTTAATTCACCACAACTTTCTGAAGTAGAGGCTATTATAATGCCCAGGCAATGGCTGAGGGACCCTGGGCTAGAAAAGGTGGCTTACAATACATTCTGGGGCTTGAAGCCCTGACTCTGCATAGTTGAACTATGTCCCTTTGGTTTTCAGCTCTTCCTGCTCTCCCCAGCTCATCCTCTTGTTTGGACTTTGGTTTAGGTCTTTGGCAGGGAGCAGTGAGGTTATGGGTAGTATGGAGAGCTGGGAGATGGCTGGAGCAAAATCACCATCCTGTCTCTGCCACGCCGGAACACAGGAAGCTCTGCTGTCAGGCTATTTTTGTATGGGGCCCTCCTGCCTGGAAGACTGTTAGGAAATTGACATGAATTTCAAAGGTTGAGCTCCAAGTTTAATCTCTGACATGGAGCAGATGGCACCACTCACCCCTTGTACTCACCTCCCCCTTTCTTTTAAGAACCAACTTTGAAAAGCTGTTTTCTTTTGGGGGGAATTGATCTATTCCCCCTGGAATCAGTCTGAGTCCCAACAAGAAAAAAAAATGCACACTGAAAAGAGAGTAATTTAGAAAGTTTCTTTCAGAAGAGGCAATATAGGAATGTGTGAGTAGAGAATATAAAGGGATTCAGCAGGAACCTAGGGCTCGGTACCATCCCTAGGAGCAAAGTCTGGGTAAGGGAATAAGTTAGCACCTACCAGTGGCAGAGAGAGCAGAGGAGACTGGGCTTCTTGTACTAGAGGAGAAATGATCTTTAGCCAAAGGACACAACCAGCCACGAGGCAGGCTGGCAGGACATGGTTAGGGGGTGAATACACTCACCTCACTCTGGCTGTTAGAGTTAATTCCAGAAACAAAGAATTGACCCAAGATATGAGGTACCTGTATGACAGAGACCCTTAATCAAGGCATGAAATGTACTGATCGCTTTGTAACTATAGGTCCATGGAATTTGGGCTGCTTTGCACTTGTCTGACAGTGTTATTTATTGACAAGGGTGAGATGAATGAAACTCTTATATGTGGTCCCCATTGGCCAAACCCAGTTGAAAGCAGCAAGCAAAGGGATCCATTGATGGCATTCATGCAGTTCAGCTTCTGGGCAGAGAACAGGTAAGAGAAAGGTGGAGATCTCCCTGTTGCTCCTCCAACACAAAGTTGCAAGCCCTGTGTCCCACTCACTGAGCTCTTCTTTGTAGTAGAATATTCTACATGTGAGTGTGCTGACCAGCCCACCTGCCCAAGTGACCCCTAAGAGCATACACCTCCTTTCCTAGCCCTGAGCATATGCCCCTGCCCAACTCAGTGCCTGGCATGGAGCACATGCATGGCTTCTCTGTGCAGGAGTCACCGCCCCTCTAGGAGGGCCATCAAGCATCATGGAAAACCATCCAGCCACTGGCTGTCCCCAGGGCTTGTCCTTTTTAATTGCTGCCAAAGACCTTGCCAGTTCTGAGCAGCTACAGAGACAGTTCAGCAGGTGGAGAAAGATAGCAGAGCCAGGGGGAGACTGCTTGCAGGTTGATGCCTAGTCATAACAATTCTCCAAGTGCCTCCCCCAGTGACATTAGATAAACAGAGATGGGAATCACATTTCAGTGTGACAGCTTAAAAGGCACATCAAGAAACAATTAAAAAGATCTAGAGCAACCTGATCCTGAGAGACTTTTGTCAGAGGGAGTGTGTTTCCTGCCAGGGCTGACATCAGGGTGATAGGGTCCTTGAGCCCTGACCCGGCCTTGAATTCTCAAAGGCAGAATCCTCTGAGGCCTAAGGCTGGAGACTCCATGAGCCTGGAGAATTTAGTGCTTTCCTGCTTGTCAATGTTTTCGAAATCACCTGTATTCAGCAGAACAGAACATCTGTGTAGCAAATCTCCTCCGGAACATGCTGCCTTCCGGTGCCAGCCGGACCCCGTTGTGGGGAATAATATTAATAGAGAGATGCCTGAAGGGCTTGCTGTCCAGAACAACTTTGGATCATCAGTTTTTCAGGTTACCTTCCCCAGGGTCCTGGAGTTCCTGGGGGTATCCCCAAGGTTCCCTAGAAAAAAAATTCCCCACGTCTGCTCCAATCCAAAGAATGCCAGGTCTGATCTGTTGGGTATATTGAAATTGGCTATAAAAATACATATAGGGTATATTGAAATAAAAATATATAGGTATATTAATATAAAAAATCATCTGTTAAAGAAAGAGAGCTGATGCCTTCAAAGAACCAAAAGCATCATTTTAGCCTTTTTTTTTTTTTTCCTGTGATCAGCTAGTGAGAAATCAGCCAGCACAGGCCCTGTTGTTCTGCTGCCCTTAGAATTCCTGCAGGTAAAAGGGGTTTCCATGGACTCCCATCAGCCCACCCGGTGAGACCCTGTAAGAGAAAACTTATTGAGATTCCTGAAATGTCCCTTAAGGGACTCCTTTCGGGGAATCCACAATGGCATTTCCTCCTCTGTGTCAGGGAAAGTGGATTCTGGCTTGATTGTGTCCTGCATCCACTGTTGACTGTGAAATTGACCTTGTTTTCCTCTTGGCCTCAGCCTCTGAGAGCCTCCAAGCTATTTCTGCGGCCACTTGCAACCCTACAGAAACTGAGCCCACACAGATCCCAGTCCCACCCCAACTCCCTCCAAGCTTCTGTGGTCATTTTGGATTGTGTTCACTTGTGTGAGTAAATGCAGAATGTGTGCATCTCTCTTTGGTGAGAAAGGAGGGAGACTAAATGCATAAAGAAATAAATGTAAATGGCTCTGAAAGAGAGAGGAAGCAACTCCATTCATTTGATGGGGCTTTTGCCACCCTGCAAACACATTCTAATTCTGACCGGTGAGATCCACTGGTTTTCTCTTGCTCTGCTTACAAATCTCTTCACTCCCAGCCTGCTGGCTACAGGACATCCAGTCTTCCTTGTATGATGGAATTTCCAGGCCTGACCAATCCTGGCTCACTACCTTATCTCTGGCTTCCCCTGCTTCTGAAACCCCCACCCTGCTAAAATGCTCACCGGTCTCCAAGTCCACGCACTGTTCCTATCCTGCAAGCCTACATCTGCTTGGGCTCCTAGTAAGTTAGTTGCCCCTACTTCCTATTTCCACCATGTAAACCACATCTCTGTGCATCTCTGGTAGTTTCTCCCACTGCACTCCAAGCTCTTCATAGGTGAGAGCCACACCTTAGACTGCACTGTGGGTAGAATTCAGAAAGAGCTTGGTCCAGAGAAGTTAAGACCCATCTTGGGTCATGCAAGACAGACAGACAGACCCAATAGGCATCACTTCATCACTCACTATCAGCCCAAGCTTTAGAAGCAGTATGTCGCACAGCCTCTACCTTCCCCAGGGCAACCCTTCCTCTTCCTCCCCAGCTCTGCACCTCAGCTCTCAGAGTAATCTGCAGGCAGGAGATCTGAGACGTGTGTTGCTGCCATGGTCCAGTCTCCAGCTTTGATACTTTTAAATTTCTGAGTTGAAAAATCCTTATTCATTCGGATTAAGAAGACATGGGGCTGGGGAAGTGGCTCAAGCGGTAACGTGCTCGCCTGGCATGTGCAGGGCACTGGGTTCCATCCTCAGCATCAAATAAAAATAAAATAAAGATGTTGTGTCCATCAAAAACTGAAAAAAATAAATATTAAAAAAATTCTCTCTCTCTCTCTCTCTCTCTCTCTCTCTCTCTCTCAGAAGAAGAAGAAGAAGAAGAAGACAACGATGACAACGACATAACTTAGGTCCCCATGAGAACCACGTTTGCTTCTCTGACTTTGCTGACTTGATTGACTAGGCAGAATAAGCCTCCATAGCACACTGACCCAGGAAGGTTGCTTTTTGGTGTTTGCACACACACCCACACACTGAGACATGAGTGAATGCAGAGTCAGAAAGATTTGCGCACAGATATTGCTGCAGTCACTAATCAAGTGTGCGTGGGGGTGGGTCTTCCATAAATCACACTTTGCTTCATTCAAGGGGAAATGGCCTGTATTATCTTATTTCCCCTCCAAGCCAATGAGGTAGGCATAAGTAGTATCTCCAGTTTCACATGGTGCTTATCCTCACCACGCCTCAGCCTCCTTGTCTTTACAATGGGGGTCATATTTGTGCGCACTTCACTGGGCTACTATGCCAATTAAAAATTAAAAGGAGTGTGCAGAATTCAGGGCAAAGGCTGTGAGTGAAAACTTACTTATTGTCTGTGGGTGCATCTCCAGAGGATGAAAACTCGTAGCCTTTTGATGTGTTTTCCACCGATCCAGGGGAAATATGAGCTGCGGTTCTGATGTGACTTGTGCCTGGTGACCATAAGGACACTCCTGGGAAGGAGTATCTCATGCTGGTTTGAGTAGTTCCCTTCAATTTCTAGCTGTGGCCAAAGCCACAGTGATTGCCTACAATGAGCTCTTGGTGTTTGTGTACTTCTGAAGGCTCATTGACAGGTAGTGTCCTCTTGCCAAGCTCTGTTGTCACTGGAAACATGCCCCCACCTGACCTCCATGCCCCTGCCTGGAGCTACAGTGACATCCTTCTGCCTATAGCACTGATCACCAGAATCTGGATATGATAGTCCTCCTTATCTATTTTCCCTTTCTACAGCTTCAGTTACCCACCATCAATCTCAATCCAAAAATATTAAATGAAAAATTCCAGAAATAAATAATTCATGAGTTTTGAATTGCATGTCATTCAGAGAAGCACCACGGGAGCTGGAGGTTTAGCTCAGTGGTAAAGCACTTGCCCAGCAAGAGGGGAAGAAGGAGGAGGGGGAGGTTCTAGAGGTACAGGAAGAAAGAATAAGAAAAGAAAAAAGAAATCTTGAGTATCGTGGTAAGACCTCATGCCATCTCATTCTGTCCTGCCCTGGGTGTGAGTTGTCCCTTTGCCCAGCATATCCTTCTGTACCGTACAGGCTACCCACCCACTTGTCACTTAGTAATTGTATTGGCTATCAGATTGACTGTTGAAGTGTCAAAGTGCTCAAGTGACACTTAGTTACTTACTAATGGCCTCAAAGCATACGAATAGTGATGCTAGCTCATTCAGATATGCAAAAGGGAAAACCATCAAGTGCTTCTTTTAAGTGCAAAGGTGAAAGTTCTCAAGTTCATCACAGGTATGATTATGTAGAAAAAAAAAACATAGTATGTGTAGGATTTGGTACTAGCCATGGTTTCAGGCATCCACGAAGAGTCTTAGAGCACATCTCCGTGGATAATGAAGGACTGCCATACTGTGTTCCACTTCCTAACCTTCCTCTAGGGCTACCAACAACCTCTCCAACACCTCAGCTCCAGTAGGGGGCTCTAGACTCAGGGTTCTACCCCACCACAACCCTAAGTTTATCTAGACACTCCTGGCAAGTGACAAGCACAGACACATTAGTAGCAGCCTCCGCTAGGCAGGTGCCCGGTGGATGGAGGAATTTGCCCTCTGCCAGGCCTGGGGAGGCTGCCATTTTTCTTTCTGAATGTTCCTCACTCCCAAGGGACCATATTTAATTCATGATGCAGGAGCTAGCACCATTGCCAGATATATTTCCTTGATGATTAAACATTAAACATACCAGTATTTCAAAGCATTTGAAATAACTCAAAACTAATGAAGGACTAATTGCTTCACTCTGTGTATTCAAATAGTGATGTTATTTTTAAAAAATGCATTCTTATGTCAACTGTTGCATCAATTAATTGCAAATTTTCCAACAGTTAGCTGTAGTGTGATTAAAGCATATGAAAATAATCTTTTAATTAGCTTTCATTTTGAAACAAATAGACAATTAAACCAAAAGAGTAAGTGTGAAAATTCTCTTGGTCTGCTTTCTTTTTTAGTGGTGGGGGGAGACACTTGTACAAATAATGACCATATCATTGGAAATTATTTCCTTAGCTAGCCTAATGGTTGTTGCAGTAACTTCATCTTTTCCCTTTTATAGCCCTTCTATTTCTTATAATCCTGTATCCCTACTGTTTTCCCCAGAAGCCTAAAATACATAACTAGATGAATAATAGCTTTTTTTTTCAAAAATGTCTTTTTGAACAGAGCTATTCAAAGTGCTAGACAATTTTTTATTTAAAATATCATCATACACATCTCTGGTGTTTTAAAAGAAGGAAAAGGTCTGGTTTGGGCCACCAATTCATTAATTCTTTCACCCACCCTGTGAAGCGGAACTGAGACTAGGGTGAGGAAAGGTGCCTAGAGCACAGAGGAAAGGACACGAGAGCTTAGGTGCAGAGCACACCTCTGCATGGCCCTGGGCACCTGCACCTGCTTAGATGCTGTGCCCTGTAGATGCCACACTGGCCTCCCTCCAGTCTCAGCCTTACTAAGAAGAGTCATACGTAGAGCATCTACTATATGCTTAGTGCTATTCTACAACCAGTTCACCATGAGAAAGGGACTGAAGGATCTATTTGGTCCCAACTCTCTTATTTTAACATGGCCAGCCGACCGGACCTAGAGAAGAGACAGGGACATTACCAATCTGCTATGGAGAAAAACAAAGATGGCGGCAACAGGGTTCTGGTCTTTGTTCAGTCAAACAGTATTTGTTGGGCATCTCCTCCGTGTGTGTGTGTGTGTGTGTGTGTGTGTGATCACCAGCCTCCACTAGGCAGCTGTTCCAGAAAAGGAACACTCTCCAAGGGAAAGCAAGAGAGCTGAACCTGAGGAAATAGAGATTAAGGGTCACTCTTGGAGATAAATGACCTTGACCTACTCACTGCACCTCTCTAAGCCTATGGATCATTTCTTTAAATAGAAATAATATTCAGGTTGCCGTGAACACCAGGAATAATAATGTGCAATGTGTTGCAGAATGACAGACAGGGAGGAAACCATGGTGATGACCATCTGAAGCATTTCGCAAGTGAAGTGTTGTGTGCCAAGCCCTGGGCCAAATGCTTTATCTGCATCCTATTCGTACAGAAACCCATGGGTTAGGCACTGCAATTTTCATTTTATAGGTAAGTAAACAGACTAAGGGAAATGACACAACTTGCCCAGGCTCACACAACTAAGTGTCAGGGTCCAGGATTTAAGCCAACTCCATTCTATTCAGAGGTTGAAACTCCTAAATTTTACATTAAATGAATAGGAGGAAATGGAGCTCAAATTTGGGAACATACCCAGAATCAACATCATTCTTAGAGAGAACCCTATGGATTTCAAGTTCATTATATAGTCCCCTCAGCTACCATCACAAATAAAAACGATAGTGACTAAATCAGTAGGAAGATAGCACTATGATCTCATCAAGATAGAGATGATGTACAAGATGTGAAAAAAATCAATTTCCATGTGAGGATTTGGTTGAATGCAGATATCTTGTGACCTCTAGAATAGAACTGTGACATGGAACAGAATCATAGAAGGTAAGCATTGGAAGGTGATCTAGCAAATATACAACCCAACCCCTTTGGTACCCCTAGTATAGAAGGTACATCCTAGTTCAGCTCATTCCCTTCATGAAGAAATGACTTCAGAATACTTACCTGAGATCTGTCCTTCAATGACATGGAGTCACAGACACACAGATGCACCCCTGGACCAGACCTTAGATGGCCTCTTCTGCAAGGCCAGTCCCCAGTCTTCCACCCGTCCTCCAAGGGGCACATTTTGCATAGGTCTTATCAACTCAACAACTCTTCCTGTAACCTCTTGGAATTTGACAGATGTGGGGTTGCATCCAGTTCCACCACCATAGCTAATCTCAAAGAAGTCAATTAACCTCACAGAACTTCAGTTTCCTATTTTAGAAGCTGAAAGTAATAAAAGCTACCTATGTAGGGCTGTTATATTAAATGCAATGAATGAGATGAAGCCTATAAGCACATTGCCTGCCCTATGTAAGCACTCAATAAATGCTCACCCCATCATCATTACTGTGATTATTTCAAAAGGGCCTGAGACAATAGAGAAAAGGAGATTGTGAGGCCCCAGCAGGCCCACCCATAAAGGACACAGCCAGGTGAAGTCAGGCCCCCTCCCTAATAAGGATGAGTGAATAAACAATTGTACTGAATGGAGGCCTCACAGGGGGTCTCCAGATCTGACGTCTGTGCAGCTCCATTCAAATATCATTTGGGTTCTGCAAAATCATCACCAGAATGTGTTAATCACAAGTCACTCTGTGACTTGGCAGAATGCAGCACAATGTGATCTCAAATCATAAATTTAAAAAGTGGGGCGTTTGCAATGGCACATTCATTTACACCATTTCATTTCATTCTTTTGACTGCTAAGACATTCAAAGCTCCCAGTAGGGAACGGTGGCCACAGCAGAAGGAAGGCACTGAGTTAGGACAAGTCTTTGTCAGTCTTCCCTGCGAAAAAGAAAGCAAGTGTGTGCTGCCTGGGTGTGGAGATTTGCAGAGGATGGGAACTCCGCATTGAGTTTAGGTAAAACACAGGGGCTTCAAAACATGAAGAGCAAATTATAAGGACCCCAGGACACCTCCTCTTTTCCACTTCACACATTGGTGAGCACATGAGTTAAAAAGTGAGTAGAATTTAGGAGTGCTGTAGTCCCCCTAAAATCTGCATATTGAGCTCCTCTTCCTCAAGGTGACAGTGACACTTATCCTTCTGCCATGGGGACTTAAATTGAGAAGACAGTTGTTTATAAGGAAGCAGAGCTTTACAAGATACAGAGTCTGACAATGGCTTAATGTTGGAATTCCCAGCATCTAGAAGCATAAGAAATAATTTTGTGGTGTTTATAAGGCACCCAATTCTTGGTACTCTGTAGCATCCTCAACAAACTAAGGTAGGAACTGTCTACTTCATCCTCCTGCCACCCGGTTCCTTATTCTACCTGCTGGGATATAACCGCTGACCATGCCATACCTTCAAACAGCAAGATCCAGGTATTCTGATTAGTGTCACAGGAATATCTTAAAAACCCAACAAGAGTCTGAAATAAGTTTTGCCTTTTAATGATTGCCCAGGGATAAAGAGAGGACAGGGTACATAGTGACCTGAATCTCAGACCTTAAAACCATCCAGAGCAGCTAAGACCTTGACCCTTCTACATTCACCGCCACCCACCCCACCACTCAAGTTCTGAGATTTTCTCCCAGTTCTGTCTGGTCACTGATAGACACATCTGTTCTGTCTCGACTATGCCAAGCCCACTTGATTTTGATGGCTTCCTGGATGGCTTCCAATGCCTGCTATGGGCAAGGGAAAAAAGAAGAGTGACCGTGACACATGTCTGCCAAAATCAGCTGAGTTTCTGCCCCTTTCAGAAATATAGCCCTGGAAAAAAAAGCCCCTGTAACTTGCCTTAGAATAAGAACAATTATTTCCTGGATACTTTCTTGTGCCCACCTCACACATAAATCTTGGACACCAAGGTAGTTTATTTTTTACTTACATTTTCCAGGGCCCCTTGAACTTGGTGTGTGCCATTTGGCCCACATCATCTCTTTTCCCATCTCTCGTCCCACTTATCCATCCACTCCTCCCTACTTGCAGTATTCCATGTTAAATCTAAGCCATAGTGAGTAGTTTGGATTTTATTATAAATAAGTGGGAACCCATCAAAGAATGGATGAGACCTGTGGGAAAATATAAAGAGGAATCTGTGTGGTTTTAGTTTGAACACCTAGAGAGACGTGGACGAAAATAGGAAAGACCTAGGTAGCTGTCTGGAGTGAATAGATGGTGGCAGTTTTGTTCCCAACATGTTAGGTTTGAAGTATGAATTAGTCAAATGAATGTGAATGTTGAAAAGACACACTTAAGAAATAACAGATCTAGGATTAAAAATGTCGGAGTCATAGCACAGGAAGGTCATGAAGGCCAAGAAAAGGGAAGGTCTCAGGTGTGCATTTGTGGGTAACTTCACAAACACCACAGACAGTCAGTGGGATGAAGAAAGAGAGATTTGTTGGAGTTAGCCACACGGACCGATTGGTGACCTCAAAAAGTGTAGCTTCAGATTAGAAAGGACCTACATCTCTTGAAGGGGGCTGAGTAGAGACTGGGAAGTCAATAAGTTAAGACCACAGAGATGAATTTTAAAACAACAGGAGGCCGGATTGTAACTGAGGGTGAATATGGTATTGAGGGGTCAAGATTGAATTTTTTGCTTTTTCCTGAAAGTGAAAGACATTAGACTGGTTGTATATGTAGATAAGAATGGTCTCTGAAAAAAATTAGTGATATGATTTTTAATATGAATAACTACATAGAAAATATATCTTTTTGCTGTGTTTGCTTTGTTTTGTTTGCAGTGTCTGGGATCTAACCCAGGGCTTTACTGATACTAGTCAAGCATCTTCCCAGTGAGCCACATCACAGCCCCAGGTGATGTGTATTTTCATCTTTGACATGAGAGTTTCTCTAAGGAATTGATTGGACAGGAGTTCTCACAGTACAATTGCATTCATTACTGCCTTGTTTATGATAGTGACCTGGGCATTTAAAAATATATATATGGTATACCCAGTACAATTTCTTGCCAGTAAAACTGAGGACATGTATTTATATGCTGGATAATGATGCACTTATGAACTGTCCATTTGGTTGAAAATTCTGCAGCCACTAAATACTTGAAGTCTTCCTTCCCTCTGGTACTGAGGACTGAATCCAGAGGTGCCCTACCACTGATCTACATCCCTAGCCCTTCTCATTCTTTTATTTTTGAGACAGGGTCTCGCATTCTTGCCAAGAATGCCTTTGAATTTGCCATCATCCTGCCTCACCCTCCCCAGCTGCTGAGATTGCAGGCATGAGCAGCAAGCCTCCTACAGTTGAAGACTACTAAATGCCAAAGGAAAATTCTAACAGTAAATGAATAAAGAAGGCTACAAGAAATAAAATGTGATCTAATTTACATAAAAATCTTACGCTTTTAAGTTTTAAAATATAGGAAGAAACTGCATCAAAATGTTTTAAAATACTACCCTATATAGTGGAATTCTGGATCAACCTTGTTACAAATTTCTAAATAGACATCCATTACATTTACCCACCAAAAAAAAAAAATATCTTTTATCAGTGGAAAGAAATTTTCTTCATTCATTTATTCATTAACTCATTCATTTAACAAATCCTTTGGAATGTCTATCCTATGCAGGACAGACTGGTATGGGCAATAGATAGGTTATACGCATTATTCCTGGCCCCCTCAATGGATGCTGGAAAATCTCTCTCTCTCTCTCTCTCTCTCTCTCTCTCTCTCTCTCTCTCTCTCTCTCTCTCTCTGATCTCAAGCTGGAAAATATGTTGAAAGTATTCAACTACTGTACTGATATTCAGTGTCTAGAAGGCTTTGATCTCTGCACAGGTTTTCAAAGGTTGGAGGTGGCATGGAAAGACACTGGGAGCCTTTTAGAAATTATTGCCACCATCTCTAATTATAGCCACTGCCCCCATTTCCTGCCTTTTCCTTGTTCTCTTTGAGAAGGAGAATGTAGGTCCTCATATAGCTAAAGCATATGGTTTATCCTCAGATGTTCTACCTAGGAGCACTTTCAGAGAGCACTTTTGCTAACGCTCTCCTTTTCTAATCTCTGCCCCTACCTACTGGACTAAATCCCAGAAGGAGTTTGCTGCCACCACCCTTAGCACCCTGTGTTAAGGGACCACCCACACCAAGAAAAAAAAAAAAGCCTCCACCTATATCTTGCTGCTCCTGATTACAGTGCATCCTGGGAGAGCAGAGAAGAACAAGAGGAACTGATACAGTGAGAAGTCTTGAAGAACCCCCACAGAGGCCTGTTCCTGACGCTCTGGTCAGCGCCTGGCATTTCCATAGCTATGGACAAAATGCAGTGAGTTTGGGGCATCTCCTGCCAGCTTCACATCTGCCCTCCTCAGGGTGACACCACTGCCTTCTCTTTAATAACAGGTGTGGCTCCTCTGAGACTGGCAAGTGATTGGCTGTTCCCTTAAGTAATTGAAAGTGTTTTGTTCTTAATTACATTTATCCTCCTGTCTTTAAGTTTATCTGAGGAATGACTTGCTTAATATTTTAAATATGGAAAATATTTTTTTAAAAAATTATTCCTATACACTCTTTTATTTCCACAAAAAGAGTACAAGTTCTTTGAGGTGAGAGGCACTATATTGTTCTATAAGCAATCATACACTCATGTACCGTATGATGATATTTTGGTCAATGACAGAGCACCTATGTGATGGTGGTCCCATAAGATGATGTCATTTAGTGATGTCATAGCCATCTTAGTTTGGGTTAGCACATTCTATAATGTTCACACAGTGGCAAAAATCCTCTGATTATGCATTTCTCAGAGCATATCCCCATGACTGTATCCATAACACGTTTAGAAGACACCAGAACAATAATTAGTTGTTAAATAGAAAGAGACTAATTGGAGGAACAGAGCCAGGATGCAATGAGATGAGTTGAATGGGAATTAAATCATGATGAGAAGATGGGGACTGCAGACTGTTCACTGGCTGATCCTACTTTTCCACCAAACTGATCCACCCACCAGCCCTCAATACATGCGACAAAAGAAGACCCACCTCTGGGCTTCAGGTTTCCCTACTCTCCTTGCAATGCATGTGTCTGCTTGGTTTCTGCCCCTACTGTTGCTGCCAACCCTTCTCCAGAGTCTGTCTTGCTTTGGATCCTCTTGGCTTGGCTTTTGTTTATTGTTTTGCTTTGTTTCCATCTCCATTCTGCGTGTTCCTGGTTAGAGCTCGGCGTGCTGAGCTGTCACAGTCTGCATTCATCCTCTAGCTCGTCTCACTCCGGATTATTCAACTCATCATGAGGCCTCGGGATAGACTCTGCCTGGATCCAACAGCTGCCTCTCTCCTGCCTGCCAAAGGAACAGGAAATGGAAGATAAATGGAAGCAAGTGGTATAAATAAGATTATAATATCAACTCACCTGTAAAGCAGAAACTGCAAAGATTCATAGACCCCAGAGGTTATTGCAGAGTGCCAAGCACATTTATGAGACAGTATATCAGCCCAAATCCCTCATTTTGGTAACATTTACTGGAATTAATGATATCACCTGATTTGAACTCACAGAAATATGCTCTGATCATAAGCAAAACCAAGCCATTGGAACTTTCTTATCCAGGGTGTGTTTGTCTTATGAAGACACTTGTTCAACAGTACTTACTGAGCGCCTTTCACTGAGATGGGTTTTAATGATACTGTGTTAATCAACAACATAAGTGATTCCCTTCTATAATTCATGACCTAGATAGGGAGAGAGGCATGGCACTAACCAAATGTGTTAGTCAGCTTTGCACTACTGTGACCAGAATACCTGACGAGAACAACTGAGAGCAGGGAAGGTGTATTTTGGTTCACGGTTTTATAGGTTTAACCCATGGAAAATCAAGTCCACTGCTGTGGGTCCAAGGTGAGGCAGAACATCATGGAGGAAGGGCATGGCATAGAAATGCTGGTCACCTCTTGGTGGCCAGAAAGCAGAAAAAGAGAAGAAAGGGAAAAGGATCAAAGGGCATATGAACCTCCAGGGCATTGCCCCAATGACTCACCTCCTCCAGACATACCCCACCTGCCTACACTTACCACCCAGGTAATCCATTCAGACTAAGATGGACTGATTGGGTTACAGTTCTCACTAACCAGTCAATTACCTCTGAATATTCCTGTATTAACACAGGAGTGTTTGGGGGGGACATTTCATATGCAAGCCACAATTCCAAACAATACACAAGTAACTCTGCAGTTATGGTTTCAGTAAGCACCGACTGAACGTAGGGTACCATGTGAGTAAATAATATGGGATACTGATTTGCCTGAGAATCAGGAAAAGATTTACATGAGAAAAAGAGTCATTTTTGAGGTCTAAACAAAGAGTCGGCATTAAATAGCCAAAGGAAAGTTGTTGGGCTGAGCAGGGCACATATGTGTTCAAAAGGCCTGTAGCAGGAAGAAACTTGGAGAATCTAAAGGACCAAAGGAAAATCCATAGCTGGAAAGGAAAGACAGATGGGGACTGGAGGGAAGCTGGGGATTGGGGTGGACCAGACCACCCAGACCTAAGGCCAAGGTGAGGTTCTTGGTTGGAATACTAGGTCTACATGATTACATCCAGGTTTTTTAAAAAATTAAACCTGGCTGATTGGGTGGGTACTAGACTGCAGATTTTGTCAAAAAGGGAGGGAGATAGATTGAAAAGGAAGATATTAAAATGCTCTCAAGGAGTGGGACTTGGGCTTGGAGTAGGGTAGCTGCAATGGGGTAGAGTGGGTGGGATACATCCCAGAGATTTCTAGGAGCCCAAATCAGCAAAATTTGGCAAGGAATGTCCAGTTGGGAAGGACCATAGTGTCAGGTTTGCTCTTAGAATTCATTCAATGCTCACCTGGTTAGGATACCATGAAGCCAGCTACAACAGGCTTCATGAAGCTAGATTTGACCAGAAGAAAGTAGGATTGTGATGGGCTGCCCACTTGAATGACATTGAAAAGGGTGGCTGAACTGCCCTTTCTAGAATTTTCCATCATGAACTAGACATTGTGTTGTTATACATCTTCACACATGTTTTCTCTTTAGATCTATTCTGGAATCTGATGCAAAGTTCTTTTAACATCATCATTCTGTAGAGAAAGAACTTTGGGATGTTGTGTGAAATAGAAATTCAAAAACATATGTTTCCTTCAATCTCATCAAAAAACTACATCAGGATACCAAAACCAGTTCCCGTTTTGTGATTAACTCACTCTGTGACCTCAGGCAATTTTCTTTCCCTCTCTGTGTTTTCATGTCTATTTTGGGAATGCTGAACTAAGTATTCCATAAAGCAACTTCCAGCACTAAAATCCTTTGCATATGTGACTACACCTATACACCTGGAGAAGAATGTGTCCGTAATTGCAGGTAGCTCGACTTCTGCTTAACATTGAGAATTGCATATCCTGGCTCCATATTTTAATTCAGAAAGTTCTTTCAAACAAAAATGCAATATAATTTACCATAAATTTTGAAACAAATTTGTGCTAATGAAAAATGTTCTAAGCAACAGCAACCCTTTTATAAGAGTTACATTCTCCTAATGGACAGCAGGCAAAGGGAAACATCAAAATATGTTCCAAACCTACAAACCCCCAGGATGTGTGCCACTTAGACATGGCTGTTTGTTCCCAATAAAATTAGCAACATGTTAACCTGCACAGTCGGACTCCATGGATGATTTTTTAGAGTGGTACCAATTTACATCTCAGGCCTCCCTAACAACACACCTGATTGCCTCATCTACCACATCCTGCAAAGGAACATCTGTTCCTAATGTCTCAAAGCTGCTTCCAGGAATACACTTGTACTCTATGCACAGAATTGTAGATTAAACACCAGCCCCAACTTCCTCCCCTGCTCCCAACACCTCACTTTAGATTGCATCCTCATCATCCCCATTGCATGGACCATGTCAACAGGGAACAACTGGTCTACCTGACTCCAGAAGCCCCAGCCCATTTTTCTATGTTCTGTGTCAGCTTTGAATGTTCTTTGTTATAGGAGAGCCTGTGTTCCTGGCCTCTTGCTCCAAATTGTCTCTGCTGTTCAGGATGAAATCTAAAACTCCAGACAGAGCATTCTAGATCCTTCAGGAACCTTCTACAAGTCACCTTGGCAGCCTCACTTACCCAGACTCAGCCCTCTGTGCCTTCTTTCTAAGACTCATGGCTTTTTCCCTTCTCACAAGAGCAGATCCTCTTCCCCACTAGCTTGTTGGGGATGACTAAGTTATAAAGGGTCTTATATGTCACATGTGCAATTTGGCTTCCCCCCATGTGGGTAAGGCAGGCTGCTGTGGACTCCAGGCAGGGGAGGCCTGGGCAGATTTGCCTTCTAGTCTGAAAGCCTAAGCTGCCACTTGGCAGAAATCAGAGCAGAGGAAAGGACACTGGGAAGGGAAGGGAAGAGAGGTACTGGTCACATGCCTCAGAAAGATCAGCTGTGTAAACAAACAAGTGAGTGAATCCATCCCTAATAGTATAAATAGCCCAATTATATAAACAGATCCATCTCATGGGTCCAGGTCTCACCAAGCATACTGTAAAAAGATCAAGATTTAATTATCGTCTGCATTTTTTTTAAAATGACCAACACAGGGCAATACTCTAGTTTTGTAAATTCAGCTAGAGAGAAAGTGGTGGCAATGAAGAAAGGTGGTTGAAGAACAGCAAGACAGTCAAACTGCAAATCTCGTCATGCTTCTGAGTGTGTTCATGTGTGTCGTCATAGTCAATCTTCTCTGTAACCCTGGGAAGTAAGGAGAGCAGACATTGCATGAGTTGACTCAGGCGACATCCTCTGAACTCCGAAAGCTTGTTGTTCCCTAACACTTATCCACAGACTTGATTCTCATCCAGGAGAACGATGACATTGGAATGCAACAAATGAGAAAAATGAAAAGGTACTTACTTATTCTCCCAGCGCTGCCTTTGTTCTGAGATCATACACTTGATATCTGGGGGGAGCTGTTAAAATGTCCTTCTGAATGGAATGATCGTGATGGCAGAAAATGGAAGTCCCTTCATTGCTATTGTCTTACCTAGTTTTGTGTTCTTACTTTGCCAATAAGAAGTTGGTTACTCCAATATGCTCTAAAAATAGTTTGGGGGGCATTTTGAAGGCTTTTTAAAAAATTCAAATTTGAAGATCTAGTGTCACATCCCATTTGGAGGTCCAATGAAGGACACACTAGACCAAGTAAGTAGATTTTATTGAGTGAGTTTTATTCCATGAGCTAACACCAACTCATTGGCAAATGCTGCGTGGACAACATATTCTGAAAAAGATGCTGAGCCCCCTGTGTGCTCCAAGGGGGGAAATGTGCTAACATCCGTTACTGAGGTCAGCTGTAGATGAGAGGAGGGAAGGTTGGCCCCATTTTCAGGGGGATGCAGGTAAATATTTACTAGCTATTCACTAAAAAGAGCAAAATCCTGGATTTGTGGCATTGGGCAATTATCATGGTGAAAGGCTGTCACCATTGCCAATGTCAGCACACTAACCTGGTGAATCTGAAAGCAGAGCTCAGAAGAAACAACAGAATTGGCTCTCTCAGGCTCCAGGACAACAGGACACACTTGCTGTATGTTTTCTGCTTTAATTGTATACAGTGGGGACCAGGATACATGTGCCGTTCACACTTCCATTCACAGACTACAGTTCTTCCCTTATTCCCATGTCCACGGAATATTTCTTTAGATGAAAAAATACCATACATTTCTGTTTCTTTATCAGTTCTCACGTATGCAACCCAAGCATGGAATAAAATGAATGATCATAGAATCCATGCTAGTAAGAACAGTGGCATTGACACATGAGTGGTGAAACATGATTATCAAAACATGAATGATGATGGTGAGCCCATTGATGGGGAGAGAGCTCTTCTAGAAACAGAGTTATGGAATGAATCCCATCAAGAGGAACTGGCTTCACTGACTGGCCAATAGAGGCCCAATTAACAGTTGCTTCCTTATCAGGGGTGCCACAAAGACAAGTGATTATTAAACAACTGGACTTTGTTACTTAGTGACCAAAATTGGTTTATGATGCTATTATTTCTAGGCTGAGCAAGATGGCTTTCTGAAGAGTATCAAATTTTAATATTTACTAAGCTATGGAGCTGTAAGTTTAAGCCTGGGGTATAGAGCCCAAGAAAAGGCTTACAGTAGTGAGTGCTGGTTCTCACTTCTGCTTTCATGTGCACTGGAATTTTACCCTACCTCTTTTTGTTATCTGGACCTCCCCACAGCTTTGCTCTGGGACTCCAGTTCTTTGGGGAGAAGCCAGAAGCTTGGTCCACACAAGAGTTTTAGGACTGGGCAAAAGATATGAGATTGAAAGAACTTGGAACTAAAAGCATGGGATCATGGAGTTCAAAGTGGTAGGTCCATGAAGGCTCCAATATATAGTTATGCAAGCTTCCAATGTACAGTTGAGCAGGCTGCACACCACACAACTCCAGCAGGCACCATTTTATGTGAACCTGACATGCCTACTTCTGTAGAATCTGGAAGTGGGGCAGGAAATGGAGCAAATGGTCTGTGACAAAGGAAAGGAAAATTGTTCAAAAGAACTGAAGGAAAAAAATAAGAACAGTGTTGGACTGCTGTGGCTGAGCCCAGTGCAGGAGAAAGATCTAGAAGAACTTCTTTGGCCTAGACTCAGCATTGTACGTATATGGAAATTGAGACCTAGAAAGAGGTTGTCGCTTGGGCAAGACTATCTGGAGACGTAGCACTTGCAACTCAAGCCCAGGAGTGTTTGTAAACTCAAAAGAGCAGGCAGGAGGGTATGGGAACAGGGCCAGAATTAAAATGAGTCAGGAGTTAGGAAATGGGTTCCAGGGGGAAATGCCCAATGGGCAGAGCAGGGGCAGGATGACCAGGTGCCAATCATGCCTTAATTACAGTGTGTGGTCACTGACACATACTGTACCATCAACCTTCACATCAACCCTGAGAGATAAGAATTCTGCTCGACATTCTCCATATCAGAGACCAAATTCAGGCAAATTAAGTCACTTGCCCACTCCCCACCGCTGGAGCCAGCTTGAATCCAGGTGTGTCTAAATCTAGAGGCCATGGCCTTTCACTTACTCCAAGTCTTTGGATTGGCCTCATGGGCAATATCTTGGAGCTTGTTAGGAAATACAGATTCCCTGGCTCCATCCAAGAGCCATGGAATCAGAGTCTGCATCTTAGCAAAGTCACCAGGTGACTCATGTGCCCCCATCCATTTGACAATCGCCTTCTAGATGACTCCCTCCCAAGGATTCTTCAAAATGATTCTGCTTCCTGACTATTAAGTCCTGATGTGTTTTTCTTCTGGTGGAATTTGGGCCGAGATATTCTGCTATTCCTCTCTGGGATTCATCCTGAAGGAAGAAAAATGTCATTGGGTGAAACTGTCCCTTCCTCTTCCGTCTTTGCCAATGAACACGTTGACAGTGTGGCCATGTGTGGCTTCTCTCATGATGGTGACACAGCCAAGACAAGGCTTGTTTTAAGGTGAAACAACTGGCCCCTGTCCCAGGGCTTCATCTGGCACTGTGGGACTTTTCAGCACCTCAGCTGTCAAAGAGGAAGAAGTGGAGCATGGCGTGCGGATGCGGATGCCGGGAAAGTAGGAAGAAGACCGAGACCATCTGATTTCACCCCTCTCCTCCAGCTGTCAGGAAAAAAAAAAACCCTCATTCTATCTCCCCAGCCCAGAGGAAATCATCTGAATGACATCTGGAAGGAATGGATAGGCACCCCATAAGCCACTCCCCCCCCCATCCATCCTCATAGAACACAGAATCCCTCCTTGCTGGCCAGAGCTGACCAGACCAAAGAGGGAGCCAGGGCAGGAGCCTCCTGGATTCTAGTTCACTCCTGTTCTCTCCTCCTTCTTCTCTGCTCCCTTCTAACCTGTCCTCTTTCTCTTGCTCTTTACTTCATCCTTACTTTCTCTCTCCCCTCCCCCCATTCTTCCCAGTGAAAATTGCAGAACAGAGAAGCCTTAGGTTAGGAGTGAAGGGTCACAGCAAGGACTCTGTTTGATCCCTCCCAGGCCCCATAGGTCCCCACCTCTATGTACTAAAAGCTTCTCTCTGCAAATATCTGCTACCCTAGCCGCAGGAACATAGTTGGGCAATGTGTGGAGGACAGGGAAGAGTCCTCACAAGCAGCCCTGGAAAATGACTATTGGGATCTGGTACATAAATACCCCAGCTCTCTTATCCCTGGTAGATGGCCCTTGAGACACTTTCTCTACACCAGTGCCTCAAGTTCTCAAAAAGGGATTGGGCTCCAGTTGCCCAGAGTGCAACTTGCTTGTTAAAACACCGTTCATTTGCTTCGTGCTTTTCCTTCCCTCCCATGTCCACCCACTTTCTAGCATTTCCTGAAACCACCTCCCAAATAACCACTTACATTTGAATCCTTATTTAAAGAGCTGCTTCTGGAGGGTACCTCATGGAGCACTTGAAGATGGAAGAAGACATACGGAGACATGTGGAGAAACCAAGAGCTGAGGTAGGAGATGTGGAGAGGCAGAGGAGAAGGTGAGGAAGCCAAAGAGCCAAGAGTGGGAAGAAGAGTCTGGGTCCAGACTGGACCCCTCTCCAGAGCAGGCTCAACCCCATATGGCTATCTAGGTCCACATCTAGGTCCAAGATCCCATGAAGAAAACCCTCTTTCTTACAGAAGCCAAAGAAAAGCCTTAATCTCTGCCCTCTGGAGAATCCAATTAGATCAGTAAGCCAAACCTAAACAGAGGTGGAGAAGGGACACATACTGGAGTTAGAACTATGGACATGGCCACCCTTCCTGAATTCTGCCCCATGTGCTTAGGCATTCACCTAGGCATTTTACAGGCATTGATCCACATGATCCTGCCAACAACCTGTGAGTTAGAGTGCTATTATTATCCTCAGTTTACTGAGTCACAAAGGCTACAAAATGTGAGCCGTTGCCATAGCTCTTGAGTGTCAGTTTTAGGCTCAAACCCAGGGAGTTGATCCCCTAAACACCACCCCAAGCCAGTCCATAAGGCTGAGACCCGCCCTTCTTTCAGAGATCAGGTTTTCATGCTTCTCAGATATATCACATTGCAAAAAAAAAAAAAGTTGTCATGGTTTCTGCCCGTAGCTAGACCTCTTCACTTAAGTGGATTCCACCCTCAAGTGATGCTGGGCAGAATCATAATAAGCCTTGATTGGGACTGTGGCACTCTGGCATGCAGGCCAAAGCGCAGGGACGTCTACTGGGATGCTCATTACAGCATCAGACACTTACCTTAACCCAGCTGGCAACCACACGACAAGCATGGAGCTAAGAGCTTTTTCTGTTTTATAATTCAGTGTGGCCTCCCACCTTGTCGAGTCCATTGCATTATCCCCATTTCACTTCCTAGACAATTACAGCTCAGCAAAGTTAAGTGCTAGTGCCCTTTGGGTCCCTCTGACTCCCAGAGCTGGCGTCCCTGCCAGGAGAATATGGGCTGACGCTGGTCTGACTTGCATCACCCAGGTGCCCTAGCAGGTGGCTGGGGCAGGTCAGCAGGACAGTGGAGGTTTGTGAATAGTCATCAGCAAGGGAAGGGCACGAGAGCCAAGCCCAGATCTCAGGAACAATACTGGTAGCAGCAAGTGTCAGAATACCTGCTGGGGGTCTCCCAGTTGGACTTCTGGAGCCCCAAGATTTTCTCAAACTACCACCAGCATGTCAGCTCATGTCCATTTACCTCTAGGTCTTCTTTCCTTGGCCTAGAAAATTCCTTTTGTTTGGTTTGTTTGTTTGTTTGTTTTGGTACCAGGTACCAAATCACTGAGCCACATCACCAGCACCACCACCCCCCCACACACCTTTTTTTTTTTTTTTTTGAGACAGGGTCTCATTAAGTTGCTTAGGGCCTCACTAAGTTGCTGAGGCTGGCTTTGAACTTGTGATCCTCTTGCCTCGGCCTCCCAAGCCGCTGGGATTACAAGCATGTCCCACAGAGCCGGGTGCAATTCTGATTCTACAATAAGAGGTCTAGCCCAAAGCCTCCATGTATCCTCCCAAATCTACCTGCAGGCCTGGGTTCCTTCTGCTTCCCGCAAGGCCTATATATTTTTGAAATTCAAAAGCCAGTCACGAAATGGATGACTGGAAGAAGACAGAGGAGGAATGAAGGGAACGCTGCTTAATATTTGAAAATCGTTTCACCACCCTCCCCCAAACCACAGTACACAGTCATGAAGTGTTGCTTCAGCTAGCATTTAGAAATGGGAACTGCATGTTGCTTTTTGGGGAAGACGTTCCTAATTTTTCTTCTCCTTTAGACTCTCAATGTCCACACTCATTTTCTTCTTCATATATATATATATATATATATATATATATATATATATATATATTTAATCCCCAGAGAGCCAAGAAGTCAAGAAGGAGCCCGAACCAGACAAAGTTCCTGATTAGAAGGTTCCCCCATAGGAGGAACTGAAAAGAAGCTTTTTATTAAAAATAAAAATAGAAAAAGCAATAGCGGTGGCCTGGGCTTTTTTGCCACTAAGAATAGCAGCAGCGGCTCCTCCGCTCGGAGGCCGTCTCCTGAAGCTCATTGTGGTGGGAGCTGGAATCCATTTTCTGTTTCAATTGACGTTAATTTCATCCCGGCATATTTCAGGCCTCTCATCACGAGATGATTCATTGCTTCATGTAAGCGAGTACAATCAGCTCAAATATTTGTAGTCTTCATGCAATTGCTGTAAGAAAACAGGGGACCGCTCCCCTCCCTGCGAGCCCCCACCCTGGGCTGCAGAGTTGGGTTCGAATGACACAGGGCTGCCTGGTTCTTCTGCTCTGCGGAGAAGCACACAAAGCGACCATACCCCTAGAGGCCTGCAGCTTCTGCAGAGAAGCAGAGGGTTTTGCTCCTGACAGTCTGGCCAGGATGTTTCCCAGGGCAACCTGGAGGAAATCTTGGCAGACTTTGCCCAACACTGTCTTCTAACTTTGCATCCAAGAATCTCTCCTGGCAGGATTTCTTGGTGATTGTCTTAGCACCCAGGAAATCACAGGGCTTTCAGAGGCCTGGGACCTCTTCCTCACCATCCCAGTAATTATACTGGGGAGAAAAGCGAGGCTGCCCCAGACTCCCTCAGGATTACATGGCATGAGAATCAACATTCAAATCCAGATCTCCCAACTCCTGGCCCAGCATACACCCAGCTGCTCACGTTCTGTAGGTTTAGTTAAAAATAACTTCTTCTCTCATTATTAAAATTATTCACATTGTAGAATTTTTAAAATATGGAGTGTTTATGCCACAATTCCAGTCCTCAAAGATAATCAACATTGAGACCAGCTTTGTGGATTTCCAACCACATGTTCACAAAGGACTTTTCATTTAGAAGGTGCCTGGGTGTGGTTCATGCTCTGCTGTCACTGTGCTAAATTTCTTGATAGATTTTTGTTGTTGGGGGTGGGGGACATTGGGGGATTGAAGCCAAGGACACTCAGCCACTGAACCAAATCCTCATCCATTTTTTATTTGTTTTCTGTTTTGAGGCAAGGTCTCACTAAATTGTTGAGGGCCTTGCTAAATTGCTGAGGCTGGCTTTGAACTTGCAATCCTCCAGCCTCTGCCTCCCAAGCTACTGGGATTACAAGCTTACACCACAGCATTCAGCGTCTTCATAGATTTTTGAATAAAGAGCCCTGCATTTTCATTTTGACTGAGCCCTACAAATTATTTAGCTTGTTCTAACCACCATTAATATTTTAATACCATCTTTTCCAGTGACTGGCATCTCCCACTATCCCATTCATTCATTTCTTTATTCAACAAATGTTTATCAAGCACCTACTATATGCACTGCTTAAAACACCATGAAAATCTCTTTGAAAGGAGACCCCGAGTGCTTTATTCCATCAAAACAGACTGGGATTATTGATCTAGGATGATTAAACCAGCTGTCCACAGAGAAAAGACTCTAAAAATGATCACCACGTAAGGGAGAGGTCACCCAGAGAGAAGGAGGTCAGACACAGTCCTTTGGTATCAATGGTAGTCCACACTGTAGGTCCACGTGTATTAAATGTTCTGAAGAGACAGAAAAGGCAGAGCATAAAATGCAGACAGGTGTCATTTACATGTAAGGATGGCTCAGAGAACACACCTGTAATCACAGATACTTTTACAACTTAGCTGCAGGAAACAGGATTATGCTCTATCCAGTCTCAGTCATGGCCTAAGCACTTCCAGGGAAAATTTACTAATTGTCGTGTTGGCCCTGCTTTTCCTGAGTTTTACACCATTTTTGTAACCAGGGAATGGCAAGGGATTTCTGTGTCATGGATTCTAAGGAAAGATGCTTTTCAAAGTGATGAGGAGCTATTTCCTCCAAACAGCAGGTAGAAAATGCAAAAGAATCACCTCAATTACATGGAAGACTCTGGAAATAGGAAGGACAAAGCTCCATTGGGTCTAGATGTTATTCTTCCATATGAAAAATAAAATATGAGTAACCTTTCTTTCTCAAGACCAAAGGCATCTGATATGGATACACATTTATAGCAATATACCCCACAGGATATTTGAAAGCTCTGATTTAATCTTTAATTTCCCCCCCAACAAGGTGAGTGCCTGATTGTACCACGGCAATAAGATAGAAGCTTCAACTCTAAAACTAAGAGTTTTTATACTTCCATAAATATTTACCTGCCTTCCAAAGGTTCTAGAAAAAGGGGGATAGTCAAAATTGTAATTGCTTCCTTGGTATCTTACCCCACTTATCTTGTTGCTGAATACCTTCAAGGATAAAAGTTTCAAGACTCAATGAGATGAGAGAAAAACATGATTTAAGGTAGACTAGGCTAACTTTACCTTCTCACATTTGCCTTCTTCCTGGATTGAACTATTCCTACTACTGCTCTGCATTGTCCTATAGAAGCACCAGACTTGCCAAGAAATATGCAAATCATATAGGTTTCATGAGACTAGAGAATTTCTTCTATAAAGCAAGCTTGTCTTCAACAGTCTTGCCCCTTCCAATCCATGCATCTCACTGAGACCAAAGTGACATCCAAAACAATAAACCTGACCGTTTGTGTATCAGATGCCTCATATCCCCCATGGGCAGCTGAGCTAGGGGCAGCTTTGATGGACAGATCCATGTACCTATCCAATGTTCCACCTCAAGAATACATTGAGATGCCATTCTGGTTTTCTATCTTTGGGCTTGCTGCAAAATTACAAAAGCCCCCTAACCCCATGGCTAGATGCTGCCCCAAGTACAAGAAATTTTTGGCTCTGAATTCGACATTCAACCAATTAAGGATGAGAGTCAGTACCTAAATGTCCCTGGCTCCCATTCCTCAGTGGGGCAATTCTGGGGCAATTCTACTCAGTTCCATTAAAGGACCCTCAGCAAATCTGAGACTGCCTGGCTCATGACAATTACCAGCTCAATGACATATATTGTTTCTGCTGTCCTTCTTTCTTTGTGTCACTTTTACACACCCCGTCTAGTACATTTCCTGGGATCACCTTCCAAACAAATCACACACACACACACATAAATCCTCATCTTAGTTTTCAGAGAAAACTCAAACTAGGACACCTCTGCATTCCCTCTCTTAACACCACTCGAAATTGCTTTGTCTTTCAGATAAAACCCAAACACCTCAGCTTAATATTCAAGGCCTTGACTTTCATTCCTCATTTAGACCTCAGATGACAGCTGCACCTACTTAGCTCCTGTTCAAACCCATCACTCACAGTTGACCACCTTCACATCTTCTCTCAAGCTGAGTTCTCTATTCCTTATCTTCTGTACCCATCTTGTTCCTCCTCATGTCGCCGTCACCTGGAAGCCCTCCCCATCTCCATCTCTGCTCCAACATGCATTTCATGGTGCCATAATTGACATACAGGCTCATCTCCACCTTAGAGCATGTATCCCTCAAGGACAGGGCAGATCTTGATTGGTCAGTGATCCCAGAGCTTGGCACCATGGGTATACTCAGACACTTTTTAAGGACCGCACAACATTTCCTTCTCTAATCAGCTATACTTGGTGTCCTCTAAGTGTTCTGATCATTGTTAGCATTTTATGTGAGCAATGAAGACTTTAAAAAAGAAAAGAAAACTGCATGAAACAGTTCATTTACACATTGACTGATGCAGCTACCATGCAACATTCCCTCTTCTGAAGTGAGGAGAGTAGAGAAGGTTGCTCATAAACACTAATGTAAAGGCAAAGGCACACAAAGCCTCCAATCAAAAGAATTGGAGGGCCTTGGATTGTTTGAGATGAGTGAAACTGAGAACTGACACAGCCCAGCCAAGAGAGGGGAGTTGACACCCTCAACGGAACAGTGCAAGGACTAGAAGCCCCAGTTCTGATCTCCCAAGCACCCTTTCCACTCGCCCATTCTGCCACACTGCCACTCAGAGATGGAGAGCTGGGACCAAACTGCTCTGCCTCCATCTAGAAAAAAAGGTCAGAATGCAATCTTTTTTGAAGGGTAAGGAAGCAGTGGGCAATCAGTACTTCAGGAAAAATTCTTGTTCTGTGTACCCCAATTCAAACTGAAGCTGGTGAATTTCCCCAGAGGAATCAGGATGCTATTTGTAGAACAAAGCTCAGGCAAAGGGGGAAAAAAAGCAGGGATAATTGTGTTGATGGATCGGGTTTTTGAGGATGTGCTCTGTATTCCAAATATTTTTGTTTCCCTATTTGTATGTGTACAGGACAAAGGCTTCCTTTCTGCATCGTGCATTGTGTAAAATATATGGTTAGGAACTCGGTGAGACAGCAAAGGTCTTACCTAAATTCATTTCCATTTCTCCAGCATTAACTAATTAACTCTGCTGCCATCTTAGAGCAATAGAAGAGCTGAATTACACATGCCATGGGCTGGGCTGGATGGACAGAAGGATGGATGCATAGATGACTGACAGACGACAGGATGCATGGGTGAAGGGGTGGGGTCTTTCCTTGGGTCTCTCCTCTTGCCCTGCTCCTTCATGACCTCTTCTCTACTCTTTGCACCTGATGCCCTTTATCCTTTTCCTTCCCCAAGGACAGAATTTAATTTCTTTTCCCCAGCAGGTAGAGTGTTTATATGACCCAAGCTCTCTTTGTCTCCTGGAGAAATGAGTTTCCTCTACAGCAAAAAAGTCTTTCTTCATATCCTTATTACACAGTTGGGTCTGTCCTCAGAAGTCTGTGAAGTGTCAGAGGCCATCACCCAGAATGTCCTGAAGAAAAGCAGACCTGAGACTCTTCTGAAGGTAGGGATCCCCCTGGACCAGGTCAAGCCCTGCAGCTCTTATGACCACAGTCTGATGCCACCTCCTCAGGCAATATTCCCAGGAGAAACCGAAGCCTCTCCTCTCCAGCTCCTCCCCACTCATTCTAGCATTTTGCATAATGTGGTTTCCCAAGACAGTTTCCATCATGTTTATTTCAGGAACTCCAGCAGTCACTATTAGCATGACCTACATATTTTTTTTGATGTCCTAGGTGTTCCCCAATTATCATTAACCCAGTATGTTTTAAAACCAGTCTTAGAAGTAATTATAGCATGGAGCTAGTTTTGCTTCTTTCCAATCAACAGGAAAAAAAATAATAAGAGAAGGATTTCAATCATGAGCTGAGAAATCTGCTTCTTAAGCAAGAATCCAGGAGAAAAAAATTGGCCACTTGGGAAAGAAAGAAGCAAAATTTTCTTGATCCCCTCTTGTGCACCAGATATTTTCACCTGTTATGTCCCACAATCCTCCTAAAACCTTACAAAATAAGTATCATAATTGCCACTTTCTTAGTTGGGGGAACTGAGGCTTAGAGAAATGGGAAGTATCCTCAAGGTAAAAAATGATAGTAAGTGGGAAAGTGAGATCTGAGCTCTGCTGACAAGCTTCGCATGTTCAAAGCTGGTCCAGAGGTTGCCTCTGGCTAGATCCCATCATGCCCCACCACCACCAACACCACCTTTTGCACAACAGTATTCTGTGGCTTGAGAGAAGGCAGCCATGGTTTTCCTTGGCTTTGGTCCCACCCCCTCTCCACTGAACAAAGCTGATTGGTCCAGAATTTGACATTCAACCTGAGCCCAACCAATAGGAGTCCTTCTCTAGAATTTTCACATTGGAACCAAAGATTAGGGCCAGATCCTTTCCAGTATTTCTGACATGAAGGCCAGGAGTAGGGACAGCCATTCACAAGGGAAAGAGGAGATAAGAGAGGGATGGCAGTGTCTGAGTCTCTACTGTGGATCAAGTCCAGTGGTATCTCTTCTTTCCATTCAACTTGACTTTTCACACTCCTTTGTCATCCCTGAGACAATAAACATCCCTTCTCCCTATGGTGGCTATAGTCCAAAAAGATTTCAGACTAAGGCCAAGGTCCTGTGTGCACATCTGCTAGTTCTTGGTTGGTGATCAGATAAGTAAAGCTGGATTCAGACTCAACCAGAGATGCCTCCTAATTCTGTATCACAAGGTAGATTCACTGGAAAAGTTTTATGTGTCTAGGATTAAGAAGTGGTTTCTAAGGAATCCAAAAGGCTGATACAACTCAAAACAGCTCAGCCTCTGACTGATCAAGAACAGTGGAAGATGATGTCCTCATCAGATGCAGCCTGTACTTCAGCCTCCGGCTTAGTCTCCTCATCTCTAGAACGAGGGAGCCGGGTTCAGTCCCTGATCTACAACACTCACCATAGAAACAGGTGTTTCCATAACACTTTTTAAAAATGGATTCCCTCCGTTGTCCTTTACCTGTGAATAATGGATTTGATGTAACAGCCATATTTTCCCAATGCACATTAAAATGCATAACCACTCAAGTAAAACATGTTTGACTGTATGCCACCCAAATCCACTTGGGTTCCACACTCTGGAAAATAATGGAGCTGATGATCTCTAAGAAGCTGACAACCGTGTCATAGAAGGCAATGATAGGAGGCCAGTCCATTCTGAATTCATTCCACAAATGCTTATGGAGTCCCTGCTCCAGACCAACCATGTTGGGAAATCGTAGCAATACGTGCAGTTTTAACTGACAGTAAGTGAGCCTACGTGATGAGCTGGGCACTGGACTAATCATTTTATAGCTGGTACCCCATTTTTATCTCCTAAAAAAATCCCATGAGTTAGGTATAACTTATTTCTGAATCTCAGAAAGGTGAATTATTCATCACTTCCTCCCAAAGCTGGTGTATTAGTTTTCTATTGCCGCCATAACAAATCATCACAAATTTAGTGACTTAAAGCACCATGCATTTATTATCTTACACTTCTATAAGTCAGAAATTCCACATGGGTTTCTCCAGGCTGAGATCAAGGTGTCAGCAGGGCTGTGTTCCTCTCTGGAGGCTCTGAGAGTTGCTCTCAGTCCTTACCTTCTCTAGCTTCTAGAGGCCCATATTCTTGGCTCCTGGCCCCAACTCCATCTTCAAAGCCAGTAATAGAAGCTAGGTACTGCTCATACTGCCCTCTCTCTGATTCTCTGTAATAAGGAAGAGTGGCATGTGAAAAAGTCCTTTGATTAGTTCTTTGGCCTTCCTGGGCAATTGAGGATAATCTCCCCCATCTCCAACTCCTGCGCCTTAACCACTTCTACAGAGTGTCTCATGCCATGTAAAGTAACATATTCACAGATCCCAGCCATCAGGACACAGACATCCCTGGAGTGCCACTAGTCTGCCTGCCACAGGTAAGGGGCAGAGGTGAGATTCAAACCTTCATCCCACAGGATTAACCACTACCCTTGACAGAAACAGTCCACGAGGTGCTTGGTGCTTAATAGGATGCTGGTGAAGTGACACAGAAAGTGTGACCACTGAGATTGTAGACCATATTGTTGTGTTGTTTACTAGGTCTCTTTCCATCTATAGAGTAAACCCCACAAGTAGCGGGATGGGATTCTCCATACCCTGCTCAGGATGAGTCTTCATCACCTAGAGCCACACCATTGTAATACAGAAGTCACAAATGCGATAAGAGCAACATAGACCCTAGATTTCTAACACGTAGGACTAAAAAATGGTGTGAAATATCATAGTGTTGCATTCACTATATGTTGATGGTGTTTGAGAAATATTGGGTTAAAACGAATTACCAAAGCCTTTCCCAATGTGACTGCCAGAAAATTACAAAGGAGACTCTCATGATGTAGCGATCAGGGCAGATCTCAAAGAATGCTTGATGTTCAACAGTCTCCTGATACATATCAATCCAGTGAATGGAGAGGTGAAATAACACGAGATAAGTAAGGAACAAAACTGAGTCTGGCATTTTCAAATATTCAGTCTGACCAGAGGAGCCGTGAGCTGGAAGCCCAGAGAGACAGGCACTGGGACATGACATAGATCTCACAACCAACCAATGTTTGGCAAACATCCCACTTGGGTGACATTGGTCTATATTTGTCCTATTTGTTAGGGCAGAACCAGTGAAGGATGGTGCAGAAATGACATGGCTGGGTTTGAGAAAGAGCACCCTGCATCTGAGCTACAGCAGGGTGGTGCTGGGAAGAGGTCTCCATCCTCCTGCAGAATCGAGCCGGGGAAGATGGTGAGCCCCGCCCTCCTAAAGATCCAGCTGCTGGAGAACAACACGAAGAAGCTCATAGAAAAAAAAAAAAATAGGAGTAGGGGCGGCTTTCTGTCTGTCCGACCAAATTGAGTAAGAAGCAATTAAATGGAATTGGGTAAAATTGTAGATGGAAAGATCTCATCGCAGGGAGTACCTATGGACCGCCCTGTAAGGAGGAAGGAACAAAGATGCTCCAGCGCAGAGCGGAGAGAGAGATGGAGAGCAGACAGCAGGAAGCAGTGTTTCATTCTGGAGATCACAAAACCCGGAGGCAGCCTCAGCAGAGGCAATGTGGACGCCTGAGAGCGGGGTCAGCGCAGCAGGTGCCAGAAAGGCCAGCTCCAACCTGACCACGAGCAGAGGATGCGCCTGGTCGGTGCCCCCAAAGCCCCCACCAGCCCTCCCAGCGCTTCTAGGCTCTTTGTTACAGAACCCAGGGCAGCGCACTTGAGAAGGGAGGCCAATGGGTTCGGAGACCTCCTCGAGCCCTGTCTGCAATGTGCCTTCATTAACTATTTCCCAGAGCAGAAAGCCACTTCAAAAGAGAGGAGCCTTTTCCACCAGCAATGAGTCCGAGGCTCCGAGTCCGAGGGAGCCGCCCAGGGCTGCACCACTCCCTGCTCGTTTTTTGCCGTCCCCCGCCCCCATGCCTGGTCCCAATTATGAATTTCAAAACAGAACTGTAACCCACGAATGGAGAAGCCATGAAAGCAAAGGAAGGAACCATGACGTAGGCTTCTAGGGAGGGAGACTGAAGCGGAGAAGCACAGGGGAGAGGAGACCAAGGGACACCCCAGGTGAGGGGGGGCTCAGCCTGGCTCTGCAGTTAGGGAAGCTGGGATCCAAAGCGAGCCAAGGTGCATGTCAGCGCCCTCCCTGAGCCTCCAAGCACCCCGGGGAGACTGGACAATCCTGTACAAATGAAGAACAGAGGAAAAGACATCAGAAATTTTAAAAGGTGAGTTCTGGATAGGAAGTGAGTTTTCCATCCACAATTACTTTTCCTGCCTCCTAAATTCCATCGCAATGACTGTAAATGGATTTAAAATAAATAAACCAATAAACATGAAGAGAATGAATAAGGAGATGATAGCTGGGGACACTGGCCACAGAAACGCAAAAGGAAAGCCCCGGGGAATCCTTGCTAGTTCTCCCAGGGTGGGCAGAGTGGAGGCTGACAGCCCAGCAGCCAGGGCAGGGCGCTCTGCAGACATGGGCTGAGGGCAGGACCCAGGACCATGACAACTATTCTGCCCTGCAAGTGCATAGCCCCTGATTCACCAAATCATCCTGGGGCTCCACAATGCTCCACCCCCTGTAATTCTCCCACCCAGGGAGGGGAACTGTGGTTGCTTGATTTATCATCACAACTGTTTTACTTACCCCAGATTTAATCATTGCTTTCTTTTCATATGCTTAGATCTTAGATATAAATCACTAATTCTACCCCAAACTCCCTGCTAATTGCCTAAATCCCCCCTTTCTACGTTCAGATAGGGCATTTCATCTTTGTAAACAATTCTGTCCTGGGAATACTGGGGGAAGACATGGTAGCATGATTGACAGATAGTTTTTGATTCCATGTCCATGGCCCAAAGAATGGCAATTTTGAAGTCAAATCCAGTAAAAATCATGATATAATTTATAGAGAGGATGAGGAATTAAAAGAATGTGTGAGGGAGAGAGATGACTAAACCCTCATCTTTCACAGTAGGAAGTCAAAAGACAGAATATGGGCAAGGTATTAGAGAGGTGGAGAGGCAAACCAAAAGAGTCAACTAAAAGGGTTGTGTGTGATGCTCTAGGGAGGGCATCCAGGAAAGAGTGAAGACTGCAGCCTTCCCCTACCTACCCTGGAGAACCATCTAACTCATTAAGTGTAGGGACACTTGGAAACACCCCTTCATCCATGTCGTGTACCCGCCAAGGTCACTGTCAGAACTCCTGTGACAAACCCACTCTTGCCACATGTGCCTCCCTTAACACATTTTCCAGAAACTTTTTCATTGAAAATGTTCAAACCTATAGAAAATTTGAAAGAAAGGATAAAAGAAAGGACATACCCCCTTTATTCAATTACTAATTGTTAATGTTCTCCATGTTTTCTTGGTAGGTGTGTGTGCAGGTGCTATGTAAAATATTTGAAAACATTTCAGCCTGACTCTCCAAAATAAGGACATTCTCTTATATAATCACATAATAAAATTCATAAGAATTTATAAGTTCACCTAAAATATAGTCTATAATATATACACACATACACATATCCACATACATACATATAAACACATGCCAATATACACACATTCATATGCATACCCACATGTGTATGCATGTACACATGTGTGTTCATGTATATATATTCCTAGACATGCACACATGCATATATAAACCCACATGCATGCACATTCCTATCCTATACATGCCTATCTGTATGTATACATGTATGTATACACACCTGAACCACACACACAAATACACACACACCTATGCACAACTTAAGTGCACCTTTTTCGTGTGTGTCTCATGGACTGTAGCTTCCTTTTTTATTTGAAGAGCCCAAATTAGTTAGTTGTCTTGCAAAACGTTCTACATTGCACATCTGAGTATTCTCATTAGAGTCAGAGAACATTTTAGGCAGGAATACCACATGGTTGATGCCTTTCCCTTTATACTCTATCCTATAAGAAAGCCACAGTGTCAGGTTTCCCCATGCTTGGTGATGCTATGTGTGATCATTTGGTTAAGGTGGGGACTACCAGATCTCTCTGCTGTGAAGGTCCATTTATTCCTTTGTAAATAGTTAATCTTGGAAAACATATGGATATGCTGTTCCTCATAGCTTCAGCATCCTTGGTGATTCTTGCTTGAATTCATGACCACAATGGACACAGCAAAATGACGAATTTCCTCATTCTTTCTACATTGATTAATTGATTAGTTAGCATCTCTCTCTCTCTCTCTCTCTCTCTCTCTCTCTCTCTCTCTCTCTCTCACTCTCTCTCTCTCCAAACATGGGCTCAAGAATACTATATCATTCCGTTTGATGCTCAAAAACATTTCCAACATCTGCCCTATGGGAGCCCATGCAACCTGGCAGTCATATTCCTTACTCTTTTCTGCATGTCTAATAGCTGTGTGACTTTAGATAATAGACTTAACTATTCTGTTTCTCAGTTTCTTCATCTGGAAAACAGACAACATAACAATGGACATCAACAGATTCTTAAGGATTAAATAAATGAATACATGTGAAACCACAGGACTGTGGCCGCCATATGCTAAACCCTAGGTAAGTGCTTGCTATTACAATTTCTTACCATTATCATCTTTATGGTCCTCATCACCACAATATCACCCATCACAGAACTGGAGCTCCACAGACAGTTTAAGAAGGAAAGAAGGGAGGGAGGGAGGGAGGGAGAGTAGAGTAAGAATCTTTAAAGAAAGAGGCTATGTGGGCAAATTCTAGAACTGCCTTTTTCCCACCCTGCTCCCTGCCTGGCCCTCCAGGTGGCCTGCAGGCTGGCCTGCCCCACTGATCATGGAGAAATATTTGGTAAACGGAACCAACACAGGGCTGTTAGATAAACACGAGTTCTGACTGACAAAATGTGTTCTTTTCCATCTGCTGCCTTCTAAACGACGCTGGTCTTATTATTTCCACCGACACGCGGTTCTCTCTGTAAATTTGCTTGTCGAGCCAATTCGGCTTTTTGTGAGTGCATTTCTCATTTCATTTTCCGCTGCAGACAAGTCACTGATGCAAGGCAGCTAAGCCCCAGGTCGGCCGCACTCCCTCAGGATGATCTTGGCCTCGTATTCATGTCCTTGACCCCAGAAGACACCTTGCTCCTCTCTGCAAAGATCATGAAGAGCCCCTGGAATTTGGAAGTTTGGGTAATAAAACACAGAGTCGGTGCTGGATTAAGCTGGTGAAGAGTGTGAGACCTGGTTTTATGATTCTCCCTAATTTCACCATCTGAAAATTTCCACAAGTTGAGCAAGAAAGCCTTCAAAGAACTGGGAATCTGCTGTGTGTTTTGCAGTGTATGTAAGGGTCTCTGGTCAGAGGAACTATCCAGACATCACAGGAACAGAGCCCAGAGATCTGTGACTGGTGGCATTTATTTTGTTTCTCCCCATTTGGGAAACTGCAATTCAATTCTAGCACTAACCACCCACAGTTAGCACAGACCTAGAAGTTAAGGGCTCCATGTTCCACCCCATGGCCTTCATCTCAGCCCAAGTGGGGTCCCCTAGTCAACTGCACTTCTGGCCAACTGGCAACAAATTCCAGGATACCTAGGACCCCTTCGGATTCAACAGTCACTAGAATGGCTCACAGAGCTCGGCAAAATACTGTACCTTTTATTACAATTTTATTATAAAGGAAGCTCCACTGAGCCTCAAGGTCTAGAGTTTCCAGGGGCTTTCCTGGTGTGGGCATGGCTGAGAACCCCGTCTTCAGACTCCCTCCCCTCCCTGATAGTCAGACTGCCTCCAAGCCCCAATCCTAAAATCATAAAGTTGGTCTTTCTGGGGACCAGCCCCCATCTCAAGTCACCTCATCCCTTAGTATAAACTTAAGTGTGATCCAAGGAGCTTATGAATAAAGATGCTCTTATGGCTCAAGATATTCCAAGAGTTTTATCTCTATGCCAGGAACCTAAGACAAAGACCAGGTGGTCTTTATTATATAATAGGGTTACAAGACAGCAGAGAACATAAAGTAACGGGCACAGAGTGAGGTTCCCCTCCACACCTCTGTCTCTGGATGCCCTGCTCAGTGCTATATAGTATATCTCAGTGCCATAAGGTGTGTGTGCAGGGGAGGGAGAGAGGAAGGGAGAAGGGAATAAAGAAAAGGAGAATGGAACAGAGAGAGTAAGAATGTACCAAAAAGTAGGACAGAGGGAAGAAATGAAAGGAATGAAGATAAGACAGGAGGGAGAGAGAGGACACAGTTAACTTCTTTTTACAAGGGCTCCAGAAAGGGTGAATGTCAAGTCCAAAATCACTTGGTTAAGAGACAGCTGCAATAAGATTGAAACCTGGGGAGGGGGGCGGGGCACAGCTCAGTGGTAGAGCGCCTAGCATGGGTGAGCATCCTCAGCACCACATAAAAAAATAAATACAATAAAGTTATAAAAAATATATATTAAAAAAATTCAAACCGGGCCAATCATACTCCAGTCTGTGTTTAATTTAGTCTGAAACAGAGGAGAAAAGCAAGATTATGAAGGACTGCATGTGTAAAAAGAAAATGAAGTTGTTGAGATGCCATTCTCCTGAGTAAGAAGAATCAGCAGAGGCTTGTGAACAGTAAGAACCGGCCCTGCAGCTCTGTGGAATATGGACAGGAGGCAGCTAGAGGGAGGTAGGAGGCCAGAGAAGAGCGGGGTCCACATGGGCAAAGATGGGGTAAACTAAAGAAGTCATAGAGGGGATGGTGCAGGGAGACAGACCAGAGGCAAGGAGGTACTCCTAGCTAATCAGTTCCTAGAGTGAGCATGGGCCCCTCCCAGCCACTTAAACCCACCATGCCATGCAACTGCCTGCCCCTTTCTTTGCATAAGTGTCACATGGTTCTGCTGTTAGGCAAATCTGTGCCTAATTCTTTCTTTGTCCCAAATGTCAATGGTGCAGTGAATCTAGCAAGGATCTCTTTTTTCACTGACAATATGTATTAGTCATTCCTACAGCAAAGAGTCCTGCCGGCATCTCCCCCTCGTCAAGTTGTCAAAGGAAACCTACCACCAACCCAGAAAAGTAACTTGAGGCTTATCTTTGTCCATTTTCTTTTGCTAATAACACAATATCACAGACTGGGTGGACTATAAAGAAAAGAGGTTTATTTTGACTCGTGAATCCAGTACAGGGTCACGGGGTCATATCTGCTAATGGTTTGCTTGCTGGCAGGTCCTAAGGCAATGCAGGGCACCATTCAGCAAAGATAAAGAACTTGCCAGAAACCTGTTTGAAGTGGCTTTTATAGCAGACCTGTGCCTGAAATAACCCATTCATCCAACCATGAGGGTACAGCCCTGATCACCTCTTAACCACCACCCTCCTATCCCGCCTTCCCAAATTTCATCATAGACATTAAATTTCAACATGAGTTTCAGAGAAGAAAAGCCGTTTTCGAACTGAAACAAGGCTTTTGCACAGCATCCTAGAAAGAACAAGCAGAGCATCTAGGACACCCAGGCCAATCTCTTTGGGAAAGTCACATCTCTCCCCACATCACAGAAGAAATCCAGAGGACATTACACTTCACACACACCTGCTCCAGATATAGCCAGGCTCAGCCAAAATTGTTTTTTCATCTCCCAGCACCAAGGAACAGTCAAGAGCAGCCAGTCAGAAGCCCCCGGTGGAAGTGAAACCACCTCATTTCCGTTCAGGTTAGCACCAATCATATTCTATAAAGGTATAGAGGGCAGCCTTCATGCAAAGCCAGGAGGAATTGGGGTGGGAAGAGAGGGAGGAGACAGAAAGAGACAGAACCATGTCTGTGGGGCCCTGGATCCAAGTTATATGAATCAATTATTATCTTTTATGTATTCAAGAGAGTTTCAGGCAAATTTCTTTCACCTGATTCTAGAGATAGTCTGTCAATTCATGTCATTGTTTTGAATTCTAGGCCATTTTTTCTGACTGGCATTGTTAATAATTAGCAACATCAACAGGGGTCACCTATAACTGGACTTGGCATCAGGCAGTGGACTGGTGGCTTTAGTCCTCATCTTATTCAATCCTGTTTTCTCTCAGGTGAGCTGCTGTAGCCCATTTTACAGAGGATGCTGGCACAGGGAGAAGGTAAGTAATTAGTTCACAGATTCTCTACTTCCCAACTTGTTAGTGGTAAAGCCATCATACCGATGGGAAAACTAAGGACCAGAGAGAGAATGTGATTCAGTTAGTGTCACCCAGTAGGTCAAACCAGGGACAAGATTCAAACTCAAAACCCCAGGTTCTCGTTCTCACACTTACTTGGTCAGAACAACTATTTAGCAGAACCAAAGAAACACTGATCAGAGAACAGGGTACACCATTAGACGGACTGCTATTCCTCATTCTTGGATCCTCCCATGAAAGTTATGGACAATGTCAAGGGGTCAGGGGGAGGATACATTCAGGATGGATGGACAGAGGCTAAAAACAAGTAGCCCATGGGCTGGTCATGAGTGGTTTTGTTTTGCCTACAGAGTAATATAAAGATGTGACTCAATATCTTGAAGTTGAGAGATCGTACACACAAATCTCAGCTATGTCTGAGCAGTAGATTCCACTGGACTTGGTGATGGATTGACAATGGAAACTTGGACCCAAATTGGGAGTAGAATGTCTGAAAACACAGTAGGTGCACCAGAGTTTGTCTCCCCTATCTCCATCTCCATTCAGAAAGTTGTTTTTGGCATTTCACCCACGTGCCTACCCAGGATCCAAGGGAACTAGAAATCAACATGGCCCCCGGCACCAAGTTGAAGCCTACTTAGTACCAGATGTTTTCCTCTGCAATACCGCTGTGTAACCAACAGCTCCAGACTCTTAATGGTGCAATGACATTTTTTGCTCTTAAGTCTACAGATGTTCTGGGGAAACTCTGACTCGGGCTGCTCCACATTTGTGTCTGCTCCACATCTCTCAACAGGACCAATAGCTCCTCTGACCCTTCTCTGCCCAAAACAAATGGCAGAATTGCAAAAGTCTGAGAAAAATTATGCACATATAATTAAAGACTGCTTTGGTCACATCTATAAGCATTTTATAGGCCAAAACAGGTATTCTGGCTATCTCCACAGAGATTATGTACGCCAGCATTCCTCTAGAGAGACTCTGCAGAGTCCCATGGCTTGGGTGTGGATGTTCAGCCCTGTATAAGGAGGGAGGGAAGACTTTGGAATATTCAGTCTGCTCCACTCATGATAGCTCAGTCCTTTAAGTCATTGGTTTGCTTCTTAACCAGGTCCTGTGGGAAAGGAGGCTGGAGAGGCAGTAGAGTCTGTCTCTGCATAAGCCTTCAAGATGACTCCTGCCAGAGCAAGACAGAGAAGAGGGGACGCAGCAGAAAACCCACTGGGGAGAGTGGAGCAGGTGGCATACCATGGCTTTGGGAAGAGAGGAGCTGAGATGGGCTTGGAGATCCTGGGACCTGGGACTAATGGCCAGTATCTGCATCAACGTGCCAGTTCCTCCCTCTCCCAGAGAGCAAGTCAGGCTGGTGAAGACAAAGTCGGGTAGAGGTCCCTGCAGGCAAACAGGCCAGCTGTACCAGGGGCAGTTCTTGCTGATAGGCCTGCTTGGCCCAACCATCACCAAACACAGGACTTCAGACCAAGGCCATCAGGGGTCCTAGGACTTCAAGTCAGGGCCTCAGAGGTGAGCTGAGCTCTGGGCAGCCAGCCAGAACAGGTTCTTCCTGTTGTGCCTGAAAACCTCATCCAGCCCAGTCACTGAGGCCCTGAAAACTACTTTAAGTCACTTCAAGCTTCAGGCTTTATTTGAGATAAGTTGTTCAATGGGGAGGAGGTGGAGGGAAAGATGGTGATGGGAATTTCTACAAATTCACAGAAGGTGGGATCCTGGGTGAGCATGGTTCCCCTGGGCCAGTGGGAGAGACCACACTTCCTTCCACCAACCCTCACCCCATCTCTTCAGAGGACCTGGCAGAAGGACATTCATTATAGCATCCCAGCTTCCTTGGTGACACTGACCAAGAAGTCAACAATGTCTCCATCAGCAGCCAAGAAATACTGAGGTGCCTCTCTTGGACGATGGTGGCAAACCTGGAGTGAGAAAGTCACCTCTCTCCACCGTCTGGACCATGCAACCAAGAATCTGCCCCCTGCCCCCAGCCCCAAACTGCAGCAGACGAATCAACTCAAGCATGAGTTCAGGAGGAAAATGTATAATAGATTTCAAAGCCCAACTCAGGACTCCTGGATTTCACATAGATGATCATAGCACAGGACAAAAGCAGAGAGAAAACAACTCAACTCCATAACTTTGCCGATGGAGAAACTGAGGCTTTGGGCTTATGAAGGTATTATTAACTTTCCTCAGATATTAACTTTCCTCATAATGAAAAATAAAGACTTGTCTCTGGGACAGATACTATGCTAGGACCAGGGCAGTTGCCAGCTCCTACTGTACCTTTGAAAGAGCAAACAAAAAGGACCAGATGGATACAGATGGGACAGGATGCATGGCTTGGTAGGCAGAGCTGGGCTGGATCTCAGACCCCATTTGCCCCTCAGCCAGTCCACGTGTGCAGAGTGTGACAAGCACAACTATGCATGGCAGGCCTGCTTAGTACTGTCCTTATGGAGTGGATGCTATCTATGACATCAATTAATAGGAAAAAATAGGATTAGACAGAATAGCTTACTCAGTTTTACATAACTGATGTCCATACAAGTCTCGAGGATCCGTGGTCTGAGACAGGATAGCACAGTGGTCATATCCCATTCCCCCTTTTGCTGTTAAATTTACCAAGTGGGTTTCTTGATTTAGGAGCAGCTGTACTTGGCAAGCCCCTGACCAGAAGCACAGGACCAGGGCTGGGAAGGAGAACTGGCTTAAGCAAGCACCGCCATGTTGGCCATTGCCAACTGGTCACCCTCCTCAGTTGTAGTCCCTGTCCAGTAAAGGCCACTGAACCGGGGTCACTCTGGTGAATTTGGGTTGGCACGAAATAATCACGCAGACACACACAAAATGTACCTTCTTCACGGGCAACTCAGGATGGCTTCTCTGCCTCAGGTGTAAGCTCCCAAAAGGGGGGCAAGAGAAAAAATCAGGAAGCAGGCAAGAGAGAAGGCAAGGGCATGTTCTGAATCCCAATTTATTGAAGGGAGCCATTCGATGGAATATGATATCCAAAAAAGGGCCAGGGGCAGTATTACACCAAACAGGTGGGTGGAACTCAGCCCCATCCAGTGACGCCCGATCCCAGAGCTGCCCCTCTCCTGGCCCAGAAGAGGTGAGTCCACATGCATCCCAGCGGGTGCAGTGCCAGCTCAGTCCCTCTTTACTCAAGACTCAAAGATGTGCACATAGCTCCTGTTCAGGTGGCCTCCAACACTCAGTCCCCAGAAGGCAAAGGCCACCCCATCCCACAGCCATATTCTAGGTTCCACACCCAAGAACCCCCTCGTGGCTCTCTGCAAAGCCAGGCATTCTCACTGCCAGGTAACTGCCAAGGGAAGCTGGCCTGTTGCCTTCCCTGACACCCGTGGAACTGACCCGTTACCCCCGGAGGAACCAAACTGCCCTCACTGCCCTATCACACAGCTCTCCATGCCGCTAAGCCTTAGCCGTGATCTCACCTCTGCCTGTCACCCTGGGTCTCTAGGTCCTCCTTTACCTGCCTGGGTTCCCTGCAGCCTCTGAGACCCAGCACAGGAAGTACCCCTCTGGAAAACCCACCCTGATACCCCTCCTCGTGCTCTCAGTGCCTGCTGGACAAACATCTTTTCCTTCATAAACCAATAAAAGGAAGGTACCATTTTCTATTTTATTAACAGGAGGAAGCACATATAGCTCTTGTGTTCCCCATGCTGTAGAGTAGGTGCTCAATAAACGTGTTGAATGAATGAGTGCATGAATAGGAATGCTTACTAAGCACACGGTGAGGAAGGGGTTTGGTGATTTGTAATGTGCTAACTCATTGCTGAGAATAGCTACAGCCACCAGTGGGTGCTCAATAAAACTTAGTTTGAATACAACTAACAGGCCAGCTGGGACTCCCAGATGGTGGAGGACAACCTGATGGCACTTCCAGCCATCTGGACTGTGAACACTAATGGCACATCCATCAATTCAGCCATGTCTCTGGGCCTCAGCCCAGGGGAGTTCAAGCACCCACAGCCTATGGTCCTGCAAGAGTAATGACGAGGGAGGAAGAGTGATAAAAAGAGGACAATGAGATCACTAAGCAGCCCTTGAGCCATGTGCCAGGGCTATGGGAAGTCCCTTGTTTTAGTCAGCTTTTTTGACACTGTGACCAAAAGACCTGACAAGAAAGCTTCTTGGGCTCCCAATTTCAGGGGTCTCAGTGCATAAATGGTCAGCTCCTTAGCTGTGGGCCCAGGTGAGGCAGAATATCATGGCAGAAGGGTGTGATGGAGGAAAGAAGCTCAGGTCGTGGCAATCAGGAAGCAGAGAGCGAGCTGCGCTGACCAGGGATGCACTATGTACCCTAAAGGCACACCTTCTGTGACCCACTCCTTCAGCAACACCCTACCTGCCCCTGTTCTCACCCAGTTAATCCCTGTCAGGGATTAACACTGCTGGAACTTCAGACAGGGCCAGCAGGAAAGTGCTCCCCCAAATCTGAAGGGTTTATCAGAAACCAACAGCATGTGCCGAAGGCCAGGGTTGGGAGAAGGAGCTGTTTTTCTCCCAGTGACTTCCAGGTACTTCTGAGAGGGGCCGTTATAATGATCCATAACTGGAGGGACCTCAGGCACACTGGCTCCTCTTAAGGACAAAAATATTAAGCCATCGGTCTAATTTAAACATCTTCCCATCAAGAATCTCGCATTGGAGGTAAAGAATTGTGATTCTACATCATCTGCAGCTTCAGGACTGTGGAGAAGGAGCCCCAGGAAGGGGTCGCTGACGGAGGTGCTCTGGGAGGCTCTCAGGTGAAGTGCATGATTGGCAGAGGGACTGCAAGAAGGATGCCACAACCCTGTCATCAGGGGCCCTGAGCCGCAGCCCCACTCCAGGGAAAGGTGGCAAGGGGGCAAGAGTTCCTTCTCTTATGCTCTGGTCTCACCCAATGGCCTGGTGGTGCTGGTGCCGAACTCCATGGTGCTGGCTCCTTTGCATTCACTTCCTCCCACATCTGAGATTTTTTTGGACCCCGATTCTCATCTTCACACAAGGAAGCGGCCACTTCAGAGACCAGCACACTGAGCTAAGGGAGGCTAATACTTGCCCTAAATCACACACCTTGGAGATCAGCATTTGAACCCGGGCATTTGTCCCCAAGGCTCATTATCTTTCCTTGGCCTCACACCAGCTCTTCGCCCTGAGGATTTTCTGCTCCTGGTGGTGGAGGCGTCATCACTTCAGCCCAGAGTGAGTGGAGAGACTGCAAATCACCAAGCATTTTGTCCACCTCTTCCTGTCACTCCATCCCACCGTCATCCATCCGACCTGTATTTGTTTCCTCTATGGGGTCCCAACATCTGCACTGGGCACCAGGAGGGGAAGAGAGATGCTGGAATCTCAGAGGCAACTCCAGATTGTTGATAGGTTCAAGAATCCTCACCCCTGATTCTTGGAGCAGTTCTGTGAGTTTCCTGAGAATGGCATGTCTGTGCCATCGAGAAACAAGCTCAGAAAGAGGTCAAGGGCAGCGTGCTTTCTCCACGACTGTAGAAACTGAGCCTGGAGGTGATGCCGATGAGACTGAGGTCACGACCAGTGGAACTGGGTGGGTCCTAACCTATTTTTCTTGCCTCCTCTACTGCCACTCAAATTTGGAATGTTTTGTTGCTACTGTCATAGACTGAACTGTGTCCCCTCCAAATCCATATTTGAAATCCTAATCCCTAATATATTTGGGAACAGGGCTTTTAAGGGGGCAGCTGAGTTTAAATAAGGTCAGAAAGGCGGGGCCCTATCTAATAGGACTGGGGTCCTTATGAAAAGAAGAGACACCGAGCTAGTTCTCTCACTCCCTCGCTCTCTCTCCACATAAACAGAGGAAAAGCCACGTGAGGACACAGGGCAAAGATAGTCATTTATGAGCCAAGAAGAGAGACTTTGCCAGAACCCTGATCGCACCTTGAGCTTGGCCTTCCGGCCTCCAGAACTCTGAGACATTTAAATGTCGGTTGTTTCAGTCACCTGATCTGTTGTGTGGCATCTTGCTGTGGCAGCCACAGCTAATTAATAGATCTGCTTTCAAGGATGGCTCTTCCGTTGGCTGCTGGGGTCTTTTACATCCCTCATCTCTGTTTCCCTGGATCATGGCCAGCTTCCCTTACCTACTCGTCTTGCTGATGAGGCTCTTACTAACACCTGGTCTCACCTCCCAGGAGTCCTCTCTGCCTTGCAGATCAGTTCTGGAGCTGAGGGAAGGAGGCGGCCTGAGGTTTTCCTCAGGTCTGACTGCTTGTGGCAGGAGCAGGAAAATATCTCATGAAGAGTAAGAATGTGAAGTGGGATCCAGGACACTTATAGCCAGAGTGGTGGAGTAAGGCTGGTCTCAGACTGCAGTGTCATTGCCACCAAGGTGAGACCGCCTCGCATTGCAGAAGTCGACAGACCCAGGGATCATGGGCCTCCTGGTATCTTCTAGGCCACATGATCTAATGGAAATAGCATAAACCTGAGAGTCTGCTCTGAGTTCAAATTCTGATTCTGTCACTTGCTGAGAGACCAGTAGTCAACAGCGCTATTCACCAATCACTTGGCACTTTCCCTCCAGGGATGCGGTAGGATTGATCCTCCTACCTCCTGGGCATTGACCAGGGTTCTATGTTTCTCCTCAGTTCGTGAAAGGAGAACTTTAAGGGTCAATGCTTGCATTACCACATTTTTTTTTCCTACCTGGAATGGTAACTGTCAAAGATGGCAGCTACTACCTTAGCCTGAGTTCCAAAATGACAAAAACGAAGAGCCTAGGGCTGTCCCACAACAGATATACAGAACAAACAATAAATAAACATTTGTGAAATGCAACTATTTTTCTTAGGCACACCTGCATGGAGCACATGCAATAAATCTTAACAGATTGACAGCTCCATCCCTAGAAGGAGTGTTCCTAGTGACTACAAATCTCCACGGAACCCCAACCTCAGAATTTCCAGCTTGGCTTTTGAGCACCTTAACAATGCAAATAGCCCTTCAGGGCTGTTAGAACATAGATCTCAATAAATGATTTCCAATAACACAGTGCTTGCCAGGAAAGGAAACATCCACCCTGTTGCCTATGCATAATATAGGTTAATATTTCAGGATGCATTAAATGTGTAAATGTTTAGAGTGTGGCAAAGTTCCGGTCGTGAGCTGGGTCACTCTGCAGAAAAGACAAGATGCTGAAGGGAAGGGAGTATTTTTAGACTTGGACCCAACTTGACACTACCCGTAAGTGCTTTATGTCGGTGGGCACTGTGCACAGTCCTTCTACTGACTTGCCAGGCAGGAAAATAATATGTTGGTTTCAGACAGATGCTCCCAACCCTTTGTGGAAGCAGATGACTTCAAGATGGGCTGGCTGCTCTGTGGCTTCTTTGGAGACAGTTGAAATTAAGATGGTATCTGGGGCGTGACGAAGCACCAAATCTGCCAAAGATGTGCCGAAATCACTAAGGAACAGAGATGGGTCAGATTGGCCACATACTGAAATCAAAGGCATGTGCAGGAAACCAGAACGTGTTGTTGGCCTTTGGAGGAGACGAGAGGATCAAGGCAAGCTGGGGAAGAGAAGAAAATGCTACCGGGCAATACCCTGCAAATAAATGTGGAATTGAACCATATGAAATTGGTGATGTTTGACCAAAAATGTGGCTCTTTGATATGGTTCAATTTATATATATATATATATATATATATATATATATATATATATCTCCACATCTCAATCAGCACCCCCTGCCACATTAGGGCCAAGCACCAGGAATTTTTTATAATATGTGACCACGGTCCATGGCACAGAACACCAGCCATGTAAACTGTGGCGTTTCTATGATAGAATTAAACCCAAGTATTTTTGCCACACTAGGAAGAACTAAAAAAATATAGGAAGTATATTTGGACCTCCTGAGCATAGATCCATTAAAACCCTGATCCAGCTGACTGACCTCAGCAGTTGGTGGCAATTTATACCACCCTGGACCCAGCACCTTAGCAATGAGACAGGGAGCACAGAAGCCCCCCCACTCCCCACCAAACTGCTCATGTTTGAGTCCTGAGAGTTTTTTCTTTGTTTGTTTGTTTGTTTGGGTACTGGGAATTTAACCCATGAGTGCTTAACCCCTGAGCTACATCTCCAGCCTATTTTATATTTTATTTAGAGACAGGGTCTCACTGAGTTGCTTAGGGCCTTGCTAACTTGCTGAAGCTGGTTTTGAACTTGCAATCCTCCTGCCTCAACCTTCCAAGCCCCTGGGATTAAGCTGTAGTATGTTGATCGCTGCCCATCCCCCTCCCCCCAACAAAGTCCCTATCCTAATTCCTTGAACCTGTGAATGTTACCTCATGTGGCAAAAGAGTGACAATTACACCTTCTAAAGCCAAAGAGTGATCAAGAGCCTTGAGAAAAGGAGCTCATTCTGGATTTATCTAGAAAGTCCCTAAATCCAACCCAACTATTTTCGTAAGAGACAGACACAGAGGAGAAGGCACCACACATGAGCAGACACAGGTAATGTGGCACAAAGGCAGAGACCAGAGTGACACAGTCACGAGCCAAGGTGGGCTGGCACCCCCCAGCAGCTCACAGAGGCTAGGAGCAGGTGCCCCTCAGTGCCTTCCGAAGGAGCCCAGCCCTGCCTACACCTGTGTTTCAGACCTCTGACCTCCAGAATTGTGAGAAAATAAATGCTGCTGTTTTAAATCACCAAGTTTTGTGATCATTTGTTACAGCAGTCATCAGAAACAAATACATAAACCCTCTGCCTCCGTTTCCCTGCCTGTAAGATAATAGTAACCTCATGAGGAAACGCACATGAAGGGCTTTAATGAGATACTAGGACACGCTAAGTGCTCAGGAAATGGAAGATGCAATAAGCTAAATGCAGCAAACAGGGAATCACATGCAACCTGAGCAAATGGAGATGATGGCCCACTGTGTCTGTCCCTGAAGCCTAAGAGATGCAGCAGGTGAGGTGGCCCTTGTAGAAGGCCTGTCCCCCTCACCCCAGTGGTGGCCCCTCAAGTCACCACTGGGAGTTAAGAGTCTGAGGTAACTTTCAAACCACCACCAGAAAAACTGCTTTGGTTTAAAAAATATATATGAAATTATTCTGAAAGAGTTCGTTTTCTTTACAGAACTGTGTATTGGACACAATTTAAGCAATTGAAAACCTGGCATTTTGAGCTTGTTCAACCACTGGAAAAAGTATCTTTCCAAAAAGATAGTTTTTTAAAAAATGGGACACAGGGGAAGAAAATGGTTATTAAAAATGCTTAAGAGCCTTCCTGAACTTCAAATGGGCTCTTCACAACAATAATACTGATGATTTAAGGGAAAAATGAATCAAGACTCTATTGATTAAACGTTCCTTAAATTATATGTGGGTTTTAAAATGTGTGACAGTATGCAAAGCACGTTGGAGGTAAAATGTTGCGGGAAAAAAAATCACTCCAGACATTTAAAGAATTTGGAGGGTAGCTGCTTCTCAGCTCCAGCCCCAAGAGCCTGGGAAGGGAGTAGAAGGACCCTGAACTCACCCATGACCCAGGCCAGTAGTCCAGTCCCAGAGCCCTGGGTGTTAAGTAGTGGTGTCTGTCTCTTGCTGTCCTAGCCCTGGCCTCCTAACCCCCACCCTGGCTCTTCCACCACACCCTCAGCATGTGGTCTATTCCAGAAACACTACCTGAGCACCTACTGGGTCCACACCCTGCACTCCAGCCGGAAACGGAAATGCAGCGCACAGTCTAATTCGGCCACAGATGTGAGAAGACTCAGGGGATCAAGAGCCAGGACATGAAGGAGCACAGGATGGCACCTCCCCTCCAGGGAGATGGGCTGGGGGCTTCCTAGGGAGACTAAAGGCTGAGTCAGCAACGCAAGATGCAGAGGGGATGGAACAGGAGAGAGAAATTCAGAAGGGAGTTGGGGATTCAGCACCTCCAAGGCCCCACGGCCTGAGGCACAGGGCATTCAGGACTATAAATGAGTACAGGAAGCCCATCTCTGGGCCTCCCCTCTGGGCCACCTGTTCATCCTCCTCTCAGTGACCTCTACTCCTGACTCTGCTCTCACTGTGACTTTAGAGCCTCTTGGATTCTTGAGTTGGAGACTCCTCCTGCCTCCTCTCCCCTGGAATCCTATTGGCAGCCCCATCCCTCACTGGGGGAGGGCACCTTGACCTGCGGGGGGCTCTGGGAGACATGATGTTCTGGGGTTCACATGGAAACTTCTCAGAATGGAGGACAAGAAAGCATGTCCCCAGCAACCTGGCCCTCCCTGGTTGGTTCCATTGTGGCTGCTTCTAGCATATTGCTCTTCTTACTCCAAGCTGGGTCCATACACAGGTCGTGTCCATTTTCCCCACCTCTCCATTCCTCCAACCCATGCCCATCTGGGGCCTCTCCCCACAATCTTTGTACCTCCTGCAACCTGACCCATGTAGAGCATCAAAGGAGGCAGATAGCCCGAGCACAAATCACTGGGAGCTGCTAGGAGGTAAGATAGAAGCCAGGGGACAGGGTCTCCCATCCTCCATGGGCCTCACTCTGAGTAAGAACCATCCTTCATTGTCCCTGGAAGCAGTCTCTGGTGGGTCAGGAGCATCCTGGTGCAAGGTGTCTGCAGTTCCCTCTCTCAAGGGCAAAGCACCATGCATGGCCTGGATCCCACTTTAACCTCTCCAATTGTGAGTCACACAAGAGCACAGGCCCCAACATGTGGCGCTTAATCAGTGCAATGAAGGAACGTAGGAACACACACCTGTCCTGATTACTATGCAATTGGCTCATTCATTATTGCCTCAAAGCTCAGCATGACCTGGTGAAGCAGGAACAGAGACTCTTCCAAAGCAAATGCCCCAAAGCTACACAGCATCAAGAAGTAAAACTAAGGCAAGAACCCAGGGCTCTGGGCTCCCCCCAACACACACACCCCAGCTCTGGGCCTCACGTTCCCTATTTCACTGCTGACTCTCCAACTATAATCACAGCACCCAGCAAGGCACAGAGAGGGAGAAATAGGAGGAAAAAAGATTAGTAGAGAAGAAAACGTTCCCAGCCCTTGAGAAGTTGGCTACTGGCACTCAAGAATTATATATTTGGTTTTAAGATATCATTCCCCCCTCTTCTCTTTCCACAAAGTGGTACATGGCCCATTTATATATTTAATTAGAATGGATTAAAATTAATAACATCTTGAGTGGTTCCTGACCCTTCTTGAGATAATTGGAGACACCCTGGGGTGATAGGAAACCAGGAGGAAGAATTGCTGATCTAACCAACCACGGCCGAACTTTCTCATGTGTGTGTAATCAGCGCATCTCCTAATCACCCTCTGTACATTTTCTAACAAAGACAGGTAGCCTTCTGATTTGGAACCATGTCCTGTTCCCTGGGCTCCAGGGCTGAAGGCATGCCCTGGGCAGGCAAACGAACTGAAATCTGCGCTGTCTGCATTCGCCCCGCCTGCATGCTCTCCTGGACATTTGAACAGGTTTTTTTTAGGCAGATTTGTATTGCATTATATGCCTCCATGTGTACAGACATAAAAGAACATTATCGAGTCCCCATTATGTGCCAAGGACTGGGCTAAACATAGTCACACCCATTAACTCATTCATTTTTCTATAACAATGCCCTGGGGGCAGGAGGGGACAGTGTTACCCTCTCCCATTGGACAGTAAAGGGAACCAGAGGAGGGATCAGGAGCTGAATGTAGGATCAAAACCCAGCCCTTGGGGGGTCAAAGACCCCCTAGGCGTTGCTGTAAGAGCACTGTCATCCCTTTAGCCAACTCATGGTATCACTAATGCTCTTCACTGACACTGGTTCCCAGCACAGCAACCTACTGGCCTCATACCTGGCACGGGAAGGGGCTCCCACATTGTCCAAACAACCCTGTGCTCTCAGACCCAAGGAATGAAGGATCAAAAGCTGAAGCCATGACCATTCCAAATAGAAAGTAGAACCAGTACCTGATTCAGATCCTGCCTTGCCACCTCCTGGACAGGAGAGAGATGTGTGACCTTGGATAAGCCATTGGAAGAGCACCAAGTGACCTCTTCTACACACGTGAAATGAGCAGATTAATACCTGTCGTCTGGGCTTGAATGATAACAACACAGCCATCCTTGAGTGAGAGCCTGAGATAGTCACTGTTCTGCCAATGACGAATTCGAGGTTCGGGGTCATACAGTCACACTGAGAAACCTATCTGCATCCATGACTCCTCTTGACCGCTCACAGTGCAGGGACATCAGATCTCCAGGTCCACAGTGAGGACAATGATCCTTAAATAAGGAAGGAAAGCACTTACCTTCTTTCTTGGGGGTCACTATCAGAGGCCAATCCTGGGGCTCTCTCCTTTTCTATTTGGGCAAAATGACCTCATCATCCTGAAATCTGCCTCTCCCTCCTGCCGCCCATCACTCGGAGGGCAGGTGAACACACATACTTTGGGGCAGGGGCAGCCTTTCTGGGTCAAATTAGGTCAGGCCAGATCAGCCGGTGCTGGAGCTGCCATGGAGTTAGGTAATCAACTCAAGGCTGGTTCAGCCTGGAGCCATTTAATTTTGGGGAGGCGAGATTTAGCTGACTTGAAAGAAGGGGGAAGCAAGCTTGCAGAAAGAGATTGATTTCAGCGAAACACAAATTCATACTCACTAAATGCCTTAACACTTCGGAATCAATTAAAATGAGATGGGAAAAAAGGCACAGAGAAATAGAGGGTGACAGCAGGTCCCACTGCAAAAAAAAAAATAAAAGAGGGCAGAAAGGAAGGAGGCTTCCTGGGGAGCAGAAGAGAAGGACCCTAATCCAGGGACACCCCTCAGGAAGGAGGGGGATATTCTGGGGCCCTGAGCGGTTTCCTTTTGCTGGTGAAGGGGATGGTTGAGCAATGGAATCTGACTATGGGTCAGAGGCTTTCAAAATTCAGTGTCAGAATCAGCTGTGCAGGCAGCAAACTAAACACATAGATTCTGGGCACACTTCCTTAGGTTTCAATTCTTTAGGTCTGTGGGAGACCTGCAAGTCTGCCCATCCAACCATCCCCAGGATCCAAGGCAGGAGGTCTGGGAGCACACTGAGAAGCAAGGACAAGACCACAGATTTTATGTTGGGGCCCTCCTTCCTGCCCCTGGGCACCATGGCAACAGCAATTACCGCAGATATTGCTCTTCCCTGGGATTGTGGCAGGAAACCTGGAGACAGGCAGCAAAAATACCCCCCTTGCATTAGCCTCTCCAGAAATAGATAAGACCTTTGGGGTATATATTTAAGAAGAAAATTCACCAGAACCTTGGAGTTGAAGCCTTGGGACTCCATCAGATTTGGGGGATGGACTGACCACTTCCCCCCAGGAATGGCTCAGCAGGGCTGGACCTCTTTGGTAGACTGTTTGGCAGTTTCCTACAAAATTAAACGTAGCCATCATATCCTTTGATTTTTACCCAAAGGAGTTGAAAATGTATACGCACACAAAAACCTGTACACAGATGTTTACAGCAACTTTATTTATAAGTCCCAAAACTTTGAAACCACCAGGATGTCCTTCAGTAGGTGAATGGATAAATAAACCATGGTACATCCAGACAATGGAATTTTATTCAACACTAAAAAGAAATGAGCTATCAAGCCATGAAAAGATAGGGAGGGAACTTAAACGCGTATTGCTAAGTGGAAGAAGCCAATCTAAAAAGGCTACATGCTGTATGATTCCCACTATATGACATTGTGTAAAAGGCAAAACTAGAGAGGCAGTCGAAGATTAGCAGTTACCAGGGACTGGAGAAAGAAGAATGCATAGGTGGAAGGATGCATTTAAAGGCAGTGAAACTATTCTGTATGTCACTATTATGGCAGATACCACTGTATAAAAGCATAAATGTCATTATACATTCTTCTAAAGCCACAGAATGCACAAGACCAGGAGTGAGCCATAATGGAAAGTATGGTCTTTAGGGGATGATGATATGTCAATGTAGGTTCATCAGTTATGACGAATGTGCCTCTCCTGTTGATAGACAGGGGAGGCTAAGTGTGTGGTGGCAGGGTGGCAGGGGTACATGGGAATTCTCTTTAACTTCTGCTCAATTTTCCTGTGAACCTGAAACCACTCTAAAAAATAAAATCTATTAAAAAAAAAAAAGAAAGCCTGAGGTTGCCTCTTGTCCCATGAAATATGAAATGTGCTCAAGAAGCTGAGGGTAAAACGTGGGTAAGAAGTAAAGCTGCCGAGGAGAGAGCAGGAGTAAATCGAGGCTGATGGCCAGGTGCCCAGGTTCTAATGGGCCTGTGAAGTGGGGTGGGGAGGGGGGATTGAAGAATGGAAAGGGGAGTCCAGGCTCCCTTTCTTCCTGATCATCCTGCAAACAGAAGCAAGATCTCAAGAAAGGAGCAGTCTCTCTGTGCTCTTTGAAATTCTCAAAGATCCCTTAATCCCCCCCCCAAAGAAAACAGTTCAAACAGGTGCATAAACTGGCAGGTTAAACAGGAAGCGGCGGCATCATTATTCTCAGGGCGAGGGCTCCTAATGCCCCCCTAATGCAGGATCTCCCTGCCTGCTCCTAATAAGGAGCTTCTCTCCTTCATGAGAGTCCTATAAAATACATAAATATTCCTCAAGGAACCGAGAGAGCTCCTAACAGTCTTTAATAGCTATCATAAAATGAAGGATAAAATGTGTGAAAGGAGATTGGTCATGATAATAGTGGGAGATATGAGGGCAGTGAATTTCCTAACCCCTCCCAGGCTCAGTTTCAGAGCAGAAAGACGCTGCCTGGCATCAGAAGCCTGTCCTGCAGAGGAGACTGGGGAGGGGGCATCCAGTCTCTGCTCCAAGGATCCTGAGCAGTTGGACTGGAAAAGCTAAGGGCCAGAGAGAGGAGAAACTTGCCTAAAGTTATACAGAAAATGGCAGCCTGCGGTGCAGGACCACTGAGATCCCAAGGCCCAGATAGGGTAGATCTAGGAACTAGCACTGCTCATTTATCCCCCGGGTGATTGAGATGAAAAACTAGGGAGTACTAACCAAGATGGTGACAGAAACAACGATGGCCCTGACTATGCAGATCCCTCAACCTCTGTGGGGCCACATCCAGCTTGTGGATGGGGACTGCAGCCTGAGCCCTACCCACAGACTGAACAGGGAATTCAAGCAGCCTTAACCAGGCCAATGACAAAGCCAGTGTGCAGAACTCAGAGTCCACAGACCGGGAAACAAGGGCAGGCTCCAGAGGGCTGTTTTCCAGAATGGGTGCTAAGCAGGGTTTGCAGCAAGCATCTCGGGGCCCCAGAACATGGAGGATGACTGAGCTAACAGACAGCAAGCCCTGGTTCATGTCCTGGCAGGCAATAGGCGCTCCACCCACAGCAGTTCCTGGCAGGTGTAGCATTGAATATCTACAGGGTGCTGCACCTGGCAGGCACTGGTATCTGTTCAACTCCTGTTACATGCCAGGACATGACCTGGGGGCTTTTCATACGTAACCACATCTGTCTCCACAGCACTCAGCTCAGATCTACCAAGCTGACCCACACCTACATGCGTCACCTAAAGTGATGAATAAAAAATCCACACCATACAGCCTCCATCCAAAGCAATCATTCCTGCTCCCCACCAAGGTCTAGGGCCCACTGGTCCCCAGAATTTGGGCCAAATTACATGCCTCCTTTGTATTGATGACAGTAAAATGGCTTCTGACATCTGACCATCATGATTTTGAGGACCTAAGATTCTCTGCTCCTCCCAACTATGCTCAGGGATCCCCATCCCAGCACCTGTCTGACTCCCTGCAGTCCTAGAACAGCTTATCTTGTTTGTATTGTCATGAAGCCTAATAAGTCACATTGCACTTTCCTCTGCCCATCCACGGGGGATGAGCAAAGCTGTGGGAGGCTTCACAGATGCAACTCAATGGGGGATTGATGCACACTGTTCAGACCCAAACAGATATGGGGCCACCACCACAGAGCAAGGTTTTGCTTAAAAGTTTTCTCCCAGGCTAGGTGGGGGACATCTGGCAAGGTTTTGTGCAGATAGCCTAAGATTTGGTATGATCTAGTGTTGTCTAAAGGTCCTCAGCAGCACACTAAGGAATGAAGAAAAAATAATGTAGAAGGATCAGAATAAGAAAGCAAAACTATCATCATTTCTAACAAATGGTCCTCATGAGGAACCCAAGAGAATCTACAATCATGAGAATGAATAAAATGTTATCAAAGCTATTCAACATAGAGCAATGTAAAAAAAAAATCAATTGTATTTACTTTACCATGAAATAGTATAAGTGAAATAGATAGCCTTTATAATAGCAACAAAACACATAAACGACCTAGAAGAGTCTAAAAATACTGAAGGCCTTTGTAAAAGAGATAAGAACGATTTACTAAAGGACAATGAAGACCAAAATATATGAAGAAATAGACCTTGTTCATGGGAAGGAAGACTTAATGTCTTAAAAATATTAACTTGAGGAGAATTGACCTATATATTCCTTGTTAGTCTAAAAAATTTCCCACTAAGTAACTGTGTGCACTTGACAAGCTGGTTTGCAAATAAATAAATAATAAATGTGTGTGTTTTGTGTACACATATATAAATGGCTTGCTCAACATACGACACATGTAAATTGAAACTGCACTTAGATGCCAATTCTCTTTCAAAAGTTTTCAAAAAATATTTTGGGGAAAAGTACTATTGCTCATGAGAGCTCCAAATGATTTTAATGCCATGGAAGGGGACTCCTCCAGAAGATTTATAAGGTTAAGTAAAGCAACGTAATCACAAATTTGAGTTGGAACTACAAGAACCCATGAGATGATTGATAGATAAATAGATAGATGATTGATTGATTGATAGATAGATAGATAGATAGATAAAGACAGATACAGATAGATTTTTTTTTCCTAGCTCTCTCCCCTGAAATTTTCCAGAAGCAATGGCTAAGCCAATAGCAGTAAGGACTCCTAATGCCCAGATTGCAGTTCCTCTAAAAAGCATTTTAAACTAATAGAAACCAGAGCTTCTTGGCTGTTAGTCTGATTTCAAATATGAGGTAAGGAATGTCCAGATGAGCCTGAAACATCTTGTCCTGTCAGACTTCAAAAGATGCTCACAAAGACTACCTGATCTGATTGTGTAAAAATATTTCAGGACCTAACTTTAAGAAGTTCCCATTGACCAATAAATGGGGCAATTTGAATATCAATGGGAATAATGGATTAAACACAGCTAATAGATTTAGCCCTTGAATTCATGATATTGAACAAAACTATTCATTGTCTTTGAAGGGTGCTGAGGCTCCAAGTAACTATTTTGAAAATAGGAAAATAATGGAAAAGAATCAAGTATTGACTTGTTTTTCTTTTATAACTTTTACCTTAAGGTAACTAAATAGTTAATTTACAGAATTATTCTCCATGGAATAATTCTAGTTTATCACCAAGAATGAATTACTGAATTAGAATACCACCATTTGTAATTTCTAAACTAAAGAGATCTAGGTCAGATGGCCTATAGCTATTTACACAGAGAAGATAACTGAATATTTTGTGACCCTGAGAGATGTGCACATCATTACCTGTGAAGCCATTTGCCTCTTCTGCTCCTCAAAATGAACTTAAAAATGATAAAATCTCAAACTATCTATTTGCAAGGAATATAATAAACCAAGGAGCATGTTAAATGATGCTATGGTGACTTAACAGCAAAGTGCAGACCATGCCAAACTTTTGGGATATACCTCCCTCGAATCTTGATTTAACAAACATTTGCAAATATGAGTTTGAGACGTTTGCTTTGTTGATTGGATACTGTGTTTTAGATATGATAATGACATTGTGTGCATTTTTAAAGAGCTCCTAAATCCTAAATATGTACACAGGAAGCAAAATAGTCAAAATACCATACAAGGCAATGGCAGGGGTAGGGGGGCTGCCAATCATCAAAAATTATTGGAGAGTGACAGTGCTACAGAAGACAAAGTGATATCAGAGCAGCGTTGAACAAACTGATAATGGAGCAAAGTAGCAGACTGAAAAACAGATTCATTATATATACATACAATTCTTTTCGACAGAGCTAATTTTTCAGGTGAGTGGGAGACAGTAGAACTAATCCATATTTGGTGCTGGGACAATTGAATTGATTATCTACAATGGTTTCATTCAAGAAAAGAAGAAAAGATCAATAAATTCAACTCCACTAAAATTAAATTTCTGTTTATCAAGACAACTGAAAAAAAAAGGTAAGATGGTAGATCAAACTAGGACTGATATTTGCCACAAATATGAGATCAAATTATTAGAGTCCAGAATATGTATTTAATTCCCAAACATCAGTAAAAGACACAATCCAAATAAAAACTATAGAAAAGACTAGAGTAGAGTCAGGTGGAATCCCAGCAGCTCAGGAGGCTGAAGAAGGAAGATCACAAGTTCAAAGCCAGCCTCAGCAACTTAGCAAAGCCTTATCTCAAAATACAAAATAAAAATGGCTGGAGATGTGGCTCAGTGGATAAACGTCCCTGGGTTCAATTCCTGGTACCAGAGGAGAAAAAATTAAAAAGACTTAAATCTTGTCATTTCAGACTTGAAGAGTCTTAAGAAAGGAACTAGAATAGCTAATAAATTTTTGAAAAGATGCTAAATAATGAAGTTTTGTTGTTGTTATTGTTGTTGTTGTTGTTGGTACCAGGAATTGAACTCAGGGGCACTCAACCACTGAGTCACATCCCCAGCCCTTTTAATATTTTATTTAGAGACAGGGTCTCACTGAGTTGCTTATGGCTTAGCTAAGTTGCTGAGGCTGGCTTTGAACTCACGATCCTCCTGCCTCAGCCTCCAGAGCCTCTGGGATTACAGGCATGCACCACCACACTGAGCTACATAATGAAATTTTTTAATTGAAGATAGAATGTGCTGTATAGAGAGAATATAGAGATAACATTCTCGATTAAAATATCTGACAACACAAAGTGCTGGTAAAGATTATGTTAATCAAAAATCATATACAGTACCAGGGAGAGGATAAATTGATTCAATCACCTTGGAAAGCAATTTGGCATTTATTCAGTTTAAGTGTTCCATGGGGCCTGGTAATCCTGCTCTTAGGTAAATACCACATTTGTATCCAGATATGTATACAATAATGTTTATAGCACATTTTTTCCATAAAAACCTGGAAACAATACAAACATTCATTAATACAGAAATAAATTGTGGTATTGTCACAAAATGGCATAGTACGAGACAGTGAAGGACAGTATACAAATCCTCATGAATGAATTTCACAAACTCAGTGGTAAGAGATAAAAGCAAGTTGCATAAGAATATGTATAGTATGATATAATTTTTATAAAATTAGGGCAAAACAAAAAATGAGCAATGTATTACCTAGGATATATGCATATACACATAGAGTACTATTCTAGAAAATAGGTGAATCCAGAAATCCAGAAAATCCACAGGTGTGTGGAAGGGAGGCAGAGCTTCAGTGGTATTGGTCTTAAAATATCTTTTTATGTCAAGTTTTGAATTCACAAGTGTTTCTTGTATTATTAAATTTAACAATTTACATATATTACGCATTTGCTTTTGAAGGTAAGACATGGTCCAAGTTTAAATGACAGTCTGACTCCCTTCAGATGGGCCCGAGTTGGCTTTCTGCATGGAAGGGTCAGATTTGGGCCTAGAGGTGATGGAGATGCCATTCTCAGGACCCACAGCACAGCTGGAAGGACCAGCATCCAAGTAGATTCTTGCTGATGAGGCAAACAGACATTCCCAAACATGTGAGGTTAGAGAGGAAGAATTTTTCCTGGGCTGGAAGGAATATCTGAGGTTAAGTTTCCATTCGTTCCTAAGACGTGGCACCGCCTTTGCAAGAGAAACCGCAGAGTCCCTGTTCCCAGCACAGCTGGGTGACCTATTTCAGATTTATGAGGAATGTCTGCTTTCATAAACCCTCTACCCTGCTTCAAATGTTGGTACCTCCAGGTACACACGTCCCTGTTGGGGAGTGGCTCTGAGAGACACCCAATTCTACAATTATTTTTTACTCCAAAGCACTTTTCTGGGTGCTGGGGTTATAGAGATCAGCAAGATGAAGCCTTTGTTCTTTATCACGCCAAATAGGCATAGGGAATGAAGCATCAGCACCTATGGGGCAGTGGCAGCCATTCTGTCTGGCAAAGGTCCTGTTCCTGGACCTGATATCACAATGAGGCAAGAAAAGGTGGTTCATGGAAACCGAATCAGCAGATGGTCACCAGTTGCATTTCTGTATCAAGCCATTTTTAAATCTTACAAGAATGACACCCAGAGCATTTTTTTCTCCAGCTTCTCCTACTTTTCTTATGAAGTTTTGCACAAAAGGGGAGGGATAAAAAATGGGGGTTCAAACAATCCTTCATAGATGGTGTCTACAATGGTACGTCAAGTGCAGAAATGACGATGATGGAGGAAGGATGGAGTAACAGAGCTGGAGGTGGAATCAGGAACTGGGCATCCTCGAGTCTCTTCCCATCTGACATTCTGCAGCAGATTCAATTTATATTCACACAACCAGGCAGATGGAGTCGGGAGGAAGTGGGTGCAATTTTTTGTGCTGAAACCCATTTTTTTTCCTAAGCCAGATCCCTCCAGATGGGGGTAGCAGAGCCCCATTTAAGTGGGGAAGTGGTAGCAGGAGGTAGGGCATGCAGCTGGCAAACCTCAGTGGCTAACTGTACAGGTCCGAGGGCTGGGCCCCTGTCACCATGACTGAGGCTGAGCTGAGTAAGTGGCCTAGGGTTCAAGAAATAGGGGATGCCATGAGAATTTGAGGAAGCACATTGGACATATTCAATGTCACCATAGGACATTGGATAGGCTCAAGAGTAGGCAACTGTGAAGATAGAGTGCAGACGGGAATGAAAACTTGATGATTGGTTGAAATGTGTGAGGAGTTGCTGAGGCCCAGCTCCCCCTCTCTCTACAGAGGCAGATGCTGCCCTTTCCCCAGTCTGGCAGAAAATTCAGGAATTGATGCTCTCTGGGGACAAGCAACCAGAGGACTCATAATCCGCAGGAATCATTTTAGGGCTTTAGTGATGCACCATTCTAAAAGCAGGAGGAACAAGTAAAAATTGACATCTAGACAGGGAGATTGTAGAATTATGTGCAGACCAGCTTGGCATCCCAGGCAGAGTTCAGGCTAAGGGAAAGATCTATAGACACTGACATTGGAGAAGGGTAAAGACATTTCTGGGTCACAGCTCCATCTCTGGACAGCAAAGCCCCTTGTTACTAGCTCTTCCCAACCTAAAATCCCTGATCATCAGGTGGACATTTCCCCTAAATGTGTGTGCAGACAACTAAGAGAATTTGAGGAAAGTCCATTAAAGCAAAGCAAACAAAAATCATTTAAAAAGAAAAAAAATTAAAATGCAGAAGCAAGAATGAAAAACATCACAATTTCAATATTCTTGGAGTAAAAAGTAAAAAAAAAATATTGCATCTACAAAAGAGAAATTTACTTTGTGAAAAATATAAATTAATAAATTTGTAAAATAGAACAAAAGGCTAGGGAATGGGAGAGAAGTGTAAGAAGATTAGAGAATCTGTGAAGGAAAACAATATTTGAATTCTACGTGCTCTAGAAAGTAAAAATAGAAAAAGGTAGAGAAAACTATTGAAGAAATAAGAGTCCCCCATGTGACATGCATTTCCAGATTGAAAGAGTTCATTGAAAGCTCAGCTCAGTGACAAGAAAGAAGATCAATACAATGCCACATTGCTATGAAATATCACGTTCACAGAGAAATAAAAATACTGGAAAGTGGACCAAAAAGTGGGTCATATACAAAAGATCAGCAATTAAACTGTCATCAATAGCAGGTTGAAACCTAGATGATAACTCAAAATTCTGAAGCCCCCCTCAAAAGAATTAATGCACATGCAAACACACACACAAACACACACACACAAACACACACATACACACACACACATACACACGCTTGTAGCCCAGATTCTACCTAGCTGATCATCAATCCAGTGTTGGAGTAGGGGGAAAAAAAGATATTTCTAAGATGCATGGTCTTTAAACATATATTATCCATGCATGATTAGAGGAGAAGAAGCCATCTATCTAATGAAGAATGAACTGGAAAAGAAGAAAATGGTAAGATCCAAGAAATAGAAGGGTCCATACTGTAGATTGTGGGTTATTCCCAGACTGATGGTAAAGGAATCCCAGGTTGATAACTAGCCACAGGCCTGAAGTGCAACCCAAAGAAGTAGGGCAGTAGGTGCCAAGAGCTGAGAAGTGACCTGGGGGTCTGACCTCACTGATAGGTATGGAAATACTAGGGACAGACGAGTAATAGATACATAGAAACCCACAGGTCTGGAAAGACTGGGGATGAACTAGTAATAGATACAAAGGAATCCAGCAAATTATTTTATCTCTGGACTAAACACACAGTTGCACAAGAAAGATCATGAGACATTACACATCTCAGCCATGAATAATATTGACATGATCATGACAACGCTGACGGGTTATTTAACCCAAAGGAGAGAGAAACACTGCAGGAGGGAGAAAGGACTCACCTGGTGAGGGGAGGGGTAGAAAAGGTAAGCATTCATCTCCCACAGTAGGGAGACAATAGGTGGTATCTAATCCAGAACTGATAGAAAAGAGCAGTATCCACGCAATTGCTAGAAATGCAAAGGTGAAATGTAAAACAGGAAAAGCAAGCATTGAACACGGCTGCCTCCAGGGAGCAGCACCCAGGAGGGAGAAGAAATTTGTGGGGAGTCTGATATTTTTCATTAAGATCCTACTAGAACTAGTTGACATTTTAATCTATCCCTTTGATAAAAATTGAAATTCTATTTATGTTTTATACACACACTGACCTGCCTATATACACACTGACCTATAAACACACACCTGCCTATCCACAACACACACACACACACACACACACACACACACGTGAACACGCCTCCAGGTACACATATGTACATGCTATTTACCCACTTACTTATATACATAACACACACTTACATAATGCACACACACCCCTCCCTACACACACTCACACCATAGGGGCAAAGAAGGCTTACCAATCTCAGGCTCATGGCTGAGGATCTTCTAACAACAATAAAAAAGAAAGAAAACAGATTGACAGGGGAAAAGCCTACAAATGTGTTTAATCAAGTTTCAAGGGACACAGGAGCCCTCAGAAGTGAAGGCTTGAAGAAGCAGAGAAGCCTGCATATTTGTAGCCCAGGCATGGAGGAGTGGCCCAGGACAAAGGGGCACGACACAGTGGTAATAAATTGGGGAAACCTGTGAGAACTGATTGTTCAGGTTCTCTGAGTCCTTCTGTCTGCAGAGGACAACCCTTTCTTCCCCATGACTTTCATGTGAGGGTCTTGCTTTGGAGGGAAGGTCAGAGAATTCTTTCTAGATGTGCTTCAGAGAAGGTGGGTAGTGGGTGCCGGAGAGACCTTTCTGCTTCCGCTGTCTCCTCAAACAGCAAGATGTCATATTTTGGGATGGTGTGTCCTGAGCCCCATCAAGATGTGTGTGAATGCACATGCACGTGTGCACACACACACACACACTCACACACACTCACACACAGTATGTTAAAGTGCTGCAACTCATCCTGAATGTGGTGAGGAACTCAGGAATGGCCCCTGTGAAGAAACAGAAGGACAGGTTTCTGAAGAAGTGGAAACAGAAGTCCCCAGGCCATAGAGGAGCAGAAACTTGGCCTCATTCAGTCTGAACCTGAGTTGGCTCTGTGTGCCCAGGAGATGCCCGAAAAGTATTCAGAATGCTTTGGACCCTGCCAGCATCTCATCAGGGGCCTGCAAATACCACCTTGGGTCTCACTGTTGTCATTCTGAATGTTTCTCTCTTAATATCAGAAGGTTTTAGACCATAAAATCTAGCATTCTTTTATAATACAGAGCATCAGTCTCGCCCAAGTGGAGTGTATAAAATCTGGTAATGAGGTACGATAAATCTACTTTCTGTGCAGATCTGGGCTCTATAATCCCTACATTTAATTAACATGCCTGAAACAGTGCACAGCCGCTCGGTTTCAACCCAGTTCTCTCTGGAGTCCGCATCATTCCTCACTCTGCTCAACGCAGGCAGCGCTCGCTCGGGCTATGTGAGAGCCCAGCCAGGAGCTGAACCGGCTCAGCAAGAACCCCAAGTCCCAAGAGCAACAACCCTCTTAGTAATCTTGGCTTTGGATGGCTGCTGGGGAGTTCGGACTTCTCGGCCTCTGGACTAGGGAAAGAAAACCTGGAAACTATGTTCAGAAACCCACAGGAGCCCAAGTCAGGGCTGGGTGACTTCCTGTGTTTTGGGCAGCAGTGGCCCTCTGCAGGGCCTCCCAGGGAGGAATATAGGGCACAGGAAAGGAAAACCAGGCTTTTCCTGGGGTGACAGGACACCAGTCCTGCCTTCTCCTGACCCTTCCTCTCGCTCCACTCACCCCTTGGTTCTCAGCCTCTCACATTACCTCTCTGGCAGGAGCTCTCTCCCTTTAGTGATGGCTTATCTGATGGACAGTCCATACTGGCCACCACACATCCAGGGAGTGTGGCCAAGTGGGTTGGGGTGGGAGTTGACCATCAACCAGGGGAAATTCCTACAGAGCTGGACAAATAGGAGGCCTGGGAAGTGAAGAGCGTCCAGGGGAGTTTGGAAGGTTCCGTAGACACTGGCGAGGTAGGCTGCGCACCCTCCCCTTGGAGGCAGTCACCAGCCCCACCCAGCTCTGTGCCCCATATGGGCAGAGAAAGAAAATATTTCATGTATGGTTTGGGGTTTAGGTTTTGGTGCTTTGGGCTTTTTGTTTTACCTTAAGCAGAAGAGCACTTAATTTTTTAAAGTAAGAAAGTGCACCACAGTCCCTGTCATGATCATGGTCTGGGTTTTTTCTGTTCTTTCCCCCAGGTCCAGGGAGCTCATGGATGTTGTTCCATATCCATCTATTAGCAAGAAATGAAAAATGTCTTCCTTCTGGGTTCCTGCCAGGTTGAGAGGAGCACACGGAGTCTCCTCCAGGGTGAAAGAAATAGGGAAGCCAATGATCCAACCACCAGCCCCAACCTGCCGAGAGGGCTCCAAATTCACCTGCTATGGTCTGAATGTCTGCATCCCCCCAAAATTCACAGGTTGAAATCCTAACCACCAAGGTGATGGTTTGGGAGATCAGGACTTTGGGAGGTGATACGGTCATGAGATCAGAATGCTCATGAATGGGATTAGTGGCCTCATGTAAGGAAGAGGGCCTGAGAGATCCCTCACCCCTCCCACCACAAGAGAACCTAGGAAGAAATGAACCACCTATGCTCCAAGAAGCAGTCCTCAGCAGACCTCAGCCATGCCAGCATTCTGACCTTAGGCCTCTAGCCTCCAGAATAAGGAATAAGTATCTTTGTTTAGAAGCCACCAGTCAGTGGAGTTGGGATGGAGCAGAATGAGACGCTGCAGTAGCTAAGCACGGGCCAGTGTTCCCTTCACAAGAGGTGTGAAGGCCTCAGAGCCACCTCTGAGGCCTGGCCCTATCACATGTAGCTGTCACCTACTCCTCTAACCCTCAGTTTTTTTCCCCTTAAAATGTTTTTGTATATTTTTTCATGGAAGACTCAGCAGCACCTGGGGTGTGCAGTTGGTCCCCCCCCCCCTCACTGGAGAGCAGTTGCTACCTTCCCGCTGGGCCAGCCCCTTCCACAGTGCACGCCCTTGAACGTCTCCAGAAATCTCCATTCTGGGCAGAACTTCTTAGTTTTGTAAGCAACGACCACTTGGGGCCTAGACTGCTGATGAGTCAGCTAGAGTCAGATCTTGGTCCTGACACTGACACATCATGTGTGGTCTTGGGCAGATTACTTCCTCTCTCTGGGCCTCAGTTTCCTCATCTTTGAATGGGGGTGCTGGGCTCTTCATTTCCAAGGCTCCTTCCATTTGAGATTGAAAACCTACATCTCTCAATGGGAAGATTATTGGGAGCCAACGGTCCCCACCGATCCATGTATGAAAGTTAGATAAACTGTCCTAACAGATCCTAGGGCTCACTCAACCCACCCAGCCAAAGAGGGCCCCACCATTCCAGGCAGGAAGTCTAAGCCCCCTGCCCTGCCCTGGTCCGTCAGTAAGACACACTCTGATCCGTGTTTCAACCCTTTGATCCCAATTTCAAATAATTAAGGAGGGTTCTGTGGCTTCCTCTTAAACAGCTCAGTGTCTCAGATCAGAAGCGAGGCTCTGAGGCATGCTGGGAGCTCTGCCAGTTTGGGGGAGGGGTAGATAATTAAGGAAATCATGGTGAATTAAGCTTTCTGCAATGAAGCACAAACATCTTTTCACAAACAGAAACATCATGTTAGCTTATGTTTTGCCAAAGAAAAAGGCAGGGCCGGTCCTCCGGGTTTTCAGCTTGGTAAAACACATCTGGCTACTGAACCAAATATTTAAGGGTCATTAAAATCCCAAACTCCTTTTGCCAAGAACTTTTCTCCTTTGTTATTCAAGTGCAGAGCAGTTATGGAAAATGTGTTCCATATGCTTTGTGCTGCGTTCCTATTTACTTCATCAAATCATGGCTTTGAAAGAGCTATTTGATGTCAAAGATACGTTAAGATTTTATAGACTTTACCAAGGCAGCTTTTAAAGCTTCTCCCTTTGAACCCGAAACATTTGCCAAGAGTAAACAGAACCGAAACCACCAGGGGTCAAGGGCTTTGTTGGAAACAAAGACCTCAGCTTGATCAAGGGCTTTCAGAGGTTGGGGCAGGCATGCACTTCTACCCATTTGCCAAGATGCTCCACAAAAGATCATGTTTCCCACGTAAGTTACATTAAAATAAATGCACTAATGTATTCATATTTTATTAATAATGTAACACCCTCACCCACCACCTCCCACCAAGATGCAGGGACACAAGACAGTCATGCACTTAAAATATTAACAGAACTTCAGAAAGTTGGAAAATGTATCTTGAAGCCATAAGTCGAAATTTATTTATAAATTTTTTCCAGCAAGGGTTTCTCAGCCTTGAGAGAAAAAGGAAGCAGACACAGACCTTGGAAGAAGAGGCAAGGCCAGAATTGACACACCCTGAGGACACAGAGCTAAGAGGACATTCTAAAGTAGCTCTCACTTAGCAGCTGGAGAAACTGAGGATTGATTCCAGGGCTAACCAACACCTGGATCAGGAGCTCCCAGATTCACCCATTTTGGGGTCTTTTTCCTCCTTCTCTTCACTGGATCTCTGCTTCTCCCAATGCCTCCCTCCTCACCAAATTCCTTCTCCACTCACCAAGAAGTTGACTCTAAAACTTAAATGAGGCCATGTCACTTCTCTGCATTCTTTCCCTAACTGTCCAACTTTCGACGGTGACTACTCGCCCAGCACAACTGCCCCTGCTAACCTACTCATCCCCCTGCTCACTCTGCTTCCCCCACTCTGCTGCCTTCCATCCCCTTGAGTCCACAAAGTGCATTTCTGCCCTAGGACCTTTGCAGGGACAGCCCTTTCTGTTGGGGGTGCTCTTCCTTTCTCTGTAAAATGCATCTTTTGGCTCTCAGCTTAAACTGTACCTCTCCAAAGTTCTCTTTCCTGGACATTCTGTGGACAGAAACCAGGAAGCCCTCCCTGACTCTGGTCAGCTAACATCTGACCTCCCACCTAGGGCAGACAGTTTCATGAGGTCATGCAAAGAAGTGCTATATATTATTTTCTGCTTTGACCTTAGAGCCCAGCACAGTGCCTGGCTACAACAGGCACTCAGTAAGCATAGTTTAGTAAGATTCTCCCAGCCCTGGGCTCCTTACATTGATGGGAAATTAAAACAAGACGGAGGAGGAGGAATAAAAGAAGAAGGAGAAAAGAAAGAAAAAAGGGCCAGATTTATGTTAAAAACTCAACTCGGTCCTCTTGCTTTCTCTCTTTCTAGTGCAGCCCTCTCCTTAGCTGTCCAGGGGCTCTGCCTTCTTATAACTTCCTTATTCACTCCTCCACCCCAGTTCTCAGGTCCCCCAATTACTCTGAGATTTCAGGATCTCCCAACAGTTCAGAATGCAACCCTTCTGAAGAAGTATGGAAATTTTATTGGGATCAGAACTTAAAATAACAATGACCCTTCATGGTGGAAACTGAGGTAGCCCTCTGGTGGGGTGCCTGTGTGAAGTCTGGATCTTTCCTGAGACCTTGCATCACTGAGAAATGGAACTGATGAGGTGGACTTCTGCGGGCATACGCACTCCCCTTGTCTTTAAGTGGCATCTTCAGTTTCCACATATCTCCCCTGATGTTCACAACAGTATTTTTGTGTTGAGGAAAATGAAGTTGCTGAGATCCAATGTGTGTGATCTCTCACCACCAGCCTGGCTCTTCTCCAGGGAGTCTCGAAGGAGACAGCAGTCACCTGAGCCAAGAGACTGCAAAGAGGAGCAGAAGTCTACAGAGCAGGCACTTCTTCTGCCCTTCCACAAACATGCCTAGAACCTAATATGTTCTTGCAGACATTTTCCTGGGGACCCCATGGAGAACAAGACCAGCCTGTCTCCCAAGGGGAAGGCAGACATTAGGCAAATTACTGAAGAGCTTTTATTTACAGAGAATCATCTGTCTGGTGAAGGTCATGTGCAGGCATGCAAAAGGGGACCCTGTTTCAAACTGTCATGTTGGAAAGGCTTCCCAAAGGAGGCAGCATTTGAGGCAGAGTCTTGGCTAGGGAACGCGCCCTTGGAGTTGAATGGGTGCTGGTCAGGGAGAAGGGTGCATGCTCCAAGCCTGGCTCAGGCATGATTCTGTGCATGGGCTTCCTACTCTGTTCTACCTGGCTCACCTTCCAAATCCTTCTGGCTGCACCTGTCCTCCTATCACTCCCCATACCACTGTCTCCGACTGAATTCCTTCTCTTTGCCTAGAATTGATATTCCAACAGCCCCCACTCCCAGGGTCCCCAGCCCAGGGATCATCCGCTCTCAGAAACAGATCTCCCCTGGAAGCACAGTCCCAGGCATTTGGGCAGCAGGAGGAGCTGTAGCTGAGCTACCCAAAGGAATGCACTCATTGCAAGAAAGACCTTACAGGAAGCTCAACCTGGAGGCATGATGATCAGGTGCAGAGGGGGTGGTGGAGCAGGAGGAAGAGTGAAGGATCCAGCCCAATGTGACGGCAGGAGGGTAGAGGGAGGCATGGGGTGGGGGTGGCACTGCAGTGGGAGGACAGAGCAAGCAGACACAATTCCCAGGCTCTGTGGTGGCATCAAGGTCCTTTGTGCTCCCCTGTCCTCAGAAGTATGTGCCACCTTCCTCCTCAGGAGCCATCAGGATTCACAGGTAATTTTAAATTCAACTGAACAGAGATGAATATATTCAAAGGGGCTCCAGGTCCAGCTCAACCATTTCCCTAGGGATAATTTTGGCAAAATGTCTGTTATGAATCAATTGTGTGCTGGGGCAAGGAAGAAAGGGAAAAAAGATAAGGGAAGTCTCTGACCCCAGGCCTCAGAAACAGAATCTGTCTTTACACCTTTAGATGCTAGGACAAAAAGAGTTGGTAAACAATTCAGCAACCCCAAGCAGTCGATTCTAAACAGCAAACACAGTCTGCTGAGAGGAGGGCCAAGGGAAAGGGGGCCCCAGGTAGTGAGGGACCATGGGGACCAACCAACACCAACCTGCATCCTACTCAGTCCTTCCACCAAGGCAGGTGCTCAGGGCTGTTCAGGTACATTAATACTGTCAGGAACAAGAAAAGGAGTAAAGGACTTATCATTAAGGGGGGAAAATAAAACCATGCCAAAACAGCATCTGATCATAATCAGACTCCAGTTTTGCCACTCTTGGCTCCTCCCCTGCTAATCTCTCAAGGTTAAAAAAAAAAATCACTTCCCAGGTCCTGGGCTTCTGCAAACACATGCCAAGAAGCATATGGTATTAGCTGCAAATGACAGAGACAAGGCTCAAATACTAAAAAGATAAAAGTGATGAGTGATTTATTTGTAGACTTAACCAAAAATAATATTCCTAGAGCAGTAGATCAGGCATTTCCTCTCCTCAGCTTCCTTCTGGGGCTCAATCCCATTCTCTCTGGCGTCCCATGACACTACCTTCCCAGGAGAGAGAACGGTGCATCCAGGATCCTTATTTAGCATCTAGAGACAGAAAAGAAACTCTCTTCCTTCTCCAGTGGATGAAAACCTAGGGAAGAAATTGACTGGTTGATTTGGGTCATGTGTTACCCCCTGGACCATGCCCTTATGGCCCCCTGGGAAACAGTGCTCTGATTGGCTATGCTTGAATCAAAGGAAAACCTCAGCAAGAGAAGCTGGTTCCATGACTGCCAACACCACAAAAGTTACAAGGAATGGGCCACTGGGTGCCCTCTCCAAAGAAAGGAATGTGCTATAATTATGATGTTGATGATGATGATGATGATGAAGAACAGCAAGAAAGGCATGCTAGATGCCTCCATTTGTCCATGTCCTCCATATTTGTGGAACCCTCTGTTACTGCTACAGACATGTTGATGAAAGGACAAAGCCACAATCACCCTCTAAATATCTTAAATATGCTTCCAACTGTTCCTCCCCTGGCAGGGAGCCAAATGTCACAGCAAGGAAAATGTATGCATTGGTGTCAGGCAGATCCGAGTTCAAACATCAGCTTTCCAGCATGCTAGCCATACATACAATCTTAGGCAAGTTGGTTAAATTTCATGAGCTCCATCCTCTCATTTACAAAGCAAGCAGCAAGAGCCAATACCTCATATGCATTGAGGATTAAATGAGAAAAACATGTGAAGGACTTAGCACACAGCGTCTGACACAATGACATCAATAAACATTTGCTCAATGGGTGAATTAATTAATTTGAACTTCACAGGTCAGAGAGGACCTGGTTTGATTGCCCCAGTTCCATCACTCAGGAGCAGAATGAGTTTTGCCTTTCTAGTAGAAAATAGATGGGGGCACAGTTTAAAGTTCTAGGACAGGAAAAGTCCAAGGGTCCAATGGCTAGCCACAGAGAAAGGCAAGGTTCTCGAATGCATACCCACGGTGACTATATGGCACATTGGTCTTGGGCACAGCCAACAAGGAGCTTGACATTGTCCTGAGAACTTGATGCATTTGATCTTCATGTCAAACATTTGTGCTCCTGGATGCTATGAATACCCACTGTTCATAGACAAAGAAACAAACTCACAAGAAACGACAATCCTCCAAAAGAAAATGAGAGTAAACAGAAGGAAGGAGAATACATGCTAGAATGGGGGCGAAAAGGCAAATATTTACCATGCCTATTTCTGAACTTTGGTAAGCTACCAAAAATTACCTGTCACTCTTGCACAACAACAGGATGACAAAACTGCCTTCCACCTGCACAGAGGGAGCCACCCCCTCCAGATGCCCTTGGACCTGAGCCTCACTCGGCATTCCAGGGGAGAGGAGGTGGCATTAGTGCCTCCTTTGACCCTCAGAAATAAGCTTGGAAAGTTTAAGTAACCCAATTATGGCCACATAACTGCCTAATGGTGAAAGCCAGGGGTTAAACATGACTCGGTCTGACAGGGGAAAGTTGGAACTCAGATGACCATGGTACTCTTTTTATTATACATATATGGAAGGTAACTGTCAGTTTTAATATAGCACAGACTCAGGGAGAATCTTAAAGGGCAATAGGTAAACCCCCTGACCAACTTGGGAAACTTCTTTCAGCCCTTCCCCAGAAGGAGAGGAAGGAATAGGGTGCAGAATCAGGAATAGAGACACCCCCTTAAACTATTCCTTGATATGTCAAAAAAGTACCAAATGGACCACCGGAGAGTTGACAAATATATCAACAGTTGTAATTCTTTAAAAGACAACATTCTCAGTGATCAACAATATGCCTAACTCTGTAGAGAGGGAATTTAAAATTCTAGTAAGTTGTATCAAGACACATAAGTTATGGAATATGTATCCTTTGTTAATGAAATGCCCCATCCTGGGCACTGTGGTGCACACACCTGTAATCACAGCTACTTGGGAGGCTGAGCAGGAGGATCACATGTTCCAGGCCAGCCTGGGCAACTTATCAAAGCCCTGTCTCAAATAAAATAAAAAGAGGTGAGGGTAGCTCAGTGGTAGAGCACCTCTGAGTTCAATCCCTAGTACCCATACAAATAAACATAAACAAAATGCTCCACAGCTTGAGATCTTGAAGCCTAATTTTTGGATCATCACCTATGAAAGGGATTTGGCTAATACATCATTTCCTACACCTTCAGAGAGATTAAAATTTTCTTTACACATGATATAGAGAGAACATGTAATTTATTGTCCAGACTGGAACACTTTTAAGAGTAAAATAGGAATATGACAAATCATTATGTCATGACCATAAGTGTAAACCAAGATAGTCACCCCAATTAGAGGAAACCATTATAAATCATTCATTCACACTGGATGTGGTGGTGTGTAACTATTATCCCATCAACTCAGAGGCTGAGGCAGGAGGATTGCCAAGCTGGAGACCAGCCTGGGCAGTTTAGCAAGACCCTGTATCAAAATAAACTAAAATGAAAAGAGCTAAGGGTGTAGCTCAGTGGTAGAGCACTTGTCTAGCACATGGAAGACTCTAGGTTCAATCCCAATGTTGAAAAAATTTTTTTCACACAGTTAACATCAAATGTTTGATATCTTGCTAAAAACATCTTCACGCATGTCTCATCCGTCTCTTTCGACCATGCTTCTTCATGGGATTCCTTGACAGAAATTGTTCAGGGGAAAGTGCAGATAAACACACATTCCCCGTGAAGGTTTTCCATGGTTGCTCATTTAGTTAAAATGGCTTTTAAACGTTATCTTTGGGTAATCTCAATTGGCTCCAGAACAAGCACACAGCAGGGGGCTAATCAAGATTTAGCAACCTGGGGCTAATTGCAATTTCTCTTGCTTTCCTATCTAAATCATTTTCTTTGTGTGTCTTTGAATTTCAGTCTTCATTGTGGGGTCTGGCCTGCTCACAGGGCTCTACCCCAGCTTGTGGAACATCTGTCCCTCTCCTTCCCAGGCCAGGAGGACCCAGGTGGGTGGATAGCAGAGTAGTGGGATTTGGATATGACTGGGACTATAAAATCTGTCACCCATCCAGCCTGAAAAAAATAGAGCCTGTTAAGGCAGAATCCTACAAAAAGGATTCTTAGGTGGTAAGGATTTGGGATATTCATGACTGTCTTAACATTCTCCCACTGATTTCTCATAGGAAAACTTTTCCAGCTATAAGTCATTCAATCCCCAAACTCCTTTCCATGGATAGGATTTTTTTTCTTTCCCCAAATATCTGTACCCTGTAAAGGCTTTTATTTTTTAATACAACAAAGGGAAAAGAAAACCTAAGAAAATGAGCTCAGTATTACCGTGGCCACCCCACAAAGGGCAAGCTCCGTTATTCAACAGGCACAAGGCCTGTTCCAGGCACTGGGGATGAGCAAATGCCCTTCCACAGGGGATCAAGTCAGAACCACATTGACTTTTGCTAATACAAATTTGAATCCTGTAAATTCTTAATTGTATGAAGAAAGGTTCTTTAAAACAAGATAACTAAAAACTGTGACTTGAGATTCTTCTGGAATCAATGGTCTTTCCCAATTTTTCAATGGGAAGCTAATTATATGAACTCTAAAAGTGGATATTTGGAGTAGGGTCCTATAAGATGAGTAGGTATGTGTCTGGGAGGTAGGAGTGAAGATCAGAAAGAGTGAGAAGCGCTGGGCATGGTAACCCATGCCGGTAATCCCAGTGGCTCAGGAGGCTGAGGCAGGGGGATCACGAGTTCAAAGCCAGCCTCAGCAACTTAGTGAGGCCTGAAGCAACTGTCTGAAAATAAAAAACAAAAGGGCTGGGAATGTGCCTCAGTGGTAAAGCATCCCTAGGTTCAATCCCCAGTACCAAAATAAAGAAACAATTCCTAAAAATCCAGTGACCGAAGTTTCTAGTTTAATACATGAGAGATTGAAATCAAAGGATGGATAGACCTTGTGTTTGCCAAGAACAAGTGCAAAAGTATGAATACAATCAAAATAGCAATCAGATTCCCCGGCTCTGGTCCAGTATCTTTCCCATTATACCATTTGATGTGAGGATCTTCCCAGATTTAAATGAGAAAGTGAAAGTTGGTCATTGTTGGCCAAGAAAACTCTGTGCATACACACACACACACACACACACACACACAGTCCTCTTCTGAGAAGACCAGCCACGCTGGCTCCAGGGCTCAGTTGTACCTGACACGTGTGTCTCATGGACAGTAAAAGGATCAGCTGACCTCTGTAAGCAACATGAGAGAGAGAAAATATTAATAGTTATTTACATCATGCGATTTATCTTCCTGTTCCTCCAAAAAAAACAGGTATATCCACAACAGAATCCTGTTTTGCTGAGTGAGGCAATAGAAAAAAAAAATCAGTTGGTAAAGATAAAAGATTTCTCAATTGCTGGAAGTCAGGAGTCAGCAAATTACAGCCTGTAGGCCAAATCCTGTCCACTTCCTGGTTCTGTAAATAAAGACGAACTCTAGACAGGGCAGAGGGGTAGGAGGGAAGGGAGGGGGCAGGGGGTTAGCAATGATGGTGGAATGTGATGAACATCATTATTCAAAGTACATGTATGAAAACATGAATTGTGAACATACTTTATATACAGAGATATGAAAAATTGTGCTCTATATGTTTAATAAGAATTGTAATGCATTTCACTGTCATATATAAAAAAATAAAGTCAATTAAAAAAATAAAATAAAATTGAAAAAAAAATAAAGTTTTACTGAAACAGAGCTGCACGCACCCATTTACCTAATGACCATGGATTCTTACTTTGCTACAAGGACAAATGGAATACTTGTGACAGAGAACATACAGCCCACAAAACCTAAAATATATGCTATCTAACCCTTTGCAGGAAAAAGTCTGATGACTCCTACTCAAAAATAAAAGCATACAAAAATCAGAGAAGCCCAGGACAGAGAGGTAAAATGGAAGGAAATAGACTGAGATGGAAAGAAGAAAAAAGCACTTTATGGAGATACAGGGGAGCAGGGGTGAGGTGATTTGACAGCTGGGTTTTAGATTTTTGCTGCCTAACACACCGAACAAGGTATTCCCTTGGTATTCCAAAGCTTCAGTTCAAAATACCTGCATTATTTTTCAAAACTTTGGAAATTATATTTGTGGCATCTACTGAGGTCAAGTTCTGTGAGATTTGTCTACAGAACTGAGGTCCTGGGTATGTCCAACATTGACTGAAGGAGGGACATCATATTTGGGTTAAAGGAACATAAGGGCTGGGCAGAGTGGGGCACGCCTGCCATCCCAGAGGGTCAGGAGGCTGGATCAGGAGGATTGCAAATTCAAAGCCAGCCTCAACAACTTAGCAAGGCCCTAAGCAACTTAGAAAGACCTTTCTCTAAATTAAATATAAAAAAACAGGCTGGGGATGCAGCTTGGTAGTTAAGTGCCCTGGATTCAATCCTTGCTACAAAAAAAAAAAAAAAAAAAAAACTATCAAGGTTTTCAAGAAAGGCCTATGATAAATATAGAGATATTAAGACTTTGTCCCCCTTCCTCTTTCTCTTGTGCCACACCATCCCCATCCGAGCCTTGAGATGACTGAAAATGAGACCTGAATCCTTGGGGAGCTCAATGCAATGACAATGATGACGATTTGAGAGCTGGGTATTATATCAGATACTCCCTTTTCACTACCTCAGCAGGGACCCCTGTTATTTGGCCCATTTTACAGGTAGAGACAGAAATTGAGGCTCAGATTAAGCAAGCAGCAGATGTTAGTGCCAAGTCCAAGATATATTATAAACCTGGCCCCAAGGGACATTCCCATGATTTTGCCCCTCCCCCATCTTCAGAGAATTCCAGACTATTAGTACCCCCGAGATGCCAGCCAGGTGCCTACCTACCAGTCCCCACAGACAACCTCCTCAAGAGTTCTGAAAGCACTGGAGGGCACTCCACTCCCAATGCCCCCCTTCTTTTCCAGAGAATTCTTCTGTTTCTTTCACTACACTTATAAGCTCTTCCTATCCACTCGTAATTCTCGCTGCCTTTCTGTGGAGTGAGAATTACAGGATGACACACTCACGAAACATTAGGAGTTGGTGACAAAGGGCACTTCCAATGGAAATGCAGGACAAGCCATGACAAAGTACCCCACCCAATCTCAGGCAATTGCAAGACACTAGACAAACACGCCTTTTCAAATTTCCCAGTGAACCATCCAGAGAGCAAACCTACTCTAATAACTGAAGCAACGTGATTTTTTTCTTTCAGGAGAGACACAATTATTCCTCATTCTAATACAAGAAAGTCCATTCTCCCAAAAGTCTGTTTTAAGAATGTGCCGTGATATATACTGAACAGGAGCCTCAGCAACATTTTAGAGTAAAATCTCCGAAAATCGTCATCAGGCACCCTTATTTACTCAACATGTTCTGCAATGCTGTGTTTATTCAACATCTAACAAATGCTTGTTAAGGATGGGGAAAATTGTGGGAGTGCCGTGTGCAGGGGCAGATCTACCTCCAACACTTGAACCAGAGACTCAGCCACCAGAGAACCCTGGGAGAATAACTGAGGATTTCAACAAATCCTACAGTTTTCTCTTGGCCTATGCTGGCTCCAAGGGACATTCTCATGTTACATGCCCCATGCTGGTTACATGCCCCACCCCACTGCAAAGAAGAAAGCGATTGGCCAGTCTCCAGCTCTCCATTGCAAGGTGAGAGTGTGACTAACAGTGATGGCTGAAAAGTGGCCCCCTTCATCTTCCAACCACCCAGAACTTTGTTTAAGAAAGCAAAATTAGCGGGGCCCGGTAGTGCACACCTGTAATCCCAGCAGCTCAGGAACCTAAGGCAGGAGGATCATGAGTTCAAAGCCAGCCTCAGCAATAGTGAGGTGCTAAACAACTCAGTGAGACCATTTCTCTAAATAAAATACAAAATAGGGCTGGAGATGTGGCTCAGAGGTTGAATGTCTCTGAGTTCAATCCCCAGTGCACCCTCCCCCCTAAAAAAGAAAGAAAGCAAATCAAAGAGAAAGGAAGCTCAGGCAGGCCCCACCCAGCCAGGACCCCCAAGGTTTCTCTGCCTGCAGGCTCTGACAGTGCCATCCTGCTGGAGAAAATGAAGCTCAAGGACTCTTTATTTGATTTGAGTGGGCCTAGAGTGGGCTCTTCACTGTCCCTCACATCTCTAACACAAACCTCCCAGTCCCCTGCTGCGCTCACCCCACAGTACCCTTTCCCAGGGAATCTCTCTCAGCCTCAAAAGGACTGAAAGATGGAGCCAGGAAGTGGGGCTGGTTTGGACCTGCTTTGGAAGCCTCATCCAGGCCCTGAGCATGGGGAAGAGGTCTCAAATCAAGAACAGCAAACAAATGGAAGTTAGAAAAAGCAGAGCTGGGTGGAGGTGTAGACGCCACCTCCTGGCCCTCTCTGGGCACCCCAAGAGATACAGATTCCAAAGAGGAGAAGGAAGAGATGGCAGCAGTAGCAGGAGGAAACCCCAGCCCCTGTGCTCCTCGGTGCGCCCTGAAGGAGCCCCTCCCACGGGCAGTGAAGGCCAGGAGGTGGGCAGAACCCAAGAGCCCAGATGGAGATGCCAGCTCAGGGAAGGTGAGGTGCGGGCCACGGCTGAGGACATGCCGGTACAATCAGGTGATGACTCACGGTGTGTTACTGCCAAAAGCCCTTTACAGTGTAGCCTGTGTGGGACACGAACCCATCTCTCCTATGCTAAGATTAAGAATGCTATGCAAAGTGAAATAAGCCAATCCCAAAACACCAAAGGTTGAATGTTCTCTCTGCTATGCACACAATAAGGACGGGGTGGTGAGAGAAGAATAGAAGTTCGGTGGACTGGACAAAGGGGAAAGAAGGGAAGATGGGGGTGGTGGAAATAGGAAGACAATAGAATGAATTGAACAGAACTTTCCTGTGTTCACATGTGAATACGTGACAGTGAAACTCCACATCATGTACAACCTCAAGAGTAGATCCTAATTAGAAAAAGTTACACTCTGTGGCCATACACTATGTCAAAATACCCTCTACTGTCATGTATATCTAAAAAAACAAATTAAAAAATAGTGTAAAAAAGATTAAGGACACCAGCATCCCTGACTTTTTTTATTGTCAGAAATTCAAGGAACTGTGGCCAGATTTCCCACTATGAGGACAGCTTCCCCAATCTGGAGAGATCTGAGGTCTCCAGGTTGGACCTGAAAAATGATGACATAAGTAAGAACCAAACCTCAGGGTCCTCAGCCTATTTGGCCTATTCCCCCTGGAGCTTGGACACTGTCCTGCTTTAAGGCAGGATTTCCCAAGGGAGACTCCTTTGGAATGGACATGAGTATCTTCCACTCTTCCTATTGGATCTAGTGTAGTTGGGGGAAGGAGGCCATCTGGATCTGTAGACACACAATCTCTCTCCCTTGGACCTGTCACCCCTCCCTTTCTGGGCCAGGGTTTGAAATGGGATGAAATGGGACAGTTGTCTACAAAACTCTAGTGTAAATACAGCAGTCCTCCATCATCTGTTCTTCAACTTCACTCCCCCACTTATTCTCCTCTATACGATTGTATTTTTAATTTTGGACTTCTGCTTTCCCAGCAGCCCGAAGGTGGAGTCCCAGAGCCCGGCCCACTGAGGAAGGAAAACAAGATGGTTCTCAGCTTCTTTGTTTCTAATGATATTGGCCAGCTGTTTGTACAGAGAGCCTGAGTGCTGTAAATAAAGCAGAGTGGGCTCTTGGGTTTAAAAGAAAAAAAAAGTTGTTGAGTTCCTGTGGCAAACCAGGCATTGTTCTAAGCATGAGGATCATGTTGATGAACAAGACAAGCATCACCCCTGCCCCCAGGAGATGGCACAGTCCAATGGCTTCCAACCAAAGATCCAGTCAAAGCGTACAAATTAGAGAGAGAGGAAAGCATAAATGTCACTCCTCCCAAGATGTTGCTCCTTCAGGAGATCTAACAGCATTTAGTTTGAGATGCCAGAAAAAAGTCACTAGGTTAAATGTGGCCTGAGATCCCAAATGTTAAATTGCTCAGCATTTGCAAATATACACTCTAATAAAAACATATTATACATACACATTCAAAATATATAAGTGTGTTTAAACTGTACCCCTCTTTCACTCCTGCCTTTCTCTAAGCTCCTGCACACATCTGCAAGCCTGCTGGCCTCTGCGGGTTTCTGAGTGCTCCCTGAGAGGGTGGATCGATGGATGGATCGTACCCCTCAATCTCTTCCAAATGCAGTATATTCTTAAACTTCACTCTCATCATATAAAGAACATCTTTTTAAAGAGTAAAATTCCTCCTCACCTCCTCCGGAACAGATGCCAGGGGCCAGCAAATGCCCTGTAAGGATTTCCTCCCAATTTGAGATTCCCCAAGGGAAGGGGAAAAAAAATGGTCTTTTCAGGAATTTCAAGGTTAAAAAAATAAATAAATAAATGTAGAGGATTGGTCCTCAGTAATCTCTCTTTAGATCTAAGACTTTGAATTCTTCAGTTCTCAGGGAGATCAAATGAAATTCATTCCAGCCCACAGACCTCAGAAATCCCACAAGTCCCTGCATCACCAGGGATGGACATTTTATCAAAGCACAATACCCTGGAGATTTCAGGCTTCTCAGTTTTCGATCTGTTGATTCCTAATTGAGGGAAAAGGGAGGGAGGAACTGAAAGCTAAGAACCTATAGAAGAGATAAAAGTTCAAAGTGATCCCATGGGAGGAGACTTAACTTTACAGTCAGCCAGAGAATGTAGGAGAGAAAGAAAAGAAGAATGAGAAAGAAAAGAAGAATAAGAAAGAAAATAAAACTCACAAAGAACGCACACTAGATGTGCATGCACAGGAAGCGATGTGGGATCCCCTTCAAGTGGTGGAGCCCTGTTGTATCTGTTTTAAGTATCTAAAGCTTTCCAGAAGGGGCACTACAATGTGAGTTGGCAATTTTGTAACTCCAGCTGTGCGGGGTCGAATTCCATGCATTAGAACTCTCTGCTCTGATAGCAATTGGGATGGCAGTTTTACTTCCTACCACACCCAAATAAAAGATTTATCAAGAAGGAAAGGGCAACTTAAAGAGCTTGCAATGGAGAATCCTGACTCTGATTAGGTCAAAGCCACCACCATCTCTGGAGAGCCCAGTCAGGCTGTGGCAGAAGTTAGCATTCCCCAGGATACGAGAGAAGGAAAGGGGACTAAGAAAATTATAATTAACAAAGAATCAACTTCTCACCAGATACTATTTGTATGTGCTATCTATCATTAATAACAAATTAATTGCAATATTCACCTGTTCAATAACATTTCTTGTCCATAGTTTCTGAAGGTCAGGCAAGCAAGCATGGCAAGCTGGGTGTCTTTGGCTCAGGGTGTCCTGCAGGGCTGCAGCAGGGGTATTGAGAGGGGCTGCAGTCACTGCAAGACTGGACTGGGGGAAGATGTGCTTCCAAATTCACTCTCAGAGTTGTTGGTAAGCCACCAGTCCTCTCAAGTTTTTGGCAAGATACATCCTTTTCTTACCACATGGGCCTTATCAGGGGAGAGTTCATAATAGGGCAAATGGTGTCCCTCAGAGCAAGCAAGTGGCAGAGCACAAGAGAACACCCACGAGAGAAGCCACAGGCTTTTTGTAGCTAATCTTAGAGATAACATCCTACTGCCTTTAGCATCTTCTGCTCATTAGAAGCAGGTCACCAGGCCCAGCCCACGCTCCCAAAGAGGGGTCCCCACAAAGGCACAAACACAGAAGACCGGGATCACCGGGGGCCATCTGAGAAGCCACCAACCACACTGACCCAGGCTTCTTACTGAAAACAAACAAAATGTTTTGTGGAGAGTTGTTCATTTATTTATTTTTTTTCCTCCTAGTTGTGCAGACTTTGTAGCTGAGGCCCTGAAAATGTGGGGGAGAGAAGGACAATCTTGTGGCCTCAGGGTGGAGTCAGAGTTCACACACTTTCTGCAATGTCACATGGTGGGAAGCAAGAAAGGACAGATCCATCTTTCTCTCTCTTCCTTAGCAGTTTCTTGCTCATCTTGGAGGAAACCAGTATTTTTTTAAAGGGGCAAATTAATGCCTCCTGGAACATAATAGTTTCCCACAGATCTGCTTTTTTGTTGCAGAAATTCTTTAAAGATGTTTTGCATGGAAGTCTAATAAACTAAACATCCAAAGTATAGATAGCTATGCTTTGGTTCGGGCACAGGCAGGGAGGGTAGGGCCAGGTGAGGCAGGGTATGAACTCAATTTCCTCTCTCTTTGAGCTGAGAAGTATGTTTGAACATCTACAAGTACAGAGGGGAATACTAAAAAAATGTCCAAGAGTTCTGAACTTCAGAGTCAGAAAAATCATGACCTGCTAGCTCAGCGGGTTAGGCAAATAATTTCTCCAGTCATTTCTGGCTTTCCTCATCTGGAATAGTGTAACAGGAATAATACCTACTAACACTATGGGGATGGGGGATAAAAATTCCAGTGAGAGCTCTGGGTCTGGGCTAGTTGATGCTAATTTAAATTGCTAATCTAAATTGCTAATTAATATTTTTAAACGGAAGCAGTATTAAGTACCAAAGCATTATTAGATTTGTCTTTGATAAAGAGGGAAAAAAGAACCTCATATACCAAATAATAGGGATAGTATGAAATGTGGAAGTCATGAAGAAAATGTTCATTCTACACATGAAGGATGAGCAGAACGTCTGCTTTCTGGCCATGAAGGGGTCATTGGTGCCTGACTTTCCTTCCCATAAAAAATAACTATAAAACTGGGCAAGACACATGCACTATATAACTGCTTTGGAAGGTAGCATCAGGCAAGGCAGTTCTGCTATAAGATGAGGCGGGCTGGTGGATAATGCATTGGGAGGGGTGACAAAAAACAGAGTTAAAGGTAATTGAGATGCTGGAACTTCAAGGACAGGGTGTTGGGAAAAAGGTCCTTAAGAAGAGAAATTCCAGAAGTTTGCACAGTTCTTTGGCTGAACACTAAGCTCTAAAACATACACTGAGCAAGACTCCAGGAGGCTAAGGAACAGCCAGTAGGGACAAACAAACTGCTGCAGAAGGATGAGCTGAACTTCTGGAGCTTATGTAGGGTGGAGGGCCTCTGAGCCACCTCCAGGGAGAAGGAGACCCTATGCTTAATACCCTGGGCATTTGGTAGAGCAAAAGCACCAAGCCTGAGAAGAGGGTAGCCCTAGACCCACCCAAGGTCTTGTAAAGTATTCTTGAATGAATTACAGTTTCTTCCCTATATTCTTGTAGTACCCATGTAGATTGTCTGTACCTCACCTTGATGTTGGGCTTCCAGACCCTGCTGGTGTCCCTCAATGTACACTCCTGCATCCTGGACCTGGGTCCTGCATAAGTCAGTGTGGGTGGATCAGGGTCACTGGGCTCGACCTCCTTGGTAGTCTTGGTAGTTAACTCTACAAGTTAACTTTCTACAGGAACAAAAGAGGACATTGTGGAATGAAGATTTCAAAATCTAGACATCCAAGAATTTAGCATCCATAAAGTCCAGTGTATGGGAAGAAAAGAAATCTTATGTGTGAAGAATCAGAAAACAAGGTGAACACCAGGAGAAAAATTAGCCAGTAGATAGAAAAGACAGAGAAAGGAATTTGTTTAAAAAAGTTTGTAGACCCCAGACCGCCCACACCAGCCCACGCGGGACCCAGGCTCACAGTGGGCCCAGTCTACCCCTCCACCGGCAGGGTAGACACCCACCAGAGCCCAGCCTCTGGCGCAGGACAACCCCTTCCAACCTGCAGACTACCAAGGGAGGTTAAGCCCAGCAGCCCAGATCTACCCATGCCAACTTGTGCAGGACCTAGGTCAAGGATGTGTATTAAGGGACACCAGCAGAATCTAGAAGCCCAACATCAAGGTGAGGTACAGACAATCTGCACGGGTACTACATGAATATAGGGAAGAAACTGTAATATCTCAGACCCACACTGTAAGAAAGGAAGACACAGACAACATGAAAAAACAAAGGAGGAAAGTGCCCCAAACATACCAGGACACTATAATAACAGAACCAATGGACAGCAAAGTTGATGAAATGTCAGAGAAGGAGTTCAGAATGTTCATAATTAAAATGATCTGTGAATTGAAGAATGACCTAAATGGGCAAATACAGGCAAAAATTGATCATTCCAACAATAAGATAAGAGAACAAATACAGGAAGCAAAAGATTACTTCAAGAGAGAGATAGAGACTCTGCAAAAAAAAAAAAAAAAAACAGTCAGAAATCCTTGAAATGAAGGATACAATAAATCAAATTAAAAACTCAATAGAAAGCATAACCAACAGGCTAGATCACTTGGAAGAAAGAACATCAGATAATGAAGACAAACTATACAATCTGGAAAATAAAGTAGATCACAAAGTGAAGATAGTAAGAAACCATGAACATAATATCCTCATTTTGTCTATTTCTTGGCCTCCATGAACACAGCAGCAGTCCTCTACCATGCCCTTCCGCCACGATGTTCTGCCTCACCTTGGGCCCAGAGCAATGGAGTCGGCCCACCATAGACTTTCTCTGAAACCATGAGCCAGAATTCTTCTCTAAGTTTTTCTTGTCAGGTATTTTGGTCAAAATGATGAAAATATGGCTAACACAGGGTTCTAGGGGAACTCTGTACTTTCTGCACAACTTTTAACTTGAAAATTTATGTCTACACAAAAAACCTGCACATGAATGTTTTACTAATTAAAAATTTTATTAATTAAAAAAAAAGAAAATTCTAATCTTGAAAAATACACTTGAAATTTTGAAAATCTACTGAATGGATAAAGTAGCAAATTAAGTCCTGCAAAGCATGAGTAAATATTTAGATCAAACAATAAAAAAGTATCTGAACAGAAGCCCAAAGGGGAGAAAATGAATAGTCTCAACCATGAGGCAATATGAAGCCATGTAATATACATAAAGTTAGAGTCCCAGGAGAAGAGAAAGATTGGAGTAGAGGAAATAGTTTGACAAATTGTAGAAGAAAATTTCCAAATCCGATGACAAATAATGAATCTCAGATTAAAGAACAGCAATAAGCCCTAAGAATGGTAAATAAAACCATACTGTGACTCAAAATCAATATTTGGTTTTTATAAATCTTAAAATCAGCCAGAGAAGAGACATAGCATATGAGAGGAAGAAAAACGATAATTCCCACTTAACAGAATAACAATTTTAAAGTTTTAAAATAACAATATTGATATTCTACAATTTTATATTCAGAAAAAAATACTCTTCAAAAATTACAGTAAAATTTTTTAAAAATTCTAAGATAGAGCTAAAAACTCAGAGCTACAAAATTCTGAAAAAAAATTCAGAGCTAAAAAAATGCTATGAATATTAAAGGGGGTTCTTCAGGAAGTAGAAAAATAATATCAAATGGAAATTCAAATTTATGCAAAAGAATGAAGAGTTCCACAAACAGATTATATAAAAGTAAATAGAGAAGAATTTTTCTCTCAGTACTTAATATTTGGAAAAGTCATCAGTGGTAGAACACTTGCCTGGCATGCATGAGGCCCTGAATTCAATCCCCAGAACCACAAAAAAATTCAAAAGATGACTAGTTATTTAATGCAGAATAGTAACAATATATTTTGCATACATAATATGTATATAAGTAAAATGTAAGAAGACAATGCACAGAGGAAATAGGAAAAATAACATAAACCTGCTGTATGGTTCTTATGTTAACTATAAGGAGGTAGGGTGTTATGAAAAGGGACATTGTAATAAGTTAAGAATGGATATTGTAAGACTGAATAGTCACTAAAAGTATAGGGCAAAGAGGTACAGACTAAATAGGTTGCTAGAAAAATGTCCCATTAATCCAAAATGAGGCAGGAAAAGAAGAACATAAGAATAAAATGGTAGACATAAATCAGTAAGAAACTGTGCATTTCTCTGAATTTATGTGAAATTTCAATCTTACAAAATTCTTAAGTTTTAGTTGTAGATTTAAAGTTCACATATCAGTTGGTAAAATGTGCCACGTTCACAGAGTTTATCATCTGGTAAGATGATTTGTACAATGAAATAGAAATGCCAAGAACTCAGAAAAGAAAGCCAAACAATCTCAAAAAAAGAGTAAGGTGGGAGGGACTTTCCCTGCCAGGGTTCAAAACTTACTATAAAGCTAAGGTATTAAAATACTGGAATTGATAATAAAAGTACATGGATCAGTGGAACAGAAGAGGGTCCAGAAAGATCCACACTCACATAACCAATTGATTTTCAGTAAAGAATCTAACAATTCAATGGAGAAAAAGGACAGTTTTTTAAAAAATAAATGATAAAGGGGAAAAAATAGCTTTCTCCAAGGGGGAAAAACCAAACTTCAAACACAAAAATTAATTCAACGTGGATCTTATATGAATATAAAAGCTTAAAAACAATACAACTGCCAGAGAATACCACAGGAGAATATGTTTAGAACCTTAAGTAGACGCAAATTTCTTAGACAGAAATGGAAAAATATAAATCCTGAGGAGAAATTTTGATAAATTAGTCTTTATCAAAATTAAAAATTTTTAATGAAAAGACATCCTTGGGTAAGACACAGACTAGGTAAAAATATTATAAACCATATCTGACAAGCCCTTGGATCTAAAATATGTAAACAACTTCTCAATCCTTAATCATTTTTAAAAAATCTATTTTAAAATGAGTAAAAAAAAAGACTATCAGGCAGTTCACAAAAGAAATATATGAATGGTCAATCTGCCCATGGAAAAGGAGCTCAGCAATATTAGTCATCAAGGAAATGAAAATTTTTTCAAAGAGAGAGAGAGATGCACACCCTGTAATGGTTGACATTTAAGAGACTGACAACATCAGGTGTTGGTTAGGATGTGAAACAATGAGACTCTGGCACAGTAATGTCAGGGGTACAAAATGGAATAACCCGTTTGGAAATCTACCTGACAGTTTCCCATAAAGTTAAACATTCACCTACCCCGTGACCCAGCAATTCCGCGGCTGTGTATTTACCCAAGGGGATTGAAAACATGTGCTTACAATAAGACTTGGACAAGACTATTCCTAAAAGACACAAATTGGAAATAACCCAAATGTCCTTCAACAAGTGAAGAGATAAACAATTAAGTTATAATCATACAACAGAATGTTACTCACCAATAAAGAAGAATGAATTACTGATGCATGCAGCCCCAGAAATCAACCTTAATATTAGGCTGGAAAAAAAGCAGGATGCATGGAATACATCCTGAACAACTCAAGGCATATGGAGTTCTAGAACGGGCTAAAGTAATTCCTGTTGAAAGAAATCAGAGCAGTATTTCTTCAAGGGCCTGGGAAAACGGGGTCTGCGTGAACTGGAAGGAGCAAGGGGAATATTCTTGGGAGGGAGTTGATAAAAATGTTCTATGTCTCAATAGGAGGTGCATCCCAGGGCCACGTGCATCTGTGAAAACTCATTAAATTGGACTTTTTAGATCTGTGCTTTTCACTGTATAATAGCCACATGTCCATTTAAAAAACAAGGATATAATGTATGCTAAAAAGAAATGTAGAGAAATATTAGAGCCTGAGAAACTATCAGGATGACATTAAGCAGTGATTAATAGCAGGTAGACACCAAATCATGTTGAAATATTTGTTTTCTTTAAAATTTTGGTATTTTGCAAATGAGTCATTTTTCAATGCTCTCTGAGATTGCTTGAAACAACTCCTCCCCCGTCCCTTCTTCCTGGGAGAAATATGGTAATTTTCAAGTAAGTTCACAACAGCGTCGTTAAGTCTGGACAATTGGTTGGTCACACCATCAGGCTATACTCTGGTCTTCACCCACCTACTGGATGGCACCAGGGGCCAAGAATAATGGGAAAATTTGGGATGCTGAGCTGGCTGATGTGATCCCTAGCAATGAATATAATAAACTCTGCCTAGACCAGTCTCGACTCACCCTCTTTCCTTCTGCATTTTTTTAAGTTGTTGATGGACCTTTATTTTATTTATTTATGTGCAGTGCTGAGAATCGAACCCAGTGCCTCACACGTGCTAGATAAAATTGTTCTACCACTGAGCCACAACCCCAGCTCCCTGCTTTTTATCTTCATGGATTGGGCCTTTGGCATTCTTTGGGCTTTAGTTTTCCTGAAACCATCTCCGGATGCTTTAAATGCATGCAGTGTACCAGGAGACAATTAAGAAGCTTTCATCAACTTACTTGGTGGACAGAAAATTTAATCTAATTGTAGATCATGCGTTCAAAAAATAAATAAACAGAATGTGAAAGAATTTGAAAGCAGGGGAAACCATTTATCTTGGTGTTGAAAGGGGTGGTGTCATCTTTCCCTCTCGTCCCTTCCTTGGCCTGGAGATTACCAAAGCAGGGGAAAATTTTTTTTTAAATGATAATAATAAACACTTTATGACAGGGTTCAAGCCAGAGATGGGACAAATCACTTTTGTATAGGAATTTCCTAAAGGTGTAGCGTGTGGAGGCCCGTATCGGCAGAGAGAGAGGTAGGGCTGATCTCTAAGATGATCCTTAGCGTGATCCAGGGCCCCACTGATCTCTGGCTGCTGCCCTGAATGCTGTAGCTGATGCTAAGTGATTGGGCCCAGAGTGACCAGCGAGAGTTAATGATGTGCTTAAGGAGAGAATAAAGTGAGTGTCAGGCCCAGATTTTCTCTCAGCAACTACAAGAATTTGAGTTTCAAAAGTTTACCTTCAAATGCCCACACTTGCTGGGAAACTGGGACAAGTTAAATAGAGCAGATGAGTGACATCCCCTCCCCCTCTTCCAAAAGGATGTAGACCCCCTCCTACCTACAGTCAGTGCATCGGCATTACTTAGGAGCTTGTTAGCAATTCAGGATCTCAGATCCCACCCCAAACCTACCAACACAGAGCCTGCAACTCTACAAAATCCCTGTGTAATTCATGTGCACACTGAAATTAGAGAAATATCGGTGAGGAGGAGTCATTTGTTTTTATTTAGCAAACACCTAGATAGTGTTCATCGTGTGTCAGACATTGCTCCATGTGTGTTTTACAAACACTTGACAGATTTGGTCCTTATAGCAGTCTAGTGTGTCAGTATTATTGTCATCTCCATTTCAATGAAGAAAAACATGGGGCTCAGAGAAGTTAAGTGATGTAGCCAAGGTCACACAGCTAGTAATCTGCAGAGCTGCAGAGGCCAAACTCCATTATCCATACTCTAAACTACTGCATAATGTTGTTGAACAGTATCTTTTATAACTTCAATGAAAAATATAAGGTGATTTTTTTACCTTTTTCCAGGATAAATTTGAATGTTTGGACTGTAAATTCTACTGTAATTTACTAAGACACTCAGACATACTGAATTTTCTACCCAAAATGGTGTAAGATTGAAGTTTTTCAGTTAAGTGACTTCCCCAGAAGAATCCAAAGATGTTCCTCCTATATCCTGTAAATGGCATGCTGGCCTAATTTTCCCATTGAGGGTTAGAAAACCTAGACACGTACTCAGCTAGGCTTACTATTCTTAAATACCCATCTTTACAAACCTGGGGGGATTCCTTGAACTAATATCATAATGACAGGAAATGAATAAATCCACAATATGGAAAGCATTAAAATAATTTCCTCTGTGATTTATGTCAACAAATAGCATCAAACTACCAGCAATAGTTAGCATCTCTATTGTATATCCTGATGGTATTTCAAATCTTGTCCCAGTAAAGAATTAGTGGAACCCTCAGGCACTTGTAGCTTAAGGAAATGATTCTAGAACAATATCAAGATGTTCGTGTCTCTGAGTATTCTGTCTCCTAGGAGTGCATAGTAGACCAATCTCTTCCTCTGAGAAGCTCAGTCAATCTTGATAAATGAATCAGTTAAACTTTTTGGTGTGAGATTTACAAAACACATGTAATACCTTCCTGAATTGAATTCTGTCTGTGATTCTCTGCAGTGGTAGATTTGGGGGCCAGAGTCAAGAAGCCATGCTGATTTGGGGCACCACAAGCACAACTCAGGAAGTGTGCTACATGAAAAGCTGTCCCTTGTTATGGAGGAAAGCTGACTCATGCTATTCTTCCTTCCTGTGTTACTGCATCAAATGTCCCCTGAGGATACAGTGATTAGCCTTTCCCACTCCCTCATTTGGGCAAAAGACTCAAACAGTATTTTCAGGGTGGGGGTGCGGTGTACTGGGGATCAAACAATATTTTTACTCAACTAGATTTTTCACTGGAGAACCTATTTATTCTTACCTAAAAACAAAGTTATGATCATAATCCAATGGCCTCACTCCAAGTACGTTTCATCCTCAAACTGATATCTGCTGATAGTGTCTAAAATTCTCTGAAATATGCTTTCTCTGAGGCAGCCTAGTATAAGGCAGTGATTTAAAGCTTTGCCTGAATATTAAAATGAACTTGAACATTTTTTTAAAACACCAATGTCCAGACTCCACTCTTGTGATTCCGGATGAAACATGAACTCAGGGCTTCTAAAACAATCACTGCCACTGTCAAGGTAACATGTGCCACCGAACATGAGGCAGAGGGCACAGTGATTGGCACAATTACTTACTGATAAGTGCCAATTGTCTCAGCCACCCATGCCATTCCAGTTGATGATGAGACAAAAGGAATACCTAAAAAAGGGTTCCACCTTGGGGGCAGCGAGGTCAGCAGAGCTCACTGGAATGACTCATTAGAGGAGAAAATGACAGCAGAGGGAGCAGTAGCCAGCCACTGGCAGGGAACTGTGACACAGAGAGATTTCATTTTAATTCAGGGCAAGAGGTCAAGAGAATGAAGGAAGAAAAGCCAGATTTAGTAAAGTCTGATCACCTGAACAAATTTCAAAAGCATCATGGCCAACACGTCTGCTGCCCAATGGACATTTGACTCAGGAAAATTGAAAGGCAGAGGGGGTGGGAAACAGCCTCCATTTAGCTTATTATCTGTATTTAAATAGAAAGGTCAAGTCTGAAGTTGGAGCCAGCAGAAAGGGGAGCTAATGGAAGTTAGGGAAACTTCTGGAAAGGGAATATATGAACCACAGCTCTTGGCCAGCACCCTGGCCTGGCTACACATGTCTTAGTCTAGAAAAAAACAGGTAGGGTTAGGGCGGGAACTAACACTTAACAAGCAACTCGTCACTTTATATAGTTTCAACAATCAACACTGTAGGTAGACATCCATTCATCTGTTCAGCATACAGTCATTGAGCACCTGTTATGTGTCAAGTCTGTGTTAAGAATACTCTGATGTACTAAATGAAGCACTCAAGCTAAGTAACCTATAGAAGAAGGGTAAATCACAGAGCTAGATGTCAATCTGAGGTCTCACTCCAAATAGCATACAGAAATTAGGAAATACCCATAGCTGGGAATTGAGATGTGATTCCCTGTTTGCAGCTCTTCTGTCTGATACTCCCTCCCCACCAACTCGAGCAGGCTTCCTCCTGCCTTATTTCAAATTGAACTTCAAGCACCTGCTTTCATATCTCCTGCTTCTGGAGGACTTTCCCAGCCCTACATGAGCTGGATTTCCATTTGCAGACCTCTGGCAGATTGTGCAGGCATTTTTCCTGGGGAAAAAAAAAATTTCATTATATTATACTGATTGACTTGTCTGTATTCCCCAGTGGACTAAGAGATCCCCAAAGTCAGGGGTTAGTAGTGATTCATATCTCTAACCATACTGTAGAAATAAATGCTTGGTGCTGGATGGAGAATGGGGGTAGAAGAAAGGAATGGAGTGAGGAAGGAAGGAAGGGACAGAGGCAGGGAGGAGGAAGGAAGTAAAGAGGGAGGGAGGGGGAAAGGAAGGAAGATTTTCAGCGAAGTTTCAGGGAAGTCTTCCTAAAAGAGGCGAGAAACTATGCTGGTCTAAGAGTCAAATCAATATGAGAGGAATTAAATGGTGGCTTTTCTGCTGGGAAACCAGTCTCAGTAAAGTCACAAGGAAAGGACTGGGGCTTGGGTGGAGAGACCATCAGGGCCCCTCCCTGACTTGGCAGGAAGGTTTCGGGCTGAGCTGGGGAAGGAAGAGTCCAAGGTCCGTGGAAACCTTGCAGGACTGACAACCATTTAGCCATAGGACAGGTGTTAAGCACCTACTATGAGCCAGGCTTCCGCTCAGCAGAGTGAATGAGAGGAGCCCAGCCCTGTTCTCACAGAGCTCACAGTCTCACAGACCAAACCTGTTCAGAGAGACAAAAAGGAATCAATTAAGGTCCTCACCCAGGGAGTGATGCAATTTCAGTGGAGTTTGAGGGCCATTTGTCTTGCTCAGAGTGAAGGATGAGCTGGAATGAGGAAGAGAAGGAGGGAAGGAGGGAGAGAAGGTGGAAAATGACAAGGAACATAAACTTGTGTTCCAGATCATTCAGTCATGTATGTGTCTTATTCACCAGTATATCCCTGGCACCAGTATATCCCGTATATCCATGGCAACTGGCAGGTGCTCAAGAAGTCTTGATGGGATGGGGTGGAATGGAATGAGACGGGGTGGGATGGGATGGGATATGGGGTAGGGTCGGGGTGGGGTGGGGTGGGATGGGATGGGATGGGGTGGAATAGGACAGGATGTGGTGGGGTGGGATGGGATGGGATGGGATGGGATGGGATGGAGTGGGGGGGGGGGGTAGGATGAGACGGATAGGATTGAAGTGAGTTGCAGGAGGCCCTAGACTGGGTGTCAAGGTCTCTGCTATCCAGTTCCTCCTGGCTCTGCCATTGACCAGCCAACTGACAAACACTTTGAGTAGTTCCCCTGTTCTTTGTTTCCTCTATTGAAATGGTGAGATTCCAACTTGTACATTGGCTTTCCATAAAATTCAAATAGTTATAGGGTCAGATCAAAGACAGCATGGGCCGTTCGTTTGGGACAACATTTGGTTAAGTAGATTCCAGCAGCTCTCTTGACCGTGACATGTCTAAGACCCTTGGACATGGCTGTATCATTCTGGAAGTGCCAAGAGAGAGGTAGAGTGTGTTCGATTTTCTCAAATTAACTTGGCTACAGAACCCCGCTCCTCAACTTTTTATTTTTTTCATGTTCCATCTTACAGAACTAATTTCAGCTAGAACAGGAACTTGATAAATACCACTTTAGCTAGAACACCATCTTGATAAATACCAAGGGTCTCCTGGACTAATCCAGGTATAACCACCTGTGACCTCGCCCACATTCACCAAGGCCAGGATGCCCATGGATTTGTGATTTGTGAATAGCCTGATGTAGCTGGTGTGGAGAGTCTAGTGGAAGAAGAGGGGGCTCCTGTTTATGAGATCTGACAAAGTGTGGTCAGTAGGAGATTTAAAGGTTCAGGGAAGAAATCTACAATTGTCATAGAAGATGAAACTTCTGATTCACTAAAAAAAAAAAAAAAGAAGAAGAAGAAGAAGAAGAAGAAGAAGCCTCCATCCCCTTCCGTCCTCTGTGCGAGGCATTGATATTCTGACATGGTTTTTAATTTCCCATGACTGGGATTAGGTATGTCAGGGAGGAATCCTTTGCCTGCCTTCTCTCAATACATCCCAGGGCTTTTATTTTGTTACCCATTTCCCTACATTGTGTGCTTTCTTTGAGAATCATAACCGTGTGAATATTTGACAATTGAATGGTACAAGCATCTTGAAACACAGGGTTTTCCCAAGAGCTGCATTTCACACTGTAATCCGAGGCGATCTCAGTTGCCAGAAACACTCACGCCGTTAATGGATTTTGGAGGGAAGACGCTGGTAATGAGATTTTTCAAATGCGAATTGTTTTGCTTTCAAATGCAGGGTGAAATCCAACGAAATATTACCTTAGACATGCTGGTGCAGTAAGTCCAGCCGGCAAAATGAATGCTTGCTTTGTGTCTCATGAAGGTCTTTTCTGTTTCCAACAAAAGGAAGAAGGGGATCGATCTTACTATTTCTGGTGGCATGGGTCCCTGAGGCCTGGAGTTGGAATCATTCTTCCGCATCTTGGGGCACACTTAGGGACCTTCACATCCACAATCTTGAGAAGTTGATTTTGTTTTATTTATTCATTAAAAAAAATATTTATCAAGGGCCTACTATGGGCCAAGGACTGTTTGGGGCACTAAGAGGTACAGCAGTGGACAAATCAACAAGGTCTGTTGTCACGGGGCTGGTGGGACATATCCACACAATAAACAACACAGACACTTAAAGGGGACATGATTATGGTGCTAGAGTATTAGAGAAAAAATGAAGCAAGGTAGAGGTTAAAGAATGATGGGTGGGATCCTATTTGAGTTAGGATCGCATATGGGGGCCTCTCCTTGGAAGCAACTTTTGAGCAGAGACCATCAAAGAAGTAGAAATTGAAAGCCAGTTACTGCTCCAGACCCCAGAAGCACCTGAGATGACCAAGCTATGTCTGATTCCATATAGGATGCCCCTGCCACAGCTTGCCTGTCCCCCTGGGAACCAGAGAGAATTGTCAGCGTGAAGCAGGAAGTCAGAAGTGATACCAAAGCCAGAGGTAAGAGCTGCCAGGATCTGAAGGAGCCAATGGCAAGACTCCAAGAAGGGGCACTGAGGTAGGGCCCCAGCAAACAGAGCACAAGGAAGATGGGCAGTGGGTCCCCGAATCCCATCAGTGGGGCCTCCTTTCCGTTACCTCACACTCGGCAAGTCAAAGCCAGGCCACCCAGAGCCTCTGCCTGACTTCCCCAGCTCCGTGCATGGTCCATGATAAGTGTCCAGCCACGCAAGCCTGTCTCCGTTGGTCTCCTCTGTTCTTCACTTCCCATACCTCAGGACCTATTTGGGAGAAGAGGCAAGTGTGAACAGCTTGACCTGCCAGGAAGTCCTGCTTCACAGATAACCTCCCTCTTTGATAAGTACTAAGTTCATTCTCTGGCAGCTAGATTAAAGGAACTGATTGCCAGTGAGCAAGTCATGTCACAAGAACAGAAACATCAGCCTGCTCTCATCCGCACATAAGCCACAGTAGATGGGACAACAGAGTCCTTCCAGAAGGACCATTTGAAGCACTGTTTTTCAAGGATGAAAGGTTCCGTGAAGGGCTCTGGGATTTGCTCTCAGCTAGTCTGATGGCCTCTGCACAGGAGAAGGGCTTGTGGTTCTGGGTACCAAATTTACATTACATACGTTTTTCTGCCTCCACCTCTGACTGTGAGCTTCCCCAGAGACAGGAACGTGAGAGTCCTCCACTGTCTCCTGCTCTCAGCACCCGCTCAGGCACACTGCGGCTGCTCCAGTGGGAGTGACATGATGGGAGGCGGAATGAATCTTAATTCTTCAGGCTAAATGTCTTAGCAGAAGCTTATGGTGCACGGCCCCTGCCCCCCTTGATTTCAGCACAGCTGAGACAGACAGTTCCCCAAAGGGCACCAAAGTGCTCCTGCGAGTGGCCTTGTAGAGGGTCTCCTAGGTGCCATACCATATAGACAAAGAGGGGTCAATGTCCCCAGGGGCAGGAGTAGATCGATAAATCCTTAGCTTCCCCATTTTCTATGGGACAATTTTGAAGTGTGTTTTACATTGTTCTGTGTAAGATTCCAAGCAGACTGAGACCCAGCCCTCCTGGACCACCAGCTCATTAAATAAGCAAAGTTTATCATCTATTTTCCCTTCCTGTCTTTGCTCTTTCTTTGTTTCCTAGATCACATCTCAAATAAACTGCCTGAACCTGAGTCCTGGTCTCCAGCTCTGATTTGGAGGAAACCCCAACAAAGGACCTAATAGGGACTCTTCATTCTCTTCAACCCTCTTGTGGTCAGTGTTCAATTTCTTTGGTTTGTCTGATGTTTGAACCAACCTCTGAGAACTTCCAGGCACTAACCTCTCATCTTCACTCCTTAGTGGTCACCAAAAAATACCCCTGGGGGCTTGTCCTCCACATCAGGAGCTTGCCCATCATTTCTGACCTGTTGTCTTCTCAGAAGGGAAACTTGATGATTTAATACTTGACATAAATGGCTTTGGGGATATTTGCCCCAGCCCTTACATCTGGAAGTTTGGAGGCCACATCAAAATACTTATTGAACCATTCAGAGAGCACAATCTTCTCAAAATTACATCACAACCTCTTCTAAAGGGGCTGGCAGAATAGAACCCAGAAGGGCGCCACTTTCAAATATGACTATTTGAGAAATGATAGCGATTGCTCCAGAAATAACTTCTCCACCCTGCTGCTGGGCTGCCTGGTTCACCCCAGATTCTCTGAAGCAACGGGACGCAGAGATCTGTGAGACACAGCCCTTCTTTCAACAGAAAAAGAAGCCTCGCTGAGGAATCCATCCATTCTGTTTTCTGCAAGACTCGGCCTTTCATCTGGAGAGTGGCGGGTCCACAGCCACAGAAATGGCCCCACCGAAGGGCAGGGGCTGCTCCAGATGTTAGATGTTAATGGAGCAGATGCCTCTTGGGAAGGAGTCGAAAAGTCAGCCCACGAGAGGCACAGAAATGCGCTTTGCATTTGGGTGGGCTCAGTGGGGGGCATGCTGGAGCTCAGGGAAGGAGCGATCTGGGGAGGAAGGGGCTTGGTGTGGCTGACACTGATGGTGCCATGGTCCCTGTGCCCATTTAGTGGATCATTTGCCAACATTCCCATGAATGCCAGTATCTTCCTCCATCTCTCTGCCTGAGGGATTTGGCTTCTGGGATGTGCTTGGTCCACTTTAAATGCAAGCCAGAGTCGGGGAGTTACTGCCTCGGATGAGACTCTCAACCAACGAGGGAGTTGATGGATAATTGGCCCAGTTTCCTTGGCCCTAAGTGGGATGATCCTGGGTGTAGTGCACAGAGTCTTCAGAGGGTCCCAAGGAAGAATGAGTCCAGTTACCCACAGCAGTAAGTCCATCTTTAACACCCAGTTAATAGCTGTGCTGCCCTCCCAGTCTCACCCCATAACTCTCTCATAGGATCACATCCAAACTAAATCCTTTGTGCCCAGGATTTGTCATAGGATCTGCTTTTAAGGCAAACCAAGCTAACATACAGGAGAAAGTGGTCCATTAGTGTAAAAAAAAAAAAAAATCCTCCATAGCCCAAGATGTTCAAATGGGCTTATTTCTGGCACTTGGAGGGACAGCCAATCCCAGCAATGTTGGGAAGGGGAAGGTGATAAGCCCCTGTGGAAGGAATCAAGTGCCCTCCAGAGAGGCTGCCTTGCCAAATGTAACCAACTCTGTCCATAAAGTTGGGATGCACAAATGACTCCCAAGGGAAATATACATTTAGGTCCCTGCATTAGTTTCCTAGGACTGTCACAACCAAGTTCCATTAACTGGGTGGATTGTAACAGAAATTTACTTTCTCCCAGTCCTAAAGGCTAGACGTCTGAGGTTGAGGTGCTGGGGTTGGTTTCTGAGGTCTCCCACCTTGGCTGGTAGAAGTCCATCTTCTTCCTGTGTCTTTACATGTTCTTGCTTCTGGGTGTGCCTGTGTCCTAATCTCCTCTGCCTATAAGGACACCAGTCATGTTGAATTAGGGCCACCCACTGAACCTTTCTTTACCTGAATTACCTCTTTAAGAGACTCTGTTTCCAAATACAGTCCCATTCTAAGCAACTAGGGGCTAGGACTTGAAAAAAATATATAAATATATATATATTGGAGGGGGGAAGCACATATCAGCCTCTAACAAACCCAAGTTGAAGAAAGAAGGACTGTGGTGCCGCCATTTGCAAGGTTCCTCAAGGTGGGAGCTCTTGGTTAGGGAGCAAATAACAATGGGACTGAGAAGATGAGGGATAATGAGGCCGGCAATGAGCCTGTAAGAAATGAGGAGGTGGCAGGAGGCAGGGGTGTGGTGTCTAAACCACAGCAACTATTTGACCTACCCGTGGGTCTTATCTTATTTCTATGGAAATGAGCTCATTATGGTTAAATCTTTTTCCAGCTTCTGGTTGATTCATGAAGTGGTCTCGGATATTGATAACCACTTCATGAATCACTGACAAACACAGGAGCCAAATATCTGGCACTTGTGATCGCACTTATGAACATTCCTACCATGATCTGGGATATCCCTCTCTCAGCAACCAGGTGTGCAGGCTAGAAAATTCTCATTTATATAACAAAGTCTCCTGCTTTGGTAATTCCACGATGGTCATTGTTCAGATACTAAATCTCCCCCAAGCACTTTGTGAACATTAATGACTGAATTCTGAAAGATCAGTTTGAAACCATTGCCACATTAGGCATGAAGTGATCAGCCACCAGCTTCTGCGGTACTGTTTCTGGGGGGAAGGAAAAGGGTGTTGCTCAGAGGAGGCCATGGCAGCCATGTTTCCGCTCAAAGGGGGATCTGTCTCAGCACAGCTGTACACAAGAGATGGATATCTGTTCTCGGCAAAGAAAGAATACCTACCTCTCGGATAGACCACAGTCCTCAAAGAAAATAGAAATTGAAAAGATCAGACTGGGGAGAGACACAGAAATCTGCCATATCTCAGTTGTATATTACAGGAGAAAATATTATAGAGACACAAAAGACGGAGTCTCCAAACCTAAAGTCCTCCTCAACACTTGAGAAGCAGAGGCCCCTTAAAACCAGAGGCAAACAAATAGGGACTCTAATTTGCTTGAAGCTCATCTATTGATATAGAAGGTATCTGGGAGGTGTCCTATTTTCAGATGGGAAAACTAGAGTTCAGAAAGGGCAAGTAGCTTGTCCAAAGTCACCCAGTGGGTGACTTTGGAAGAGAGGGCTAGACTCCCACCAATTCCCTCAGTTTAGGTCATCTTTTACCACATTCTGCCAACCTGGTAATCAACTACAGTGATGTCAAGGAGCCTTAAGGGCCATTTTGTCCAAATGTGCATCTTCCAGATGAGAAGACCAAAGTTGAAAAGTCAAAGAGAGCATCAAAGTTGGAGCTAGAGGCTAGGTCTGGACTTCTTTTCCCTACAACTCCTTTTCTTTTTCTGTTTGTCCTGTCTCCCCCTCAAGAGGAAATAGCCTCTCCAGGTCTTCCTGGGAGTGAGAGTTCTCCTAATTCTGCCCCCTAGTGGCAGAAATTGGACAAGAAGCCTCTCTGTCATTCTTCTATTCAACCAGAGGCATTAAACATCCTCTGCCTGCCCTTCACTGAGTTCACAAAGACTTGTGACTGTCCTGTGCCAGGCATGGAAGAAGAGCTGAAGACAAAGTAATAAGCCAAAGAACAAGAGCTGCAATAATACGGTTGGAACTCTAACCTGCATATTACTGAAGTGAGAGAGGGTGTTTGCAAAAGAGGGCTTTTGTTTTCAAAAGAGGCTTTTCTAGGTAGACAAGGTAGAAAAGAGAATTCCAAGGAGCTAGAATCACTTATGCAAAAGCAAATAGATCTAAGAAAAGGAACCTGAAAAGCAAGGGGCACAGGAGGCGATGAGAAAAAAAAAAATCCCCTGAGAGCAGCTTGGGAAAGGCCTTGAATGTTCCAAACAGAGAGACTTCCTGGAAGTGATGGGGGCACTTGGAGGATTTTCAATGGAGGAGGGATGAGATCAGATGAAGTTCTTTGAAAGGCCACTGGCTGGCCGTGGGCAGCAACTGGAAACATGGAGGATACAGAGGTGAGTGCCCTCTTAAAAGGTTTTTGCAAAAGTCCCGCTGGCCTGTGCAGGACCCAGGGCCTGGGCTATGGGAGGGGTGATGGCGAGGAGGGATGGACTGGCCAGGGTAAGGGAAATAGTTGGCAGGGACTGGTGTCTGACAGCAGGAGCCCCAGCCCCTGCACCAGGCTGCCACTGCCCTCTGCACCTGCCTGGGTGTGACCTCAGAGAGGGTGCAGTCCACTCCCGATCCTAAAAGAGATGCCACCGTCCTTCCCTTATCACCGTCTGTCCTCTCCCTGGTAACTGGCAGCTCGTCCTCCCTAGCTTTATTGCTTTCCTTCTCCATATCATATCAAGCATCTCTTCTTTGTGACTTCAAAGTATCCTCCAACTGTCCCCTGACTGACATCACTCTTCCTCCCACCAGCCTCTGCCTTCCACCAGCCAGCCGCCTCCCATCGCCCCTCCTGGAACCACAAGAGATGCATTCTTTACAAACAGCCTGCTCGCCAACCCAGCCCTTATCTCAGTCTGCTTTTCAGCTTAAAAGAAGTTTCTGAAAGCCCTCTTTGGAAAACAGCCTCTCTGACTGCAATAATATACAGGTTAGATTTTCAACCATTGTCTATTCAGACCAGGGGCTGCGTTTGACTCACCCGATCAGGGTGGTTTGCATGCTGTCAACACCTCCCTGCTCGAATCTGTGTGCGTGTTTGATGGGAAATATCTTATCTGTAATCAGTTTTCTGGGTTATGGACCCAAATTTCCTCTGCAAAACATCAGGAGCGAGGCACAGGCACCTCCCCAAAGGAATGCTACTGCTCTTTGAAAACCTCAGAGACTGTTTCCTAGAGCAAGCTAGAGTTCAGCCGAGCCTGGTTTTAATCCAACACCCCATCCCATGACAAACTAAGTTTAAGTTTTGTTTTCAAAACAGTATAAGGTGATTATTAGTGTTAAGCAAAATAATAGAGATTATTCCAATAAATATCTATTGTAAACTTATTCTGCCCCAGCTGCAAAAGGTACTGATAAACTGTCTTCATGTGACTTATATCTGGGTGGAGGACTGGGAGAAAAACTTAAAAAATAAATGATTTTCTATTTGATGTGATAAGTGCAATACTGTAAGTACCATGTATGGAAGGAACTCAGCTTACCAGGTAATGTCTGAGATTTTTTTTGTTCAAAACACAATGGTAGGCATTTTTAAAGTTACAAAATATATGTATAGTATAAACCTAATGCTAGCTAAGTTGAAGTAAAGAAAAGTGTGTAATGTTATAAGAAAATGATATGAAAATGCATTTAAAGAATCAGACTAGTGCACATAATATTCCCCTGCCAATAATAAATCTATCCAAAGCTGTAAGTCAAAAGGAACAAGGATGTTAAGGATAGCCAGTATATCATTTTCTAGAATAAATGGCCCAGGTAATTGAGATACATCAACTAAAGGATAAAGTATGTAGTTATTTAAAGTAATTGTGGAGACCAGTCATTTGAACTCTCCTTGGGATCTAATTTCTAGTAAAATAAAGAACACAAAATGTTATGTTCAATAACTGCATGTGGTCTGGGCACTTAATGCCTTTGCTTTTAGTGGGTTATGCTTTTGAACATCAATAGTCTGAAAGGTCTTTCTCCCCATGCTCCTGTTTAACTCCAGAATGACACTGTGAGATTAGTATTATAAACGAAGTAACGAAGGCTCAGGAAGACTTGAGGACATTAATGTATAGGAACACACATGTACATCAAGGCACCCAGCTCTCTGAACTCCAACTTAGGTTCTTCTTACCTCTATCTGCTAACTAGGTCTGATGACCAAGGAGGATTGGTCACCCCATAGGTGAGGGGGAAGATTTCTGTACCATCTTCTGCTGCTGTGGAGAGGACCGCAATTCCTCATCAGAAAACCTGGGCTCAGCTTTGTTCCAAGACATGTGAGCCAGTCCGTGAGGATGAAGAGGATGCTTGTGGTCCATCCAGAATGTTTGGTTTGAATGTGACATGTCCCCAAAAGCTCATGAGACAATGAAACAATGTTCGGAGATGAAATGGGTAGATTATAAAAGCGAAAACCTAATCAATGTGTTATCCTTTCGATGGACTGATAATTTGAAAGTGCTACTATACTAAGTGGTAGCTATAGGCAGGTGGGGTGTGGCTAAAGGAGATGTATCTCTCTCCTCCTCCTCCTCCTCCCCCTCCTCCTCCTCCTCCCCCTCCTCCTCTTCCTCCTCCCCCTCCCCCTCCTCCTCTCTCTCCCTCTCCTCCTCTCCCTCCCCCTCTGCCTCCTCCTCCTCTCCCTCATTCTCTTCCTCCCCCTCCCCCTCCCCCTCCTCCCCTACCTCCCCCTCTCCCTCCTCCTCCCCATCCCCCTCCTCCTCTTCCTCATCCTCCTCCTCTTCCTCATTCTCCTCCTCCCCCTCCCCCTCCTCCTCTTCCTCATCCTCCTCCTCTTCCTCATTCTCCTCCTCTTCCTCATTCTCCTCCTCCCCTTTCCCCTCCTCCTCTTCCTCCCCCTCCCCCTATTCCTCATTCTCCTCCTCCCCCTTCCCCTCCTCCTCTTCCTCCCCCTCCCCCTATTCCTCATTCTCCTCTTCCCCCTTCCCCTCCTTCTCTTCCTCATCCTCCTCCTCCTCCCCCTCCTCATCCTCTTCCTTTCCCTCCCCCTCCTCTTCCTCCTCCTCCTCCTCCTCCCCCTCCTCATCCTCTTCCTTCCCCTCCCCCTTCCCCTCCTCCCCCTCCTTCTCCTCCTCCTCCTCTTCCTCATCTTCTTTCTCCTCCCCCTCCTCATTTTCTTCCTTCCCCTCCCCCTCCTCATTTTCTTCCTTCCCCTCCCCCTCCTCTTCCTCCTCCTCCCCCTCCTCGTCCCCTTCCTTCCCTTCCCCCTCTCCCTCCTCCTTCTCCCCCTCCTCCTCCTCTTTATTCTCCTCCTCATCCTCATCTTCTTCTTCTTCCTCCCCCTCCTCCTCTTTATCCTCCTCCTCCTCCTCCTCCTCCTCCTCTTCCTCCTTCTCCTCCTTCTCCCCCTTCTCCTTCTTCCCCTCCTTCTTGGTTACCCTGAGGTGAGCAGCTTTCCCCTGCCATCCCCTTCCGTCATGATGTCCTGCCTTACTTTAGGCCCGGAGCATTGGAGTCAGCCAACTGAACCTGGAGCGTTGGAGTCGGTGGACTGAAGCTCTGAAACTGTCAGCCCAAATAAAAATCTATCTCCTTTTAGCTGTTCTTGTCAGGTATTTTGGTCACGGTGATGAAAAGCTGACTATTGCGGCACCTAACTGTGAGCTTATTAATATTAAAAAGTGTATGTATAACTGATATGTGCAGATTTATCAACCTGTAATTGGGCTTAGCACTGGGGGCTGGGACAGAAATAAAATGACCACCTTTAATGCCTCTTCGCTCAACAGCCACCAAGCGCAGACATCCAAGAATGTGCACCTCATGCCTTCACCCACTGATGGACTCCTAGGTTGTTTCTACTTCTTGGTCATTAGTAAGTAACACTGCAATGAACATGAGAATACAAATATCTCTTAAGATTCTGATTTTAATTCTTTAGAAAAAACAAATATTGTTTTCCACAGTGGTTGCACATTTTACATTCCTACCAACAGTGTACTAGGGTTTTATATATATATATATATATATATATATATATATATATATATATATATATCTCAGAGATATTTTGGTGGTGGGGACAGTGTACTGGGGATTGAACTCAGGGTCCCTCAACCACTGAGCCACATTCCAGCCCTATTTTGTATTTTATTTAGAGACAGGGTCTCACTGAGTTGCTTAGCGCCTCACAGTTGCTGAGGCTGGCTTTGAACTCATGATCCTCATGTCTCAGCCTCCTGGGCCACTGGGATATATCAGATATATAGTTTTGAGCTTTTCCAAAGAGATTCCAAAGAGGGAAATCCCACCGTGTGTGACAATGTGGATGAACTTGGAGTTCACTGTGCTGAGTGAAATAAGCCAGGCACAGAGAGACAGATAATACATGATGCCATTCACATGATGAATCTAAAATAGTCAAACCCAAGAAACAGTGCAATGGTAGTTTTCCAGGATCAAGGTCAGTAGTAAATAAGAAATTGCTATTCAACCAGTATAAAGTGTCAATTAAGCAAGGTGAGAAAGTTCAGGAGATGTGCTGTACAGAATGCCACAGTTAACAATACTATGTTGTGTATTTAAAATTGTGCTAAAAGGCTAGATCTCATATTCAATGTTCTTTTCACAATTAAAAAAAAAATAGTACGCACACCCAAGCTAAACTGTCTGAGTCAGTCTGGGTTCCCTTTTCACTTGCTGTGGTGACCTTGGGCCAACCACTCAACCTCTCTGTATCTCCATCTCTTCATGATAAAACATGAATAACAAAACTTGCCTGGTAGAATTATCATAAAGTTCACTATTTTCTGATATTAATAAGCAAACAGCAGTTCCAGGAATATACTAAGATGATTTTGTCTTAAGCATTTATAGAAACTTGTGACTTTTTACCCTCAAGACAGCTCTGAGGGGACTATTATCTGTTATCCCCATTTTATAAGTGAGGAAAGCAGCATTTGAGATTTAAGTTGATTCATTGTACATGGGAAAAATTAACCAGCAATGATGCAGACTAGGCTTTGTCAAAACAGGTGAAGGAAGAGATGCTGCTCCTGTGTGTCCCTGGAAGGCTTCCTGGAGGAGTTGGCCCAGAGTCTGGGTTTTAAAGAGCAGGGATGGTGGCAACCAGCCTTTCCCTTTTTGGTGGGGACAGAAGAACGATGCATGTTGAGAAGATGCATGAATGTCAAGAATAAATCGATCAACGTCACAGAAGCCTAATCTGCCCAGGACCTTGAATACTTGGCCAAGGTGTCTGAAGACACTTCCTGATGATAGTGAATCAGGAAAGGCAGTGGGCAGGAGCAGAGAGTCATCTGCTCACTTGGTCCAAAATGGTCCCCAGGAACCCAGTTTATGTGCCAGTCAGCACCCCTGACATGTCCGTGATCCCTTCCTCTGAAAGGGGCCCAGCAAGGCTGAGGAAGAAGCAAATGAGATGCAGGCCCACAGTCAAGGTAGCCCCTGCCACCTGGAGCCCCTCAGACTTCGTCCTCCAGTGGGGTGGGGCTTATCACAGACAGGCTCAGACTTGAATTTGGTGAGGGCCACGGGGTTGGGGGGGACTGCTGGCGCACTCCCAGAGGATGCTGATGTGCTGGTCCATGGACCACCCTTGAAGGAGCAAGAATCCCAAGATTTTGCTTTCTGTCTAGTCTCATGACCGGAATCTCAGCAAGCAGTATAGTGTCCAGCTCAGAGTGGGCGCTTAAGAGTTTGTTAAACCAAAACAGCCAAATCCCTCTCATTCCTCTTATCACCAAGTGTCATTAAGCTGATCCCCTCCCAGCCACCTGTCAAGGGACATTTCTTCTTTGGTGCATCTTCCTGTAATATCAGCAGTAAAGTGAAATAAGACAATCCCCCCTCCCCCCCAAAAAAAGAAAAAGAAATAAGCCAATCCCCAAAAAACCAAAGACGGAAATTTTTCTCTGATATGCAGATGCTAATTCACAATGTGGGAGGGCGGCTAGGGAAGAATAGAATTGCTTTGGATTAGGGAGGGAGGGGCTATGGGGATAGAAGGATAGTAGAATGAAACAGACATTATTACCTTTGTACATATATGACTGCAGGACTAATGTGATTCTGCAACATGTACACTCAGAAAAATGAGAAACTATATCCCATTTATAGATGATATATCAAAGTGCATAAATGCATTCTACTTTAATGTATAACTAATTAAAACAAATTAAATATTTTTTTTTAACTAGCATGGTTCAGTTCATACTGAAGAAATTATGAGCCAAGCATCACAAAGCCAGTGAGTAGAGAAGTACGAGAGGACCGAGAGAATGTGAAGGGTTGGATTTTGGTGATGGGTGAACTACACTGTGGCTCTCTGCAGTGGGGCACCCACGATTCTCTCTCTCTCAGGAGTGTTTTGGTCAATTTCCATTTTTAAAAAAGCTTAAAAATACGAGCAAAGTCTAAATGAGATCTAAGAAGAGGATTCAGAGATAGGGATGGAGATGTAAAGTGTTTAAAGTTACCTTTTTGTACCCAAAGAAAGAACAATGTTTCATCTAGAGCTTTTCAGACTGGCGTTTCAACACATTCAAGTTCCCTGAGCAACTAAATTGAAATGGAATCACCTGCCTTTATTATTTCCTGCCCAGTCAGATTGGATTTACATTTTAAGTGTACGCTCAATGTCATGTCTAAATGGGAACTAATTGAGACATCCAGGAATGTGGATGTATCCTCCCACTTTGTAGGGGATGATAGAGGGTTTGCCTTTTAGAGTCCTGCAATCAGAGGATGGTAGGGTGGGGGGGCGGGTCGTGCTCAAAAGCAGGGGATACAGCCCTGCCCTATCTGTGCCTCCTGGGAACCTCAGGAAGGTCATTTTGCCTCTCTGAGGTTCAGCTTCCTACTCTGCAAGAAGAACTGATTGGAACCAAATTACCTTTACAACTTCTCTCTGCTCAAAAATAACAAGGTTCTACTCTGGGAACCCTCTTCATCACTCTGCTTTGCAATATGCAAATCAGCCAAATTTGGTAATTGGACAGAGCTGATGGGAACAATTTAATAAACTTTGATAACATTGCACAAAGTAATTGTTCAATTATTTCAAACGGTTCAGTTCAGGAAGTACAACGGGGGGGGGGTGGGTCCATGGAAATTGCCTTCACATATTAATCTTCTCATCCAGTAGAAGCCAAATGAGAATGAAGGCTGTGTAGGGGGTATTTTTGTTTTAATTCTGATTAACTGTACTTTCATCTGAACATTTTAAAGCTGTGCTTTGGTCTTCCTCATATGGATGTTGACTGAGTCTTCTTATCAGGATTTTAATTAACACCAGGTAGAGAAGGGGAAACCAGGATGACATGCTATTACTTCTGTTTGATTTAAAGTCAACGCTGGGGACTCTTCCTCGATGAGCTGTTCAAATTGTCTTATCTCATGCATTCCGAGGATGGCTGTTTCATGTAAATGTCATTTCTGCTGTCCAAAATGTTACAACACACGCCAGCACAATAGAACTACTGTCTTGTTCGAAGAGACACGAGGGAGCCAGCCGGCTTTTGATCAAAGACACAATTCGAACATCAAAGTACTACCTCTTCTGTTAAATTCAGGAATCGAGAAAGTGAGTCAAGGAATGGAAACCTTGGCTTTAGCAATGGCCCAGACGCCTATCCCAGGAAGTACCTGAACTTTCAAGGCTTAATCCATCTACTAGAACCGGGCAGGAAAGGGGCAGCTCAATGCCCTGAAGGTCCAGGTATCTTTATTGAATCCCCTAGTCAGCATGCTTCAGCCTGTAGTCAGTTTGCAGACAGGATCTGCTCCCCTGCATATTTTTCTAGTAATTGAAGACTTGAGCTACTGTGACTCTCGCCAGGTACACACACACACACACACACACACGTAGAAGCTAAGAGGCCTTTGGAATACGGTAGACTTGGTTTAAATCCAGCTGTGCCACTTGCTTTGTGACTTCACGTGACTTGCTTGGCCCCTCCAGTTCTCTTTTTTTCATCTCTAACTGGAAACAGTACTATCTGACAACGTAGATACATATGTGTGTGTGTGTGTGTGTGTGTACTATTGCACATTCATACAATAGAATGCTCCAAAATAATAAAAATAAACTCTTGACAAATGTGGACAAATAGGTGAATGTCAACAGCATTCTGTGGAAGGAAAGAAGAGAGACACTAAAAAAATACCTCTTGGTATTATTCCATTTATGAAGTCCTAGATCATAAGACACCGACTACCTGGGCAGGGTCCCCAGAGAACTTACTGAAGGGGTGGAAATGTCCATCTTAATGAGGGTGGTGGTCGCATGAGTGTTCCCATATGAAGAGTCACCAAAGTAGACTCTATGAACCTCAATTTTTAAAATTGCATCAAAAACATCATAACATCTCATAGGTAGAACTGATGTGAAGATGAAATGAAGACAGCTCATGGAAGGCATGTGTCATGGTAGCTGAGCAAATTACCAGTGAATGATGGCTGTCGTTATTGTTTATGTTGTCTTCATCATTACTGTTATCATTGCAGTAGAGTTACAGCTAACCCAGAGACTGGGGTCCAAAGTTCAATGCATAAGACAAAAAAAAAATCTGCTAAAATTGTCTCCTAAGGATCCTTTAAAATCGTCTGTAAATGACAGTTTGTCTCATTTATTACATGTTGTCCTGCTCGGTCAAAGATGTTACTGTGTATAATGAATCCAGTCATGAGCTACCTGCAACAGAGGCTGTGTGAAGAAGTACACCTCTGTGGACATCAGTATCACAACTGGGGGCACAAACTGTAAGAAATTGTAGGTACCAAGCCCTATGGCAATGGCCAACCAGCATCCTGGCCATCTCTCACTCGTGCCTGGAAACGTGCTCATTGCGAATGGCAGGTAGACCATGCAAATAACCCTCCTCTCCCCTCTCTTTCTTTCTGTCATAGAACTTACATGAGTTAACTAAGTCTAAGATGCAACTTCACTGACCTCTTTGTCTAGGTTTCCATCCCCAGTACTGAAATACTGATACAGTCTATCTGATTTGGCTCAGGGGTTTTGCCAGTTCCCCTGAAGGGAAGAAATCAGATGTTAACATCATAACCAGGCTCTATATTATTTTACTTGAAAGAATAGTAATCATTAAAGTAACTGATAAATTCAATATATTTCATATTTTCAGCTGTCTTTTCTCAGTGACTAGTTTTCCTTTAAGCTTTATAGAATCTTGGGTACTGTTGCATACTAGATACCCAGATCTGGGAGACCTCAGGGACACTTGTATCTTGGATGCTAGCGATCATGACGACAGATCCAATAAGTAACTGCCCACCACCATGCCCTCAAGCACTCTGCTACATAATGGATCCCACAGAGAACCACAGGGAAGCCACATTATTACCAGGGAAGACTGGCTTTAGAATGCAGACTATCAGGAGCTGCCCCTGCGAATAGGAACCAATGAGTGGGCAGAGCCTGTTGCCGGAGGTGCTCATACCCTGTAACACTGGTGGGCTGCTACTCTTCTCTTCACACTGTACTCGACATCCCATTAACCCACTTGCAGAGCCACAAGGGAGGCCTGGACAGGTGTTAAATTACCTTTCGTCACCCCACAGGTGTGCGAGATGTGCTGCAAAAGCACATGTCACGTCTCCTGAAGCAAGAAGCTCTGCTAGGGATTTTCTCTGAGCACAGGGATCTGGAGACTATATCACTTTTGACTTAGAAATGACCTGGATCAAGGACCTGGCTTTTTAAGCATGACAGGATGATAAAAATATTCTCTGACAGCATATCCATATGAGATAGAAGACACTGAAGTGAGCTCTGGAGTTAGAAGAATGAATGTCATCCATTCTCTTATCCAGAAGCTACTTATCACATACAACAACATGCCCAGACTAGCATTAGGGGCAATGGGAGAGTCAAAAAGCAATAATGATTATAAAAATAATCTGAAATCAATCACATCTACTCTCTAGGTGTTTAAGGCCTGGGTGAAAAGAAATAACATGTGAACATGAGAAAGTTCAAGACTATGCAATTATTTTCCACAAATTAACTGGGTGTCCATCATGGCCCAATTCCCTGTGCTCCCCCTGGAGAACTGGAAGTCTGATGGAGTCACGGGCTTTAGAGAACCACATCCTAACAGAGGAGCTGAACAATTAAACAAAGCCACAGTGCAGAGTGACTGGGTAATAAAGGTGTGTAGGGAGCCTGCAGCAGCCCAGAGAAGTAAAATAATCTATGCCCAGGTATGCCCAGGACTTGAGTTCTGCTGTGTTGGTCAAGTAGGGTTTAGCCAGGGAGGTAAAGTAAGCAAAGACATACTGGGCACAAGGAACAGCATAGGCAATGGCAGGGTGGCTGGACCCCTGCAGTGCTATGGGTGAAGGCCCAAGTGAGAATCTTGCCTTGAGCCAGGGTTAGAGCTTGAACTGTGCCCAGTGAGTAAGGAATAATGGGGAGGTGTGGACTGGAGGGCAGGAGAAATAGACTCCTGCAGCTGCCTAGGCAGGAGGTGGGGCAGCCTGGTTAAGGGAGTGCCCTTGGAGAAGAAGGAACAGAGCTCTCCCAGGCAGCTTCCAGGTGGCAGTTTGAGTGGAAGAAGTCTTGATCCTGATTTCTCATGGAAGGCTGATTCCCTACAGATGTCCTTACCATCAGTTCCCCAAACACCTGGATATGTGTTCAATCCTTTCCCTGTGTCTTAGTCCACTCAGGCTGCTACAACAAAACAGCATAGACTGCTTGACTTGTAAACACCAGAGTTATTTCTGAGTGTTCTGGAGACTTGGAAGTCCATGATCAAGGTGCCAGCAGATTCAGTGTCTGTGAGGACCATCTCCCACAACCTCACATTTCTGAAAAGGGGCAAACAAGCTCCCTCAGGCCTCTTTTATAAGAGTGCTAATCCCATTTATGAGGGCTCCACCCTCATGATCCATCATCTCCAAAAGGTCCCCACTTCTTACTACCATTGCTTTGGGGGTTAGGATTTCAACCCATGAATTTTTGGTAACTGCAAACATTCAGACCATCAGTCTTCCCATGTCAATCAAAATGACAGGGCTTTAAGCCCCACCTGTAGTAGTCAATGGATCTGGTCATCTAAGATGCCTTTGGAGGGGCATCATGGAAGGGGAATGTCCCTGGAGACAATTCACAAACAGCTCTCCCCAGAGCCTAGGCAACCCACCCTTCCTAGAAAGGGGACTGTGTGTCTACCACAAGGTGGAGGTGTCATCTCTGTCATGCAACAGGGGTGGAGATTGAAACCCAGAGCAAGTAAATAACTCCACCAAAGTGTCTTACCCAATGGAAAAGTTAATATTCACACGCAATTTTTTAATAGAAAGACTCAGCTGGATGCTGTATTATGAAATATGTGTTTTTTGAGTTCATTAAACTCATAGGAGTATTCTTTCTGCTTCACATATGCTCACAAACAAAGCACACACTCTTCATGACACTAATAAAGAATCACGGTAGAAAAGAAAGGTACAAGGGGAGAGAACAGGAGAGGGAAAGGGGAAATACTGGGGAATGATATTGGCCAAATTATGTTTTTATATTGTGTGCATATATGAAACCTAACAAATCCCACCATTTAAAGCCCCAATGGAAAAAGAAAAAAGAAAAGAAACTACCTTCCTGTTGCAAGCCTCTCAAACCTAAAGTAGTAACAAATGTCACATACTAAGTATTTCAATACACATGAGCACAGGAGGAGGTAGTACTTCAGTTCTTGATAGAGTCCACCTGCCTGGGATGGTTCAGGAATCCATCCAAAAGGCAAGCCCGTGACCTCCTTGGTTCTTCAAAGCCTCTTCCACCAATTATTACACACTTACTATATGCTGGGTACGTTAGGTGTTGTGTTGCTCAGTCCTCGCAAAAAAACCTGGAAAGAAAAGAATACTGACTGCATTTTACAAATGGCGACCTCTCAGCTGGTGGTGAAGTTGTAATAGGACTAGATCTATGGGAGCCCAAAGCCCGTGCTCTTCTGACAATACACATCCTTCCCGTTGAGAAGCAATTGTTCTGATGTTTTCTAATGCCTGCTTTGCTCATCCACCCAATCAGGAAATAAGTATTGAGTATCTCATCTGTGCAGGTCTCAAATAGGTACTTCCTCTAAAGAGGTCAGCACTAAATATATCATTAAAAAACAAAAATTTCTAGTGCTCTGAAGGTACTGTGCACAGTGTTCACCACAGAAATGGAACCAACAGAATACATACACACACACACACACACACATACATACACACATATATGCAAGATTTATGGGCTGGGGATGTGGCTCAAGCGGTAGCGCGCTCGCCTTGTATGCGTGCGGCCCGGGTTCGATCCTCAGCACCACATACAAACAATGATGTTGTGTCCGCCAAAAACTGAAAAATAAATATTAAAAAAAATTCTCTCTCTCTCTCTCTCTCTCTAAAAAAAAAAAAATTTATCATGTATTATTATACACTTAAAGAAATGTATTTTGTAACATTTATTTTCATATATATATGTATGTATGTATGTATATAAATGCGAGAGTGTGTGTATATATATACATATATATGTGTATATATATATATATATACACATATGAAGAGATTTGTTATATGGAATCAGTTCATGTGATGATGGAGGCTAAGAACCCTAAGATCTGTAGTGGGCAAGCCAGAGACCCAGGAGAGCCAATCATATAGTTTCAGTCAGAATTCAAGTTCAAAGGCAAGAGAAGAATGATGTTCTGACTAGAAGAAAGTCAGGCAGGGACAGAGAATTCTCCCCTACTCTGACTTTTTGTTCCATTCAGGCTTTCAATGAATTGAATAAAGCCCACCCACGTTGGGGCAGGCAATCTGCTGTACTCATCTGCTGACTGAAATGTTAATATCCAGAAACACCTTCACAGACACCCCCAGAGTAATGTTTAAGGAAATATATGGATACCTATGACATAATCAAGTTAACCGTAAAATTAACCATCAGAGACTGGAATTGAATTTAGGTGCAGTTTGCCATTTATTAGAGTAGATAAAACAAAGGGCCTGCCTGTGGCCTCACATTGAGTCAATGGCAAAGCTAAGATAGAAACTCAGGCCTGCTGGTTCCAAGAGCCCAGGGCTCTTCCTGGGACAGAGGAGAGGCCATGTTGGTAGGTCTCACCTGCTATCTTACCATGGCTACTTCTAAACATGCTGCCCCACTCCATCCCTCAGACTCCCCTTCTCTGTCTGATCCATAGACGCCCTCTCATCTCTGCGCCGCCTGGGCAGGCCCTCTGCAGTCTGCCCCTTGAATTGGCTCATGGGTAGCTCTCGTTCCATTCTGGGAAGATCAGGATAACTATTCTCCACCAAACACACAGGGCCCAAACCCTGTAGGGAGCCTGGACAACAACCCCATTTGGGGGAGCCAATAAATCCCAGACCTGTGAGAGAGGGTCCAAGGTCAGGGCATTCCATGAGAAGCCACTCAGAAGACATTTCACTTTCTAGAACTTTGCCATCATGGCCCCCAAACACACTTGGACTTCCCCATCTGACTATTGAAACACGGAGTGGTCGGTCATAAGCAGACTCCCCTGGCTCCCTGGAACAAAGAACTTCCCAAGACCAGTGGGCGGTCTCTTAAAATAAGAGCAAGACTTTGATATCCAATTGATGGTGAAAGTTAACAGGAGAGGAGGGACGGGGAAAGAAGGAAAGGCAAGGAAGACAAAGGTAAGAGAGGACAGCACAGCATTCATTCCGCTGAAGCCCTATAATTACCCACTTTTCCCCAATTCACATCTAACAAATATTTCACTTCTTTATGATTTGGGGTACATCAATCTCTAAAGACTACACAAATATAAATACGAAATCAAGGTTCTTTGTACACTTAATGAACTGCTTTATTTAAAAGACTAAAATGACACAAAATTAGCTCTGTCCCAGAAAATCCAGGGTATATTGTCAGAATTTCCATCCTTCCCTGTTTGATCAGCCCACTAGGGTACGGTAAATCTGTGAAGGTTGATAAACATCGAATATTCTTCACTTATATTTATTGTCCATTCTAAAGCTGACATTCCCATTGGACATTTAATCACGGATTGCTTTGTTTAGCATTTTCCCTGTTCAGAGGAGCACATTAGTAATTGATTCCCGGATAGCATAAGGTAGAGAGGAAGCACCAATTCAAGCACAAAGCATTTGGTCTTCTTCTCTCCTTTTGCCTCTGTGGTTTGGACACTTCATTCCTAAAGTGAAAGGTAAGGGCTTTGAGACAGAAAACCAATTGGATTGCTAGAATCCAATCAACGGCCATGTCCCAGGGCAAAGGGCTGGTCCAAAGTGGCCCAGCATCTATCTTTCAGCAACTCCCAAACACTACAGCCCACCCAGGTCAGATTCAAGGAGGCTGATTCTTTGTTCCCAAGGAGAGATCGAGAGGCTGACAGGTGAAAAAGTTTCACTGGGGCCAAGGAAATGAAATTGAATTCAAGTTGGAGGTTATTTGTCTTTCCCATGACCTGCAGTGGTCTCAAGTTACAGCCCCACACACAGCAATGCTCAAACTCACATCTGTGAGTCAATTACTGGGCACATGCGTTTGGAAACAGTTCTGATGTGTTAGGTTTAAAATGGCTCAAACATATCGAACAGAAAAGAAAAAGAAGAGGGAACCAAGCCTCATCGGGGACTTTGTTTGAATCTATAGAAAGGTGGGATTGAAACCTGCAGAGTATTTATAAAGAAGCTGTGGATTCTTTTATTCTTTTGAAAAGAGCTGGAAGAGAGACACAGGAAGTGAGGGAGGGAAGACTGCTCTCAACCTGGAGAGCAGTGGGGAGCAATGAGAGGAGCTTTGTAATGTGGGGAACAATGAGCTTTTCCTAAAACTGGGCGGAAGTTAACCATTGCCATGACTGGTGTCCTGGGAAAATTTAGATAAAAGTCCTACCTCTACCACTCACTTGTTCTAGAAAATGTCACCTCCACTAGATGAACCTCCACCTCCATACCTGCAAAATGGGTACAGATTCCATACTCAGGGCTCTGCAAGGATGCAAATGATACAATAAATGTAAAGCTCTTTCTTAGAAATTGAGAGCCATGCAGATGCTAGATACACTGAGGATCAGTTTCATTTCAGCCACAGGGTATGCACTCTTCTATATTTCCATATAGAATGGAAATACCAATGGAAAACCCAGGAACAAAATTTATCTGAGAACAGCCAACACTGGAAAAAAAAAAAGTCAGGCATAAAGCAATTTCTATTAGAGATTTAGTTATGGGCGGTCTAAGGAAGATAGTGCAAAGTTATGAAGCCCACAGCTAAATAGGGCCAGTGGCTTACATTAGCTGATTGCCCATGAGTGATTTTTCAAATTATGCTAGGAGAGTTTGTGGTTAATGCCAGTGTCAGTAACCCAGTTATCGAGGCCTAAGGAGGATTGTTCTGCCATTTGTGCATGGTCTATCTAGTGATACTGCCTCCTAGTGACATGTTACTGAATTGCAGGCATAATAGGAATCCCCATAATGTGGCATCCCCTACTACACTGCATCTTAATATTGAATGCATATTATAATTAATTGGTGATTTTTAAAAGTCTGAAGCCCACCTCCAGAGATTCTGATTTAATTGGTCTGAGCACGTCCTAAATATTGGGATTTTTAAAAACTTTGTATTGGCAAAATTTCATTGGTTCTAACATACAGCCAATTTCAAGAACCACTTCTTTAAAGCAGAAGTCAGCAAACCTTTTCTTTAAAGTGCCAGGGAGTAAATATTTTGGCCTTCAAAGGCCATGCACTATCTGTTATAACTACTCAAATCTGCCATGATAGTATGAAAATAGCTGTAAATAATATTTAAACAAGTGAACTCCATTCAAATTAAACTGTATTTACAAAAATAAGTGGCGGAAAGGGGTCTTAGCTTTTTGACCCCTACTCTAGAGCTTAGTTACTTAAAGTATGGTTTGAGGACAAGCAGTATCCATAGCACCTGGGAGCTTGTTAGGAAAACAGACCCTCAGGCTTCAATAAGATCCCCACTGATGTGTATGCACATTCAAATGTGAGAGTTGTGGCTCTGGAGGGTGCACTTTATAAATCCAGCCAGCTTCACAGCACCCAAGTGGAGAGTTCCCATCACTGTCAGCATCTCCTAAGCTTGTCACCCCTATCTGCCTAGCTGTCTCCCAGATGCCACATTTCTGTAGCATCTTCTCCTTGGTGACTCAGACAATCTGAGCAGCTGTCTACATTTGATTACAGTGTTTCCAAAGGGTCAGTGGAGCCACATTCTCAGTCTCTGTTTTTCATAATAATATACGGAGAGTATAGCTCTGGAACTCTATCAGGTGACACACCCCTGCTCTCAGGAACTATCCATCTGAAGTTGTCAAATGCCATGTTGTTCCCCAAACACCCCCATGCCACTTCAAGACTTTGTGCTTGAAATACTTACAAGGAGAGTCTGGTGAGTCGTTCTGCACCAGAAAATGGGCCCAGCCTTGAAAAAGCTAGGAGCCCTTTTTCCCCCACTCCCATGCAGAGCTATTCCTTCCCCTGTGCTGTATATGCACCTATGCTTTTGCCCTTAGCACATCTATGGTAACAATGGGCTGACCAGTCTCTCTCCCCAACTAGATGTGGAGCCCCTTTGTACAGGGCTCATATATTACTCCTACCTGCATCAATACACTTAGCACAAGGCTTTGATACAATAAATGCTTAGTAAATTGACATCAGTTTTTAATGACCTAAAATGTACTAACTTTTATTTTGTAACTGACATGCTAATTTAATTGCTATATAACCCTTCTAATGATGAATACCTAATGATAGCCCACAAAACCGATATTCTCTAGAACAGGCATTGAGAAATGTCGCCTCCTAGACCCTAGCACTGGTTGAGACCAGACCCAAGCTGGTACTACCACCTATAATCTGGATTCTGGCTTTGGTTCTTTCTTTCTCCAGAGAAAAAAAGAAGAGGTAGAAAAGGGGCTTCTGGGGTGAATTTGGTTCCTACCAGCCTAAGTCATCTTTCCCAAAAGATGGCTATAGTGTAGTCTCAGAGACCTGTTAGAATTTTTACCTGAAGATGAGAAAAACTGGCTTTGAGCTAATTTCCCACAAAATTCATGACATAGACAGATCCATAACTTACAAAAATTTGACCCTCCATCTGATAGAGCTAGGCAGACCCCTTTAAAAGGAATTTCATGGGAAGTCATTCCATGTCACCATGCCCCTTTTTTACCCAACCCACCTAAACCAGAGCTTGGTAGAAGTGAAGAGAGAGAGCATGTAATAACCTCAGAAGGACCTCACATGCAGATGAAGAACTTCAGGATTGTCGGTCCATTATAATCTTGAGTCTAAATTGTGCTGAATCAGAGTTCAGTCCAAATTGCTCATCCATCTCTTCCCTCTGTTGGTATCGAGCTGACATCTTGACAAGACTTCCACCCGAGAGTCCTGCCCTTTGGATGACAGCAGCCCAGCCTGGGAAGAGCTTTGCAGCAAACATGGTACCAAGGTCCTTACTCCTGACCCAGCCATCCCTGCCCAGTGCTCTCCCAGTCAGTAATCTGGGAAGCCTGACCCTCCTGTGGGCCATTAGACAAACCACATTTATACACAAGCACATGTACACACTTGAATGCATTTCTGCATTTGTGCACATAGGGGAATCACATCAACATCCTACCATGTAACTCTCAAGGGGAGAGGAAGGAACCAGCAGGTGCTCTGCCCTTTTGGCACCCTGTGCTTGGTCAAAACTAAGAAACCATGCAAACTCATCAAATGCCACTGAGAGGGCCCCTCCCTTCACCTTCAGTTACCACCTCTTTAAAGAATTACATTTGACTTGTTAGCAGAGACAGCTGATGTGGAGTTGCACTTTCCATGGGCCCAGTGCTTTATGTGTATTTCCTCATTGGGTCTTGACAATGAAGCCACCTTGCAGATGGGAAACTCCGAATGCTTTAGGTTAGGGTTGCCCTAGTAGCAGATCTGGCTGGAGGCAAAAGCTCACATGTACATAGTTGATTTGGAGGTGATCCTAGACAACATCAATGGGGAAACAGAAAAGTGACACAGAAAAATAAGCACTGCTAAGCCAGGTACACACGGCGACTGGACCAATCCAACAGTGAAACTCTGGGAAGTGGAGAGACCACCCACCGTCAAATGAGCCCACCTGAGGGTCAAGGGAGCTGCGGCATTTATGTTAGATTGAACTGAACGAAATTGCCACTCATTTTTCACCTTTAGAAATGGCAATTCCACAGGGTTCAATGTAACATGAGCTCCAAGAGAGCTTGGTCAAGGGCTGCAGGACGGGGAGGAGAGGGCTCATTCCAAGGCACTTTCATCCTACCTGGCACAACAGAGCAGCTTTCTACAGTTCAAGGGGGGACACACCTTGAACACAGAGATGCCAACCCTGGCAGTGGAAAGGGAACACACCAAACATCATGAGGTTGGGAGGGAGCCCTAGCAGCACCTGCTGCTCTAACCAGAAGCCAGACGCAAACCCACAGTGTCTGTCTCCATAGCCCACAGATCTAACCCACACACACCTCCACTTGATTTCCAAGACTTTATCATTTCCCTTACTTGGTCTACACTGGTAAGTTTATAGATGTGGTCAACTCCAAAACCTAAAATTCAAAGACACAGTCTTAAACAGCAGAGCAAGCCAAGCCAATGAGCCAAGGCCAGCCACCCATGTGTCCACTTCAGATGTCTGTCAAGTACACACCCTGTCCAACACCCTGTTCCAGATTCTGCATTGGGCACAGAGGATGCTCGATGAGCAACACATCCCTGAGAAGGTATATTAACACCAATACACATAGAATGCAGTCAGGTAAGAGCCACGCTAGAGTTGGTATAGGAGACCAGAGGAGGGCCATGTGGCCCTTTGGAGGGAAGAAGTAAGAGGTCTCCTGCAGGTAGAGACACAGTCTGAACCAGAATCAGAGACAAGCCAGGCTATTGTCTGTGTGTCCTCCCCAAAACAGTCATTTCAAGGGTATGACTAATGTGCTCTTTGGAACAGGAGATTTACAGAGTTGCTCAAGACCCCAATTCTTTAAATGTTGTCCATGAACTTGTGTTTCAAACTTTTAGGAATGAGTTATGACACACCACCCTGAAAATTCAATTACCTCAGCAAGACATTTGGCATAAATCAAAGATATTTAGAGCTGGAAGAGGCATTGGAGATCATCCGCAGAGTGGAAGTGACTTGCCCAAGGTCACACTGCAGATGAGAGGCTTGGCTGAGATAGATTAGCAATCCATAAATTTGGCCTCTATTGACATGTGCTGGGAGAGAGAGTAGAAGCCTTCAAAGCTGATGTCCTTCAACCAGACTGGCGTAGAGGAGCGGCCCAGGCACAGAATCAGAGGAGGGGACGTGAAGACTCAGAGCTTCCCCAACACAGACCTCCATGCTGATGCAACACAGGGATAATTGTGACTGTCCCTCTGAGACTGGGAATTAAATGAGGTAATGTCTGAAGACATTAGTTAGTAAATGGTACATAGTCCTGCAAATGTAAGGGGTTATTAATAATCTTTATTAGTCATTATTAGGAATTATTATTGTTTGTCATGCCCAGATAATGATCGCTAACTTGTTTTCCATTTTTAACATAAATAATAAAATATATTTTAAAAAGCAAACACCACAAATAACATTTTAAAAAAAAGCAGAAGTCTCTTTCCAAGACTCTCAGGTCCCCATCCCCTCTCTCCAAAGGCAATATATGCTAATATAAGTTATTACAGACCTTTCCAGAACATGTTCACTGTATACAATAGTGTGTGTTTCTCTTCGATTTTTCTGCATTTTGCTTCATTTTTCTCATGTAATAGTGTACCTTGTGAAGGGTGACAAAGCAATAAATACAGGCACACCTCATTCTTCTTTAATGAGGAAAGAACATGCTATTAATGGATAAACCAGAAAAGTTTTAAACCAGACTCCTATTGATGGCCATTTGTGGTCTTGTAGGGACTTTTTCCCTATTCCAACAGAGCTGCCATGAGGACCTCATCCCTACACTTAAGAGCATGGAGAATAGTGTAGCCTATATTCTTAGACCCAAAGTTGCTAGGTCAGGCCCCATGTGCATTTGAAGTCTTGAAAGAGGTGGTCAAACTGCCCTCCAAAGAGAGGTTCCACTAGCAGAGACCCATATACCCTTCTCCTATTAAATGTTACATGTGAGTGTCTCATTTTCCCAGACTCTATTTAACACCAGAAAATAGAAAACTTTTTATTATTCTCAGATCTGTGAAAAGTGAAATCTTATTACTGTTTTGATTTGTATCTCTTTTATTATGACTATTAGTGAAACTCTTTATCTATTAATTGGCAATTTACTACACAGGATTGCTTTGTTTTGTTCAGAAGAAGGTATGCATGTGCGTGAGCGTGCGTGTCGTGTGTGTGTGTGTGTGTGTGTGTGTGTGTGTGTGTGTTAGAGAGAGGGAGGAGAGAGAGATTCAATGTGGGAGTTCTCTTATTAACAGCTTGTTTATACCCACTCCCCATATTTTCCTCTCTTTCTACCCCATCTTTTTATCCAGCTCTCTTAACAATTGAGAAAAGCAGCCTTTGGTGAAATGGTACAAACTTTTGCTTCCTGGATTTTGTTAATTTTATTTCTTTATTGTATTTTAACCACAATTTTTAAAAAAACTATAAAACAACCTTCTAATACATTCTTCCATTTCTGCTCTTGCACAACTGTGATCTTTTTAACTGAAGCCAGATCATGTTGTTTCCTGGCATCAACCACGCCCCTGTTGCTTTCCATCATGATTAGTATAAATTCTAGAATCTCAACCTGACCTTGAAAGTCCTTCTTGGTCCTGAAGGTGTCTGTCTCTCCCACTTTACAACACACAGTCCCACTCATCTGCTGTATTTCAGGTATACCTGAGGTCTCTAAGTCTTGCTTAAACTCCACCTAGAATGTTCTTTTCTCCTGTCTGTGATAGCTGACAAAGGGCGGTTTTTCGACTCCTCCTGGCTTAAAGTCACCTCCTGAAAGAGGCTTCTGTGATTCCCTGTCCCAGGTAGGCCTGCTATCTCAGCTCCTCTCCTGGGTCTTTGGTCGCACTTACCACAGTGGACAAGTTTTTGTTTGCTTGCTTCCCGCTGTAGTTCCACTTCTAAATATGAGCTCCCGGAGGATAGGACCCCATCTGTCTTCTTCGCCATTGCCACCAAAGCACCTCAGTCAGTGCCTGAAACACTGTGGCCGTCACTAGTTATTCAATGCATGAGTTAAGGTCAAGTCAGAATTCTCATCCCATTCATTGAGATGCTTGGTTACTGGGTATCCTCTCTATCTGGGGCCTGGTTCAGAGCACAGGGGTCACCCTGGTGAACAAGACAGCAGCCCTCTAAGAGCTCCCAGTATAGGGTTGACAGGCCAATCAGGAAATATAAAGGAGGAATAAATGATCTTAGGGAGGAAATGCTACGGAGGAAACAGACAGAATAATCCAAAGAGAATAGGAGTGAGCAGAGAGTCTCTCGGGAGGGGACATGTGAAAGAAATAAGGAGATGGCCATGGAAAAGATGTGCCCAGCTGGGGGAGGAGCAGGTGCCCAGTCGTTGAGCAGAAAGGAGCTTGTTGAGTCCCAAGGGCAGATGAAGGATGGGATAGCCTCAAAGGATGAGCAAGGCCTGGGAAATAAGGGATCATGCCATAGAAGTGGGTAGGGACATCAAAGACAGGTGGGCTGCCATTTTAATTACAGGACATAATCCCTGCAGGGCCCTAGAATAGGGAGCAGCACCATTTCTCTTAAATTTTTTTTTCACAAAGTGACTGTCCAGTTTTCCCATTTATGAAATTATCCTTTCTTTTTTCCACCAGATTGGCTTTGAAGTACTTCTTTAAACATGTACTAAAATTCCCTTACCTAAGGGAATAAATAAATCTGGAGTCTCCACTCTGTTCATTTGTTTCCTGAAACCAAATGTTTTAAATATTGTAGCTTCATAATACATTTTAGAATTTGCTAGCACCACTTTCTCTTTGTTATTATTTTTTTTTACAGAGCCGTCCTATTTTTTCAGTTATTTCTTTTCCAGGTGATTTTCCAATCCTTTTGTCTAATTGTGAAAGTGAAATCTCAGTGTTTTAATTTGGAAGGCATTGGATTTATAGATTAATTTATGAATAAATTAATTAAAGGGAAATTGAATCTTTAAAACATTATGGTTTTCTACTAATAAGCATGGCCTATATTTTCATGTTCCCATAGTGGTTTTTTGCTTTTTATACACCAACTTAATAGTTATTGGTTTATTAAAATAACTTACATAATTTACTTATAAAAAGCTCATTGTAGAAATTGGGAAAACAGAAACATAAAATGGGAAAGAAAACACAGAAGCAACTAAATATTCCACATAATTGCAACACACAGAGAGATTGGCAGTGGATTTGGGTGTTCCATTCAATTTCTGTGTGTGTAGGGCACAGACAGCACATGTGCGGATCATGATTGTAGAACATATTTAGTTTTCACTGTTTAAAAATGAAACTTCCTATTTTACCCCATGGTAGTAGATATTCTCTAAAGCATAATTATAATGGTAACCCAATATTGCATCACATGAATACGCTATAATTTATTCAACTTCTCCTCAGTTGTTAAACATTTCTGCATTTTTAATAATGTCATGTTCTTATAAATGATATTGCAGTGAACACCCTTGTAAATAGGAATTTGTTCCTATGATTATTTCATAAAGATAGCTTCTTTGAATTGACCTGTATGTCCGTGTTCTTTGCCAGTTTTCCCCTGGGTGTACCCTCTGAGTATAGTAAAGATTTTAACCCTTCATCTGCCAGATATGTGCTGAAGATACCCAGTTTGTTGTTTATCTTTTAACTCCATAAAGTCTATTGAATGGGGGAGGGCAGAGCTATTGTTCTTGTTGTTGTTTAACATTTGGGGAATACGTTAAAAGATAAAAATCTACCCAGCTTAGTTTTCTTACAAATAGCCAATTTTAACAATGTTTTGATTGAACTCTATGCCCTATTATTTCATCCTGAAGTCTTTACACCGAGTTCTAGTTTACATGGGACTATCTATTCCTTTTCATTGACAAGTCCATTGAGTCTTACATCAGTGCTAAACCATTTTAATTGCTAGTCTCACATTGCATGTTACTACCCTGAAAGGAGGGACTCCCTGTTGATCTTCCTTTTCCAAAATGTTCTAATTCTTCATCCAGAATAGAAAGAAGCTGCAGCTAAACCACAAGAAGACAATCCTTGTTGGCTGGTGTGTCTGTATAAGGATTAATTCCATGTAAGTGCTCTGCCTATGCAGACATGGAAGAGCTGGCAAAGGGATCTTAAATGTTGCTACCTGCTTTCCTCAAACAAAGGAGCTTAGTGAAAACTACGATTCCCAAAATGCACTGCTGCAGGGCTCTGTCTGGCTCTTCTCTTGCCCATCATACTGAACTCATGGACCCCACTTGTCCAAGCAGGAAGTTCCTCTATCAAATCCCAGACAGGAATATACTGTGATGGTGGACAGGAGAACATACAATGTTCTCTGAGGGCCTCAAAGGCCCAACCATTGTTTAGGGGGATGGCTGTCCAGTTCTTGAGTTAGAATTCTTGCCCTCTGGCCCAAAAGGCCTAGAGAGAGAGAGTGAGCCCAGCCCCCAAACCTGTCTTCTTCTTTTCTGGCTGACTGGCTTACTCAGATTGGAGTGGTTGGACACACTTTGGCTTCCAACAGCCACCTCCATGCTGCCCCTTCGAGAAACCAGCCCTACCTACCTGTGATCTGAGGTGGCTAATATTGGTTTCTAGCAGTGGCATGCAGCTTTGTTCCTTTCTGTTACTTCAGAAATATATCTGGAGGACTTTAAATGATACTGAGTAAGAATAGCTTGCCAATTGCCTCCTGATCACCAAGTACTTGTGTTAATAAATAAGTATAGTGAATAAAAAAATTTTCAATATTAAGCTTTATGAAAGTGGCCACAGTTCTCTCTGTGGGTGCTGTTGATAACTCTCACTTTGGTCTTGGAAGGCTGGGGAAGAAAGACAGAGGTGACAATTATTAAGGAGCTTGGGGAAAGGAGAGGTTCCTAGCTCATGAGCTCCAACGTGCCGTCTCACCCTGTTCCACAGAGTCATCCAGGGTTGCCACATAGACTCCCCTGGGCATAAAGGGGTGGTAGTTTTGTCCCTATTTGCCAGGGTTTTCTGGTGTTCTCCCTCCCTCAGGGAACTCACAGAGGTCGGGGAGGTCTTTCAAGGCTGTTTTGTATCATCTAACCCATAATCACATCCTTCTCAGGATGTTTGTGATAGGAAGAAACCACCTACCAGACTACCAATATAACCGTTGCCTAGTTATTCCATGAAACACTAACCTAGGTACTGCTCTGAAGGGATTTTGAATATGTCAAGTCCCAAGTCAACTGACCTTAAAAATCAGAAGTTATTCAGGGCCTGACTATGTTAAAGCTGAGTTTTCTCTGGCCGGTGACAGAAGAAGAATCAGAGGAATGTGAAGCACAAATGGGGATTTGATATATCTTCGCTGGTTTCAAGATGCAAGGGCCACCTGAGAAGGAATGAAGATAGCTGTGATTTGCTCAGAGAGGTCTCTGAGGTCATCCAGCAAGGAAGGTCTCTCGTCCTCCACCCAGAAGGAAGGGAATTCTCCCAGTACCTTGCATGAGCTTGGAAAGAGGTTTCTCCTCAGCGCTCCCAAAAGAGCACCCAAATCAGCCAACACCATATGGAGCCACCCCACTAAGACTTCTGACCTACAAAATCATAAGTTAAAAAAGAAATGGGTGTTGCTTCAAGCTGCTAAATGTATAGTCAGGTGTTAAGCAGCAATCGGAAACTAGTATGCTGTCCATTGTCCACAAACTAAGTCTCCCCACCCGAGAAGAGCCCTCCTGTGCTAAGCAGCCCAACCTAGATGCGAGCCACACTCTGCATCTTTGCAGCAAATTTTCTGTCAAAGATCAAAAGTTAGCTCGCGTGCCGCATGACAAGAAAACCAATAGCTCCCGGCCTGGCTCCCGTGCCACCTGAGCTGATGGGAAAGGGGGAGATCTGCCCATATCACAGTGTCCCTGGCGGCGGGGACCGCGGTGCAGCAAGCGCGACCCATTAACACATCAAGGGATGCCACGGGACAGCATCTCTAAACCCCCACTTTGATTTTTCCAGGCATCTGGGGGAGGGAGAAGGCAACAGAGACTGCGTGCTGCATCCAAAGCCATCTATTTCCATGCCTTCAAAAGGCGAAACCATCTGAGCCCTCACAAGCGGAAGAGAAGAGAAGAAGGCGAGGCCGCTGCAAAGAGAGGGGTGGGGACCAGGGGGCTGGGGCGCCGGCAGCGCGATCACCGGCGGAATGTTCAAAGGCTCTCCCCGCAGCCCCGGCAATCACCGGCGCTGCACACCCGACAATTTGAGATTTAGACATATTCAAGTTTTCTAAGCCTCAAATTAGCCCTTGTAAGAGCTTATCTTCTTTCCCCCCAATTGACTTTAATCAAGTGCCTCAGAAGCTGGGAAATATTTTAAGTTAATCAGGCCCTTAATGCGGGCGCCTGGGGAATGCCACCGAGGCGCGGGCTCCTCCCGTCGCTAGGCGGTGCCTGTCTGTTCCCCAGCACTCCCCACCCCACCCCCCGCCGTGTTTGTGAAATGCTTGGCAAACTTGTCTCACAAATAAAAGGGAGATTGAGAGAAAGACTGGAACCGTTAACATGACATGTGACAGCGAAATCATAAAATGGTATTCCAGGCAGTGGTAGGCAAATGCTGTCTCCTGCAACCGCCTTTAGAATAAAAAATAAAAAATAAATAAATTCCTACCCAAAGTCTTTAAACAAATACTTGGAGCGCAGCGAACACCTAGAGGGCTCCTGCCTGACAAGAGGCCTCACTTCTGATTCCCCGTTAGGAGTCAAGGTCTGACAAAATGGCAAATACTTGCACACCAGTCTTAATAGTTATTGAGCACTTACTATGTGCTCAGTGCTGATTTACATATGCAAACTCACTTCTCCCAACAGTCCTTTAGCATGGATCCAACTAGTCTCACTTTACAGGTGATGAAACTGCAGACCAGAGCAGCTAAGTAAACTACCCCCAAGATCTTTCTGATTCAGGCTTTTCCATCCAGAAACTCCAAGCTGGATGTGTCCCACACTCCTAGTCTAGTTAGAGAAAACATAATCACTAAAAACCAAGGACAAGGCTACAAATCTCCAGAAGGGTCAGGTCAAGGTCAAGCTCACATCTCTGTCTTAGATCTGATTACCGGGAGTCGGACCTTGAGATGAGAATTTGCATGCAAGAGATTTATTAAGGAAGAAGGAAAATGAATGGGTGAGGGAGAAAAGGAAGAGAAACAGGACAGGACCGGAAGAGGTCTTGCAAGGTTGTGCTTCAGACAAGTCCCAGCCTCAGCCTGATCTGGAACAGGAATTTGTCCTGCCTTCAGGAAGGAAGTTGGCTGTTCATATTCCATGGCTAGGTCCTAAGGGGCTGCAGGCTGCCTGGTGGTAAGAATGGGTAATGGGTGCAGAGTATCGGTTAGGGATCTGGGGGGTTGGGGAAGAACCCAACAGTATCCACCAAGATCTGATTGAATCCTGATGCTTCTATCTAGCTATATGACCTCATCTAAGTTGCCTAAACTCTCTGAGGTTCAGTATTCGCCTCTGTGAAATAGGAATAGCTATTCCGTTCCTCCCTCATAGAGTTATCGGGAGGACTCAATTGAATAAAATAAAGGTGTCCGACTTAAAATTGGCATCTCTACCCCATGATATAACATCACTGGAACTATTGCTATAAAATGACCCAAGGAAGACACAAGAAGCCAAAAAAAAAAAAAAAAACACATAGTCATGAATAATTCACAAAGACTTGAAAATGCTCTCTTTAGGGCTCAGGGCTCAGTCCCCATTATCCCCCATTAGTGGGAAGCTGTTTAAAGCTGTTCTTGAGCTGTGACCACATAAGCCAAAGTTATGTCTTCCCCTCCAAATGAACCCACTTCTGGCCTGGAAAAAAAAAAAAAAGGTCCCTCTTTAACAGTTTGGAGCTGTCCTATGCAAAACCACTTCCGGCCCTGCAGATAAGCTTGTGGACCTGCCTGGTTATTTTGTTACTACCCAGAGGATAGGACTTGTACAGTTTGCAAGGAGGGCCCCATCTGAAGGAGGAAGCACTGGGAAATAGGTCCAGGGTTGGTGCCTGCTGGAGCTCTCTAATCTAGCTCCATTGTTTTAGTTCTTTAATTAAGTGTCTCTGCTCACACTCCCAGCTCACCTTCCCGAGAAACCCAGCTATATCGAGCAGATACGTAAAAGCTGGCAATTAAATTGTCTTATCAAATTTTCGCAGCTTATTAAGTTGTTCAATTGCATGGGAAATGATTAGTGTCTGTAAATAGAGAAAGTGTCAGCCCAGGAGGCTGCAGATTGGCACTGGGGGATCTAAAGGCATCCCCTAGAAGGGCGGGCGATGGAGACATGCCTCACTTAAGCAGTGCCCCTTCTGGTCCTCAGAGAGCCCGATGGGCCTTGTCTCAGGCATCCAGGTAGAAATAAAGATTAACTGACTCCACTCCCAAGGGAGCTCTGGATTTGAAGACAAGAGGCAGAGGGTCCAAGTCCAAAACTCCACCATTTACCAGCTAGAGGAACTCAGGGAAACCACTGAAACTCCCTGAGCCTCAATTTGTTTCTGTAACTTGGCCAAGATGAGGGTATATCTGGTGCTGGCTCAGGTCCTCATTGGGGTGACTTGGTTCTTACAAAGGGTTCTCTGTGACTGCTGTGTCTAAACACAACTTCTGCTTTAGACTTGTACAGATCAGACCCTGAACAGGACCCTTTTCTGCCTGCCCCAGACATCAATAATGAGCAAATTTTAGATCTGACCCTCAGAATGAGGGCCTGGCAGTCAGAGGCTGTAGCCCTGTTGCTTTGGAAGCATTCCTGTGGTTGCTGTGGAATTGTTTTTCCATTTCAGATATTAAAGGAGAAAGCTTAATGCGTCTCATTTTCCTGGAATGTCTCATTTAGATTAGTGATTTGTATGTTGCTGCTCCAGCTCTCCTCTTAAAAAAAAAAAAAAAGCCTACAAATTATCACTATGTGAATAAAACACTCAGCCACATGTTGACCCTCGGCCTGGACTTTGACTGCCATCATTCCTTTGCTTAAGGATAAGATTTCTTCCCTCTGGTAATTTAAAATTCTTAAATCCATTACTGGCCTTTGTCTGTATTCCTTAAACATATGGAGGAGCTACAGAAGTCCCCATGAGGCTCTGGGAGTGGGATCAGGCATGGGAAACTTGGAATTCTACTTCTGGTTTCTGTGCTTGAAACATGGATCACGTATGTGGGATAAAATCAAAGGCAGCAGAGTTTAGAATTAGCCTTGCCTGAGCCCAGCGGGACAAAGGGAGATGGTAGATATGTAGCCTTGTGGCTTAAGGGAGGAGCAAAACAAAAACCCAGAGCAGACTTACCCTGGATAGCAGGAATAGTGAGAGAGTCAGAGTCAGTCTGTGTGCAGCCCAAGTTCAAGTCCCTCGGAGCTGTACCTGGCCTGTCACTCATGAACCATGGGATGGATCTGTGCATCAGTCCAAAGAACTATACTAATGTTCAATTTTTCATAATTTTAGGGCCCAACACATTCACCACACCTGGTGACCCTCTCAGTGCCCCTGAGGCATAGGGAGGACAGCTCTCACCACCTCTATTCCATCTCAGAGGAAACGACCACGCTCAGAAATTCTGCCATTGCATAACCCATTCTTCAAATATAGAGCAAGTCTCAAAGGGCTTAATTGACTTGTTCAAGGTTATAAAAACAAACCTCTAAATAGCCCAGAAGTAGAATTCAAGGTTTCTAACTCCGAATGCACTCTTTTGTATCATTTCAAAACACTTTGGGGAAATAACTATATAAATTCATAGGCGACCAAACACCTGAGCTAGAAACTCAGGAATAGACTCTGGGCACATATATCTTGGAGGAGAGCAAAGACTCGGGCTTTTGTTTCTTCTTGTGCAATTTTTGTGGTCATTTACTGAGTTTCTGTAAGTAAAGTCTCCTTTCTATGCTTTTAATAGTGAGGCACTGTTGCTTACATCTTGGGAAAGCTCTGTGCTTTGCTCACATCTCCCTCCCTCCCTCTCTACTCATTTCCCCTTTACATGCCTGTCACCCTAATGCAGCACAGGCATGTATTCATGTATGGCCCTATGGGAACAAAAGGAGAAGAAAATTTAGGGGTTTTTACCAAACGTTAAAAAAAATGCAATGTGAGAATTTTCTACTTTTTGATGGATTGTGCATGTGTATTCTACAAAATAAGTCAGCCATGTTAGAAACATTTGTGGATTTGATTGAGCATTGCATTATCTTTGATTATTTATATGTCAGGACCCCACACTGCTATAGACTGGTCACCAAAGAGCATCATCTTGTTCACTGAACAGGATACAGAGATGCACACTGGACCATGGAGAGACTTGCTTAGCTATGGACAGCCAGGTAGGAGGGGACAGAATCTGTCAATCAAAGTGTGGCTCAGCTCATCTATTCTGTCCCTGCCTTCTGGTCAATGGAACCAGATTCTCTCCCATGATGGAGGCCTCTATCTCCTCCTCCAATCCCCATCTCCAGCAGGAGCTCCAGAGCTGTCAGGTGGAGCCCTCAAAGCTTGGTACCAGCTCCTGCCTTTAAGGGGCTTGGTGACCCCTGGTGAATTAAGCTGGAGGAAATATGTGGAAGTCTGTCCTTGAGAGGCAGGAGGGACTGTATGGGGATGGTGGGATCAGCCCCAGATTGTCCATGCAGAGGGATGAGGTGACTCCTTTTGATAAAGCAAAGGAAAGGTGAAGAAGGAAAAGGGACTAGGAACCAGGGGGCAGATTCTAGAATCCACTTGTCATGGGTGGGGAAACTAGGTGCTGGCTAGGGACCTCTATCTGTCCTCCCATTCTCGCATTTCCTAGATCCACAGAGCTGCCAGGTCCTCCCTTAAATGCCTCCTAACATAAACTAAATATGGTGTCAGGCTGCCCACTGGCCCAGCCTCCTCTCCAGACCCGGTATCTCCACAGAAGGTGCAAGACTGGCCCTGCCCCGCCCTGTCTTAATTAGGTTAGGACTAAAGGGAAAGTGGGAGCAGGTTTGCCCTTCCACCGGGCTGGACATGATGAGATGGAGACGGGGTCCTGTGATGGCAGCCCTGGGGTGCAGTGGGAGAAAGCAGCCTTGGCAGACAAACACATTATTTTGGAGGCATCAGAGTTGGGGTACATATTTGCCAACATGATTTCCGTTCTCAGGCTGAGGTTGGCAGAAGCCCAGTGTCATGGCCTACAAGAAGCTGGGGACACCTGCCAGCTCTTCCTCAAACAGGCACACGTGACCCAGCCTCGAGGGTTGAGAACAATCCTGTGGTTCCCAGAGGCAGGACATTGCTCCAAATCCAATAGGAGTTTGGTGTTTCAAACCACACATCACAAACCATTTTCTCTGCACATTCCTTGGAAGCTGTGGTGCATAAACTTTCCACCTTATCAATCCTAGGGTGGATGCCAGGGGCTGGCCCTGGTAAAGTTTCCATTTAAGCAAGGATGAGAGTTAAGTGTCAGCAGCCCCCAGGGCTCCTAGTGAGATGAAGAAATGGATCGGTCTGTCTCCGGGCAAGGGAAAAGAAGAGAAGGAGGTGGAGGAGGGACATAGGATTTCCATTGCTGCATCAGGTTAGCATTTACAAAGCACCAAAGGGTCACGGTCATGGTTAAGACTGTGGGCTCTGAAGTCTTCCATCAGGACACAGATCCCTGGTCTTCCCTTTCCTTACTGTGTAGCCACATGTGAGTCACTCGACCTCTCTGAATTTGAGTTTGTTTGTCAATAAAGTGGCAATGAAAATAGTCCCTACTTCTTATGATTGTTGAAGGAACTGAATAAGCTGGTATGCAGGGTGCCTCTGGACACAGCAAGCACTCGATTTAGATTTTAGCATGGTTATCATTTTACCAGGAACTTCTGTGAAAAGTGGTTACACTGAAACCAGGAGGGTAGAGAAGCCTGGGTCGTAGTCCCTCTCACGATCTCTACAGATTAGCTTTGAATAGATGGCTTACCTGAGTCTCAGGTGACCACTCTGCCTTGACCTATGAAATTGAGAGATCGATCAAGGCAGAAAAGTACAGCATCAACATTTCACCTTCCATTATGAAAGTAATAAGTCATCAGAATATTACTTAAAGATATGCAAATATCTAGGTCAGTTCATCTTGAAGAGTTGGAGATCATTTAAGTCCACCCTGGCTCTTCCCTGTCTGGAGCCTTCTGTAAAAGAGGGCCTGCGTCTATGTAGCACATCTTTTGAAATTAAGATCTTGCTGCTTTAGAAAAAATAAAAGCAAAATGTTTGAAAACTGCCATCCTGGACAATTGCACCTTTAGATACAGATTTGCACCTTCAGGAGCCAGTAGAAACCATGTCTCTTTGGTGGGAGAGCTGCTTCTTCAAGAATGCTGAGCTGCCAGCAGGTTGAGACTACACAAGAGGGATCATGGCTAAAAAAACGTGAGTCCCACATTTGGCACATGTGGGTAATAAACACCAAATTCAGGACATAATGATTTTGTTTCAAGAGGTTCTCCTTCCCACACAGGAGCCGACAGTTTCAAAATTACAAAGCCAAACCCTGGGATTCCCTGACCTGGGATTTCCTAGAGAGTGAGGGCATCTGTTTCATAGACTCTGACCTTTGGAAATGCATTAAAAAGGAAAAGAATAAGGTTTCTAGATATAAATAGCCAGGGATGGGTTGAGAGTTAGGAAAGAAGATCCTGCTGGGGTTGTTGAGTGACCAGGCCCACCCAGGTCAGTTGCTGTCCTGTCTCTCAAAGGCCCGAGGGCAAGAGTCAGCTTCTGGCCTTGGTCCTGGCCCTAGCCCTTCTGGGCCATGAGATCTCACCTGCAAAAGCAGACAGAATGGTGATTCTTGGGGAATAAAGAGGGGCCAAGGAAAAGAGGTAAATAACAAGAAATCTGAATGTCCACTGAAGTCTGATGCCTGTTCTGTAGCTCCAGGTTTTGTTTTAGAATCAGAAAGTGTTAAAGCATATCATTTGAAAGCTTTTGGTGAGGATGACATAGATCCACTCACGCTTAGAGGGCAGCTGGCCTGTGAGAGAATCCCCCTTAACACCTCTTCATTGGTCTATGATTTCCTTGAAAACACTGGTTTGGTTTCTTTAGAAATCCTGGAGGGAAGGGTTCTTTGAATTACTTAAATTTTTATTGGTTTAAAGAACTTTTCAATATATTAGAAGTATTTTTCCTCAATATGTTTAGACCAGGATTTCATTTTGTTTTGTTTTGTTTGGGATTAAACAATACAAGCAAACAATATATTTTTTTTATCTAAAGAAGAATTTATTGGATGGACACAGAGTTGCTCACAGAATCAAAGGTAGGCCTTGAGAAGGACAGGAACTAGAAATTTAGACTGTTAGTGGCTTTTATACACCTCCCCCATCTCCCAGCTTTGGGCAAAATGATTGACAGGTCCTCCCAACCACATCAAATGAAGAGGAGGTAATTCAATTTTCCCAAAGGGGAAAATCACACTTATGTTTTGACAATTTATCATTTATGTGTCCTTTTCATGTAAGAAAAGTACTCAAACATGGCTTTTAGTCAGACTCCCAATGGCAGGGGAAAGTTGGGCATTCTATTGAAATAACAGTAGAGGGAGGTGGGGGAGGTTTTCCTTCCTTTTTATCTCATTCCATCTTAATACACACTCTGGATTGGATGCTGATTAATTTGGCACTAAGGGCTGCTGTTAATCAGTTGCATGTCAGCAATCATTTCTAGTGACATTTAAATTATAAAGCATGGTGGGATTAACTGCACTTTTGCAAATTACCTCTTTATATAAGTAAACCCTACGTGCACTCCAGGAGTGTCAGCACCCCTGTTTACACTCCCAGTGATTCTGGGGATTATGACAAGACTCTGTTTGAGCTGATGAATTCAGGTGGATTGTGTTTAATAAGGCATTTTGAGTTCGGAAGTCTTTCTCAGAGACCTGGGATTTCCTGAGCCAGTTTCCAGAATGACAATCACATAATTCCTTGGGTTTACATCTGTGGCTGAACCTAAGGAAGGTGGTTGCCCTGCCCCAAAGGATAGTGATCTGGGTCCACAGCTGCCCCTGGGCCCCAGGATCCCCTAGTGGGCAGGAAACTCTATTGTAGCCTAGAACATGGCAAAATGCCTGAGTGACCTCCTCAGGTTTCCTAATGAGTTCCAACAACTGCTTTTGGCTTTTTGGGGGGGCCTCAATAGAGAGGAAAAACTTACTTAGAAAATACTAGAAAAAAAGTAGAAAACCAAAATTATCTAATTTTCTACTTCTTTTCCCAGTAGCTCTCAATACTCACAACCTGAAAACAACCCTCAGCATTTTCAAGTACTTACTTTAGGCTTTCCCTGAGTGGGGATTTGTGTGCAGGTGGGCTCATCCATGTTGCTTTCAATACTTTTTATGAAAAAAAATTAGGGAATAAATAACTAAATTTATGTGCATAATTAGGACCATAATTTATTCATACTTTTTTATCCTGATTTTTTTTTGCTTAACACAGTATTGTGCTTCCCCATGTCATCTTAGTCTTCAAAAACAATCATTTTAATAATTAGTGCTTTGATTATAAAAGTGATACGTAAAATTGAATTTTGCCTTCATTATTCCACCAACAGACCACTATCACTACTACTCACACATGTCTTGATCTATCTACTATTTCCTATGCAATTGATTCAGCTGATATGTGTGTGTATATATTCATGTATCATTCATATATATATATATATATATATATATATATATATATGCCATTTTGCAGTCTTTTTTTTTCGCCTAAGTGACATGGTGGTTTTGTTGTTAGTGCTGGTGATGGTGGTGGTTTGAATACTATTTTTAAAAGTAGTTTTTAGGTTCACAGCAAAAGTGAGAAGAATGTGCAGAGATTCCCCATAAACCCCAGGTGGAGAATTTTTCTTGCAACTCAGATGATATTTTAAAAACCTCATCTTAATAATAAAAGTTAATATTGCAGTATATAGTCGTGGCACATCTTGTCTTACCAATATTCAAAATGGGGACATTTGGGTTGTTTCTGCTGCTTCATATGATCAACAGTGGTGAAAAGAACGTTTCTCCACATAAAACTTTATGTCTGTCTCTAATGTTTCCTGAAATCTTTGGGACATTAAAACTTTGACTTGGCTTCATGTTAGACTTAACCATCTGCCTGTCCGTCATTGCCGCAGTACCCTTGGTGAGTACTGAGAGTCTCAGTCGACAAGGCAAGTGATTTTTGCTCTGGTTAGGGTGCCTCCAGTGACAGAGCACTAATTGCCAGCAGAGCCCGGTCCTTCCACATTTGGACATCACAAACATTTGAATTGGTGCCATCAAAATTGAATTTGGTGCTATGTCACAGCTACATAGTGGGGACATGCAGAACTAGCCAATTCCTCTTCCATGGGTCCCTGAAATGGTTTTGGACGTTTCTCTGTGCCCTCCCTCCCCAAGCCCAGGGAACTCTAGTCATCTGAGGTACCTTCCCAGGTGACTCACAGAACTTCTCTCTGGCCTCTCCCCTTCATGAATTTTTTTCCTCTCCTACCCCATGGGTGCCTGCCTCCCTCCACAAGAGAGGCTGGGCTTCTGCAGGGTGGCCTCCTCACTCCTTCACCAGCTCCCAGGCATTTAGGAAAAAGACTCTTGAGCTCTCTATAACTGACATGGTGCAGACAAGCCACAGTCACTCCCCAGGGACAGTTGTCATCCATGAGTTAAGCTCGACCACCACCTTTGCAGCCAAACCGTTCCTGGTTCTCAACCCCAATCCATCCTGCTTTGGCTGTGTGACTTCAGGCATGCGTCTGAACTTATCTGGCCACCAAGGCTGTAGGAAGCTTGAAGATGACAAGGTATGTGCAGAGTTCACAAAAGGACTTGGGCAGGCTTTGCACTTAATGCTAGGTGTGCAGTCTACCCTGTCTGGTAATCAATTTTCCACTTGGGCAGGTTCTGGGCAACATAGAGGAAATATGCTGCTCAGTGGCCCTCTTGAGATCCTACAGTGGCAAAGTCTCTGGTCTCAGGGAATCTGTGAGACTGGAGTTATGGGTGAAGCAACCCATGATTTTCAAAGGAGGTTGCCCCTTCCCTTGCAAAGCCTCTCTCATGTTATCACACACAGCCTCAGAACAGCCCACAGATCACCACTTAGCAGCTCAGATTCACTCTGAGTCTCAATTCATGCCACTCACACAACACAATTTATTCATTTCTTGAGATTTATGTCTTGAAGGAATCTCACCACTGGGGAAGGATGTGATGAAGAGAGGACCAGATAGGGCTGGTGCGCTCAGACCTACTATCTGCAGCATCCCTGTTGAGGACGCGGGCACAAAGTGAGATTTTTTTCAGTAAATTTGCAGACTTCAGGCATGGCTGGTTCTAGATTGCTTACTCAGCTCTGCTGCTGAGCAGTTAAGCAGAGTTAAACACACACACACACACACACACACACACACACACACACACTCTTCAGAAGAGCTCCCAGGCCTGAGATCTCAAGATCTGGGATCAGCTATGAAAATGGAATAAGTACAAAATTTAAAAACAAAAGCCAAGCTAAGGAAAGAGTTTGGAGTTTAGGATTCCAAAACAAATGGCACTTTGGGCTACTGCTGCCATTTGGTCAGAAGTGAACATGTTTGTAAAACTTGATTAAAATGGAATTTGAGAGGAGCAATGAAAGAATATTCAGAAGCACTCTGAGGGCTCTGATAACGTGTCCTGGGGCTCCCACCAACTCTGGTTTTAATTCGGCCTCAGATGACAGCAACCATAAAAGAGGGCTCAGACAGAGCTGGAGGACTGGAGCTCCCTGCTCTCTGGACAGTCATCAGGTGACATCAGGGGTAGGCGATGCCAGGAGGGAGGACAGCTGCTTCAACTTCATTAACTCAGAGCCTCTGGATGGAGCTCCTGAGACACCAATGAACAAAGGTGTTGGAATGTCTTTTGAACATTGTTTCAGCATTGATTTTCATTTTCTCTCCCTGCTGGTTTTGCAGTTGTTATTGCCTCTAAGATACCACTTTGTTATTGCCTGTCCTCCACTAGGGAAGCCAAAGTCCAAGAGATTATGTGCATTCATGTCTCCACACCCCTTTCTACCAACCCCGTGTGCTTTCCTTCTGGGTGGAGGGCCTCTCCCTGCCCTGCCTGTTGGATAACCCATGGTGGCCCATTTCAAAGGTATTGAAACAAAGAGCCTAAGAGCCATCATCCCTGACGCTCTCCTGCCAAAGCCTGTCAATCACCAGGCTCCATGGCTTTGACTTCTTGAATCCCTCCGCTGCCCCCCATACCCTTGGTCCCCCGATATTCCAGCCTACATCATCTGTCCCCAAAATTTGGTCACCTCTTTGTACCACGAGTTCTCCTAATTATGTCACAACCACAGTTGTGCTTCATCTTCCAGCTGTCCTGTGCCCCTTACTTCAGAGAAGAGTAAACCGAGGCTGAGACATGGCACAGATCTACCACCATCTTGCGCCGTGACCTTGGGCAGTTTGTTCCCACCTCTGAGCCTCGGTTTTCCCATGTATGAAATGGGGATCTTGGATTCGGCTGTCTCTAAGATCCCACGTAGCTCTGACATTCTATACCATGCAGTTTCTTGCTATAAAATGTGGAATTGGGTTTTTAGATTTATATTTGGAACTGGGAAGGTTTAAGAGGAACATTGATCCAGTGGATTACAGCAGAAGGTCATAAAGGGCCCAGTGGAAAAATGGTTGAAAGAGGTGGTGTCATCTGGTGCAGAGAGGCAAGGTTATGGGAGAGAAGGGGGGCAGACCTCAAAAGTATCTACTTCCCTCAAGGGAAGCCATGTGGGAGAGGCAGTGCACCTTTCCTCTCCCTCCAGACACAGATGGGTGGTAATCTCAGGAAATCTCCAAAAGGGAGCTGTCGATGAAATTTACAGAATAACTGCCTTGGTCTATACTCCCAAGGGATGAAAGGGCACATGGCCCAGGAATGAAAAGACCCAGGTAGAAGAGGGTGCTCAGCTCACTAAGACAATCTGCTTGCCTTTCCTCAACCCCAGTTTCCTCATCCGTAAAGCAGAGGAGAAAATCTACTCCAGAGGATTGGAGTGAGAATGGAAATAAATAATATTTGCCAAGCGCTTAGTACAGCACTGACCCAGATAACTGCCTGCATTGTACATGGTCATTGTCATAGTTCATGTTATCATTTTAGGCAAACAGTAAGGCTTCCTTTTCACCTTTGCTGAAGTGTGCCGCTGAGTCAGGAATCACTCTTTCTTGGGGGAGGTTGGAGGTTGCCCCTCCGCTTGCAAAACCTCTCTCATATTATCACACGCAGCCTCAGAACAGCCCACAGAACACCACTTAGCAGCTCAGAAAGACCTCATGGCCAAAGCCAGTTTCACTCTGAGTCTCAATTCATGTCACTCACACAACACAATTTATTCATTTCTTGAGATTTGCCTCTTGAAGGAATCTCACCATCCTGAGCCAGATCCTGGAGGTGACCTATGACCTCACCTCCTTGAAGGAGTCAACAGCCAGACAACATGGCCCTCTCTGAAGAGCGTGGAAAAGTCTACTCGCACGGTGGACAGAACCTGTCCTGAGCTCACAGGGACAGAGACACCAGGAGAGCAGGCTTGGGAACAGAAGATGCTTGTCAACTTGTGTGGTGAGCGGCTCCCCAGAGAGCTGGGGCCACACGAGGAGATGGAGCATCTCTTGATAAGCTCAGAAGAGCCACTAACCCACAGAAATAGAGGAAAGTAACAAGGTGAATCCTTAATTGTGACATCTCGAAAGTCAGATCTCCTCTTCTGGTTTATCCAAAGAGCCCTCAGATAACGGTTCTTTTCTCAAGAGGACAAATGAAGATTTAAACTCCTTTCTTTCTCTCTAGCAAAGCCCACACTTCCTGCTGTTCGGGAGCCCCATGGTTCATATGTTTTTAAATATCTTTTTAAAAAATAAAGTTTGTTGTGTTGGCAGGTGATGGCAGAAACTTGACAGGTGAGTAAAAGATATTTTTGCCCTGGGCACTCCTATTAATGTAGCAGTATACCTAAATTCTTGAAAAAGCTTCTCTCCTCTGGCCTTTTTTATTTTTTTAAACAACAGCAGTAGCCGTACGCTTCAAACCTTATTTTATTTGAAGCCAGTTTGTTTATTGAACAAAGATCTGGATATGGGAGTCCACAGATACTGGGAATTCAGAAGTGCTTGGACTTTTCATTTTTTTTTTTAAGTCCTGGTAAAGAATCAGTTTTGCCACCATGCTGGTGGTTCTCAGTCCCAGATACACATCAAAATCACCCAGGAAGCTTTGAAAAATACTAATACCAATATAGTAATATATTGGAATCTCTGGGCAATTGACATAGTAGAGGTGACTCAATTAAACCCTCACTTCTCGGGACAATCTGTCTCATAGAAACAGTACTCATTCTATCTGGGCCTTACCTTCCCTATTCATCATATGCCACTCTTCTGGGGCTGATGCAAAGATGGCACATGTTTGTTGATGTGAAATGCTTCCTTAGTGCATCCCTGGGACTTCTCAAGATCTCATGGGTGGGGAGAGCTGGCAGTGGACTGTGGGCAGCTCCCTGACTATCTTGCCTGAAAGAGAAGCTGTCTCACCACCAAGAGTGTGAAACCAAGGCCCATGCTCCCGGCCCCAGGGTCCCCATCTGTGAAAAGGCATCACAAAAGGATCTACCCCAGAAAGTCATTTCAAAGATGCCATATTTTAAGTTACATAAAGCTGAGCACGTTACATGATAGTGCCCATCGGTACATATGAGCTCTCATTGAAATGAGAGTTAAAATAAAAATAACTTAGAGGAACTACCCTGTAAAATAGGGACTAGTGTCCCATCACAGAGGTGTTAAGCCAAGTGACTTGCCAAAGGTCACCAAATGGTAAGCAGAACACACAAGATATCCTTCTCCCTAGGCCACATCTTCCCCCTTGAACAACCAACCGCCATGATTGTATGGTTGAGCTGCTTCCTCAGCCAGTGCCTTAGTTATTCCAGGCCTTGAAAGTCGGGCTCCAACCAGCCTTTCCAGAGCTAATCTCCACTTGTATGCACTGTTCCTCAAATGTGCACTGTGCATTCTCATCTTTGGGCCTTAGGCAAACTCCATCATGGGTCCAAATGCTTCCCTCTCCCTGGTCCAGATGCCTACCCACCTGGATCTACCTGCCTTGTGTCCTCCTCACTCCCCCAAGACCCTGCAGCAAGCGGTCCCTTGGATAATATGTGATATATTATCCATCCAATATTACCAAATCTGTCTGTCCTGCTGGGCTGTGGGCTTCTAGGAGCTAGAATTTGTGTGAATAGTCTCTGTCCTGGACACTGCTCTTAGTAATTTCATGTAATGCCTTCCATTTTTTTAAATGGGGATGGGGAGGCAGGTTTGTCCTAGATCAACCCATTGCATACGATGTCACCCTTAGCATTATTGTCAACTAGTCTGGCTGTGAAGTGTTTGGCAAACTGTCTGTAATGAGATTTTGACAGTCAGTCACACGGGAAATTCACAGCGGCAGATGGGTGTGGTTAGCAGCATATGGCTCAAAGTGTAGGTTCAGTGTTTATGTATTTTTTACAAACTATGCCTTTATATTTATGCATAAAGAAGGGAAAGAATTCAAAATTCAGTTGTGCATTTGGGGAGCTGTGTTAATGCTTTTCAACAAGAAGCTAATTTAGGGTTGAAGAGAAGGCCCTGCAGAAGAAGCCAGGAGCTCTGGGCACTAGTCCCACCTCTGCCACCACCTCCGGGTGATAAGCAAGTAGACAGATTCCTCTCTCGGGGTCTCTCTTCTCTTCAACTGTCAAACAAGGGAGTTGGGCTAGAAGGCATTTGATGTCTGTGCTAGATCCAAGCTATGAGAAATCATTGAATGCCAAGTCAATGGCATTTGGAGATGCTATCATTTGTCCTTTGGCACCAACTGAAGTGAGGAAGCCCCAGAATGCCTCTGTAGGTGGCCAGGTCTGAACCTGAAGGACTGCATTCTGTGTTTTCTGGATCCATTTGACAGATGCATGGATTCTAGACTGTCTTCACCATGGTAAACATGGCCCCCTAAGATCTGGACTTTGGGGAAGTAGATCAGATTCTATTTGATTTTTCAGAAAGATCCAAGGCCTTCACTATCTTTTTAACACTCAAGGTGATTCAGAAGCCTTGGTTCTTAATCCCATCATTTTATGGACAGGAAGATGCATCCCAGAAAGGGGAAACAATTCCTCAAGGCCATAAAGGACACATGGGGGCAAGGCTGGGGAAAGGGGCCTGTTCTCCTGGCTCAGGGATCACCTCTCTGCATACTGTGGTGGGGGATTTAATGGGGGCAACTAAGGAAGCATGTCTGGCACTGGGGAGAGATCCTGAGCCCTCCTAGAGGAGAGGATGGGTACCTGGAACTACCTGCCCTGCCATATACCCCTCATCTCTGCTGGATCCAGGTCTGAGCTGTAGGAGTGTGGGAGAATGTTTCAGTCTGCATTCACCATCCTGGGAGAAAGGGGGAATGAACCAGGAGCAGAAAAATCTGCCAGGAACAAAGCACATCTTTCTAAAGGTCAGTCTGACTCAGTGGAAGTAATTGAAACTCTACTGTTCTATATTTAAACAAACATATATCAGGAAGAATGGCACCAAAGCTCTATGAATGATGAATAAAGTTGTCTACTGCCTGCTTCGCCAGGTGCTCTGAGAGCTGAAAGCTGCTCTTTTCAGTCCCAAAAAGACACTAGTTGCTGTGGACTGAACATTTTCGTTTCCCCCAAATTCATATGTTGGAATCCTAACTCCCAGTGTGATAGTATCAGGAGGCAGCGCCTTTGGGATGTTTTAGTCAGCTTTTTGTCACTGTGATCCAGATCCCCCAGAAGAACAAAGGAGGGAGGGAAGTCTATTTAGCTCATGGTTTCAGAGAATGTCATCCATGATGGACCAACCCCATTGCTCTAGGCCCAAGGTGAGGCAATACATCATGGCAGAAGGGTGTGTCAGAAAGAAGCTGCTCAGGTCATGGCAGCCCAGAAGCATATATAGAGAGAAGCGGAAGGGGCCACAGGGAAGGTGAACCCTTGGGAACATGCCCCCCACTGACACACCTCCTCTAGCCACACCCTACCCTGCCTACAGTTACCTCCCAATCTGTCCACTCTAACTAGGAAGGACTGATTAGGTTATAGCTCTCACAATCCAACCACTTCACTCTCTGAATATTTCTGCAAAAACACAGGAATTTGGGGAGGAGACCTCATATGCAAACTATAACAGGAGGTGATCAGGGTTAGACCAAGTCATGAGGGTGGGGCCTTCTGTTGTGGTTAATGCCCTTATAAAAAGAGGAAGCAATGTGGAATCTCACTCTCTCCTCTGCCATAGTAGGACACAAGGAGAAGACCAGGAAGTGAGCCCTCATCAGACTCTGAACCTGCCAACTCCTTGACCTTGGATTTCCTAGTCTCTAAAACTGTGAGAAATACCTGTGGTTTAAGCCACCTAGTCTAGGTGTCTTTGTTATAGCATCCTGAGCTAACTGAGACTAATCTCACATAACTTCTTCATTTTATAAATGAATAGAATGAAACCGAGAGAGGGCAAATCATTTTTTCATAGCCACACAAGACCCAACATCAGCTTGTTTATTTTTCCACCCCATTCTCATCCTAAAGGATCAGAAAATTCTCCATCCTCTGGTTGCATCAGGAGAGGGCTAGATCCACTCCATGCATCTTCCAGTGCCCTGGGATCCTCACAGTCAGAAGGACTTGAAAGATTTCCTGTTTTTAAAAAGCCGAAATCGAAAAGTGTTGTCATTTTCTTTAAATACATTCTTTTGAATAAAACATCTATTCTTGATGCCAGCAGCAAGCTTCGAAACATGTTCAAGATGACATGATTGATAACAATAAGGCTTTTTCAAGATGTTTCTAATTTCATCTTCCTGGTTAAAGAATGCAAACTCTCTAACATGATGTATGGCCTAATAAGAAGGTGTGCTTGAACCGAAATTATTTATTTATGCTTCCATTTTTGACAGATGAATATTAACTACTGAGAAAATTGTAAAGCCAATTAGTAAAAACTGAATAATGTCCACGTGAGAATGTGATCATAGAAACACAAGTTACTTCTCATCCAAACGGCAGAACTGTCGATGAATCCTACCTTCCTCTGGGAAGCCACAGCTAGGCCAGGGCAGGATGCCCTTTTTCCCTCCCAGGTGCCCCTGGATTTTGCTTGATGAAGTCCAATTCCAGCCCAGGATCTCCAAGGCAGAAGAGCACTCACTGTTAATTCCCTCCACATGGGACATGTCTGAGGCTCTGTTGGCTATCTCCAGCTCCCCAGCTGATTGACATCCAGCACCAAGGCAAATGCAGGAGACCAGAGAGAAGCCAAGCTCCAAAGAAAGACTTCACTCTCTCCATCTCTGGAGGGGGAGTCTGCTATATGGAAATGGGGTAACAAGCCCCCGAGTCTCCCTCCTTTCTTATTCTCAGTCTTGTCTTGTTCTTCATGCCAATATTCCTCCCAAGAGCTTAATGAAACCACATACAAAAGCCAATTTGGAAGCAAGTCACATATTGAGAAACATTTATTGAGCACCTGTTAGGTGCCAGCCACCAAAAACACTAAACAGACACAGTCTCCACTCTCATGGGGCTTTCAGGACAGAGGTAAATGTAACAGGACCTCTCCGGGGACTTGTAGAGAGCTCGTACCCTGACACTATGCTGGATCCCCCTTCCACAAGAATACCTCATTGCTAAAACTGAGAAAGGGAAGTTGAGGGACTGACAGCAGCTTCCAAAATTAACAAGAGGTTAATTTACCCAACACATGCTGCAAATGTTGTGTTATGCTTCTAGAAACAAAGAACAAACAACCTGAGATTTCACTTGGAGGCTGTAAATTATTCTTTTCCCCAGCACCCTGGGTACCAATCTGTCACCTTGCATTTTTTAGCCCACTGCTAATTTTTAATAAATTCTTGACAACTGCTTGCTCCGTATTAATATAACACTACCACCGTGCAATGCCAGGAAGTGGTGAACAGCCTTCAAGGTGCAGAAGAGAGCTCCCGCCAGCCACTCTGCTCCCCTTACCTTGCCTAGCCAGTCATTGAATCTACCTAAAAATGGACTGGTAAGTTTTGGATTTTTTTCCATTACAAATAACTTACTTTTAAAGGAAAAGGCCCTTCTCCAACAAAAACCACCAATTTTAATTTAAAAACTAGCATTTTCCCATTTACTTATGCCCCGCCCCTGGCTCTTTCTGTCTTGTATGTGGGCCTCACCAGAGTCTGTTAAGACTCCCCACTCACTTTCTGAAGTCTCCAAAAAACAGATCAGACCCCGGGTTGTAAAATCCTAGATAGCTGAGCTGCAAGGAACCTTGGAGATATTCACATTCTAATCCATTTCCTTATTTTCCAGAAGAGGGTCTTGGTCTACACGGGAATCATATTAGGGCTGGGACAGGAACCCTGTTCTCTTGACCACCAGACAAACCACTGCCACTCCACATCTGGGTCTGCCCACTGTCTGCCCCCAGTTACCATCCTAGGGTTGAACATCCTAAATTCCCAGGTACCTTTTGGTAATCCAGCCCCAGGTGTGCAATGAATACCTGGTCCACTGTCAAGAAGGCGTCCACATGTCAACATTGTATAGCACACTCTTAGCCCCACTGGACTAAGATTTTGGATGTTGTTGGTAATCTGTTCTTTCAGAATAAAGTACACAGACTTACAATTTCTCCCCAGTGCACAAATACAGAGTTAGCAAAGTTACAAACCATTTTTCATGACCAAATTGATTAGCCTCTAACAAAATGCAAGAAGTCCAAGCATTCCGTTTCAACCCAAGGAATCCATCATTAAGTTTAATGCAAGTACTGTTCTCCATTACTCAGCCGGATCTTCTTTGAAAGGGATTTCATTGTAATATGATTTGGACGAACCTGCAGTATAATATTAAAACCATAAACTATGTAGAAGTACACACGCCGCAGGCACAGGAGATAAGTTGGACACCCTGAAAAGTTATTATCCTGCTCCAAATTTAGTGTCACAGTGTCTAACTGCAACTCATAATGTTAACTATCAGAGTGTTTAGGCATCTTTTATTTCTTGTCGGGAAAATAGAGTTGTCTCCTGTCATGTTGGACAATCTGAGTATATATCTTATATCAAAGACGACAAAAATATGTAATTTTACATGTTCCCGTACTCATCATTTTAGTATGAAAGGACTTCAAACCCAAATTAATATGCTTGTTCAGAACATCGTTTTTGAAAACTACAGCAGAGAGCAAATGAAGAACATTACAGGGAAGCAGGCAACTTTTCTTGCCATTATTTTTTTTTCAGTAAGACTGAAGGAGAGAAAAAGAGTGGATATTTATCATCATAAGCCACTTCTTGAAGTCTGAAAAATTCCCCCTTTTATCATTGGATCTTGGCCCATCAACACCATAAACACAGAATTATCTGTTAGCAGGAAATATAACTTTCTTATGTGTCCTGGAATGTGCAAAGAAATGTGCCAGTTCAACCCAAGTTGTTGTCACAGGGTGGGTCTTTGGGTTTGAGCATTCATGATGGCCTTTACAAATTCAGGTCACAGGGAGCCAGGGGATCATCAATCCTCTTTGTCACCAATTTGCCCCATGACTTTAGAGAAGGACACACACACACACATACCCACACCCTCAGCCTAGTCTCTGGACCTTTGTCTCCCCCCATTTGTGACAGGAGAGGTTCAAACCAGGTGATTCCCAGGGAGTCTTCCTTCTCTCAGGTTAGGTGGCTCTAGATGCCTGGTCAAGCATGTAGCCAGCCACGTTGACATGAATATTCAGAGCTTGGAGAACCACAGAGTCCAAGACTCAGAAAGAGTAAATCCCATGTCCATTCCCCAAACCCAAGCAAGAGAGATCAGATGGAGAACACACTATCAAAATATCTTTATATCTGAAAGTAGACCAAAGCAACCTACAAAATACATAATCCACAAGTATCCCAGACCCACAAAATGCATGGCTCAAAATCCCAAACCAACAGAAAGCAAACTAAGAATATGTTCCTTAAACAGATATGATGGCAAAAGCAGCAGTAAATCTTTATCAGGTGGCCCATTTTAATTAAAAGACACATCTACGGGTTCCCAGGGAAGTAAGAGGATAGAAAAGGGGTCAGGAGCTCTGGAATATTCTCAATGAAAACATTGCCCAAGAATCTTCCAGAAATCCCTCTCCATTGCCTGAAAGAGAGGCCTCTTAACCAGAGTAGAGTGATTTGTATATGTTTGAATTTACAGCAACCCCCTGTATCAGGATGAAGAAGCTGAATTCTGGAAGGAAAGCCATTTGTCCAGCCAGGTGCCATGACACACCACTATAATCCCAGTGACTCCAGAGGCTGAGACAGGAGGATTGCAAGTTTGATCCCAAGTGAAAGTTCAGCCTCAGCAATTCAGCTAGGCCCTCTGCAACTTAGTGAGACCCCGTCTCAAAGTTTAAAAAAAAAAAAAAAGCCACTTTTGCAGAGCCAGGAAGCTACCAAGTGGCTGAGATAGGGTTCAAAATCCGTACAGTCCCAAGCTCTTAGGATGCAATCCTGGAGTGGTCCACAGAGGGACTGGGAACATGCCCAACTTTTGAAACGGCCACCATAAAAAGAAGTTGCCATACGGATCCAAAAAACAAAATCCCATCACTTATCACTTTATTAAGAACAAGAACAGGGATGGAAGGACCAAGGATGGTATAGGTTTATCAGTGAGGCACCTCCAAGGCCAAGGGCAGACACTGGCTTGCTCTCAGGACAAACTTTTTATTGTCAGAGCTGCGGATGGCATGGGCTACCCCAGAGCTAGTGAGCTTCCGGTTACAAGGGATGTTCAAACAGGAGATCCATCCAAAAACCCAGCTTGATAATGGGCTTCCTCTTTGGCGTTTCTAACTTCCCAGTCTGGCCTCCACCCACTTCCCCAGCCCCACCACACCCCTTTACCACTAGCAACTTCTCTACCAAATTCAAGCCTCTCCGTTGTCAATCACTGCTCCCTCTGCTAAAATGTCATGTGCCCTTCCTACACCGAGGGCCTCCATGAGCATTTTTATAGACCTGCCTACACATCTTCCCTTCACCAGCCATACCCCACCCAGGCCAAGGGACCTTGCCTCTACCTTTCCCTATCACTGGTAGGCTGTTTCCCCATCTCTCTTTAGTGATCCTCAAAAGTAATGACCTTGTTCCCTGACCTTCTATTATCATATACCATCCAAATTCCAAGTAGGTCCTGACTGATGAGTTTGTGTGACAGTAACTGGCTCACATGGTTTGTACCTTGAAGCCAAGCTTGTTGTCCTCCCATGTCCCCAGAGAGAAAAAGCTACTCCTGGCACACCACAGTGTCCCCAGTCACCCTGGAAGCTCTGGGTCAAAAAAAGAGGAAAGTCCTCCCACAGTGTCAGGAAGCTTGAGGTTGGTAACTAATTAGGTCACCTTTGAAGCTAAGACCATAGGAGTTGGTTTTTTTAAAAAAGAAAATTTCAGGGAAGAAATAATCAGAATCTCATAGGGACATCTGGGCTCAGAAATCACAAAAGTCAGTGATATTTAAAAAGTAAGAATAGTTTCTAGGTTCTCGAGGGGCACCCTGAATCTCACAGGTATCAAGCCTTTTGCACTGCCTCCCTCGTGGAGATTTAAATGTTCCTCCCAGCCTCACTCTGAATCTCAGATGCCACTAAACTGAAGATAATCCTCTGGCACTGGGCCGGTGCAGGCCAGATGGTTAGCATTTCTCAAGCAGAATACAGTGCCACCCCCTCCCCAGAACAGAAATGGAGGGGGGGTTGCTGGCTCCTGGTGGAGAATCCCGGTGGAAATGACAGCCCCCTCTTCCAAGGAAACACACTTGGAGGGTTGCCCAGGTCCCCAACACAAACCAGGTTCATCCAAATGTCTCCAACCAAGTCATACCATGGAAAACCACAGTGAGCTCCAACAAGGACACAGAATACAATCACGGACACCACTGGCTCACTAATCAATGATTCTTCATTTGCAAATGGACTTCATGGACTCCACTTTGTTTAGTGTCCCAGCAGGGGTGCGGGAGATGTCACTTTCTCCCCTGACAATATGGAACCTGTCCTGGAGAAGGAAAATGACCTCCCCAGACTTGATCCCATTTCCTGACCTGGGAATCTCCCTGCATATCTAAAGTGATACCACCACCAACTTCCTTTCCTCTTCTCTGCAAAACAGCCTGCAGCTAAGTAGGATCTCTATTCATTTTTACTGAGCTCAATTTCATTTTATCCTTGCAGTGAAGGATAAAATGCAAAGAAAAGTTGGCTCTGGAATTACTGGCAATGCATTTTGGGGAGGTACAGGGGAAGGCATTCAGATTGGGGGAACATCCTAGGTGCCCCTCTGATGGCCCTGCACAAACATTTGATTATCTCTTGATCTTTCTCTTGGCCCCAGAAGATCCACCTTACCCCACACAGCTGCCAACTGGAAAATTTAGAACCCAGGCAGTCTGACCTCAGAGCCCCTCCATCACCTCCAAGAGGAAGTTTGGCCTAACGATCATCCTAGCCCCAATCTCCTTCTTCAAAGTCCTTTTCTACCCCTTATTTTCTCTCAGGCCGTCGGCATTTCTATTCCACCGAAGCAGTGGGCATTTCAATGTTGAATAACGTTATATCCATCACTTGTACCTTTGTAAAAATGAGTGCAAATCAAAGCATTAACTCATTCAGGAGTCCTGGGCTTTCATCTTCCTCCTAGGATGCCTGCCCAAGGGATGCGGGAGGTGCTGAGCAGGTAGTCCTTCCATCCAGGGTGCCTCTCTATGATCCATGCTGGTGGCCTTGCACAGGAAGCCTCCTGAAGGATTTGGCAGGGAGCAGGCAGAGCAGGAGGTTTCACCAGGGCTGCCTCCAGGGAGGGCAGTTTTAAAATCCTCATGAGCGATGATCTTTGGAAATCACTTGGAAGTTCACACAGCTAGAAGCATGGGCGGCTCACACTTTGCAGAGGAATAGAAGGGGGACGTTCAGGCAGAGGACCAACTGGTACTGAAGAGGAAACAAAACAGCTGCAATCTGGTCCCCGATCTGTATAGCCACCCACACACATCCCAACTCTTTCCAGAGAGTGAGTACAGGGCCTACAAGCTTTGATCACTCCATTTGACAAATGCTTCCTGTGAGAGGGACTGCATGATGGGGACACTCTGCCTCTCTTCTCTCTCTTCACATGACGAGGCAGAGGGCCATGTATCACCCACAGTCTTGCTGTGCTAGGTCAGCCAGTGTATATCAGTCAGGTTAAGCCAAGTATGCTGCTGTAACAACTGACCCTGCTCTTAGTAGCTCATACCTACCAAGGGTTGTGCTATTTTCTCGGAGCAGGATTTTGACCATCACAGTCACTGTGCATAAGGAAAGGTAGAAAGTCACATTCTGGCCCTGAGAGCTTTTGCCCAGGGCCACACACATGCTTCTTACATTTTATCAGCTCCAGGAAAGTCAGAGGACAAAACTTTTATTCAGTGGGGCAAAGAAACATAACCATCACACTTGCTCAGAGACAATAGAAATTATTTGGTGAATAGCATGAATGACCACCATAATAGTAATAGTAAAAGTAATAGTAATAGTAATAGTAAAAGCCAAAACCAGTGATAAAATACTTAAAGAATTTAAAATTTGTTGATTTTGCCACACACCAGGCACTGAGCTGAGTGTTGTATATCCATTATCTCATTTAATATGTGACCAAATAAATGTTACTAGTAGCTCAATTTTCCAGAAGAAGAAATAGACTGAATTCAAGGGATTTGCCCAAGGTAGACAGTTGGTAAGTTAGGCTCCTAAGAACACCTTTTTAATCAGTCTATCTTATGGTTTGGATATGAGGTGTCCCCCACAAAAGTTTCTATTAATGCAGGAATATTCAGAGGTGAAATGATTATCCTAGTTTGGATAGACTGACTGGATGGTAACTGTAGGCAGGTGGGGTGTGGCCGGAGGAGGTGGATCACTGGGAGTGTACTCTGGAAGTGCATCTTCCCTGTGGCCCCTTTCCCACTCCCTCTCTCTGCTTTCTGATCCCACCATGAGCTGAGCAGCCTTCTCTCCACTGGGCCCTTCCCCCTTGATTCCTCCATTACTTATCTTAGGCCCAGAACAATGGAGTCAACCGACCATGAGTTGAAACTCTGAAACTGTGAACCCCAAATAAACTGTTCCTCCTCTAAGTTGTTCTCATCAGGTGTTTTGGTAACAGTGATGAAAAAGCTAACTAACTCTACCGTCTGCTTCCATATATATTGTAGGGACTTCTGGAATGGTCAGAGAAATGTATCTATACTTCAAGACATTAGTCAGTAACATCATTTTTTTGTCCCCAAGCCATGGAGCCCATGATATTTAGCAGTCGACCTCCAGGCAAAACAGATTCAGATTTGTCTATTGACTGACTAGCTGGCCATGATGTCCAGACCCCACACTGGCCAGGTGTGTAACTGTTATTGCACCTAAGTCTCAAAATTCACCTGACAGATAGGTCCCACCATCCCCACTGTGCAGCTCTGTAACTGTGGGAACACAATTAATTGGAGAAGTCTAGAACCCAGATCCAGCTGGCTCTGAGGCTTGTGGTGGCCAAGCAAGACTTCAGCCCAGGGAGGCCGGCTGAGTAGGTGTGTGGCTGGAGAGGTCTGGCAGGGGAGGGAGAGTCCCTGAGACACATAAACCTGGACACACTTCTCGAGATTGGCCCCTTCCTTTCTCAGGAGCCAGGAGTGAGCCTTAGACATGGTGGCCTTGAAACAGTAAGAAAAGCTCCCATTGGAGACTCCTTCCTCTCAGGGAAAGATGTCCCTGTTTCTAGAAGTTCTCTTAGGAAGACAAAATATTAAATCACTGCCAAGTAGTATGGTACAAAGAAAGCATATGACCTGGGGAATCAGCGCAGTTACCATTTCTACCTCTTAGAAGATGTTTGACTTTGGGTGAGTCACTTAATCTCTCTGGGCCTTCATTTCCACAAAATGACAGATTTATGAAGAGTTTCCTGAAGGTTTCATCCCTGGTCATGTTCCAGGAATGAACAATGCTCTGATGAACTCAAGCAAAGACCCCAGGCTGGAAAAAAAAAGGTGAGAGACTCAGTTGATGAAATTCTAGGAAGATGGAAGACTGTTAAGTCATGAGTATACTCTAGGGGCTAGGAAGCATTGGGCACTTGCTGCATATGCTTCTCTCTACCACCGTAAGATGATCCTGTATTATTCACTGTCTCCCAGGAAGGAAGCAATAGAGGCAGGGCTGGCCGGAGACCTGCAAAGGCCCATGTACGTGTGTTGGGGATTAATGGCAGATACCCCATTAATCACACTTCATCACATTGACAAATGGATGAGAAAACAAACTTACAGCAGGAAGGTCTTGTTTGGGCTCATGGTTTCAGAGGTTCCAGTCTACGGTCAGCTAGTTCCAAGACAGAAACATCAACAGCAGAAAAGCATATGGCAGAGCAAAGCTACCAGCTAAGAAGCAGAGTGTGAGAGAGAAAGGAAGAGGCTGACCAAGATACAGTCCCCAAGGCATGTCCCCATCTACCTACCTCTGAACAGTACTGCACTGGAGACCAAGCCCTCAATACATGAGCCTTTGGGGGACAATCCAGATCCAAACCTTGACACTCAAGCCTGGTTATAGAGGAAAATTGGAGAGGGGTCATTGTCCCATTTCTGCCTGATTTTTATTTGAATGGCAAAAATAACAAATTCATACCATAATTGAACAATGCAAAAATTTACAAAATACAAGTAAGCATCCCCTCCCTGCCAATTCCACCCCAAACAGGGGTAAACCCTGTTAATGTTTTCATGGGCTTCCTTCCAAACGTTTCAGTAGTTCTACCCAGGATTTTACAAAATAAGATTCATTTATTAAACATTTATTTATGGTCTGCTGAAAAAAGTAATAAGAGCCAAATTTATAGAGGAATCCATGGGGTCAGGCAAGTTCTGTACCAAGGGCTGGAGCGGTGAACAAGATGCCCCTGCTGTGGGGGACATCAGCAGTGCCCTACATCTTCTCTTACCCCCGCAGAATGACCACTTTTTTAAATGAAAAACCTATGCTGCTTCTTACAGGTACACGGCCCTTGATTTCTTATTAATGAATATTCAGGGTATTCCCAATTTTGTGCTCTTACAAAAAGAAAATTTTATCCATATTCATACCTTTACTGCACTCACTGATATGAACTTCAAGATTCCTTTAATGTAAAAAAAAAAAAAATTCTAGACAACGCCCATGTGCTCTCCAAAAGAGAAGTTTGGGCTGATTTGCTCATTGGCGACATGCAAGGGGACTGTTTTGCAGCAGCCTTGGCCGCACTGGAGATTACTGATTTGGGGGATTTTGCCACTCAATTAAGGGGAAATTTGGTTCAGAATTTTTTTTTTACTGTTAAGAGTTATTTAATGTCAGTCTCTCTTCTCATGATGGGAGCAGGAGGTGGTGAAGTTTGGAGTAGGGATGATAGGTTGCAGGCAGTATGGAGTGGGGACATTCATTGCATGCCTTCAGACACTGGGCAGGAAAAGTGACCTGGAAGTGCCCTTTGTTTCTCTACAGAGCTGAGTTGTCAGTAGAAAGGACATTCTTGACCTGGAGAATTCCCCTTAAGTCACCCAGTTCGATTTCCTGATAATGGGCACATCGCTTGCTGAACTGGATAAATGGCTTCCACCCAGAGCAGTGAAGAGAAACACATACTTGAAAGTTGAGTAGTTCAAGATCGAAGGTTTTGTCATCACCAAGGGCTGGTACTGCTGCCTTGGAACTTGCAGGTGGAAGACAGTCCATGGTGAATTGGGAACTGGGGGTAAGATAAGCTGTAGGGCATTGTCCACCATAGCAGGGCCACCTGTCCTGATCACAGTTACAGCCCTTGGTGCCCAAAACCTAAAGCAGGGTTCAAGGGTGGTGCCTCTGTCTCCCTTACCAGCAGTTATCCTGAGACTAGTTGTTGGTTCTCCATCAATCCTCACAGGAATTGCCTGGTTTCCAATAAGTGTCAACAACCAGAAGTCACAAGGGGTGGCTAAAGTAGACTCTGCTACCCTAAGGATGATTAGGGTTCTGGTAGAAAGACAGGGCAACTCAGGGGCCCATACTTCCATCTATTAGAGCAACTGACCATAGGTATTCTGAAGCAGGTGAGTCCAGAATTGAGACTGGGGGGGTGGGAGGGTTTGGAGAAGATCTGGATAGACACAGACAACCTGGACAAAGATAAAATCCCTCCAACAGTGCCCGGTGCTAGAGCCACCTCCCAGCTCTCCAGGGCAGCCACTGTTCAGGGTTTACAGATGTTGCCAGAACTTTTGACTGCTTCAAATCAGCCATAGAGGGAGTCTTGACACCATGACAGTTAGCAAACATTATCAATCAGAACTTTGATGTCTTACAACCAGCTTACCTGCGCATGGCTCTATAGAAGTGTACGCTATTATTATACGAAGCCACAAAAGGGTTTAGGCAGGAGGGAGACATGGTCAGATCAGCACTTTTAAATAGGTCCATGGGAAACAGAGACACAGCCAGGAGAAGATGCTGTCATCCAAGAAAGAGTTGAAGGGAACTAGGATTGGAGACGATATGGAAAGGAGCAAAGGCAGCCAATTCTGGCTCAGAGGTAGAATTGATGACTTGGGGGCTGCTGGGAGACAAATGGGAGAAGCTCAGGCCCATGGCACTGGAAATGATAAGAAGCCTTTCTCCACTTCTCCACCTCAGCAGATGCCTGGCCTTCTTCACCTGCTTCCCAACTCTCCAGGGGAGAAGGAAGATATTGGTGCTGTTTCTAGAAAGCAGCGAGGAGTCAATTTGATGCAGTTTGGCCAAAGAAGGGAGCCACTTGGACCCTGGCCCCAAGCAATTCCTTGAACTCACACTTCTCTACCGCCTCTTGCTCTTCCCTCTCTGCCTCTGCAATGATTTGCGTGTGTCCCCAAAAATCCATGTGTGAGCAGTTTAATCCCCAAATTCACATGTTGATGATATTTGGAGGCAGGGCTTTTAGGAGGTAGTTAGGGTTAGATGGGGTCATGAGGGCGGGGCCCTGAGAGAAGGAGAGACCCGAGCTTGCATGTTCTTGCTCCCTCATCATAGGATACCTTCCCTGTGGAATGACCCCACCAGAGAACCCTCCCCAGGTCTTGCACCTTGATCCTGGACTTCCCCACCTCCAGAACTATCCTTGGTCTTTCTAAACTACTCAGCCTGTGATATTCTATTAAAGCAACTAGGAGGCAGACTAGTCGCCCTCCTCCCCTTCCCCTACTCTTCCTCCTCCTGGCTCTGCTAACAAAGCCTGGTAAACCTGAGGTATAAATATCCCATGAGTGTCTAGGCCAGCCACAGGCTGTGACCTCAGCACTCCACTGGGCTGGGGCCCTCTGCTTGGAACCCTGAGCCCCAAGGACAGAATCGCTCAGGGTTGTGATCAGCACCTGCCATGGCGTCTTTGCCAGATACATTCTCAAGACACTCCCCTCCCGGTGTTGTCGGCTTTGGGCATAAAACACAGGAAAGTTTAGGAGAAAATGAACAGGCTGGCTATAGAGCAGGCGCCCTGGACTCTGAAGCGAACTGAGCTGAGGGAGCACAGCTGTGTCTCTATCTAAGTCTCCCCATCCTGAAGCTGCACTCCCCAGTTCAGAGGGTGGCTGGGAGCATGGAGGTGGAGTGTGGTGGGCCCGCACTCAGAGCCCCTCCCCACAGAGCCCCTCCCCACAGAGCCCCCTGCTCTAGGTAACCAGTAAGAAGGAAAGAAGGTAGAGTCTGCAGATGGACCAGGCCTGGGGTCTGGTGTTCTCTCCCATATGGCTGTGCTGTCCATCTCTGGGCCATTTACCTAACCACTCTGGATCGCAATGCCTTGCTTCAGTTTCCCCACCAAGACTCCAGTTGCCTTTGATGAGCCAGCCCCCATCCTGGTCCCAGTGCCGGGTGGGGCCCTTTCCATGCTCACTCTCTAAGATACTGAGTCTATTCTGGGCCCCCAGAAGTTGGTGAGGGATCATGGGCAGTGACACAAGGCAGAGGGAGAGGTAATGAAGGGATTAACCAGTGGGTTGCACAGGGGCTCCCAGGACAAAATCCCCCTGTGGACCCTTCACAGAGTGCACCTCAGAATCATGCCATTGAGGCCCTCAGAAGCTGGATATTAATCCAATTCCTGACTATGGTTGGTTGAGGGTGGCTCAGGGGCATATCCCACCTCTACCCTGGCATAGCTGTCTCCGCAGGCAGAGCATCCTCCGGAGACCAGAGCAAGAATTTACAAGAGAGACTCACAGGTCTGGAGCCATTTGACAGCCCAGAATTGTCCATCAAAGGTATAGGTGCGGATAGAGAGGGTGGATAGAGAGGATGCGGTATGGGCAGTGACAGTGGCTGAGACGATATGCTAACTTGCAGAGCAGTGAGAGGTCCACTCACCCCAGGATGCAGTGGGGCGAGTGAGGACAAAGTACAGCAGAGATTACAAGAGGCTTTGGATAATGCATTAAGGAATTTGGACTCCATCCTGGGAGCCATGGGAGGGATGGCATGGTCGGTCCTGTGATTTGCACAGACCATTCTGGATGCCTTCTGAAAAATAGATGGAGGCTGGAAAGACAGGAGCCTTGAGTCCAGTTGCAGAGCAAGGGTCAGAAGAATTAAAACCAGAGAGAAGGAAGTGCTCCCACCACAGCCCATCCCCCTGCCCAAATAAAGCCCTTCCCTCCAGGCTCCACACCCTCAGCTTACCCCACCCTCGCCTAATAAAGAAGCCCCCAGAATGACTCTGGACCCATCAAGCAGCAAGTGTCCTGCCCCATCCCTTTGTGATGACAGTTCAGTCCCACCTCAGTTTCCCCACCAAGATTTTAGCTGCCTCTGGGGAGCCAGCCCCAAGCCTGGTCCAGTGCCTGGTGAGCCCCTTTCCATGCTCACTCTCCAAGAAGCTGAGTCTTTCCTCAGTCCTGTCTCTGCCCCAGAGCTTGCTGTGTCCCCTTTGCCTATAGCCAAGGGCCTTCCCCTTTGCATTCAGGGGAAAGCTCAGGTCCTTAGTCACTAACAGATCTTCAAAGGGGTGGAGGTGGCCTCATCTCACAAAGGAGGACCAGAGGTGCAGAGAGGAAAGGTCCACTGTTCGGAGGGTCACAGGTATGGGCAAGGCTCTAACTCAGTCCTAGGTACCTCTATTGTCCCCAACCAGGAATGTTGCAAGCCCCTTCGCCCATGAACACCTAAAGGTAAGGAATCCCTGCTGCAGAAGCACATGCCTTTTCTTTTGGCCACCAGCACAATGTCTGTGCCCCTCCCAGGGGCCAGGGGCTGTTTTACCTTGGGGAGCCAGGGCTCCCGTCCAGACCCCTTACCCACACAGCCACGAGTGTCCTGTGTGGCCAGCCAGGGACTGCCCAGGCAGGGGGTACAGTAGGGAGCAGCTGACCTCATGGAGGGAGCGGCACTGGGAGAGCTCTCCCCTCCTACCCTTCCTACCTGACAGCCCCAGCCTTGACAGTGAAGTCAGAGCCTGGTCACCAGCCCAGGACCCGCCCCACCCAGCCCCACCCCAACCCCAGCACCCCTCTCGGAGGGACAGGACCCTCGTCCTCCATGTCCTTCACATCCTTCACGGTTGTCCCAGAACCCCTCCCTCAGCTCTGGAAGCAGCCTTGTCGTGCCTTTTCTTTCTTACCATAAAAGTCCTGCCTTTATTTTTATTCTTTAATAAGGTTACAGCAGGACTGGGGGAGGCAGATTTTGGCCTCGGGCTACATCTGCCCTTCATTTAAAACCACCCTGACTCCCACAGGCTGGAAACAAGTCTCTGAGCTCCTCTTTTATAGTCTTTGTTAGATCCAAATCCAGAGTTATTTTCGTCAACAGATTGTATCAGCCTGGAGCCCATTTGCCTCCAGAAAAGGACCCTCGTGCTTAAAAAGCAAAATTGACGCACTGCACACCAGCCACCCCAACCTGCCCATCCCGGGCTCCTGGGAGCAGCCCCAGCTGACAGGAGCCTTTGAAGACAACCTTTTCTCTCTTCCTGCAAGCCCCAGGATTCCTCCATGGCTCCCCAGCCCCACATCATCCACCGGTCCCTTAATTCTCATATGGATGTATAGTTTGGGATTAGAAAAATGTGTTTTTGTTTTTCGATGAGAATATATGGAGGAGGAATTTATTGTTCTTGATTACACGGGGTCATTTGACAAAGAGCATCTGGACAAAGGCAAGGCAGGTTTGTAGGAGACAACACTGTCATTTGGGGCAGAATAAAAGGCAAAATAAGAGCATGTTCCTGACTCAGGGCACAGAAGGGAGGGAGGGAAGGGAGCCCTCCCCCCTCCAGAGCTCCTGCACCCTGACCATCTTCAGCTGTCATTAATTTACCAGGCTCGGCCCAGACCCCAAGGCCAAGCCCGCCTGCCAGACAGCAGAGCTAAAAACAGCTCCAGCCTCAGAGAGGGGCCGACAGAGTGTCTAATTGCCCAGCCCTCTCCTGGTCCTCCCTGCCGGCTCCATTCGGAGGCAGGCAGCCTGTGTGGAGAGCAAAGACTCACTTTGATTTGAAGAAATGGAAAGAAAGAAGGCTGTTTGCAGGTGTGGAGACCAAATCGCCCAGGCAACTGAGGGGAAAATGCCTCTCGGCACTAGCACAGGTGCACCTCCGTTTTCCATGGGGCGCACTCAGAGAGGAGGGGAGGAGTTGGTGGGCACCAGGAGGGGTGCCTCTTGCTTTCAGAGTCCAGAAGCAGAATGGGGTGTTATTCATCCATCCATGTGCCTGGTTCACAAAGGAGCCCTGGTCAGAGCTGTGAGATTTCTTGTTATGAAAGAAAGTTAGCGATGGCTAATGGGTTTCCTTGGACCTTTTGTATATTTTATTTGGGCCAGGATGGGAGGGAATAAGCATTAATCATGCATATTGGGCTGAAAGTTGCAGAGACATTCATTCATCTCTGCATTCCTTCAGCCTACATTTATTATTAATAATAATAGCTACCATTTAGTGGGCTTCTATTGCGTAGCAGGAGCTGTGCTAAGCACTTTATGTACAGTATCTGACTCAGGCCTCACAGCTTCCCTGCAAGACAGACATTATTATCTGCGTTTTATGGATAACAAAATAGTCTCAGGAAGAGACAGTGACTTGCCCCTAAACCCAAAGACTGTAGGAAAGGAGATTCAAAGCCAGATCTGTCTGCCTTCAGCATCTCAGCTCTTAACCTCCAGGATCTACCCCTCTGCGGTCTCTCTGCCTGGCCCGGGGCTGGGCACTAGAATGAATGTTTGATGAAAGAAGTGCTTACAGAATGACATATTAGAGGTCCAGCTAGGGCTCTGGACATAATAGTCTACAAAAGCTGGAGTCTGCCCTAGCAAGATGCCTTCTAGGCAAAGAATTCAAGTCTAGGGGAACTTCCCCACATGAGACAAGAAAACAGCTGGCTTAAGGTAGGTTGTCAGAAAAGTGAACCGGTGCCTTATCCCTCTGGTCATACTCTTTGCAAGGTGATTTCACAGCTGCGCTTACCTTGAGGTGGGGGTCTCTTTCCCCATTCCTTGAATCTGAGCTGGTCTTATTTTGATCAACAGAATCCAGTAGAAGTGACAGGCCAGTTCTGAGCCTAGACCTCAAGAGGATTGGGTCTCCTCCCTCCTCCATCCATGTTTTTCTCTTGAAACCTTAACATCATCAGTATTCTGTTATAGAATAAGAGACACATATCCTGGTCATCCCTAAGCGATAGCTGTTCAACCACCATAAAATAAGACCATCCCAGACCAGCAAGCATTCAATCACCCCAGCACTTGACAGGGAATCAAACCTAGCAGAGATCAGAAAAATGTCCCAACAGAACCCACCTGCAGAATTGGGAGCTCAATCCATGTTGGTTCCTTATGGCATCAGATTTTAGGGTGGTTTAATACCCCCATGAAAGCTGGCACATTGCTTATCTGTTTCCTCAAGCTAAGAAGCCATAGGAAATGTGATCAGAGCAGAAATAGCCCCTAGTGTCTCAGGACACACACGTGCTCTGGCTGCTAAACTGAAGATGTTTCTGGACCCCAGGGTCCTATCGACAACCTCATGATTCCTTCTTTGCCACCTCTTACCTTGTTGAATGTAATTTAAAAAGAAACATGACAGATTGCAGACTAGAAGATGAAAATGGAAGTAAAGAGCAATCAGAGGATCCCATGTGGACAGCATGTTATGATTTGGATCTCAAATGTCCCCCAAAAGCTCATGTATTGAAGGCTTGGTCCCCAGCTGATGGGGCTGTTGGGTGGCAGTATAAATTCCAGGAGGAGCCTAGTTAGAGGAAGTAGGTAATGGGGGACATGCCCTTGAAGGCATATTGACCCCCCCTCTCTACCTCTCTATTTTTATCTCTTTTTCCTTTGGGGCTGCCATGAGGTAAGCAGCTCTGCCACCCCACACTCTCCCAACCATGATCTTCTGCCTCACCAAAGGCCCAAAGCAATGAAGCCAAGTGACCTTGGACTGAAATCTCTGAATCCATGAGCCAGAATAAACCCATCCTCCTTCAAGCTGATTTTTCTCAGGTATTTGTAACAGCAACAGAAATGTGACTAACAGAGGGCAGGACTGTGAAGCCATGAGTTGGGTATCCAGACCCCTTTAAGGCCCATGTCTGTCATCATCTATGTCCTGTTTCTTTCCATCTGTGTGACTGGCCTGTCCACTTCTTATAGCATTATATTATGTATCAATCAGGGTTCTCCAGAGAAACAGAACCAAAAGGAGATTATATATGCAGTCTCCTCTTATCTACAGTTTTGCCTGGCATGGTTTCAGTTGGCACAATCAACCATATAGACAATAGTCTAAAAATGTTTAAGTGGATTGTTCCAGAAACAAACAATTTGTAATACAAATAATTGTATTACAGTATATTATTGTAATTCTTGTATTACTAGTTATTATTGTTAATCTCTTACTGTGGCCTAGTTCATAAATTAAATTATCACAGGTATGCATGCATAGAAAAAAGAACCATAATCTACCCAGCGTTCAGTACTATTTGAGATTTCAGGCGTCCACAGGGGTCTTAAGGTGTAGCCCCTGTGGATAAGAAGGACTACTGTATGCATGTACATGTACATACATGTGTGTTATGAGATTTATTATAAGGTCAATACCTTATAATAAATAATTTATGGTTATTGAAGCTGAGAGGTCCCCTTTATCTGCCATCTTCAAGCTGGAGACCCAGGAAAGCCAGTAGCAGAGAGAGAGAGAGAGAGCTAAGGGTAAGAGAAGGCTTGTGTCCTGGCTCAAGCTGTTGGGTGGAGGGCCATCTCAACCTCTGGGCCTTTTTATTCCAACATGGTCCTCACTGGATTGGATGATGCCTAACTACTTTACTCAGCTCTACAAGTCTAAATGCCAACCTCCAATGGAGGCACCTAGAAAAACACACACAGAAATAATGTTTAACCAGAGGTCTGTACATTCAGTGGCCCAGTCAAGATGACATAAAGTTAGCCATTATAGACTCCTTATCAGTGAAGATGTTGTATGGGGAAGATTTGAGTCTGTAGGAGGAAAAGAACTAAGGCCAGAGACCCCAAACACTCTACTATTATTCTAGGGCTACCATAGCCATTTACTACAAATTTGGTGGCTTTAAACTAGATAAATTTACTCTCACTGTTCTGGGAACCATAAGTCCAAAGTCAGGGTATCATCAAGCTGATTCCATCCAGAGACTCAGTGGGGATCCTTTTTTTGCTCCTCTCCTACCTTCTACAGACTCTTGGCAATCCTTGGCCTCCCTTGGCTTATAGCTGTATCCCTCGGCTCCTGTCTTCACAAGGCCATCTTCCTGCCTCTTTGTGTGCTCTCTCCTCTTTGTAGAAGGATACCAGCCATGATATTTAGCACCCACCCTAAATCCAGGATGATGAGATCTTTGACTAGCTATATTGGCAAAGATTCTGTTATGTTTTAGATATGAGATGTACCCCAAAAGCTCATGTATTAATCAATGCAAGAATGATCAAAGGTGAAGAGAGTAGATTATGAGAGCTTTAACCTGATCAGTAGATTGATCTATTGATTAGCTGGGTGGTAACCATAGGCAGGTAGGTATGGCTGGAGGAAGTAGGTCACTGGGTGTTTGCCTTTGGGGTTTATATTTATATCCTTGGTAAGTGGAGCTGTCCCTCTCTCACTTCTTGGTTGTCATATCCTAAGATGTATTCCTCTAACAATTCCTTCCACCATGATGTTCTGTATCATCTCATCTCAAGTCCAGAACTATGGAGTCAGCCAACCATGAACTGAACCTATGAAGCCATGAACCAAAATAACATTTTTCACCTCTAAGTTGTCTTGTCTGGTATTTTATTCATAGCAATGAAAAGCTAACTAAAACAGATCCTATTTCCAAGTTAGATCATACTCTGAGGTTCTGGATAAATGCAAATTGGTAGGGAAGTGGGCATTATTCAATACAATGACCCTCAATGCTCCTGGAATAACATCCTGTAGGAGATATCATTACAGGAGGCCCCACCAACCAGCACATATCCAATCTTAGGATGAAGTTCATATATCAGGTTTTGGCACTCTCCTTTCCAAACCTGAAATTCTGGGGATCCAGTCACCACCCCAAGTCTTTCTTTGTGCTCATTTAGTTTCAGAAGAGTAGTAATTCCCACCATGAGTCTCTGCCAGGCTCTTTTATTTCCAAGAGAAATGGAACCAACCAAAATAAAATCTATAAAAAGAGCTTTAGGCCCCACATCAAAGAATGGCCCAGAGGACCACCTGAAGGAGCCCTAGTAAAAGACCTGTCAGCTCTTCATAGGAATAATGTCATCAAAATGGGCACCATGTGCACAGGCCCATGGTTTGGCCTGCAACCCAACTAGCATTTTTTCACCCGTGATGTAAACTCATTCACCATTATTGCTACCTTACTGGAGCCCATGGTCCTGCAGTTGGAACAGATAGGACCCCATGATAGGATTGATAGTGGGTAGCTAAGGAGGGAAGGAAAGTTTTCCCATGGAGACAGCATCTGAGCTGGAGAATTTGGGTCTGTGTGATCACAGCAGAAAGCAACAGGGAGGCTACTCCTGGCAGAAGACATATCTTTGCACAGGTATAGCATAGTGCATCTTTCACCCAGTCCAACATTATGGGAGCCCACTTCCAGGAGGGAAAGCTGAGAGGAGGAGGAGAGAAGTTAAGGGAACCTTACCAAAGGAGACAACCTTGTCCTGGATTCTTTCAGCTCTTATCTCATCCTTTGACATTCCAAATAAGACATGGCCAGACTCCTTGGTGCCTGAAACAAACCTCAAAAATCCCAAATTCTGGACTGAACCGACACATCAAGTCCGACACAATACATTCTTAAGTGGCTTCTAGGATTGTCAGGGAAGGATAGTCTCACCTACTCCAAGAGGATATCAGCTCAAAGAAAGTAGGAAAGGAAGAAATCAAATTATCCCTATTTCAGTAGTCATGATCTTATACTTAGAAACCCTAAATGCTCTATCAGAAGACTTTCAGATCTGATAAACAAATTTGGCAAAGTAGCAGGTTTCAAAATCAATACATTTTTTAATATGCTAATAATGAGCCTATTGATTCAGGAAAACAATTCTATTTACCAAAAAAAAAATGGAATTCAAAAAAATAAAGTACCTAGGAATAAACCCAACCAAAGGAAGGGAAAACTCCCGAAAAGACCACTTCAAAAAGAAATTGAAGAAGATACTAGAAAATGGAAAGACCTCCCATGTTCATGGATAGGCAGAATTAATATTTCTCAAATGGCCATATTGTTAAAAGTGATCTACAGATTCAATGCAATTCTCACCAAACTACCAATGACATTCTTCATAGAACTAGAAAAAAAAAATCCTTAAATTTACATGGAAGCACAAAAGACCCAGGATAGTCAAAGAAATCCTGAGCAAAAATAACAATGCTGGAAACATCACAATACTTGATTTCAAATTATACTAGAAATATAGTGATAAAAGAAGCATGGTACCTGAATAAAAACAGACATGTAGATCAATGTAATAGAATAGGAGATCTGGAGACAAACTCACATAGATACAGTTATCTGATTTTCAACACTAATGTACCAAACATACACTAGAAAAATGACAGTATCTTTAATAAATGACCCTGGGAAAACTGGGTATGCACATGGATATCTCTATGGAATAATCAGTGACCCTCTCTCACCTTATGCAAGAGTCAATTCAAAATGGATCAGAGACCTAAATACAAGACCTAAAACTTCAAAACTGCTAAAATAAAACATAGGTAAAACACTTCAAGATATAGGCACAGGCAATGACTTCCTGAATAGGACTTCTAGAGTACAGCTCAGGAAATAATAGCAAGAATTACTAAATGGGATGGCACCAAATTAAATTTTCTGTACATCAAAGGAAAAGATTATCACAGTGAAAAGACAGTCTGCAGAATTTGAAAAAAAAATATATACTCCTCTGCAGAGAATATCTAGAATACATAAAGAACTCAAAATTATTATATATACACACAAAAAATAAACAAATAACCCATTCAATAAATGGGCAAATGAACTGAATAGACAATTTTCTAAAAAGAAAGTACAAATGGCAAATGATTACATGAAAAAAAAAATGTTCATTATCTTTAGTCATCAAGGAAATGCAAATCAAAACTACCTTGAGATTCCATCTCACCCCATTCAGAATGACAACCATCAAAAAAAAAAAAACAATAAATGCTGTCTATAATGTGGGGTAAAAGGACCACTTATACACTATTTGTAGAAATGCAAATTAGTACAGTCACTGTGGAAATCAGTATAGAAGTTCCTTCAAAAACCAAAAAAAGAACTACCATATGGTCCAGTTTACCACTCCTCACAATTTATCCAAAACAACTGAAGTCACACAATTGTTATTGTGGTGCAATTCACGATAGCCAAGTCATAGAATCAGTCTTAGTGCCCATCAACAGATGAATGGATATACGTTCATAAATACACAATAAATGGAGTATTATCCAACCTAAAGAAGAACAAAATTATGTCATTTGCAGAAAAGTCGATGGAACTGGTGTCTTAGCCAGCTTTGTTTGCTGCTGTGACCAAAGGATATGACCAAAACAATTGTAGAGGAGGAAAAGTTTATTGGGAGGCTTTCAGTATCAGAGGTCTCAATCCATAGACAGCAGGCTCCATTCTTCTGGGCTCAAGGTGAGGCTGAACACCATATGGCAGGAGAGGCTGGCAGAGGGAAGCAGCTCACATCATGGTGATCAGGAAGCAGAGAAAGAGAGAGTCTCCACTTGCCGGATTCAGATATCTACCCCAAAGCCACGCCCCCAATTCCCACCTGCTCCAGCCGCACCCTACCACTTCAGTTACCACTCAGTTAATCCCTATCAGGAGGTTAATTCACCGATTGGATTCAGACTCTTCCAACCCAATCATTTCTCCTCTGAATCATCTTGCATTGTCTCACATGTGAACTTTTGGGGGACACCTCACGTCCAAACCATAACAATTGGAGATCATCATGTTAAGTGAAATAGAAGTCAGACTCAGAAAGACAAGTATCACGTGTTTTTCTCTTACATATGGAATCTAGAGAAAGGAAAGAAAAGGGGCATGGTGAATATAGAAGGGAGACTATTAGCGGAGGAGAGAGATGGGGGTGGGAGAGCAGAGTAAAGGGAGGTAATAGAGAGTGAAATTGGTTGACTTATGCTATATGCATGAGCAAATATTCCACAATAAAACCCATTATGCGGTATAATTAATACATACCAATTTTAAAAAGAATTTTTGCAAAGGTCTTAGAGAAAACTCTGGAAACTCTCTGTCCCTCTGAAAGTTCTTATAACATTATGCTTACTTGAGATTGACAATGCTGTACCCCAATCTTCCTCTTTTTTTATTTTTATTTTTTGGAAGATTTACTTCACATGTTTTTTTTTTTTTTCTTACAAGCTCCAGGACTCACTTCAGTCCTCAACCTTGAAAATAAGGTCACTTCTGCTAGTGATGAGGGAGTCAGGCAACTCACCAGGCCTGCAACACAGGGGTTGGGGACCTCCTAGAAGGGGAGAACCCGCAGCAGAGGACAGGCTGCCAGAGCAGGTGAGAACTGCAGCCTAACAGGAACCCCTCAGAGCAGAAAGAGAATGTTGGGGATACCCCAATTCACTGATCACAGCCAGCCTTGGTGTCCAACACAGAAGAGTGACCAGGATTCAATCTGTCCTCTGTCTGTGCACATACTAGACCCCTGACACGTGCCCTACACCATTCTCTCCTTGGAAACCTCTTCCTTGAAGGTGCAACTCAAGGGTCACCTCCTCTATGAAGGCAGAATGACACTCATGGGACAGAAAGCAAAACACACATCACTGCCTCTCTTTCCAACGAAAGAAATCTTCCATACCCACATGGGTCCTACCTCCGAGAGTTTGAGGCCAGAGTCCAAAATTACCATGAAAAGTGGCTCCATAAGCATCTGCGACCTCTGAGGTCTCCAGGGTTGTGTAATGAAATAAGGACATTCCTCACCTTCAGCAGCTTGGAATCCTTAGAGATACTTAGGGACTGCCCTAGGTATCTAAGCTCTAAGGAGAAAATTGGAACAATAGTTCATGAAGTCAAAATTCTATCTTTCTCCTGTGACTTTCCCATACAGTTTTCTCCAGACAGCAATCCTCCCATTACTATAGCAACCCACATCTCCTAAGGTTCAAGGGCACCAACAGGAGCCATGGGAGGAAGAATGTGCTGGCAGCCTTTGCAACCAATACTGATGTTCCTTCCCATCTGATCACCTGATCTTCTTCTATAGGTACTGGCACCTTGGGTCACCTATTCATGAACTCAGAAGTCCCCACTCTTTGATGTTCCCAGCTATCAATTGAAGGTGTCTTTTACTGGGCCAGGGTGGGGGGGTATATATGGGACCCTCTGGATAAAGTAGTAGTAGGAATCTAGAGCTGAAATTACTCCAGTTTACTCTTCTTCTCCAACCTCTCCATAAAAAAAAGGCCCCACCTCTCTGTCCAAATGCACTTCTGAGGTATATGAGCCTCTCTTGGTATCTTAGAACACACTTCCTAGTTAGCATGTAGTCCTCCTTAGTTTAGGTAGAGGTTTGCTGATTCTGGACATGGCGAACTTCCTCTTGTCCCAAAAAATTAATCCTTCACAAAGATTTTGGGCAAAGCCTGAATGCTTACAAGGGGTCTACAAAATGCCAGATTCCTACCAAAAAGTAATTGGAGGAAAATTCTGAGGACCAGCTTTAACAACTATGGGCCCATCACAATAATAAACCAACCCCATCCCTAGAGATGCACTGGGTTCCCCTGGTTATGATGGAAGGGGCAGAAACATGTCACAATGAGCAAACAAAGGTGTCAGGGTACTTTATGGAAACATTCATAATGGATATCTCATGCTGCTACACATGACACAAGACCAGCCTTTCTCCTGACACATGTGTCACCTACCCCCAACCTCTTTCTTCTCTATTTAACTCAAGGATTTCAGAAAGACATTGTCTAACTCTAATAGGCCCTGGCACATGTGCAAGATCCACAATGACTCTCTTTGACTGATATCAGTAGATAAAGCAAATGCCAAAATTTCAGAAGGCATTCTTATAAATTTGGGAAAAACTGAAGGATCCCTACTCTATAGCTGCTAATTTTCCAAAACGCACTGTGTTCTGGCAATTGCCAAGGAGATAGTGGTTCTCCATGGCGAGAAAGCAAGGTAGAACCTGACCTCAGGAACAAGAGACAGTGGAAAGCAGAGGGGTGTGAGGTGGCCCAGACTCAGGACCCCACCCCAGAGTTGGGGCTCAGTGGAACTCTCCAAATTTCTGTGAGTACACTCACAGACCCTTACACTCCGCGTATCTGTGATGGAGGACATCCTAGTGGGCCACTCAGGGACTTGGGTCCAGGCCACCTCTTCTCTTTCCTTCTGAAACAGGGCCAATGGTTACTTCTTCATCAACTGCTATGATGCTAAAGAGTCACGTGGGCTCAGGACTTGGAACCTTGGGGTGGAACCCTGGGGAGAAATGATTCTCTTAGGTTAGTGATTTCCATGCATACTCCAAGAGTTCCTAAAGTACTAACGGCAGGAAAGAGCAGGTAGGTAGAACAGACAACCCTATTTCCACCCTGGACTCCTCACCTCACTTTTCCACATTGTACACATTCAGTGGGTCTGCACGGGACTCTTGTTTTGAAACTGGATTCCACAACCTTCTAAAAACAGTTGGGAACCACTGTTTCATATTTTCAAAGCTAAACAATGAGCTGTTTTAGGCTGTACTGTCCCTTGAGGCTTCGGGTTTCATAATTGCATTGCTATTTTTATTTTTTACTAAAAAGTAAGAATTTATGAGAGCTGGGCTGTTAGGCCAAGCCCTATAAACTATTGCAAACCCAGGACTGGGCTCTGCAGGTTGATTTATGGTTACACAGTTATTTGCAGGCATGACACCAGGGCTCAGCAATAGTGGCTTGGCTCTTCTGGGGTACAAGGCACAAGCAATCATTTCTAACCCCTCGGGTGTGTGTGCAGAGCATGTGTAGGCAGGCATGCATGCACACGTGTACAGTGGTGGCAGAAGGAAGCCTGTATTTTAAGAGCATCTCTTAAGAATCTCCCTTATGTCTCCAGGTTGCTTTCTGCATCCCAGCTGTCTGCATTCCAGGAATCTGCCTCACAATTCACGGAGCACTCCTAGTTTGGTAAAGAATGGGAAAGGTCTCCAGTCCATTTTTCTTGAGGTCCTCAAGAGGCAGAATTAGGGACAGCTAGAAAGTTAAGGAGAGGTCAACCAAGTCTCTGTGGAAAGAAGACCCACATAGCAATCAGAGCTGTTAGGGTAGGTTGGAAGGTGCTGGACATCATCCGAGGCTGTTTGGAAGGGGAGGGTAAGTAGAAAAGAGAGAAATGTCAAGAAAGAAATGGCTGCCAAGCCCAAGCAGGCAAGAATGTCATGGCAGACCCTGGTAGATTCACAAATGGTTGGACAAGAAACTATTTTCCCCATGTTAGAAAGGAGGAGAGGGGAGATTTCTGGGGAAGCCTCTGGGCCTGTAGAGAGTTCTCACCTGACTTCAGCAGGCAATTCCCAAAGACCTGGAACAGAGGAGGAAATAGAGTATTTAAGAGGTCAGGTGACCCGCCCACTTTCACAAAGCCAGTGAGTAGCAGGTTCAAGCTTCAAATCCAGATCCACCTGACTCCAAAATCGATATTCTTACCACACGTGTCCAGTAAGAAGAATCAGAACAGCTTGTTTCCCTTCTGGATCCTTCTTTCTGACTTTCCTTTTCAAAATTAACTGTTCTTAGAGAAGAAAGGAAACCCAGGCCAGCTCTATCGTTCTGCTCTGGCTCTGAGGAGGGCACCAACCGGGGAATTAGTACAGCTTTTGCCATTTCCTTACCACAGGCCCGGAGTCTGCAGGGCCTTCCCCTTCAAAGGATAAAGCAATTCATAAACAGGAGACTTGCAGGCAAGAGCAATGAATCTCAGGGGCCCTGCTAATTAAAAAGCCCATATTACATTACTTCCTCAAGGACTCATCTTCTAATTTTTAGGATTATGCTACATTGATTAATTTATACAAGTTTTTAATCCCTCTGTGCTTAATGAAGTCCAGGAACATGGGAACAGGAGCATAATTGAGCTTCATATTATTTTATTAGGGAGAATTATGGCCCAACGTGTCATGGAGAAGTTGGCGAGGGTGGGGAGGAAGCACTCAAACCATTAACTGATTGTTTTCCAAATGCCAGCAGGGACATTCCCTTGGGACAGACAGACAGACAGACACACACACACACACACACACACACACAGGGAGCTGTGTTTCTTAGCCACACTCTGCTGTGGCTCCTGACTGCCCACAGAGGAAAGCATGCATCTCAGAGTACTCTTCCCACCATGACACAGCCGCCTTCCCATACCCAACCCTCCCGCCCCATTCACCCCACCCCATTCACCCCAGACCACCCCTTGCTATTCTCCGTGCCCCCAGACACCCTGCTCATGAAGGCTCATTCTTGATTCAGGCTCCAGCACCATCTCCCCAAAGAGCCTTCCCTGATTCAGTTCTCTGCCAGGGAAAATCATCTCTCCCTCATCTGCTACAGAAGGCTCTGAAATTTGGAGATCTCCTGATTTTTTTTTTGGAACCAGGAGAGGTTGGGCTAACCAACTATCTTAAGCCTCTGTCCTAATCTTGGCAGCTTCTACCCCAAGGAAATTTAATAAATGACTTGATGTGCCACAAAGGCCAAAAGGCTTCATGATAAACAAGGAAATGAGAGGGTGTTTGGGGAAACCTCTTCCCCTGTGCCCACCTCTTCGTCACCCAGGGTTGTGCAAAGACTTGAACTGGTGCCAGCTGATTTGGGCTGTCACCCAGGTTCTTCCTCGAAGTCTCCATGCAGCCCCTATTAAGTTCCCTTCTCCAGGTCTCAATTTCCCCAGCTGTGACCTCAGGCAAGGGGCTAACTCTGGTTCCTGAGCCTTCTCCAATGAAAGCATTAGAGAATTCCAGGATTCCCCCCACCCAGATCCCCAGGGTCTGGTCCAAGACCCCCAAGTTTCCCTACATCCTCTGGAAGAAGAAAATGGAGTTGCAGGTGTGAAGCCAGTGGAAAACAGGTGCCAGCTTTTGGGAGGTCTGGAAGATTCCAAGCCAAACCCTTCACACCTGAGGACTGACCCAGCTCTGATTCCTAAAGCGACACTTTGGTTCTTGCTTCTTCCTTCAAATTATTGTTTCTGAAAAGCACGATGCTCTCTCAGTCCCTGTCACAAGCTTAATCCACTTGGTGGGGGGGGCAAACAAAATAGCATAGACATGTGGCTTAAACAGCAGAAAATTATTTTATCACATTTCTGGAAGCTAGAAGTCGAGATCAGGTGCCGGTATGGTTGGTTTCTGGTGAGGGCTGACTGGCCCTTCTCTCTGTGTCTGTCCTCACATGGCCAGGAAAGAGAAAAAGCAAGCCCTCTGGTGTGTCTTCCTTTAAGGGCATGAATGTCATCATAAAGGACCAAATTATTGGCCTCATCTGAGCCTCATTACTTCCCAAAGGCCCTATCTCCAAATACCATCCCAAGGAGAATTAGGGCTTCCACATTAAGAATGCCAATAACCAAACCCAGGGGATCATTTAAGTGTCTTATGCATTATTGGCACAAGCATTCATGGGAGCACAGCAGAATTCATGGAGTATGTAAGCCACGTGCACACCTATCCACACTGCCAATTACAGGACCCAAACCCTATTGGCACCTTGTTTACAAATGCTTGTTCTATAAAGTCAAATGTATGACTCACAAGGCATGATGTACTGAAAGGATGGCTTCAAAATCCCACATTCAACTTGGTGTGGTGAAGAACACAGGGTGCCACTTACCACGTGACCTTGGTCCCCTAGTCTACAAAATGGAGACAACGCAGGCAGAAGTCCTGAGTTAATTAAATGAGGCAAGAATGGATAAGAAGTTTAGGAAAAGACTTGGTTTCTGGTGCTATTAATGCTCCCTCCTAGCATTATTAGGATTATTAGTCCTGTCTTACCATCTTAATAAAGATCACTAGATCTTTTATGGTCTATAATGTGAACATGAGGGATCTCTGATGATGGGACTTAGGACAATTTTCAGTTTCTGCCCCATGCTTTTAGGTAATTTCCTTTTGCTTTTCTGTTAACAATTAACACTTTCACTTCTTGTATGCTGAAACAAATTTTAAATAAAATTAGGAAAAAGCAGTTTCCTCCCCATCAAAATTTCCTAGCCTTATCTAGTCTTGGAAGGAAAAACTGGCACTCATCTTGGCACTTTGGTATCTCAATTCAAAAGACACTTTTGTGTCTGGTGTCTACCATGGGCTGGGAGGTGGGAGGGCATCCAGAGAGAAGAGATAGAGCACACTCAGCCATTGTAATACTCCAACAATTGTCCCCAGCATTTCCACAGCAAAATGACCACGGCTTTCATTTTTAAACTGAGGAAGAGAAAGAGAAAAATATTGAGGAGGAGGAGAAGTGTAGGCTTCATGTGTGTGTGTGTGTGTGTGTGTGTGTGTGTGTGTGTGTGTGTCTGAAACCAGACACTCTTCTGTGCAGCAGCAATTAAGAAGGAAGTTTATTCTAAAGCCCTGTCAATGGGCTGGGTGTGTTATTTTTAAGCTCCCCCAAGAAACTGAGCCCCTAATTAGTAGCCTCATCAAGCCTGCACCTCGCTGTTGGAGGCAGCCCAGTCTCTCCCGCATGCCTGCAATCATACTCCATATGTGAAGTGGGAACATGACAGACCCATCCGTCTCTTCAAAGGACTATTTAGAAGAATCATGGTAATTTGGAGGGCTGAGTGCTATAGCTTTTAATTACCAGCATTTCAAAATGGAACCATGACCAGCTAGCTCAGTGTTCATCTCCCTGGGCAAACAAACGTCCTTATTGTTGGGGTGAGGTGAGGTGAAATGACATACACAAAATGGAAGTCCGGAGGCTTGGGCCTGGCTACAGCTCTGCCCTTTGTGTTAATCAACTTTGCATCACTGTGATCCAAATAGCTGACAAGAACCACTTGGAGGAGGAAAAGTGTGTTGGGGGGTTATAGTTTCAGAGGTTCCGTTCATGGTCGGCCAACTCCATTGCTCTGGATGAAGGCAATGCAGGCCATCAGAGCAGAAAGGCATGATGGAGAAAAGCTGCCCCAAACCGGATGCAGAGAGAGAGGGGCCAGGGACAGATATAGCCCAAGACCATGCCCCCAGTGACCTACTTCCTCCAGCCATACCCCATCTGCCTACATTTACCACCCAGTAGTCCATTCAAATTATTAATCCATCAAATGGATTAATTCACTAATAAGGTTACAGCTCTCATCATTCAATCTTGTCCTTAAAGCCCCACCTCTGAACCTTACTGTGTTGGGGACTATGCTTTAAAGTCATGGTCACTTCCTATTCAAATCACCTTCTCTGTAAACAAATAGCTCATTGGTAATGGCAAGAGCTAAACTGCATGAGCCCTTGTTATGAACAAATTCTCAGGTCACCCTTATAACAACCGTATGAGGGAGGTAAAAATATTAGAATGATCCCATTTTGTGGGCATATAAAAATAAGGCATAGAAAAGTGGCAATTTTTGCTTCAGCTTGCTCAGTCAATTAGTGGGAGAGCCGACCTTCTTGCTCCCCAGATCTGTGGAAGTAATTCAAAATCTTACTTCCTGTGTAAGTAGTGAGTTCCCCATCACCAGCAGCAATCTGAGACCAACACTCATCTCCACTATAGGTCTCAGGAAGGATGCCTTCAATGGGAGGTAGTGTATAAGATTCCTTTGAATACTATGAACCTATAATTCTAGACATGAAACCAATCATCACAAAAGCACATCACCTCATTGAAAGTGGAGAAAAATAGAAGGAACTGTTATGGATGTAGAGATGAAGCAACCCTGTCCAACACAGAAAGCGCTTCAAGTAACATGATTGAATTTTGTGCTTTGTGCCCCACCCCTTTCTTTCAATGACATTTTTGTTGGGAGTGCCTGGTTCCAAAGACTAACTTCCCCATACCCTGAGGAGAGCCATCCAATAGTGAGCCCTACTGGCTCACATGATCCTTACCCACCAATCAGACTAGCCCTGCTGACTCACATGATCCTTACCCACCAATCAGACTAGCCCTGCTGACTCACATGATCCTCACCCACCAATCAGATTAGCCCTGCTGACTCACATGATCCTTACCCAACAATCAAAAAGCACCCTATGCCAACTGTCAAACCATTAAACTGTTAAACTGTCATAACTGTCAAACTACCCCCGGCTCTATAAATATGCAGAGCTGTTCCTCAATAAATGGGCATTTTCTCCGGGCCTTGTTCGTTCTTTCAATTTTAGAAGTATCCATGCCATCAGAGGAACCCAATGAAAGAGAATATTAAATATAATGCAGCAGTATATTGCAATGACCTAAAAGGGAAGAAAGAACCAATCTTCTCTGAATGCATATATCTGAAGGGAATGTAAGTTATCCACCTGTCTTCACACCTTTAGGTTCAGGAAAGTCTGGCGTCTTTGCAATCATCTCTCTTTATGGTCACAAAGAATAACATGAAGCAGAGATATGATTCCTGATGTACAGAGGAAACTGGCTTAGAGAGACCAAACAACTTTCCCAAAGTTAAAGGAACTTGGATCTTGAGTCATGACATGGTCCACTGGAAGGTGATGCTAAGAAGTACCCAGAAGGTTCAGGGACAATCTCCAGCCATGCAAATCCTTCTCTTGAGAGAGGCTGCAGTCCACTCACATCCAGTCATCCTCAGATCTGCCTTGGCTTCACAGACTACTGAAACCAGCTAACACTTGTGTGGGCAAATGGAAGCAGGGAGTCCAGGAAATTATAAGAGAAACCATGCACAGAAAGTTCTCTCTGCTTTCTGCCTCCTGGTTTTCTGGGAGACAAGAAAAGCAGGGCCTCTTGCTGACAAGGTTCTCCCTCCTGGAGGCCCTGAGCTAGGTTTCCTGAGTATGAACAGGGAGGTGATTAAGTAGACACATGGATACATCATAAAATGACATGGCATCACACAATGGGAAGGCCATGCCCTTCTTTTGGAGGATGTATCATTTTGTGTTATTTTTAAATACATTATGCAACATTTAAGATACAAAAAGTTCTAAGGAAATAATCCAGCAATCCCCCAGTGCACCTCCTATCCTGCTTAAGAAACCAAACCTTATGAAAATAGCTGCAGTCCCCAGGTCTCCACCTCAATTACATCTAACTTGGCCTCCACTCCCAAGATGTAACCTGGATTATAGATTGATGTTTATCATTCTCACACATTTCTTCATATTTTACTGTATAACTTTTGTGCCTCGAGCAATATTGGGCCTTGAGCAATATTTTTTTGCATGTTTTAACACAGATATAAACAGTATTGTCTTCATCAGTTCAGGCTATTATAACAAAGAATCAGAGTGAGTGGCATACAGTTCCAGAGGCTAGAAGTCCAAGATCAAGGTGCCAGCAGGGTCAGGTCCTGGTGAAGACCCTCTTTTAGATTGCAGACTACTGACTTTTCTTTGCCTTCTCACCTGATAGAAAGACAAGGAAGTGAGTTCTCCTGACTAAAGGCACTATTCCATTTGTGAGGGTTCCACTTACATAACTTCATCTAATTCTAGGTACCCTCAAAATCTCCACCTCCTAATACCATCATATTGAAGGATAGAGCTTCACTGTCTGAATTGTGGAAGTAACAGACATTTCATCCATGAGGGGTAGCATACATATATTTTCTTTTGCAACTGACTTTTTCTCTCAGCTTCTTATTGGTGGGCTCAGCATCCTCCATGTTGATAAGTGTCTTTCTAATGAATTAATTCTCATTTTTGTAAAGTAGACATTGGCCCCTGAACCAAATCCAGCTGACCACCTCTTTTTGTAAATAAAGTTATTGGAACACATCCAAGCTCATTCATTTAAGTATTGTCTATGGCTGTTTTCCTATTACAGCGGTAGAATCAAATAGCTGTGGCAAAGCCTGTACAGCCAGCAAAGCCTAAAATATTTATAATCTGACTCTCTGTGGAAAGGTTCTATGACCCCTGTTGTATAGTATTCCATTAGGACTATTATTCAGATAATTTATTCATTCTCCTGTTGATGAATATTAAGTGTTTTTTCAGTTTGGTGCTATTATAAACTGTGGTCATGAATCTTCTTGCACACATCTGTGAATTCAAGTAAAAAGTTTTTTCTAGGGTCTACATTGAAGGATATATATGCCTATTCAAATTTTCTGGAAATTCAAAAATCTTCCTCCTAATTGGTTTTGCCAGTCTACTAAAACTCCCAACAGCAATGTAGAATAGTTCCGTAAGACCAGGTTCTAAACTCCATTTGGTACTGTGTCCTCTTACTTATTATTAGTCCTGTGAACATGCAATAGAATCTTAGAGTTTTCACTTGCACTTTTCATTCTTACCAGTGAGGGTGAGCAGCATTTATTAGCTGTGTATGTTCTTCCATAACTTACTTTGCATATCTTTTGCCCACTTATTCAGATGGTGTTTGCCTCTTTCTAGATGGTTTTTGGAAGTTTTTTTTGTTTTTTGTTTTTTCATATTCTGGACACAGATCCTTTGGTGGTAACACTATTGCAAAAATTTCCTGCCATTCTGTTGGCATTTCACTTTTGATGGTATCTTTTGATAATAGGGGTTGAAAATACATGTTCATTAATAAAAGTTATAGACTTTATGGTTTATGCTTTTGTGTCTTGTGGAATAATCATTTCCTAGGAATGGAGCTTGCGTGAATGGGAACAATATCAAGATCACTGATTGTTTTGTTTTGGTTTGGTTTTTGGTGCCAGGAATTGAACCCAGGGACATGTAACCACTGAGCCACATCCCCAGCTCTTTTCATATTTTATTTAGAGACAGGGTCTCTCTGAGTTGCTTAGGATCTTACTAAGTTGCTGAGGCTGACTTTGAACTCATGATCCTCCTGCCCCAGCCTCCCAATCAGATCATTAATTCTGTTAAACATTTCTTTGTGTGTTTATTAGTCTTCTCTATAGCCTTTCTATGGCAACTGTCAATTTTATGTCTCTTAGCCATTTTTAACTTGGCTGTAATTTTCTTTTTTATTTATAAGCATTATTCTATATTCTTGTTACTAATCCTCTTTAGACTATGTATATTACAAGTGGTTGCTGTTGATGTATAGACTATTGTATCATATATTGCCCCTAGTTTATAACTTGTCTTTTCACTTTAAGGATTCAATCAAAGAACAAAAGTTCTTAATTTTAATAAAGTAAAGTTTTCTGGACTTTTATATTATCAATACTCCTTTTTATCTTGTTAAGAAATCCCCACCCTTAAAAACACCCAAGATAAGCTCTTACATATGTAGAACAAGAGACTGTACAAAAATGCTCAAAGCAGCCTAGTTCATAAATGTGAACATCTTGCAAACAAGCATACACTCGAGCATGGATACCCAAACTGTGGTAGATTCATACAGGAACTCTCATAAAGTGATGAAAAAATTAACTACGGTGAGATGCAATAACATGGAAGAATCAACAAAATCATCCCCAGGAATAAAGTAACTCCCAGAGGATTTAAAAAAATAGCTTAATTCCCTTTTCGTAAAGTTAAAAAGTAACGTAATTGAAAACATAAACTTTTAGGACAAGTTCGGTGTAATAATACAATATGAAAAGAAAATAGAGCAATGTGTACCTGACTACAGCGATAGTTTCCTGATGTTGCTGAGACAATGGAACGGGGTGTTGGGGCCTCACTTTTAGACGTGGGTTATTGACTCAAAGCTCTAGTTTTTGAGTGGCAGGTCCATAAGTGCTTACTGCATCATTAATAATAGCAACATAAGAAAAGTACAAGCAAGCCAGGGAAAACCAAGGATTATAATTAATCCAATAGTCCGTACCTAAATTTTTTTAAAAATTTAAAGATTTTCTGCACTGAGATCAGGGACATAATCCTTCTTAGTCTTCATCTAAAAGTTTATATGTTTTGCCTTTTGTTTTTAGGTGTTTAATTCACCTGGAATTTTATTTTTGCACATGAATTGGCAATCTGATTATTTTCCAATGTAGGTGATTAATTGTCCCCATCTGACTTACATGTGCTATGCCATCCTTGTCCTAGAAGATTTGTATATGTCTGGCTCCTCTCTTCTGTTCTGTTCCTCCATTTGTCTATCCCCACAAAAATATTATACCTCCTTCATTAGCATGCCTTTATAATAAGTCTTGGCACCTGATAGACTGAATCCCCACCATATTCTGCTCCAAAATGTCCTAGTTATTCTCAGTCTTTGGTTATTCTACATCCAATTTAGAAAAGGTCTATGAAGTTCCACAAATAACCTTGTTAGCACTTTTATTGGAATTGTATCAAACTTACAAAACCAATTTTGGAAGAACCAACATCTTTTCAATACGAAGTCCACATATTTTTGAACATGATAGATCTCTGGGTTTAGTTAGGTTTTCTTTAAGTATTATAATGTTGTCCCTTAGGATCATACATGGCTTCAATTATATTTATCCCTAAGCATGTTACATTTTTGCTGCGATTATAGACAGTGTTTTTAATGGCTTGTCACTGATGGTTAGAAGGTAATTAATTTGTTTGTTGATCTTATAGCCAAAAAACTTTAACAAACTCTCTTATTAATTCTAATTATTATTTTTAAGGGTCTCTGGGGTTTTCTCTGTGGATAATCATAAATTGTCCATAAAAATGGAAATTTTGTTTTTTTTCTTTCCAGTAAGAACTGAATGCCTCTTGCTTTACATTCTTCTCTCATTATGCTGGCTAAGGCATGCAATATTGTATTGAAAAGAAAAGCAAAGAATCAACACCCCTGTCTTCTTCATTTTAAGAGAAGTGTGAGTGTGAGGGTTTTCATAGATCTTTGGCACATGTACTTTGTGGGGCTAAAGAAGTTCCCTATCACTCAGGATGTGCAAGCACAGAAGGTAACGTGTTTTACTGCCCACATTTGACAAATTGATACCTTGGAGCAACAACAGTGACCCTTCTCATCCCCAAAAAAGCTCCAGTTCAAACAGTAAGTTACATGTTCCCTCTAAAGAAGGATGACATCAGATGGCACTGCTAGAGAGGCAAGTTGGCCCTTGGAGTCCGCGAGAGATAAGAGGGCCTTGGAAGTTTCTGTCAGCCCAGAGGTTCCAGAATGTTCCCTGCCTAGTTGCTTTTTCCTCCGACAAAGCAACAAAGCATCAACTACCTGCTCCTTTCCTCTGCAAATGCGTGAGGAGAAATGCCCCAGAGACAGACCCAATATGGCCCAATTTGCCATAAGAGAAGCAAGAAACTCACACAAAATGGAGTAATTATCTTATCAAAAGCCAGCATGGTTGGCAATCTGAGAAGGACGCCCCAACAACAACCTGAACTGTCACATGCTCTATTTTGTCACTTACATCCCTAATATAAATGCAAAATTGTGAAAACCAGGGGTGAGATTGAGCGGCAGTGGATCCATGAGGACACCGGGGCATGAGCCACTTATTGAAGACATAAATTATAGGGCTGTCACCATCACCCATCCTATTTGCAAATAAATGTTGTCATCTAATTGTACCAGACTTGGAGACTGTTTAACAAGTTTCTCTGAGGCAGGGCTCCACAGCAGCCTGGACTCCGCAGACACCCAGATCCTATCTGTCCAGTCAGGTCGCCTCTTTGCATGTGGCTCTTTGTGTTTTGCATGACAGGCACTGTTATCCCGTCTCCTCAGCCTTTCTTGGAGATAAAGCTACAAAGGTCTGATATGTTTCTTGACTGATTCCATTAAAGAATCATTAAGAATGAAAGATGGAGAGAGGCAGGCTCTAAAAAACAGTAGGGAAGTGGGGGCTCCTCCTTGATTCAAGATAAATCATCAGGCAGAAGGCCCCGGATGGGGGTGTATAGCTGAAAACCCTGCCTTTTCCCACTTGATCATGCTAGAGGGAAAAAAAGGTCACACAGAAAATAAAGGAGGCAAGGGCCGGAAATAAAGCCTAGGGTCCTTGGGGTCCCTGGGGCCCCTGGGGGTGTGACTCTGAGCCTGTGGATGCCCCATTTGCCACCTACCAGGAGCACGGGCGACCTCTGGAATGACATGACAGAAGAGAAGGGCAGAGCCGCTGACGCTGGGTAGGCCAGACTCCTGCATTCAGTCATCAGCCAGCCACTGAGCACACTTCAGTTTGGATCCCCAGGTAGGGATTTCAGTGCTAGGAGTCTGTTCAGAAGGAGAGGAGACTGCAGGTCAGTCTGGGTAGGGAAGGTGGCAGTAGAGCCTGTTACTGAGTCCTGGAGTGACCTCCAAGGTCCGGTCTAAACAGCCTGTGCTTTAGGTGTATCCCTCCAGAGAGGGGAGGGAGCCGGGTATTTACACACTGAGTCAGAGGTCAGAGGCAGAGGTCAAAGCCTGTCTTCCCAATGGTGCTGTGTCCCTACTTCCCATCTTTCACTCAGGGGGACAAAGTAGGTTTCATCCACCCAAGTCCTCAAACAAAGAAAGGTAGAAAGCAGCAGCAGTTGGAAAGAAAGTCAAGTGACCTTAAAATGAGAAAGACCAGGAGACATGCTACCAGCTCCTACCCTGGGGGCAGAACTGTGCCATGGGCCTTGGCCACAACTCTAAGTCAGAATCCGTCCCTGACCACAAACGCATACCCAGCACCTCTTCCATTGCTTCACAGGACAGACAAGTCCTGAGTCTCCCACAAGCCCAGGCCTTGGCGTTCACTTGGGAGTCACCTCTACCTACTCTGAGACCTTGACCTTTGCCCTGTCCTTTGCCTCCATCTCCACCACTCCCACTCTCAGCCCCTGAACTCAGGCCCTGAGAAGTTTCCTTCCCCTTCATTCACAGCAGTAATGATAACAACAACGCTGACCTGTACCATTATTGAGCATGTGATGCATCGATGCTCTCTCATTTAAATCTCTAAAACAACCCCAGCCTCATGCCCAAGCTCCTAACCCTGCTCTTGCCTTGGTTCATGGCGCCTTCTTGGAAAGCACCGTGACCTAAATCAAGCACAAAGTGCCCAAAACCCTCTGGCCACTGCATTTAGGCAGCTGGTCGCTCCTTTACCTAGGTGAGCCCTGCAGTGTTTGCTCAGGTTCCATAGCCATGACCTGCCCAGGCCCCTACAGCACTGTCCCCTTGATACCCTGTAGCTAAAGTCCCAGTTTGTGCTGAAAGCCCCCTTCTGCTGCAGAAGTAACTAGTTCTGTCTTTCAAGAGCAAGCCATGATCCTCATGCTCCAAGTTCAGATCCCCAGAAGCAGAAGAATAGAAAAGAAGATTTCTGCTGTCACTCTTGGTTGCTTTAGAGAAACACCAAATTTCATCTTCTTTTCTTTTGTCCAACCTTTGCAGCTTCCCCCTAAAAAATGGGGAATTAAATCAAACCCTACTCCAAAGGAGTTTTGATTTTGCTTCTGGTGGATTAATACTGCATTGCCCTGTCTCTCATGATATATTTTCCCGGAGCTCTCTAGACACAGTGCCCTGGAAAGAAAGGGGTGGTTTTCATGGTGGGAATCCAGCCCCAGTGTCAAGATAGTAGGAGACTATTGGCAGGGGAGGGGGGTTAGGGCAGAGGATGTATTTGTCTGCCCCTTGTCTCTTGCATCTAAGGAACTCAGATGTAGAGCCTGGGAAATTCAGGCCAAAAAGAGTCAATGACAAGACCAAAGGAAAGATAATCGCTCTTTATTGGGGAAAAAAAGAAACCACAGAGGAAGGCCCGAACTGCTTATCTTGCATTCTGGCAGAACCACAGACCACCAACTCAGATACTTCAAAAGACCCCTGGCTCCACTCCCCAGCCCCTCCCTGGGGGGCTCCTGCAGAGAGAACATCATAATACATCTCCTCATTTTCTCCTGCACTTTTGAAGTCAAAGTGTGGTCTGGTTAATTAGATGTTAGTGGGGGCCGGGGGCACTGGAATCCAAACTCAATAAATCTCATTTCTGAAAGACAAAGAGGTCAAGTGCATATTAAACTTGAGCACTTGGGGAGCTCTGCCGGGGCACTTATTCAGCCAGAATCCTTGCTGTTTGGGCAGAGAGATTGCCAGGCAGCTTTGGGAGGCTGGCTGGGTGCGAAGGCAGCCCTGGAAGGGTGCCCACCCTGCATTGTGGAAGAAAAGAGTGGGGTGGGGGGAGTCATTCAAATGTTTTCAACATAAATAGCTCGACTCCTCAGTCAGAATTTGAAATTCCTGCCAATATCCGACTTCTTTCATGAGCTGAGCCCAGTAAACAGACGGGTTCTCCTGCTGAAATCAAATCTACCAGCTCGCCTCGCTCAGGGAAGGGGACTGGGAAGTATGGGAAGGGTTCACCACAAGCCCCTGGAGCACACCTCTGCCCTTCCCAGCCTTATCTCAGAGCCCCAGCCCCCAGGGGGAACTGCTTTTGTCTGTCCTTCACCTCCCCATTTCCTTGACCTGCTCAGAGAGAGGCATGCCCACCCTACTCCCTAGCCATGAGGATGATTCTGTGGCTTTGGGATAGCCAAGACCCATCAGAGGTCCATGTGGCAAGAGATCTTGTCACCAAGAATAAGGACTAGTACGATGCAGATCCAGGAACTGGATGGTGCAAGGTCAAATACAAGTCCTTCTACTTCTCAACTTTGATTTTCCAGGCTATCGCCCATACCCAGGTCCTAGAGATTGAACCCAGGAGCACTCTACCACTGGGCTACAATTCCAGCCCTTTCTTTAATTTTTTATATTGAGACAAGGTCTAGCTAAATTGCAAAGGCTGGCCTCAAACTTGTCATCCTCCTGCCTCAGCTTCCTGAGCAGCCAGGATTACAGGCCTTTTACTAAGGACTTTCCCACCTCGGTCCATGAGTGAGCTCAACCTACTTCCTTTTCCAGGATTCTGGTCAGCATTCAGCCAACCTTGTCATTTCCAACTTGGATACAAATTTGTAATAAAACACACAGAGTTCAAGGTTAGGTCCTTCTGAGTGCATTGGTGAATCTCCCTCTCATTCTGTTTGTTTTCTTCTTTCTCTTTTAGTATGTTTTGATTGGGGAACAAAGGTGTTAGTCATGCATGAGTTGCCCACATTAAGGAAATTACTGATTCGGCAGTTTAATTACATTTGGAGGCCACTAAATAGGATTGTTTCCCTTTATTTAGACAGCCTGGATCTTCTTAGTCATGATTTGGGAATGTGAAAATCCAAGTGCTGCTTTATCTTGAAAACTTACCAAACCCATCACAGGAGTTTCTCCGAGCAAACGAAATGTCGTGTTGAGACACTGCAGTTCGGATGTCCCTAAACCCTCTATTTAAGATTTCTCATCTGGCAAAATCCACCATCGCCTGCCGCAGAGCTGGGTGGGTGGTAACAGGCTCTAATCGTAGTCCCCGGTTCTATTTCTGCAGAATGAAGGCACTCAGCTGTGACGGTTCCTCGTCCCTGCACCCGGGTTTTCCTTCGAGGGCTCCTGTTTTTTTTTTTGTTTTAACTCAACCAAGAGATGGTCTATTGTGGTAGCAAGAGTCCTGCTAACCTAACAAGGCTGAATTCAAAACCGACAAGTACCAGTCTCTTTAAATATCAGAAACCCAGTGTGGGAGATCACCAAGAGCTGATTCCAGTCTGACCACCCCATCATCTAAATTCGGAATCAGAGGAAGCCTTTCCCAGTGACCAGACTGGTGGTTCCCATCTGCCTAGTCTTTGCTTCCTAAAAATAAGTTACCAGAAGCCTCAGCGCTATGGTTGAGAAGGAAGCAAAATAATCAGTTGTCAGGGAGACGGTTCCTTTGCCAAGCCAGGAGGGGAGCCCCTGGAAGAGCAGAGGCCACCACCTCCAAAAGCCCAGAAACTTGGGTGGTGAGAGACATGGCTCAAGTTCAAGGAGCCCCCTCCCATGCAAATTAAACCACAGTAAGCCATCACTTCATGCCTCCAAGACTGGCTATTGCCAAAAGACAAAAGGTTAGGAGGGTTGGCAAGGATGTGGAGAAAGGTAAGCCTTCTCGTACACTCTGGGCAAAATGTTTTTGACATAGCCTGTGTGGAGATCCCCCAGAAAATTAAAACATAGAACTACCATATAAAACAGCAATCCCTCTCCTGGGTAAGTATCCAAAGGGTATGAAATCAGTTAGTGGGAGAGATATCTGCCCCCTCCTGGTCATGGCAGCATTGTTCACAAGTTACCAAATGACATAAAGTTAAGTGTCCATCAACCGAGGAGTGGAGAAAGAAACCATGGTAGAGGACCCCAATGGAATACCACACAGCCTTTACAAAGATGGAAATCCTCTACCTTTTGCAACAATGTATATAAACTAGAAGGACATTAAGTTAAGCAAAATAAACAGGGTCCAGAAAAACAAAAGTCACATGATTTCACTTACACGTAAAGCTTAAAAAGTTAAAAACCACAGAAACAGAAAGCAGAGTGGAACTTACCAGAGGCTGAGGGATAGAAAGGATGGGGGTTGATGTTGGACAAGGGTCACAAAATTTCAGTGAGACAGAAAAAATAAATTCAAGAGATCTATTACACATTGTGATTGCTATTGACAATAGAGTATATACTTGAAAATTATGAAGAGTTGATTTTAAATGTTCTCATGACCCCCAAAAGCTAAGCATGTGAAGTCATGTCTCTGTTTAATAACCTGATTTTGTAATTCCACAGTATATACATATATCAAAGCATCAGGTTTTACACCATAAATATGCATACTTTTTATTCATTAATTAAAATTAATTAATTAATTAATGGTCCTCTCCACCCCACCCCCAGAATAATCCCAAGACTCTGAATGCCCAGTGGATGTGACCAGAGTCCAGACCTTTCCTGACACTGGGCTGGCTCTTTCCCACCAGCCCACCCACCAGGACGGAGACCTCACTCAGGACAAACTCGGGCACTCAGTGGAGTGGTCTAAAAGATGAGCTTGAGATAGTTCCACAGCCTATCCCAGGAAGTGCTGTCTTAAGTGAATGTGACTTCCCAGGCTGGGTGGGGGACTGTCGTAAGGTATGTAGCATCCTCCCAGTGGAAAGGCTGCCATGCGTGCCTCTTCCAGCCTGTGTTCCACGGTAGCGTTCAAGGGTGAGGAACTGGGTGGGCCCTTCCCAGGAAAGCCCCTGGCCCGGCCCCTGACCCCACCCCTGGCCCCCAGCTGTGCTCACCACCTTTTGTACTTCCTCATCTACCTGACCTGGACCTCCCAACTCTTTTGGCCCTGTCTGTGGGCCAGAGGGGAAGGTATGGGATAACTAGACTCTAGAGACCTGGCCTCTAAGTCCCCTTTAGTCACTGCCACCACCTGCCACACCTGGGCCCTGGTGGAGATGTGTGCACCACTGTTTGAGGTAACAAATCCATGATCTTCATTTGTTTCCTGCAGGCTTCTGAGGGTCCAGCTGGGCCTTGAGGACGGAGGGTTTTACCTAAGCTGGAGGCAGTGAGGATGGTTGTCTTGCCCCCCCCCCTTACTCAAATGCCAGTCCTTTAAATTCCCATGGCTGAAAGAAAGGAGAGTAAGGGGGAGGAAAAAGTCATTCTTCCTTAGTGTAACCCTAGACCAAAAAATTCTGGTTTGGTCACCTCATCCTAATCAATGACATTATGCAGTATTCTCTTAGATAGATAACATTTTGAGATTCATTTCTCTTTTGGCAAAAAAAAAAAGTATTTTATTAAATTAAAAATGTTGTCAGAAAAGATGGAATACTATTCAGCCATAAAATAGAAATCCTGTCTTTTGCAGTAACATGAATGAACTCAAAGTATACTATTTTACATGAAATAAAAATAATGCATGACCTCACTCAGGTGGAAGCCAAAGAAGTTAATTTCAAAGAGGAGGAGAGAACAGAATATTGGTTACCATAGGCTAAGGGTAAGAGAGGGAAGGGAGACAGGGAGAGATAAGTCAGTGGGTATAAAGTAAGAGTTCAAAGAGGAGAAATAATTTCCGGTGTTCTGTTTCACAGTTGGGTAACTGTGGTTAACAATATTGCATTGAATATATCACAACAGCTAGCAGAGAAGATATGGAATGTTCTGACCACAAATAAATGTATGAGGTGATGGATATGCTAAATACCCTGACTGTGTGTATGTATGTGTGTGTGTATATCATATAACTGAATTGAAATATCACACTGTAATATTTTAATAAGTGTGTACAAGTGTTATATGAATCAAAAACAAATAAAAATTTTAAAAATAAATATAAATGCAGGAAAAAAGGTTTTTAGAGTTCTCCCAAACAATGAAGCAAGTGAGATGGGACCTGCCCTCTAACTACCAACAACTGGCGAGCTATAAGAAATATAGGAACCAAGTGGTTTTCATCTATTGGCCAACAGACTGTGCAAAGCTGTGACCTACAGAGGAGGGTAAGTCAAGTGAGCTCCACCCCAGATTTCCCTACTTTCTGCCTGAACTAGTTGCCCAGACCATTCAGGGACATGGAGCTCAAACAGACCACAGTGAGAAGACAGTGATAGAAGTTCTGCTGAGGCAGATGGAATGCATGGGGTAAGGTACTGGTGAGCAGAAAGGCACCAAATAAGGAATTCCAGAAATCTGCAGAAGGGTCCTCTTAAGTTTTTGGTCAGACACTAAACTGCATTCACATAGCACAAGACACCAAGAGACATGGCTACAAAGAGCTACTGAGAACCTGGAGCTGTGTGGAGATCCCACAGGCCTGGGAGACAACATTTCCAACCAGCCAGAGGGGAGGTAAATCCCCGAGCACCTACCTAGCCATTCAGCTGAGATGATAGAAGGAGCACACTATACCACTCTAACTACAAAAAAAGATTACTCTAAAAGCAATCTTGAAAGGCTTTTATAAAAGCCTGAAAGGATTAAGTGGGTTTTAATGTAAATTAACTTACTATCTCCAAGAAAAAAAAATATATCCTATACTCCTTAAGGGAAAATAACAATATCTAGAAATTCACCAATATGCTATTCATCTCCAGCATAAGGTGAAAAATTTTAGATCATATGAAAAAATACCAAGTGATCCACAAGCAGAAGAGGAATCCGTTAATAAAACAAATGAAGAACACTGGGAATGAGGCACAGGCCTAATGTTCCAGCTATTAGAGAAGTGGAGTATGGAGACTCATTTGAGCCCAGGAAAGAGAGGCCAGCCTGGGCAACATAGAGAGACCCAGAGAAAGAAAGATGGGGGTGGGGGGAGGGGGGGAGAGAAAGAGGGACAGAGAGAAAAGGAAAAGAGAAATAGACTAAGAACAATACAGATGTTGGAAGGATCGGACAAACATTTGAAAATAGTTATCATAAATATGTTAAAAGATTTAAATGAAACATAACCATCATGAATGAAGAGATGCACCATTTTAATAGAGAAAAGGAAACGATTTAAAAAAAGAACCAAAAAGAAAGTTGAGAATCAAAAAACAAAATATATGAATTCAGAATACATTGCTGGTGGAGGTATAAAATGTTACAACGAGTGTGGAAAACTCTTTGTCGTTTTTTATAACATTAAACATTTACCTTCCCTTTGATCCAGTAACTCCATTTCTAAGTATTCAGCCAAGAGAAAATAAACATCGTTGCACACACACACACACACAAAAAAAAAAACACTGTACAAAGATGTTCACAGCAGTTTATTCATAATAGTCAGAAACAACAAGTGAACAAATTGCGGCATAGCCAAACAATGGAATATTACTCCACAAAGAAAAGGAACAAGCTGCTGGTACATGCAGAAATGTGGATGTATATCAAAACTATTTTGTTGAGCAAAAGAAGTCACACACAAAAGAGTACACGCTTTTGTATTCCATTTATTCCAGAAGAAGTTCTGGAACAGGAAAAGCTAACCTATGGTGAAGGAAATGAGAATAGTGGTTGCTTCCATTAGAGGGAGTGGCAGGGAATTGACCAGGAGGAACACACCTTGGCTTCCCAGATGACGAAGGCGTGGGGTTACATGTGTGCCTGCCTTCGTCAAAACTGATCAAACTATGTAGCTAAGATCTGCACATTTCCATAGTGAGCTGAGCATTCGCTATGTCAACTATACTCGTTTGTCAAGTTAGTTTTTAAGGTTTCAAAAATGCCACCCACTCACCCCTACCTGGGAAACCGCACCGAAAATTAGCAGTGCCCCCACCTGAGCTCTTCCACTGGGGACGTCCTCACCTCCCAGGGAACCAACCTTAACGGCCTGGAGTGTGTCCTTCCACCCTCCTCTGCATGCGTCTCAAACTCAGACAGTCCTAAGTTGTCACCAGGTGTGTACAGGAAGGGGTGTGTCACTTTTTTTTTTTTCATTTGAATGGGTTTTCAGTGCACACATGGCTGCCGCTTGCTCCTGTCATCCAACCAGACCCCTAGTCAGAAAACGCAGGTTGTATCAGCACGTTGCATTGAACAGACAAATCACAACTGATCAATCTACCTGCTTATCTTCACCACCACGCACACTCTCACACACACACACACACACATACACACACACACCCTGAGGGCAAGTTGTCAGACTGTCTCAGTTTCTGTCATTATAAACAGAGCTGCAAAACTTCCTTACTCCTCTACCTCATCTCTCTAGTGCTTAGTTTCTAGGAGACTCTCCCAAGGTGAGATCTTTGAATAAAAAAGACAAGGGTGTAGCCAGGTGGTGCACGCCTATAAACCCAGCACCTCGGGAGGCTGAGGCAGCAGGAGTTCAAAGCCAGCCTCAGCAAAGGCGAGGCACTAAGCAACTCAGTGAGACCCTGTGTCTAAATAAAATATAAAAAAGGGCTGGAGATGTGGCTCAGTAGTCGAGTATCCCTGAGTTCAATCCTGGGTATCCCCCCCCCAAAAAAAAGACAAGAGTGTTATTTGTTTGAATAGATGTTGCAAATTGTATTCCAAAAGCATTGTAGAAATCTCATTTAGTGTTCTATCTGATACATTTCAAGTGTCTGTAGACTGGCTTCAAATATGGAAATAAATTATGAACATAGAATTACAATCATTAATTCTAGGCAGTTAATCTAGGCTTTGAAGGAGAAAAATTCAGCAACATATCTAAACCTACAAATAACCAAGTTATTCTGTCAACACCTAACCTGAGAAGCAAGAGAGCAGGATGGTTGTTGAACTGCGATAGTCCTGGCCAGGGGCCTACCCACACCTGCCACAATTCTCACCATGACCTTGAACTAATGACTCATCTTGTTCACACCTGGGATTCCTCATAAATGAAATGGCAAATGACAACAGCGTCTACATCGTGAAAAATTAACAATAATGCAAAGGACCTGCTGTATGGAGAGCGGAAGGTGTCCGACACTGCAAGAGGAAATAGGTCCATTAGTGATCATCGGTGAGTTGCTGAACTTCTCTGGTTGTTTCTCCATCTGCAAAATGGGGACAACACCACCTGTCTCATAGGGGAAGGAAAGTAATTGGATTAGAACAATCTTTGCCTCCTATTAAACTTTAAACAAAACCAGCCAATACCCCTGTTAAAAAGCAACACCGACATGAGGAACTAGACTTGCACAACTGCCGAGACCCACGCGTGGTGCCCTGTGGTTGGATGACACACACAACCTTGCAAAACACAGGGGAAAGCTAAGCTCCTACCAAGCCTATGGAAGATACTGAACTGCTGAATGGCCATGCAAATCCTCTCAGATGAAGAAAGAAGTCACTAAGCAGCCTCAGGAAGATTGGTTTCCCTCCGTGAGGAATTATATACATTCATCTCCTCTCGTGGCCAAGTGGCTCTAAGCACCGGAGTATCTCAAGTGATTCTATTGGCTGCCAGACAAGCAGTGGACTTCCTTCTTGCAGGGTGCTTCTGCAGCTCTCCCCTTCCTGGGGGATGCGTGCCCAGGTCAATATCTTGGCAGCCATAGATACCAGATGGCACAGTGTGTGAGTGACCTGGAGTGTCCAGAGGGAGTCATTCCAGTAACCTACCCTGAGTGAGCACTTGCTGTGCCTGAGGGCCTAGACTTGGGACTGGAAGGGAGGGGGGTTGTGCAGAATTGCAGAAAACGATCCCTGCTCTGCATGATGCAACCGAGACACCCCCACTGACTGTGTACGCTAGAGATCGCCAACCAGTAGGACCTGCCCTGTCAGTCTGGAGGTTTCCAACTCTCAGCTGTGGAATTCATTAATTCAATTGTGGATTAAGTTTTTGTTGTTGTTGTTTAAAACAAAAACTAAATAAAGTTAGCAATTGTATTGGGGAAAATCAACCATTAAATAAGCCCATTTTATGTATTTAACAGAACCAAATAAATAAGCTTGGCTTGATTTACCAAAGGGCCCTAATGATGTTCTTAGCCAAAAGTTAAATGCTGTTCCTTAGCTTGAGAACAGAATTATCAGTTCAGGTCATCAACTAAACTGACAGCTATTGACACTGCCTGGTACACGACAGAGGAGAGGTACAGAGAGGGCCACCAGTAGCTGGATTCAGGGAAGGAGCCTGAGACTATGCTGGGCTGGACACTGTACCCTCTGGTAATCCATTCACACAGCATTGATTTCACTGGAAGATGGACAGTTCCCACCATCCAAACACTCACATCTGCTCCCAGAGAGGAACAGGTCCCACTCTCAAGGAACCAAGGAAATCTGATCTGTGGCCAGAAGGTTGCGTGTGGAAACTGAACAAAGGATGATGGCTACTCTTGGAAGACTCTGAATGCAGCCTCCTGGAAGGTTTTTAGGTCCCCACCTCCAGGTGCAAATCTGCCTGGATTGACTGAGGAGACCCAGGTCCAGGGACAGAGAATCACTCTTAGAAGTAGCTTTCTGTCCATTCCTGAGGGCTCCCTCCATGGATCAGTCCCCTCCATATATGGCGACCCCTCTAATGTGGAAGAGGAGTTACTTAAAACATACTCACATGGAGGCTCCCAATGACACGTCTTTCACCAAAACTTGGGGAAACAGATCTGCAAGGGGAATCCCAGTATCTGGGATTGCTCTTCTCTGTAGGGCAAAACTTTCAGTGGGAACTACAGTCCTTCAACTGGAAAATTTAAATGCAAAGGGAATAATTGGATCCTGGGAGATAGGAGCCACGTAGCAGCCACGGATCACTAAGGACATGGTGGGCATAATGGCAGTAATGAGCAGCCAGAGGCAAAGCCAGCATACAGTGCTCTGACTCACGCAGACTTAGAGGGCTGGCTGGTGGATCATGGTGTTCCTAGAAGGGAAATGGAAGCCTGCACAGCCCTTGCTTTATCTGTATCAGTAGAAAGCCTCCAATCCAAGTGGACTCAGTCTAACTCAAACCATTAAGAACAGAGAATCTTAGTTCCTCAATCCATTCCTGGACTTGAGCCAGTTTACAGACCCAGGATGAAGAGGAGGCCAGGTTCCCTTGAGAAAGGACCCTAGTACATCACAAGAAATTTATACTGTGAATTCTTTCTCCTAGGCCTCCCCAAAGGGACCCACGACCTTCTACCAAGGTAGCTGGTAAGCAGTCACCCTGTAGACCTACTGGCCTCAAGGAACATGAGTACACTTTTCTTGTAGGGCACAAATAATATATGGTGTGACTTTTTTTTTTTTTAGCTTTGCAATCACCCAGTCATTGTATGACTGTTTTTTTGTATTTGAAGCCAAATCAAATCAATTCATATTTTAATGAATCACTTCCATGATATGTTTCAAGTATCGGTGTGACACAGGAAGTACACTAGAGAAAAACATCAACAACCGGGAATCCTCAATTGTAAAAGGAGAAAAGAGAATAAAATAAATTTAACCAGGCAGCAGATATAAAATAAAATGCATTCCCATGTGTTTCACATGATGTCAAACCTGGGTCATGGCCTAGATTATCTGACTAATGCTTTATGAAACATAAGTGAATTGCTTATTGATTAGAGGCTTAACGATCAAGGAGCCTTTTAATCATTATCCCTGTCTCCTCCCACCTCTGCCCACCAACGCCTCATGCCCACTGTCAGAGGGATCTTTTGAAAATGTAATCATTCGCCTGCTTAATCTACTCTCAAGATTTCAGGGTAAAACCCAAATGTTTTAGGATATAATTCAAGACCCTAATGATTCAACCTCATCTCCTAGGAATCCCTGCTTCACAGCCTCTGCCCCAGCCTCCTGAGGATGCCTCTGTATTTCTGAAAACCAAGTTCTCCTCACCTGGTACTACCTTCTCCATCTTTTCTGCTGTTATATCCTACACATCCTTCAACTCCAGATGTTATCTCATCTCTAGATAGTTCTATTATGTTTTCAGAGTTCCTTTTCTGAATTTCATATACTATGCTACAGCTACTTGTCCTCCTATGTTTCCCATTTATCGCTTTTTAAAATTTATTTATTTATTCTAATTTGTTATATATGACAGCAGAATGCATTTTAACTCGTAGTATACATATAGAGCACAATTTTTCATGTCTCTGTACACTTCTCCCTGAGCAATGCCTGGTATACAGTAAGTGTTTATAAACAATTGGTGGGTGGTAGATGAGTTGGTTCATTGAATGAATCCATCAATCAATGGGAAACAGCAAATTCTCAGCTAATAAAGACAAAGATAAAGATAGATAGATAGATAGATAGATAGATAGATAGATAGATAGATAGATAGATGAAGAAAGAAATAATTCTACATAGGTAAATAGGAGAATAAGTAATAGATGGGCAGATAGGAAGGTAGGTAGATGATAGATGGATGGGTGATTGGATAGATGGATAGATAGATGATAGGTAGAGAGGGAGGGAAGGAGGGAGAAGGATCAGATTTCCTAGAGTTCAGTACTCCTCTTCTGCCGTCCAAATTAATCATACATTCTACTATAAAACTAAAAAACATTTGTTATTTTTGTCACTAGGAAAAATTGGCAGGGTTTTGGCAAAAGAAATGGGGTGCAGGTGATAGATAACCCAATCTCTTTTTCTCTTACTGAAACCTACCTTGGAAAAAAATCTCAATTTTTCAGGGAAGCTCCTTAAGACAAGAGAACCCAGGCTTCTAGACACACGGCAAGATTTTATAGCCAAAGCCAGCATCTCCTTACAAAGTCCTCACACTCCCACACTGCATTTCAGGGACAGATCAACCAGGAGTCACACTGGCTTCCCATCAGCTCCGACAGGGCTGTGCTGAAGACTGGTCTGCAATTAGTTTAATTAGCTGATGTCAGGCTCAGACATCTGTCTGCCCTTTCTTGACTGCGACTTCTCAAACATGCCCTAAAATTGGCACTTTGGTGATCAAAGCCTGTAGAGATCATCTCATTGACATACGTCCATTCCTACAGAAGGCCAATAAGATTGCTAGTAGTATATACAAGAGCTGAGGGACTTTGTTGAGTGTGTCACGTGCCTTATCATCCTGGGGTCTCACAACAGCTCCACAAGGAAAGTACCAATGTTAGTATCTCCCCATTTTACAGATGAAGACACCAACTCACAGAGAGGTCCAGTCCCTTGGTCAGGGCCCACAGCTCTTAGGAGTGGAGCTGGGATGCCAGTCTAAGCAGCCATACACACCCTGAAGCATTAAAATGATAAGAATGTAATTCCTTCTTGGGTCTAAATAAAATTACTTTCATTTCTGTTTTTAGAACTGCAAACTATAAATTTGTTTTAGTTTCCTGACAGGCAGGTCGCTGATACCAGGCCTTCATTGATGGGGGCAATCAAAGAAAGAAGTAGGGGGCACTGAGAGACACTGCTGGGTACTCAATATACTCCCCGCCAGCCCGCTACACCCTCTACCCCAACCTTCCCCAGCCTGCAAAGAGAAGAGGCGTCATTTCCGGCCCATATTCACGAAGTTCAGCATAGTCGTACCACATACCAGCAATTCCACTCCCACATGTATACCCAACAGACATGGGAACACACCCATGGAAAAAAATGACACATAAGTGTTCATAGAAGCCTTATTAATACTAGACAAATTCAGGGAAAACCCAAAGAGCCATCGACTTATGAATAAGTAAACAAAATGTCACATATTCATATAATGGAATCTTATTCAGCCTATAAATTAAGAAAATACTGATTCCATGAATGAATGAAATTCTATAACATGGATGACCTTGAGATCGGTAAGCTAAGGGAAAGAAATGAGACGCCAAAGTCTACATATTGTAAGATTCCATTTATATGAACTGTTCAGAATAGGCAAATCCACAGAGACCAGAAAGCAGAATTACAGATACAAGAAATTGGAGGGGGGAGGGGACAGACAAATGGAAAGTGACTGCTATTGGGTATGGAGATTCTTTTTGGAGTGATGGAAATGTTCTGGAATTAGACAGTGATGATGGTTGCACATCTCTGTGAATTATGCACTTTAAAGAGGTAATTTTATGGATGGGACTTATATCTCAATAAAAATAAATATTTTTAAAAGATTAGCAACTGCATACAAAATTTTGAATGCCCTGAAATTGGAAGAGATCCTACATGAAAGAATTTTGATAGATGCTTTTTCAAATTTCAAAACATTCTTTAAAATGTGCATATTTTTACCAGCAGAGAGTAAGGAAGCAGAAACTGTCCTAAAGCATCAATAATAAATACATTTCAATCAATCATGCTAGAGGAGAGGCTAAATTATCCTTCCCTCTGTGGGAAACTATATTATAAATTCATCATCATATGACACTCTACAGCCAAAGATTATAAGAGAAAAACATTAGAGATATGTCAAGAAAATAATAAAATTATCTTATTTTTTCTGAGTTTATATCATGTTCATTGTATTTGTCAGTTAAACAAGTGTTTTTTTATATTTATTCTTTCTCTAAATAAAAAAGTTGTCTTTATATGTAAAAAAGTTGGGAGAGATAGAGGGAAGCCTTGCTGGGGTGGGATGGCACTCAACCTATAGGACTATGACCTCTTCTCTATCTCTTTCTTCCAGGAAGCTAGAGAGGAGAGACTTGAACCTGAATCTTGGCTTTCTGCTGCTTCTGCCTGGTCTCTCATCTCCAAAACCTGGAGAAGGTACTTGGGCTTCTCTGTTACAAGAAGGGGACACTCGCTCCCATTCTGGTGTTCTCAGAGTTTCTCAGATGGGTCCCTGGGTGGGGTCAAGGTGACCTTGAGGAGGGTTCAACTGGCCTTAAGGCTCAGATAGTGCAAACACTCTGAGGGCTCTGGAGTGGACTTTGATCATCCAAAGTGAGGCCTGCCAGGCCAGAATTCTGCTTAAGTTCTTGGAATTAAATCCCACATTCACAACATAAATTACCTTTCTTTTTTTGTTGTTGTTGTTATTATTGTTATTGTTTGTTATTGTCCTGGGCACAGTACCTTCCTGAATAGCCACAGATTGGAGGACTGATAGCCATCAAGACAGGATTTTCTGGGTTCTCTGGTTGTGATCAGATCTCAGATTTAGCACAGTTTCTGAAAAAAAAAAAAAAAGGAAATTTATGATCCAGGATGCCACAGATGGATAGTCTGGAGAAAAGGAAAATGTGATTGTACATAAAAGCAAGAAATGGAGACTGGAGCTGTTGGGCAGACACTGGAAGACCTCAGATGCCACCAAAGATCCCCCCCCTAGCCCCACCCCAAGACTTAGGAGTTTCACATTCTAGTAGCATTCCTTAGCAACCCACACAAATGCTAGGACCGAGATGCCCAAATCAAGAACAGAAACTAACTTCAGCTCTACCACCTACCTGCGCCTCTTTATGACTTCATCCCAAGGACTGAGACAGATGACTGTGAAGAGATGGATGTCAGGAGATAAATGTCATTGGTCCCATTAATTCTACAGGTCACTCCGAGATCTCCTCTGTGCTGTTGTGCTCTGTTATAATAATGACCATCAAGCCTTAGCATTTATTTAACATTTTGTAATTTATCTTAACTTATTGGATCCTACTAACTCCAGGAAGGAAGTACGACAGTATAACAATTGTGCAAAGAAGAAAACTGAGAGCCGGGGAGGGGAGTGAAGAAGGTTTGGCTGAAGTTACCAAGTTTGCAAGTGTTTTGAGGCTGAGAAGCTGTCTCTCTCTCCAATATTAATGAAAATCCTGCAGGTCTGAGAGTCAGATCAACCCAGGCTGAGGTTTTCTTTAGGCGTTGTTTTGTTTTTGGGTGGGGGAGGTCTTGGGTTTTTTGGTTTTTAATATGGAAGGTAGGGGTTGCCTTCCAGTGCAGTTGCCCCTGGGAAAGGCCACATCCTTTTTCCTTCCCATATTGGTAGATACAGTCAGCTCTCATTCCTGGGGTTCCACATCTATGGATTCAACCAACCACAGAGCAAAAAGTATTTGGGAAAAAATTTTTGTCTGTACGGAGCATGTACAGATTTTTTTTTCTTGCCATTATTCCCTAAACAATTCAGTAGAATAAGTACTTACATAACATTGACATTGTGTTGAGTATTATAAGTTATCTAGAAATGATTTCAAACATACAAGAGGATGTGCACAGGTTCTGTGCAAATGCCACACCATTTTATATAAAGGACTTGATCTGATAATTTGGGGTCCCCCAGAGGGTCCTGGAACCAATCTCCTCTGGATATCAATGGACCACTGATTGTTTTACATAAAATCAATTTCCAGGACTCCTGAATCTTAGAGCTCTCCCATTTAAGAACTGTGGGTCCAATAAATAAATAAAACAGAACCATGGAACAAACTCTTGCTGGTCAGCTCTCTTTTCAGAGAAGAGCATAAATTTACTTTGCTCTTCAGCCTCCCTACACCTCACCTGCAATAGATAAAGGAAGGAAGAATGTGTCAAGAAGTCTTCACACAGGCTCAGTCTAAAAGCTGCCACCTGCTCAGCAGCAATGGAACAACACACTCCAAACACCTCAGCCGGTGGCCAGGGCCGGTCATTGATCTGGTTCCAAGCCCATGTTCTTCCGCAGGCCCTATGCATACAGGAGACTTTTCACTGGACTCTCTGTTTTCTGATGTGGCCACACCCAGGCACCTGCAAAGCTGGGAGGTCCCACAGAGACTCACCCAGTCCAACGAGAAGTTCAGTCACATCCAATCAGTAGAACAAGACAGGCACAGAGATGGCCACAGAGATACAAAGCCACCCAGAGCCCAGGCAGCAAACACGAGGGGTAAGTCAGCAAGCTCTTAACTGCAGGTAGAAGCAGGGCAAATGGATATTTATCCCCAAAGGCAGCCCTTAAAACTGTCTCCCACATGGCCCACCATGCTGATCTTCTTTGGAGTTTATAAATTCAGATTATGAAATGCATCAAAGAAGATTACTATAGACTACCAACTTTACACACCTTAGGAGAAGCTGTTTCAATCACATCACCCTCCCTCTCTGTTCAAACCTCCCTCCCTCTTTCTCTTTCATCTCTTTATCTGTCATCTGTCTATCTCATCCATACAGGACGTGAGCAGCCCTGAATCCACAGCATTGAGCATCAAAAGGCAACACAAACCTGTGCCCAGCTAAAGCAGGGGCAGAGACGCTGCGCTATCCCACGCCTTCATCTCTCCATCCATCCCTCCATCCACTGGCTGCAGCTCTCCCTTCTTCTTGCCAGACATTTATCCACTCACTTGGGCATCAGGTATTAATAATCCCAACTACATGCCAGGACCTTTGAATCATTCAGTCCCCTTTCCCAAGATCCTCCCAGTGTCCAGGGAAAGGCAGGAATAGGAGCACAAGATGACAAGCACCTTGGGAGGGACACAGAATGGCATAGATAGCTTCAGAGAGTGCGTGAAAGGTAAGTGGGAGTTGACCAGGAAGACAAAGAAGGGAAAGAACATTCATGGAAGTAAAAAGAGCAGCAGGTAAACAGCCCGAGAGTCTGGGAGGATCAAGGCCAAGTGCAGAGGTATCTCTGGGAGGAATTCTCTTCCACTGCTGATTTGTAACAATAATGAGATAAAGTCTTCCAGTCACAGGCCCTGTTTGGAGTTGACCTAGTTAAAGCTGAAATGGTAATACCAGGAAAAGAAAAGACAGGAAACTACGCCGCAGGAGTGGTAATGAGTGAGTCAGGTTCTGGGAATGGTGAATAAGCCAACCAAGCTGGTGTGGTTCATTTGAACAACCCTCCTACCCTGTGAAGGGACAAGAAAACTGCTATGCTAGTCTCTGGGCACAGGAGAGTCCACAGAAGCAGCCCTTCAAAAATAAAGTGTTCTAGCTGGATGTAGTGGCAAAGGTCTATAATCTCAGCAACTCAGGAGGCTGAGGCAGGAGGATTGCAAGTTTCAGACTATCCTTGACAACTTTGCAAAACTCTGTCTCAAAATAAAAAATATTTTAAAAGAGCTGGGGTCATAGCTTTGTGGTTTAGCACCCTAGGTTTGATCCCCAGGACGAAGGAAAGAAAGAGGTGGGGGAGGGAGGGAGGGAGGAAGGAAGAGAGAGAGGGAAAGAGAGAAAGGAGGGAAGGAGGGAGGGAGGGAGGGGAGAAAGTGCTGGCCCTTTTACTGGGCTCCATCTGGCAGGAAAGGTCATTGTCCCCCAATCCAGACTCAAAAATATTTCCCACAATCACCCCATCAAACAAGACCTCTCTGAAGATAACAAACTATATTTTATTTAATTTTTAATGGTACCAAGAATTGAACCCAGGGCCTTGCACATGCTAATCAAGCACTCTACCACTGAGCTACACCCTCAGCCCTTTTTATTGTAATTTCCTTTCCCCTAACTGATCAGCACTTATTACTTTTCATGTATATTCTCAATAATCTCCTCATTAACCCAGGAGGGAGAGGTATGGTCCTCTACTGATAGGAAAACTGAGATGTGGGAAAGTCTCCTGCCCTGTCCACACAGCTCAGGAGCTGAAGTGCAGAGGGTTAGTCCGGGTCTGCCTTCCTATGAAGCATCTGCTTTGACTCACCACAGGGACAGATCATTGTTCTTAGGACCCAGCGTGAGCACACATGCAGACTGGCATAATCAGTGTACCATGAGGGTCTGAGCTACTGACCTGAGCCCCAAGAGGATGACTGGCTCTTTCGTGTATATCCAAAGCATCATGTCTTAGTCTTATGAGAGGGGTTTGAGAAGCCAAACACTCTTCACTGGAAAGAAAGCAAGTTGTGTTGAGGGTTGCCTATGGCTGGCAACTAACACATCAGTGGAGACTGTTCTACCTCCTACCCAAGGGGGTGGGTGGCTTAAGACAACAGAAATATATTGTCTCATGCTCTGGGGGCTGGAAGTCCTGAATCAAAATGTCAATGGGGCCATGTTCTTTCTCACAACTCTAGGGCAGAATCCTCCCCTGCCTCTTTATGTTAGCCAACTTTTCATACCTATGAGCAAAATACCCGACCTGAACAACTTAGAGGAGGAAAAATGTATTTAGCCTACTCTTTCGGAGATCTCAGTTCATGGTCCACTGACTCCATTGCTCTAGGCGTGAGGTGAGGCAGAGCATCATGCAGAAAGGGCACGGTGCAGGAAAGCTGCTCAGCTCACGACAACCAGGAAACAGAAAGAGGAAGGGACTAGGAAGAAGACAGACTCTTCCAGAGCATGCCCCCAGTGACCTACTTCCTCTAACTAGATCCCACTTCCCAGTAATCCATTCAGCTATCAAATAATTAATTCATCAAGTGGATTAATTCACCGATGAGATTATAATCGTCACGTCCAATCATTTTACCTCTGAACATTGCAGCATTGAACTTGAACCCATGAACTCTTATGGGGACCTTCCACATCCAAACCATAATACTTCTCCGTCTCTTTTGTGTTTGCCAATAATCCTTAGTTATCCTTGGCTTATAGATGCGTCACTCAGTTGTATGGTCTCCATGCCTATCTGCCTGCGTCCAAATTTCCCCTTTTTATGAGAATGCCAGTCATATTGGATTAGAGTCTATCCAAATGACCTCATTTTAACTTGGTTAGCTACTATAGAGACTGTGCTCCTAAACAAGATCATTTTCTGTCCCGGGGATTAGAACTTCAACATATCTTTTAGGGGGGATATAGTTCAACCCATAACACAACTCAACTGCTAACCCACATTCTCCAACCTTGATTCATCTGCTGCCTGCCATTGGCTCCCTGCATCCCTAATCTGAAAATAATTATGACCTAATGTCTCCCAGTGCTGGAGATTGTCTGGATCCACGTCTGGAACACTCCCATCCCCAGCCTTGAACCTCACCCCGTCCACGCTCTGTCCACATTGTTCTCCCCACTGGATTTCTGTGAGGCACAGAGATCCTCCTCTCCAGGCAAGTTGCCAATTTCACTTTTTATTCCCACTTGCTAACAGCATCTGGCAGCTCCTAGCTAACAGCCTGGTGCCACTCTGTCATAATCAGTCCTTTGTCTGCGGCTTCCGGTTGGGCATTTACATGCAGCTGGGGACAGTCAGCCATTTCCCCAAAAGCTATTGTGTACTTAAGAAGAAAAACTTAAGTCTTCTAATTAACCACCATCCCTCAACATGGAAGCCAAGAGCGCATCCACTTTACCTCACTTCACCCTGCAGATGTTTCCCTGAGGTAAGGGGCAAGGGAAACTTCTTAACAATGTGGCAGAGTTTTTACTACTTAGCTAAGCACTTTTCCACCCACAATGCCTTAGAAATAAGCCAGCAGGACAAGAATCCCCACTGGGGAAATGGAGGCCAATCCTTGTAGTTAAATCATTGGAAAGTGGTCTGTTGGGCCAGGTGTAGTACTCTGTGGTCACATCTTTCCTGTTCACAAGGCCTAGAGAAAGCTCACTGGAAGACACCAAACTTCTAGGATGCCCACACTCCTCCTGCAACCCTGAGCCAAGTTCCTTGTTGTTCCCCACCACCACCACCACTGCCAGTCTTTGCTCTCTTGCTGGTCCTGCTACCTAGAACACTTCTCCCTCCAGTACTCATCCTGCAAGTTTCAGCTCAGGAGCCTTCTCCAGGAAGCATTTCTCAGCACTGGGTCACCAGTGTCACATGTGTCACACTGAAAGTGCTTGATTCACTGCATAATTATATGTCTATCAGCTAGAACCAAGGGCAGGAATGAAGGAACACCCACTCCTAACCCTCAGTACCCCATCTCACTAGTCTGTGTTTTGCATATGGTCACTAAATATCCGCCAAATGAATGGATGAAGGTCATCCCCTCCATGAAATGCCATCTGTCCCTGGGCAGAGCTACCACTTCCTCTGTATCATGCCCCTTTCCCAAAGCACTTTGTTTATGACTAGATTATAACTGGAATGACAATATATTCCAAACACAAAAATTGAGACACTCACATGACACGCAGTCTATGTACTAAGCAAAATGCTTGAAACTGGGGCCAGCAGAAAATTTTGTCACACAGAAGGGCTGTTATTTATCACATATTAATTGGGTTGTAATCAGTGTTTTGTTGTCTCCTTCTTTCTTGAGAATATGACTCTGCCTTAACCCTCCAGGTCTCCAGAATATAGTACAGACAAACAAAGGTTTTTGGAATAAATGAACTAATGAGTAAATAAACATACTCAGTAATTAAAATAGAAAATACTTTGCAAATTCCAGTGGGGGGGACAATGCCCAGTAAATTGCCTTGGTGAGATGGAATTGATTTGTTTTAATATCAGTTGGTTTCTTTAATAAAAGACCACCCAGGAGAATGAAGAATTTTCTCTTCTGTTTTCCATGAAGACTTTTCCACAACCTTACAAGATCACTCACAATGCATTATCCACATATTAAACCCAGAATTCACACTAGCAGTAGAAATAGACACTCTTGGAAGTCTCGACCATTATCCCTGGCCAAAATTGTTCATGATATTCAGGAATAAACACAGTAGCCGAAAGTAGAGGTGAATGTGGCCTCAGAGGGAGGAGAAACTTTGAAGTCAGCTGCTTCTCTCATTTTATTCTGCATAGAATCTGGAGGCAGAGGTGGGACAATTTATCAACATGCAGATTTTGACTCTGTAGGTCTAAGGTTAGGCCTGGGGTTCTGCATTTTCAAGAAGCTTCCATGTGCAGCTGACAACAAAACACAGACCCTTAACCTCCAATAGTCTATAAACTATTGCTTAACTTACCCAAATATCAACATCCTTACCATAAGGTGGGGTTGGTGATCCACACTTACTTTGAGAAGGCACCATGACCTTGAGTTGTGAACACCATTCTGATTCCCTCTCCCTTCACTTTAGTGGGACAAGAGTTCAAATTCCTAAATTCTAGAAGGGAACCATTGGAGGACTCTATTTTCTCACCTCTTTTCCAGAATGCTGGATTTAGCTGGGAAGGTCTTATAATACAGGCAACTGGTCTACCTCTTGGCCGTTACCATAAGCAGCAAGGGGTTTCCCTAAGTTCTGTATGATTCCCATATAGTCCCATGGTATGTATGATCCTGTTCAGTTCTCATTATTCTCTTAACCATTTCATGATCAATTGTAGATGTTGCCTGCATTAAAATATGACCAGCAAGTTAACAGAAAAGTAATTTGGAAAATTCATAAACAACAATCGAGCTTAATTCAAAGCTTATTATTTCCTGTTCATGGCCTTCTCAAGCCTGAGTCTTTGCATTGTGGTTTTAGTATGCAAATAATTAGGGCTGGCATTTCTAAAGGGAGGAAGGTGAGGAAGAAAAAAAAACAAGAACTTGACAGAGAATGAGGTTTTGGATCATGATACACTCCTTGTCTGGCCATTTAAGACCAGCCATGGTGGGTGACCTCTGCCTGATTCTCTGGCCTTTCCTTTCACCACAGCCCTGTTCCAACATGTTCAGTCCATGCCATAGTACTCCCAGATCCTACACAATTTCTCCCTTTCCCCACTTTTGCATACACCATTACTACTACCTTGAACATTCTTCCCTATTGGTTTAGTATACTTTCCAAGACTTACTTAAAACACCACTTGTCCTTTGAAGTCTTTTCTAACTCCCCCATGAGATGATTTTTTCTCTCTACTCTGGCTTGCCCCACCATGCTTCCCATGGATTAACATAGCTGGTACTTATGCGTAATCTAATCTTGTGTGTGTGTGTGTGTGTGTGTGTATCCTGCTTCAAGCCTGAGCTCCCTGAATTAGTCACCATGCCCTATTTATCTGTGTATGCAGAGGCCACACCGCTATCTTAGCAGGTCTTTGTTGAAAGAATGAATGAATGATTCTTCATGGCAATACTCTATCAATGCCTAACTCTATCACTATCCTGATGGTACTAAATTGCAATTTTTGGCTTATATACCTATTCCCCATTTGACTGTGAGCTCTTTGAAGATGGGCCCCGGGCCCTACAACACAGTACCTCCTAATGCTCAATAAATATTTGCTTGATGAATACGAGCAGCTTTGGATCAAAGGCAGATATGACTCCTTCAGAATACAAAGGATAAATGCATAATGATAAAGATTTTAAAAAGGCTGTCAAGTCCATGTGTTGATTTATGGAGCAAATTAATATGACAGCATCAACACTTGCAGCCCTCCCAAATCAGTTTCAACAATTATGTGTACCCAGAGCAGGGCGCAGCTGTTTGTGAGACATGACACAAGAGAGGTCTCCCTTGGTTTGCTCAAAGGTCTTCAAGATATTTTTAGTTGACAAACAACCATGTGTCACTCATCAGACATCCCATTAAACCAAATTGTACAACTTGTTAGACAGTTTCCCATATTAATTGTGAAAGCTCTGTACGGGGCTTCAGTTCCACCGGGTGTTGAGCCTCGCCCAAGTTGGTATTACACGAACTTCTGTAGGTAGTTATCAATATGGAATAATCAACAAATTCTGTATCTCAGAATTTGTAACTCCTAAAAATATTTAACGATATAGGGAATGACTCTTCTTGCCAAAAAGAACTTTTATCAAGAAACATGAAACATCATGCAGAAACTAGTCCAAAATAAGGGAAAAGAAAAGGGGTGGGGGAATTCCATTGAAATAGAAAGATTGGTGACACAGAGGAAGGAAGGGGATTGAGCAGGAGCAGATAGAACAGGATAAGGGAAGAGCAGTGGAAGGAATCTGATCTAATAATCCTAAGTATGTATGTGACCTGCCACAGTGAATCACTATTATGTATATTCACAAGGCACTGATTTTAAAAAAAAAAACTCTTATAAGCAAATAACAGAAAATAAATAAATAACAGAAAGATTGTTGAGGGAAGAGAACAGGGGAGGAAGGAGGCGAGGGAAAGGGGAAATAATGAATTAGAGCAAAGTTTATACCACACTTGTGTAATTATATCAAGATGAATCCTAATGTTATATATAACTAAAAAGAACCAATAAAATTTTTTTAAAGAAATATAATACATCAAATGTTGAAGATACTTACTACACATAGACACTGGTAGCTCTGGATCACCTGTAACGCAGCAGATACCCCATCTCTGAGCCATGGATGCTCCATCTCTGAGCCAATGGGGAGAGGCTTGGGAAGGGGAGGGGTATAGCATCTTGATGCAAATCTCACCAATGTAACTTAGTGGTATCCAAAGCTTAAGCTGGGGGGAAAAAATCATTCTGAACTGAAGTTTACTTTACCACAGAGCCAGACCTCAAATGAAGGAAAAGAGCAGAAAATTCCTTGTGACCCTCCCAGCTAAGTTTCTCAACCCTTCCCAGCTCTCCCCTCCCTAATAAAGGTCTCCACAAGAACTTACAAAAAGAAACCTCACAATTTGGGAGGTTTCAGTTCATAACTGGCTCCACTCTTCTGAGACTGTGGTAGCACATCATGATGCCTAACACCGTGGGGCAAAGTGAAGCCATTTTTCTCATGACTTGCAACAAAAGAGAGAAAGAGACCATGGTCCCATAAACCCTTAACACATGGGCCTTGAGGGGATATTTCAGATCCACACTAGAGCAAGGGGTAAATATTTTTAAATGTGATAGCTTAACTTTACATAAGCAAAAATCAGTTGTGAAATATAGTGGAGAAAAACATAATGAAAAGCAGCACCACATTCAAAATATCCACAGCAATTATAACTCATCTAAAAATATGTTTAACAAGAAAAATATAAGCACTCTATGAAAATGTACAAAAAGGCATGTTCAAAAGACCTATAATGAGAAATCATATTCTTGGATGTGAAAACATACACTGCATATTTCTTTACTTTTTTTCCCAAATTAATTCATGAATATAATGCCATTTCAAACATAATACCAATAATTATTATTTTTAACTTACAAATTGACAAGGTGCATTGGTTCATCTTCTGTTACTATAATAAAATACCTAAGGCAGGCTAGCTTTATGAAGTAAAGAGGTTTATTTAGCTCACAGTTTGGAAAGTTAAAAGATCAGACAGCCCCATATGCTCAGCTCTGGTAAGGACCTAATGGCATCATAATAATAGCCCATATGGGAGCAAGAAATCACATTGCAAAACAAGAAGCCAAAGAGTGACTCAGGGATTAGACTCACTCTTACAACAATTTACTCTTGTTAGCACTTGGAGGTTCTATAAAAACTACCTTAAATCCCTTCCAAGAAAATCTCCCCCAGTGATATAAGGACCTTTCACAAGGTCCCACCTCCTCAAGTCACTCCCACCAGCACACCGGGGAACCAGTCAAAGAATAACACAGAAGGGAACTTGGGAGTGAATTTCAGATGTTGACATTCACATGCATCTAAAATAATTAAGAGTTCAGTATGGATTTGGCCGGGACATAGCAACCACTGAAATAGCCCACAAAGGGATGACTAAGCCCCAGAGACTTAGGAGTCCAAACAAGAAGTCAGAGGGACGAGCTAGAAGGGGAGTCTGGGACTCACAGACTAGACTGCTATTCCCAAAAGATCTGTTGTCTGCAGGTTGTCAGCTGCTTCTCAGCCCATGTATATATGGTAGGAGGAAAAGAGACATGCAATATACTCATGAAATATACTCCTCATCTTTAAGGAAGAAGCACAAGTAAAAGAAGACTATGGTCCAGGAAAGAAAGCAGCACAGTCTGGGGTAACAGAAAGAAGTGCCAGAAATACCTACCACATATAAATTTACTGAGTGAAAAAAAAGGTTTTTCAAATCGCTGGAGAATAGATAAACTATTTAATAAAGGATATTGGATAAATCGGCTACCTTTTGCAAAGAAAGAGATGATAGATGATTAATGGATAGATACTGAACAAACATACATACACACATCATAGATTTCTATCTCACTCCACACATAAAAGTAAAATTCCAGCAGATTAAAAATATAACCATATAACCACTGGAGAGAAGTAGAGGAAAATTATTATGACTGAGGGTAAAGAAAATCTTTTTTAAAAAAAGATGTTACAGGAAACCCAGAAGCCATTAAAAAGGGATGGGAATTGACAGATCTAGGCTACATAAAATCTTAAACCTTTTCCTTGTTAAAAGAAATACCAGACTAAGGAGACACATTTCCAACCCGAAAAGAACTGGCATCCATAATACGTTGAAAGATCCTATAAGTAAACAATAAAAAGACAAGCGCTCAACTTTAAATAAGTCAAAGTTCAAATAAGCCATTCACAAAAGAAAAATGGTAAAGACCTTCTCAATCTCTTTGGTGAGCAAATAAACTATAGACTCAACAATCTTTTTCCCATAGGAGTGAAAATGGGTCACAAGGATGTGGGAACACAGTGCTCTTGCGTTTTCATGGTGGAAGCCGAAATGGATACAACCTTTTCATGTGACAATTACCTAATATCTATTGGAAAGCGTACTTCCTGGCCTTGCATTCTATTCCTATGACTTTCTCATTCAAAAATATTCCCTCATATACTCAGAAACAGTGCTCACTGATTAATAAATGCTGAAAATTGGGGGAATATGTTTTTTATTGCATTCATCGTGGTAAAACCATATAATACGATATTACCAAACCAATAGAAAGGATGAGTTGGATCTAAATAAAAATGATGGGAGCCAATGTCCACAACACGAATATACACTACCTGGCACTTCCTATTGGAAGTCAAGACTGTGGGCTTCCTATATAACCACTTCTATAGCCTGTCCATGTCTTCTTTCTTCCACAGAAGCAATGATGGTTCTCCAGACCCGAGAGATGACAGAATTTAAATATTTCCCTGAGACTTTCAAGAGGAATCTATTACACTTTATATATGTAACAATTTCAGAGTGACATACCATTATACCACCAATATGATGACTGAAAGTCAGAAAGAAATTGTTTTTGCATTTGATCTTTCCATTCTTCTATTTTAAAAAAATATTTCTTTAGTTGTTAATGGACATGTATTTATTTATTTATATGTGGTGCTGAGAATCCAACCCAGTACCTCACCCATGCTAGGCAAGTGCTCTACCACTGCGCTACAACCCAGCCCCATATTCTCCCATTTTTATAGTTGTTCTGTACAGTACACACCATTGCACCATGGAGCCCTCTCCTGTTTTTTGTTGTTAGTTCTGCAGGTAATCATATATTTAATGCTTATCACAAGTCCTTTTGTTCACATCCTTCTAGTTGTCTGGGTATTCTGAAGTTCATTTGCTAGTAGATTCCTCTTGAAAGTCTCAGGGGAAACATTCCTGAGTTCTTGCTTACAGATATGTTTGTTCCCTTATATACCTAAATGTCAGTGTTGAAGAACATAAAATCCTTGGCTCATATAGTCTTTCCTCAAGTACATTAAATATGTTACTCCATTTTCTCCTTTAATGAAGCATCACTTTATAAAACTCTCAATGATCTCATTCTATTTCCCTTTAAAATCACTAGTTCTGTGGACCTGGATGACCAATGGATTTTTTCTCTTTATGGTTCAATAATTTTACTAGACTCTGTCTTGCAGTTGGTTTTTTTGTATCAATATTCTCAGCGCCAGAGTAAACCCTTCAATGTGGAATTTTAACTTATACACTGTTGGTGGGATTGTGAATCAGCATAACCATTATGGAAATCACTATGGAAGTTCCTCAAAAGCTAGAAATGGAACCACCCTATTAATCCCAAAGAATTAAAGTCAGCATGCTATAGTAGTAATACATGCATACCCATGTTTTCAACAGCACAATAGCAAAGTTATGGAAATAGCCTAGGTGTTCATCAACAGATGAATGAATAAAATATGGTACACATACTCAAAGAAGAATGAAATTGAGTCACTTGTAGGAAAATGGATGGAATTGAGAGTATTATGCTAAGCAAAATAAGTCAAACTCAGAAAGTGAAGGGTGGTATGTTTTCTCTCGTATGCAGAAACTAGAAAAATAAAAGTGGGGGTGTCTCACAGAAATAGAAGGGAGACCAGTAGAGCAGAAAAAGGGGAGAAGGAGAGGGAGGAAAGGAGGGAAAGGGGAAGAAGTGGAGAGTGAAATTGGCCAATATGTCAAAATGAATTCCACTATTACCTATAATTGTAATGCAAAAAAAATTAATGTGGAATTCTTAATTGCATTCTATTTCAGGATAGTTTTCTTGACTTATACCTTTGGTCATTGTTTTGCCCTTTTGGTTTTCTTCTTCAGGGGCTCCTGTTGTCTATGTGTTCGATTTGTCTTTGCTTATCTGTAGTATTTGTCTCTTTCTCTTAAAACATTGTTTTCCTATTTTCATTTCCTTTTTGAAAAAATTTTCTCCTCTTCACTCTTTATTTCTACCAGGAACTTGGAGTGTTTGCCTAGTCTCCTGTCCCTTCCAGTGTACTCTTTTTTATTTATAATTCTTTCCTGAGTTGTGTCACCTGATTCCTGAGTTTCTCTAGTTCTAATCCGTGGTATTCTTTCCTACCTGGAACCATACTGTCTTTCATTCATTTATAATAGGACATTATATTTGTGTTCTCTTTTCTGGCACACTGTCTGTAAAAAAGGCTATTTTGCTCCTCATTCTCTTGTTCCCTTATAATAACATTGTGTTAGAGTCGCTCTTGATTCTTTCTTGTGGCTCATTTTTATGTGAAACTAATTTTCCTGGCTTTTTAGGAGGTATTGTCCAGAAGTTAGAAACACTGATTTCACAGGGCTCCTTTTTCTATTGCTTTTGTGAGAAGTTCAAAAACACGTGGCTTGATTTCTGAGACTTCTTGGACCTGCTCTTATCTGGGCTTTATCTTTCCTTTTCTCTCCTGCCAGTGTCTTGCTCCATTTTGATTTACAAAGAGCAGTTTCTCCTGAGTGTGGGATCCTGTCCTGGAATGGCCTCTAAGGTAGTTAGTTTCAAGAGCCAGGTAAGGGAAGCCCCATAGCTCCCCTTGTGCCCTCCCTCTGTCAACTTGAGCCAAGTGGCTCCAGCTTCCGCTTTGTCTCCTTCCTTCACTCCCTAGTCTCCCGTTGCCATTATGAAACCATGTGATTGTTTTCTACTTCAGGAAACTGGAGCTTAGGAAGGTGAGGCCATTTTTCTGAATTAGGAAGTAGCCCCAGCCTGGGCTCCCCATGGGTGGTAGGGCTCTCTGTGTGTGGTAGCTGTTTGGGAGACACAGGTGACTCTCCAATATCTGCAGTGGGACAGATGTCAGTGTGAGAGAGACCGGTGACACAGAGCAAGAAGATGCAGAGAGAATGTTTCCCCAGATGCAAAACAGGACGCATGCGCGCAGCAAGGAGGTCCTCAAGTTTCAGCATGGAGACAACTTGACCTTCACCAGAGGTAGGAGGGAATGGTGGTTAATAGTCCAGCCCAAGGAACAAGCAAGTGGATCTGCCACTTAGTTGTCCTTGGGAATTTCCCCCACCCTCTCTGTGCCTGTTTTCTCAAGCCCAGATTGGAAAGAATGAGTTAATGCACAGAGTTATGTTGCAGATTCATTGAGTTCATGTACATAAATCACGGAGGACATTGCCCGGCACCTGATAAGTGCCTAACAATCTGAGGGATCATTATTAATAAAGGATGGTGTTGGAGAGAGGGCCAGAATCTTCTGGGGTGGGGTTTCATGTCTCCTCTCACCGCATCCCTGATGCATACAGCAGCTGACAGTGCTCCTTGTCCCCATGCTGGCACCAGAGAAAGCACCAGCCTCATCATAGCATCCAGGCCAATCGGGGAGGAGATGCTGGCTAAGGAATCAGCACTCAGAAAAACTGTTTCCTTCTAGACCTTGGTACATTCTCACTGGGTTTATTCTAGATTTCCTCCCTCACCACTGCTGAGAGCCACGGCCGAGTCTGTATGGCCCCTGGCATTTTGCCAACAGTATTGATTGACAGGCGAGGCATTACTATCCGCCTCTGCCGCAACTTTTGAGTTCTCGCACTATTTTGGAGTTCTCATGGGGATTTCCGGGGATTCCCCGAGAGTTCCCATTGGTTGGGGAAGTGCAGGAGGAGGGATTTCCGGGAGAGATATTTCCGGCTGGGGGTTCCTGGACAAGCCTCCTGGCGCGTTCGGGAGGATTCCCCGGGAGCTGTGTGAAGTGTTTTCCTGCAGTTTAAAAATAAAGTTTGTTCCTGCTTCAGTGGCTCGTGATTTGTGCCCAGCCAGACTGCGGCATTTGGTGGCCCGTACGGGGAATGTCTGAAGCTTCGGGGTAAGTGAAATTGCTTGCCCCTAAGGGAAGGCGAGAGAATGGGTGACCATTTTAAAAAACAATGTGTTCTTGTTTTGATTTGTTTTGTGTTTGTTTCAAGCTGCCTATCCCTAGAATTTTCTCAGGCAGATTGGGAAAAATGGTTGGCTCAAGGTTTGAAGTTGTTCGCCCCTGAGGAAGAGATAGAAATAGACCACAAATGCACATATCAAGAAAATAGGAAAATTGATACAACGATTTTTTGTTCCGTTTTTGTTTCATTCTGTTTTGGTTTTGTTTTGTGTTATCTTACTGGGTTGCATTATCTTTATAACAGATTAGAAATTAGTAAAAAACAAACTGAAAGAGTGTTAAGTAAATTGTTAGAGGTTCAGACCATGGAGAAAGACATTTTAGATCAAGCAAAAGAGAAGGTCTCTCAAGCTAGTCAGACAGAGGAAGAAAATTTAAAGGAAGAAAGCTTAGAGGAGAAACAGCTATTAGGGAAAAAGCTACAACAGGAGGCTGCTACTAACACCGTTCTATCACCAGAGGGCGTAATTCAACCAACAGCTCCCCCTATGGAGATAGCTGAGTGGCCCTCAAACCCCGTAGTTGATAGATGGGATCCTGAGACAGGACCTCAAAGATTAGCATGCCCTGTACTTGAGCAGGCAGGAGGGCAGCGAATTCACCGTGCTTTAGATTTCAAAACAGTGAAGCAGTTAAAGGAAGCTGTAACAACCTATGGTCCTCAAGCACCGTTCACTGTAAGCATGGTCGAATCCATTACCAACTTGGACATGACGCCAGCAGATTGGGCTAGTATGTGTAAATCTGTGCTAAATGGAGGACAATATTTGTTATGGAAGGTTGCCAATGAGGAATTTTGCAGGGAGACAGCTAGACAAAATGCAGCAGCCGGTTACCCTCAAAGAAATCTAGATATGTTGTTAAGAAAAGGACCTTATGAGGGTCAACGGCAACAAATTGAATATGATCCTGGCATATACGCACAAATTGCTGTAGATGCGGTTAGGGCATGGAAAACTTTACAGGGGCATGGAGGTTTACAAGGTCAATTATCTAAGGTAATACAAGGAACTAATGAACCTTACGCTGAATTTGTAGATAGGCTTATTCAAGCAGCTTCCAGAATTTTTGGGGATACAGAACAGGCAATGCCATTTATAAAACAACTGGCTTATGACCAAGCAAATCGTTGTTGCAGAGAGGTCATTAGACCATGGAGACATGAAGATTTAAACACATATATTAAATTATGTAGAGACATTAATGAACAAGGGCAAGTCTTAGCAGCAGTACAACAGGCTTTAGATGCCAGGCCAAAAACATGCTATAATTGTGATCAAACAGGACATTTTAAAAGGAGTTGCCCCATAGGAGGAGGGTTTAACAAAGCCAGATATCAAACGAATAGAATACCGGGTATTTGCCCACGATGCCATAGAGGGAAACATTGGGCTAATGAATGCCGTTCTCAAACCACCATAGAGGTATTCCGTTATCAAAAAACAGACAAGGACCAAGTGTTTACCCACGATATCGTGGAGAAAGGCATCGAGCTCCATTGCCAAAAAACGGACAGGGGGGCCCAATGCTCCGGGGCCCACTACCACAAATGTACGGGGCACTGGAGGAACCCAGAAACACCATGGAGGAACCCAGCAACACCATCAGGGTAGTGCCCAGGACACATTATCCATCAGATCTCTCATCAGACGAACCAGAGGAAGCGCAGGGTTGGACATCTGCGCCTCCGCCAGAGCAGTACTAACTCCAGAGATGGGAGTTCAAATCATTCCCACAGGAGTAAAAGGACCTCTTCCCCAAGGAACAGCAGGCTTATTGTTAGGACGCAGTTCTTCTACGCTAAAAGGACTTATGATAAGTCCCGGGGTAATTGATCCCGATTATGAAGGTGAAATAAAAATTATAGCTAGCTCTCCAAAGGGTATATCAGTAATTTTACCAGGAGATAGAATAGCACAGTTATTAATAATACCCAGCCTACATGATAAATTTTCCAGTAGTACTATAGAAAGAGGTTCCAGGGGATTAGGCTCCACAGGTGTAGATTGGGCTATGCTGTCTTTAAATTTAGATTCTCGTCCCATGCTAAAACTAAATATTCAAGGACATGAATTTAATGGACTACTGGATACAGGTGCAGACCTTAGCATCATATCTCGTCAAGAATGGCCAAAACATTGGCCATTACAACAAGCCACTCAAACGCTTCGAGGCCTAGGAGTGGCGACTAATCCCCATAGAAGTGCAATGGTATTAGATTGGAAGGATCCTGAAGGATGTGAAGGAACTATACAGCCATATGTATTGGATCATCTTCCTATAAATTTATGGGGACGAGATGTCCTAGATCAATTAGGTTTGACATTAACAAATAACATCAATCCAAATGCGCCCACTATTATGGCTAGACAAGGTTTCAGGAAAGAAAAAAGATTAGGAGAACAAGGCATAGCAGCACCAATTCAAATAGATCAGGGAATAAATAGACATGGACTGGGTTTTCAGAAGGGGTCACTGAGGCAATAAAAATTACTTGGAAATCAGATAGACCAGTATGGGTTCCTCAGTGGCCCCTGACTAAAGAAAAGATACAAGCAGCCCATGACCTGGTCAAACAACAATTAGCGGAGGGACATATACAACCTTCCGTATCTCCTTACAATACTCCCATTTTTGTCATTAAAAAGAAATCTGGTAAATGGAGATTATTGCAAGATTTAAGAGCCATTAATAATGAGATGGTTATTATGGGACCTGCTCAATCAGGGATTCCTCAATTGTCTGCTTTGCCAAAAACCTGGTACGTTTTAGCTATAGATATTAAAGATTGTTTTTTTTCAATTCCAATTCATCCTGAGGATAGTCCACATTTTGCATTTACTATCCCTGCACTGAATCATGAAGGTCCTGATCAGAGATATGAATGGCAAGTACTCCCTCAAGGGATGGCTAACAGCCCAACTATGTGTCAAATTTATGTTAACAAAGCAATCCAGCCACTTAGAAATCAAAATCCTAAACTACAAATATTTCACTATATGGATGATGTATTGTTAGCACACAAAGATAAAAACACATTGCTAGAATGTTATGCCACACTTACAAATTTATTAAAAAATTATAATCTAGAGATAGCAATAGATAAAGTACAATTAAATTTTCCAATTAATTATTTAGGAGTTCTATTATCCTCAACCATGGTCCGTCCACCAAAAATTCAAATACGAGTAGATCAACTCAAATCACTTAACGACTTTCAAAAGTTATTAGGAGACATAAATTGGATAAGGCCTTATCTAGGCATACCAACAGGAGAGTTGGGACCTTTATTTGATATCCTAAAAGGTCCATCAGATCCAAATTCACCCCGCATGTTAACGCCTGAAGCAAGAAAGGCATTAAAAATTATTGAAACATATATGGAAAATATGCATTTGGATAGAATTGATATAACTTTGCCTTTATTATTTATTGTAATACCAACAAAAAATATTCCTACAGGAGTATTTTGGCAAGAAGGTCCATTATTGTGGATACATTTATCTTATTCTCCTAACACTATTCTTACTAGGTATCCTGAGGCTGTAGGACAATTAATACTCAAAGGAATAAAAGCAGCAAAGGGAGTGTTTGGAATTTCTCCCAATAAAATTATTACTCCATATACTATGGATCAAATTGATGAGTTAGCTAATGAGTTAAATACTTGGGCAATAATCATGTGTAAATCTAATGTTTCATTTGATAATCACTTACCATCTAATCCTTTGTTGTCTTTTTGGTCTTCGCATCCTGTAGTTTTTCCAAAAATGAGAAAAAAAACCCCTATCATGAATGCTCCAAATGTATTCACTGATGGGTCAAATAATGGTACAGCAGCAGTAGTTACCCCTGATCAAACTTTTACATTTTTAGTACCCAAACAATCAGCTCAAAAGGTAGAGCTTAATGCAGTTTTACAAGCTTTTGTGATGTTTAAAGATTCTGTATTTAATTTATTCTCTGATAGTCAGTATGTAGTTAATGCTATAGTATCCCTTGAAGATGCTGGCAGGATTTCCCCTTCCTCTACTGTTTTCTCTTTGTTTTCTGTTATACAAAGTCTAATCTGGGACAGAAAAGATCCATTCTTTATAGGACATATCAGAGCACATACAGGATTGCCTGGAGCCCTTAGTTTGGGCAACGATTTAGCAGATAAAACTACACATGACATACATATTTTCTCTACACTAGAAGAAGCTACACATTTTCATAAAAGGTTCCATGTCAATGCTAATACTTTACAAAAGCGTTTTAAAATAACTAAGGAACAAGCTAGACAAATAATAAAACAATGTCAAAATTGTGTGACCTTTTTACCACAAGTTAATCTTGGAGTCAATCCTAGAGGACTGATACCTAACCATATTTGGCAGATGGACGTCACACACTTGCCACAATTTGGAAAATTAAAATATTTGCATGTTACAGTTGATACTTCTTCCGGATTTTTGATGGGCTCCCTTCATTCCGGAGAAAAAACTAAAGATGTTATAGCTCATTGCTTACAAAATTTTGCCACTGTGGGCGTTCCAAAACAGTTAAAAACAGATAATGGTCCTGGTTATATTTCTACCTCTTTTAAACAATTTTGCTCATCATTTGGCATTACTCATATAACAGGAATTCCATACAATCCACAGGGACAAGGCATAGTTGAAAGAGCTCATCAAACTATTAAAATGTACTTACTAAAGCAAAAAGAGGGAATTGGAAAGGGGTATATGTCACCCAAAGATAAACTTAAAATAACCCTTTTTACTCTAAACTTTTTAAATTTGGATTCCTCAGGGCTTAGTGCTGCGGAAAGGCATATGTGTCCAAAAAATGTACATAAGCCTAAGGTACTTTGGAAGGATATTCTAAAAGGACAATGGAAAGGTCCTGACCCAGTGATTGACTGGAGTCGGGGTTCTGTTTGTGTTTTTCCACAGGGAGAACAGCAGCTGATTTGGATTCCAGAGAGATTAACTAAAACAATTTCTACAGGCCAAAAGGAAGATGATTTGACTCAAATCCATAACAGCTGATATCCAGAACTCCAGTTTGGCTATTCTTACATCTGCGACAGTGATTAACCAGGATGCTTTTTTCAATATTTATTTTATTATTTGCCTTTTCCCACATCATAAAGTTCTATTTTATTTTTGAGCTCATACAGACCTAGGTTAATGTTTTTCTGATCAGTTTTATTTTTTGACTGTGGAGTTTTTAAACATTGCAATGGAGATTTCACCTAGGTAAAGCTACAAGGCCTTTACTATTGTCTTATGTATTGTATGTTATGTGTGCACACTTCTGTTTTGTGTTGTATGTCTGTATGTGCGTATGTCCATATATCATATATGAGGAGCGCTCATGAATAAATGGATCCGAATTTTTTTATTCACGTGATTTTAATGGTTTAATTTAGATTGGGTAAACAGCTGTTGAAAATTGTTTTAATATGTGAACAAATAAGGAGGTTAACAGATCTGTTTGTTTACTTTCACCTTTCCTTCTCATTATATTTAATAATTCTGTTCAGGATAATGTAAATTGTTCAAAAAATTGTTTTCTTGGTGCCTGTTGGAATGTTACATAATTTTTTTCTTAGCATCATTGCCAGAATTCCTATCTTCATCCCAGTGCCGGTGAAGACAAAGATAAAACCAAACTACAGCTTCTTCGATAGTTATCACAACAAACTGTAAAAACTGATGCATCAATGAATAATAACTCAACAAGTAATGCTCAATTAAGGAGTTGATTTACTTTGGGAGGAAATGGACATATTGACAGATTCCTCTGCTTTGAATTGCTTGCAGACCTTGCCTGGACTATGTATCACTTGTATGCATTGTGAACTATCTGTTGGTACAGCGAATTGTGGTAGTGCTGGAGTATTTTTGCTGATGGTGTCACCGGTGGTACAATTTTTCAAAGGAGCCCTCAATTGGCTTAGTGTCATGGCATTTTGCATCCTCCTCCCTTCTACTAGTGATGGTCTAAAACTTGGGGGCCAACAGAGGTGAGGCAAAGAACCTCACCCCCCCACTGGTGCAAAGGCCTATCCACAAGTATGGCTGTATGCTTGACCGGTAGTCAGTGACGGGTATGATCCAATTGCAGTGGTACCAACCTAAGACAGGAGGCTGACACCTAGAGGTCAGTTCATCCGATGACGGGTAAGGACCATATGTTGAATTGGACTGCCTAACAGGCACGGTCCCTAAGCCACATTGCTTGTTGTTTAATTAAACAAAAAGGGGGAGATGCTGAGAGCCACGGCCGAGTCTGTATGGCCCCTGGCATTTTGCCAACAGTATTGATTGACAGGCGAGGCATTACTATCCGCCTCTGCCGCAACTTTTGAGTTCTCGCACTATTTTGGAGTTCTCATGGGGATTTCCGGGGATTCCCCGAGAGTTCCCATTGGTTGGGGAAGTGCAGGAGGAGGGATTTCCGGGAGAGATATTTCCGGCTGGGGGTTCCTGGACAAGCCTCCTGGCGCGTTCGGGAGGATTCCCCGGGAGCTGTGTGAAGTGTTTTCCTGCAGTTTAAAAATAAAGTTTGTTCCTGCTTCAGTGGCTCGTGATTTGTGCCCAGCCAGACTGCGGCACACCACCACCCACTACCCACACTTAGCCTTCTAATAAAAGTCCAAAATTCCCTAGACAGGATGAGGGGGAAATCAAGTCTGTCCACTTCCCAGGGAATTGGTGGCAAACCCCAACTGGAAGCATCAACCCCACTAGCAATTGTTGGGAAAGTTCTGGACTGAGGCTACAAGGATCACTGAGATTTCCTCACTCCTTGGGGAGAACGTCAGGACTCCTCAGCCTCCAGGGCACCCTGCAGCCCCTTTACCCAAAGGCACACCTGGCCAAGGTGTGGATGATGCTAGAACTGAGTTTGCTATGTGTTAACAAAAGACACTTGACCTTTAACTAAACAAGTGCCTTTCTAATGGTGGACTCTCAGGTACCTTGGCAGGTGGATGAAAAATGGTTGCCAATAACCTTTGCCACTCATTAACTTGAGCCCAGGTTCCTAAGCAACAGGAGGGATGAGGTGTGGTCTAGGCAGGAACCTCAGCAGAGACAGGGCAGAGGTCACATGCTGGGAGCCCCAGGGGCCGGATCAATCTGATGAGAGTGAGAGGTTACAGGAACCTCAAATGTGAGACAAGCAAATGTCACTACCACTGAGAACAGAACAAAGATGTCTCAATTACAGAAGGGAGCAGCCTGCACCCCCTTCTGTAACTGCAAACGACCAAAGTCAGGACACCGGCCAGCAGGAATAAGGCAAAGGTCTTGCTCCCAGAGGTGAATGCCCCCAGGGAAATAGCAGGCAGCTGGAACGACCTCCCTCGGGGAGGAGGAGGATAGAGAATGTTAGCGGTGGACAGACCCCGGGGCAGAGGGACTCTAACAGGCAGCACAACCTCACAGCCACACATTGAGCACGTTCCACGTGGCCTAAAATGGTGTTAACATGGACACACACCCATATTCTACAATGGTGGTGGTATCCCCATTTATGAGACAAAGATACTCATACTCAAAGAGGTCAAGGGACATGCCAATGGCCACATCATAAGCAAATCAGTGGGTGGCAAATTCAAATCTAATCCTTTCTTCTCCAGAAACTTCACTCTTCATTATTGGACCTAACTCCCACTCTGTCACCGACTGACTGCATGACCTTGTACTGACTACTTAGTCTCTCTGAATGTAAGTCTCTCCTCGTTTCAGAAACGGACTTCTTTCGGGGCAGCAAGCTTTGTGTCTAGCACGGTGCCTGGTACATGGAAAACCTGAGCATACGTGTGCCAGCTTCCCATCATCCATCATCAGCTGTCATCTGTGAATAATCTTTCAAGCAACCATTAATCTGCTGCCACCACCCCCCCCATCTTACCTGCCTCGTCCTCTTCATTAAATCTATAGAAACTGTCTCGTGGAAAGAGTTATATGGCATTTGTGGGAAATGCATGGGGAAAGATTACAGTTTCATCAATGGAGTCCAATGACTTCCTCCATGACATTTTAGAGTAGCCAAGAAATCTGCTTTTCCTAGAGAGTCAAATGACATTTGCAGAATTATGTTGTCTGTCTTACTGCAGGAAGATGATCCATCTAACTCTTGAACATTTGACAGTCAGTAAATCTCAAAGGGGGACCAGTTGAAAGGTAAACCCCCTTCCCCATGGCCTCCAAAGCCTTGCCTGGGAGTCACATGGGGAACCAGCCTGCAGGGAGGATGTCAGAGGGAGATGGGGTCCAGAGTACTATCACTGATGGGTCCCATCTTAGACTTCAAGAGCCTGGGGGACTAGCTGAGCTAGTCTATCCCTATCTTTTTATTTCACAGATGGGAAAACTGAGACCCAGACAGGGGAAATGACTACTAAGCCCCAAAACTCCAACCCGAGACCCCAACTCCTACCCTGGCACATCCAGCAGCCTGTCCTTTGGGAACTGGGCATTGCCCTATCATCAGAAGCAAATCCTACTCTAGCACTGATGAGTGGAATCCCGGACCCTCTGCAGGTACTATTAGCCTCAGTTTCCTGATATGTTAAAATAGAAATGCCAGAGTCCATCTCCCAGGATTGGACCAGATGAGGGTGTGAACAGAACTGTTATAATTCTAGCCCACAGTAAGCACCCAAATGGATGCTCTTCTTGTCTTCACCTAGAAGCAGACCTTGGCATCGGATTTAAATGCAAGTCATTTATTTCAATCATAAACCCAAAAGGTACCCATAAGAGGAGTGGGGAGATTCTGCCTAATTGCAGAATTATGTTGTCTGTCTTATTGCAGGAAGATACTCCATCTAACCCTTGGGCATCTGACAGTCAATAAACCTCAAAAGAGGACCAGCTGAAAGGGAAGTAAATCAGAAGAGGGAGGAAGTCAAAATACACCCAGCATTAATGGTCTAGCAGGACTTTATCCCACTAGTGAGCTCTCGGGGGCAGCACAGAGCACACCTTGAAGTTTCCTATCTACACACATGCCAGGGTGCCAGGGTCCAGTAAGCTAGTCTATCTGTCCTCCAGCTGTCACCCTTTACTGGCTGAGGCAGCTCCTGGGGCTTCACCTCTCCAGAACTTTCTGCCTGCCCTGAACACAAGCTGAGGGAGCCACGGGAAGCTCTTGGAAGGGTAGTCACGGATGCATACAGTAGGCAGCCATCAGGGTCATAAGGACAATGGGTGCTATGAAAGATGAGGAAGGGTCCTGAGAGCGGCTACCACAGCCCACCACTCAGAGCCAACCACTAGAGCAGTTAGTTTGTTCTCTTCTCTCAATGATTTTTCCAAGTGGTAGTTTGTTGCAATTTCTTGAATAATAAACAAACAAATTTAGAAGAATTGGTGGATTTAGCTATAGGTCCTCTGGGACAGTTGGTCCTGAGGTTATAATTAATATTCATCATGAATTTCCCCCATTAAAGGCTTGTTTAGATATTAGGTGTCCCCAAAAAGTTCAAGTGTGAGACAACGCAATCAGTGGATTAACTGAGTGGTAACTGAAGGTGGGTAGGGTGTGGCTGAAGGAGGTGGGCATTGGGGGAGTGACTTTGGGTATTCATTTTGTATCTGGTAGGTGGAGGCTCTCTCTCTCTCTCTCTCTTTCTGCTTCTTGGTGGACATGTTCTGACCTGCTTTCCTTTGCTATTCTCTTCCACCATGATGTTCTGCCTCACCTCCATCTTCAAGGAACGGAGCCAGTTGTCTGTGGACTGAGACCTCTGAAACCATGAGCCACCAAATAAACTTTTCCTCCTCTAACTTGTTGTTGTCAAGTCTTTTAGTCACAGCAACAACAACAGCAAAAAAAAACAAAGCTGTTGAAAACAAGGCTGAAGTGTGTCACCTGCAAAATCCATATGTTGAAGTTCTGACCCTGGGTACCACAGAATGACCACATTTGGAGACGGGGTCTTTTAAAGAGTAATTAAGGTAAAGTGAGGTCCTTAGGGTAGGCCCTAATTCAATAGGACTGGCATTCTGATAAGAACAGGAAATATGGACATAGTAGATACAGAGAGAAGATCACATGAAGACACAGAGAGAAGATGGCCAGAGATAAGCCCTCAGAAGACACCAACCTCGCCAACACCTTGATCTTGGACTCTCCAAAATGGTTAGATGATCAAATTCTATTGTTGAAGCCACCCAGTCGGTGGCAATGTGTTCCATCACCTCTAGAAAACTAAGGTACCCCTGTGTCACCCTTTCTGACATCTCCCTGGCCGGTCTTCTTTTGGTTTGGCTCTTGCCAAACTTTCACTCCTAAGGATCTGAGTCCCAGGTACCACGCCTGGTTCTTGGGCACCTCCAAGCTTGAAAGCTTCAAGAGGGACCCCAGTGTGTCCCCTCAATTCTGGATATACTCTTTCCCACCCACATTGCCTAGCAACAAACCTGCTGCTTTATGATAATCAGTCTCCCCCACCCCCACACCAGTGTTTTAACTCCCTTCTCCAGGTGCAGGGTACAAGCACGAGGAGCCTGACATGTCCAGGCAAAGACGATGACTGTAGAGACACCCCTGCCACACCTCCTGGCGACCAGCACCTGTGATCAGTACAGCCTAAAGTTATAGGGATGGAAAATACAAATCCCCAGAGTGAGGAGGATTTGGTCCCCCTCACCACAGAGTAGTGGCGAGAGGACCCACTTCCACCCCCACCCTTGTTCCCACTCCGGGTTGCTATGTCACCCCATGCTGGGACACGACCATCCTCCACTTATCACTGGGCCTCACAAGTTTTGTGTCAGTGCCCAAGGGCAATCCAGAGGTCCACCTCCCCCTTGTCTGCAGGCACCTCATGGATTGGGTTCAGAGAGGGAGTCAACAGCCTGAGCTGTCATCTGATCCAGAACAGCATTTGGCACCTTAAATAAAATATATACCAAAAATAAAAGCTGGGAGTGATAGGTACCTAATGAACGATCAAAGTGCTTTTCACAGGAAACAGCCCTGCCCCCCTCGTGCTGGAAGCTTGGGCTCATCCATCCAGACCCAGCCCTGTCCCCAGCGCCTCTCTGAGCCTTCCTCTGACCCAAACAGTTATGGAGAATTGACTTTTCTGTCTCAAGGTGACTAGAGCACATTGTCCCCTTTGGTCTGTGAGAGCTACCTGGGGGGGGGGGGGGTGCGGACAAAGCCGATGGAGGTGGTTAGGGAAGCTGCCTTTTGTCACTTAGCACACAGGGCAGATCTGAGGCTTGAACAAAAGCCATTTCTACCCAGCAGCCCTGGCTCCTCGGCAGAGAAGTGACCAAAAAGTAACCCCTAGGCAGAGAGAGGGGACCAATCCACACTTCTATGCAGAAGAAGGTGAAGTGCTCAGAGTAGAGTCCATGGTAGCACTCCCCCTCCCACCTGCCCCTGTGCCTGGGTCCCCTTCCCCTGTCCCCAAACATAGCCCCAACCCCAAAACAAAGAAAGCAGCAAGAAAGCTGGCTCTAAAGTCAGCTGTCACTGTCACAGGCCCCACAGGTGGTGTTCAGTATGCCAAGTTAAAAGAGGCTTTCAGGAAATGGGTGTTTGCTGCGGACCCACAGCCAAGATTCTCTGCCTGTTTTGATAACATATCTTTGAGGCCGTGATGGCAGGGAGGTCCGCTGGGGTGGCATTGACAATTATAAGCAGTTCGATGAAGTGTCATCTGCCAGGAACGCTCACCAGGGAACAGAAAAGAGCTGCTTCAGAGTGCCAGGATGTCGTGCGCCCCATGGATTCCCAGCCACTGGGTGGCGGGGCTGCGGGAGACCTTTGAAAACACAAAACGCTCTTTCCATACAAAGCCTGGCCTCTGCTCTTGGTGGCCCTGGATGAAAGGACAGAAGAGCTTTCCATTGATTCTTACATCCTGCCTTGTTTAATGGCTTCCACGGATCCCACTGCTTAACTGTCTTATGGCCAAAGTAGAAGACGAACAGGGCTCTAAGAGGTGCTTAGAAGTTGGCGGGGAGGACTGGAATCCTGGGGCTGGCATTGAGTTAGAACTTGGTGCATTTCACTGTGAAGGGTCTCAGGCCTGGAAGCTTGGATTGAGAAGGGGTACGTGGGGTCGTCTGCACCTGCCTACAGCTGGTTTCCAAATTCGAAGGGTTGGGAAGGAAAGAACACACTGCAAGGAGAAGCCAGTGTATCTGGGGGGACTGATGGACGTGGTTATAAGCCCTTAGTATAATGGGAGAAGGCTGGGTTTGGGTTTCAGGCAGGCCTGGACACAGGTCTCTCTCTCTACTGCTGATGACTGTGTGTCTCTGTGTTAGTGACTATCCCTTTCTGAGCGTTAGATCCTCTTCTACCAACAGGGAGGAGAAATGCCTGTCTCACAGGAGCAGCGTGTGTCTTACATCAGGTTCCCCAAAAGCAGACCCTCAGATGAAGATCTGGATCAAGATGATTTTGTAAGAGGCATTCTTGGGAAAACCAGTATAGAGAAAAGAAAGGGAATCAGGAAGAAAGATCAGGTGAGAGTCCTGCACCAAGGCTTTTGAGGGGCCCAGAGACCTGCAGCCAGAACAACACCCAGAAATGCATGACTTGGGGTCCACCTAGACCTATGATGTCCAAACCTGCATTTTAACAAGACGGGGCAATGAACAGCACCGTAAGCCTCAGAGATGCCCCATTGGAAGGACGGTCCTCTGAAGGGCGGCCCTGAGGCGGAGTAGAGGGGTGGGCATTCATTCCCAGGTAGCCCAGCTCCCTGGTCTGGCCCAGGGCAGCCCCCAAGGACCAGAAGGCCGGCACTGGCTGCTGCAAGGGAAAGCACAGAGGTGAGCGCGTGAAGTAGTGTCCCTGAGGACCAGGCAGGGCACTGACCACAAGTGCCACTGTGTGGCACTAAAGAGAGAAGAACAAAGCCCTCAGCTGGCTTGGGACCTCAGTTTCCATTGGTTCCTGCCTTTGTCCCCACCCCCTCATCCCCATTCCTCACAGCCTCCCCCTCCTTCCGTTCCTGAGTATCCACTGGTCAGACAGAGCCCAGCCAAGCTCCTGCTCACCCCATCTCCTCCCGCTGCAGGTCGCGGGGTGGCTTCTCCTGGCCCTGCAGGGGGTTCTTCTCCAAGACCTCGTTCCCATGCTTGTGTCCAATTCTCTGCAACTTGTCCCTGCTCCCTCAGTGCCTGGGACACCCTCTCTTGCCCACCTGCCTGCAGGCTTGGGATGGGAAGCCCAGGAAAGAGGTCCCTCAGGAGGAAGGTGATGTGGCTTGGAAGGTGATGGGGGAAGAGGATCCCCATTAATGTGCCATGAATTCGGTTTGGGTTTGCCCCCTCCCCAGCTGCCTCGGCTGGTGTCACCCAGGCTTGGCCACACACCTGACCTGAGCTGGTCTGGTGGGGGGGGGGGGGGATAGAGCACAGGTGTCACTTCAGCTCTGTCCAGCAGGGAGCACTGGTACTATCACACCCTCTGCTCCTCCCCCACTCCTTGCCCTCACTTTTACCTCAATTTCCCCACCTTCATGCAGTTTTCCACAGAGACTGGTGGCCTGCTCTTGAGGCTCAACCTGCTGGCTCTGGGCCTCACATCTCACTGTTCCCCTGACCCCACTCTAGGCTGGATCCTGTTCTCCAGACCCCCATGCTGGGCAGAACTTCCTTCCTCAGAACTGGACATGGTCTGAAATAACCTACTGCCTGGCCCCGGCCCCACTCGACCAGACTGTGGCATTAAGGCACTTCCTTGGGCATGACCCTGGCCTGCGTTCCATCCCAGAGACAGAACACACACATCCTGATACTTTGCCCCCAACCAGCACAACTGGACCCACTTAGTCACACACAGCAGCCAGGCCCTGCCCACCCTGGGTCTCAGGGTATGAATCCAGAATGTGGAACAGAAGCTCTGGATTCAGGCTCAGGTGCTGCCTCTACCTGGGTGTGCGGATGGACACTCAGTGAGGGTAAGAGGAAGCTGTGAAGTGACAGTGGTGTTTTTCTGCAGGGCATCCATGTCCACTGCAGATGGGACCGTCAATCAGCCATCCCTGCTTCCTGGCAGGAGGTGCTCACCTGACCCAGATGAGGCTTCAGACTCATCCTCCCAGGAAATTATAACCAGAGCAGTAGAACCCAAGACGTGAAGCCAACCTGCTGCATCCATTCCTCCCACCAGAGACAGCCTAATATCCACTGGCTAAGTCCTCAGATGCTGTGGCTTCTATCCACTCAGAGAAGTTCTCAAGTTTTCTCTTTGCTTTGGGAATACCCCCCACCTCCTCCCAATGCACCTTGAAGATAGAATTAACTATAATGATAATCTGCTGCTTCAGCCCAAGAACCCTACCTAACATATCACATCTCATCCTCCCCATTTTCCAGATGAAAGACCTGAGGACCAAGAGAGGCTGGGCTAGCTGTAGGTTCTAGATCCACTCAGTTCTAGGATCAGAGCTTGACTGAACTCCACGCCTGCACATCACACCAGTCTCAATCACAGACATTTGGGAAGACAGCATTGTAGAAATCACGTCCCTGTGGAAAAGTCAACGCATAAAAAGACAGACTGAAAGTACTAATCCCATTTGTTTGGAGTCAGTGCAGGGCCCTAAGCAGTCAGTACAAAGGCACCAACAACGGTTAAAATCTTACAGCTCTGCACTCAAGCTGAACCTGCGACAAACTGGCCTGTGACCCCTAAAGAGGGAACCATGAAATTGGAGGAGATGATCCCTTTTTTCTTTTTTAAGGAATATTTGTGACAATTGTATATAATTTTCAAGGTTAATGGCCTCTTGATTCACAATAATGAAAGTTTCGTTTATCTACATATTAGTGTCCTGAAGCCAGATTCATTTACATAATCATAAATTGCATTTCAACTGTCCTCAGCAGCTTGTTCCCCATTTGATGAAAACGTAAATGGTAATTTTATTTGGGCTCAATTGCAGACATACTGCACTTATGCAGCATCAGAAAATAACATTTTAATCTAACCAGCGACTTGGGTCCATTACAACGAAATAAGAATATTGGTTAAAACACCAACTCGGTTCCCCAGATGTCTTCGAAGGCCCCCATCATTTTCATATCATTGCTCAGTTGGTTTTAATTGTATTTAATCAAAGCTGGAAAAAAAACAAACTAAGGCTTCAGGATGAAAATGTCCTTTAGACTTCAAGGCACAGTGGCCTGAGGATCATAAGATGGCAAGGAGGGGTGACAGCCACAGGAAACTGAGAGCTGGTAAGGAAACCCTATGGCTTTGGCACATCGTGGGCCAATCCAGCATAAGTCAACTCAGAGAGGTGTCAAGCACAGCCTGATCCCACATCACGATCTCTCCCCACCCTTCCCCCTTCCTGGATGTCAACACACTGGGTCTTGCAGGGCTGAGCCCAGCTGTCAACTGCCAGGCTCTGGGCAAGGCACAGAAGAGCCCCAGACATGCATAAAGTCCTGCCCTGTCCCCACAGGCGGGAAGAGTGAGCTAGACACAAATTGCCACCAGACAAGGAAGAGGCTGCCCAAAGAGCCTTCCTTTGCAGATGCTCCTAGGGCTGGAACGCTGCCTTCTGCACACTGGGGGTCAAGCTGGTCTGGCAAAGGAGGACACTGAGGCTCAGAGCGGTGAAGTGCTCTCTCAAGTTCACCAGCTAGTGCCAGAGTCAAGACGCCACGCAGGAGAGACGGGCAGAGTCTTAAATGTTCACCAGGAATGTCTCACTCCAGTTCTCAGGAGGCAGAAAAGAGAGCAAGTTGGAAGTGTGGCAGGCGCAGAGCCGCGATGGGATTCCCTGTGACATCACCCTTGGCCACTGCCACAACAGTGAGCATGAGCGAGCTCCTGGGTACCTACAGCTCCCACCTCGGCTGTCGGCTGCAAGATGTGTGAAAGCTGAAGTGAGGAAGGCGGGTCTCACCTGCAGTGTCTGCAGGGCACCTGGCTGCACCTCTCTGGGCCCTTGGGAAGCCCAACTGATTCTCGCTCATCAAAGCTCCTTCTGACAGCTGCATTCTGCACTCTGCAGGTCACAGCAGTCTGACCTGTACCCAGGAGCACTGGAGAGAAAATGGCTTGACTGAACTCCACGCCAGAGATGAATGATCTCAGCTGTTTTCAGGGATAGAAGTGGCAAGCAAGACCAGAGATTTCTCCAGGCATGGGGCTGGCCAAGGTAGGGACAGGTGATACATTTGTTCCTGGAGACTCCGGGCAGGATGTCAAGCCCTTTGGGAAAGGACTCTCAGATACTACAGTTCTCTGGTGACCAGGGATGGGCAGAGGACCGGGAGATGCCACACAAGCAAATTATAGAATGGAGCAGTCCAGAGCCCCTCCACCCTATGACAGGGGGGTGCAATGTTCTTATTACAAGCAGCACATGCCGGGCATCGTTCCTGGTTCAGACATTGCTTTGAAAGGTGGTCTTTCTCAAACACAGTCTCGGGGTGAGGGGCATTAAAACTGCAGAGAAAGACCCTTCCCCTGCCCCTCTGAATCTCTTCTTGATTAAAAATTTCCCAGGGGGCTCCAGGGACCAGGATGCAAAAGCGGCTTTTTGTCTCCTCTGGCCCATCCAAGAGCCAGGACTTGGAACCTCAACCAGATTCCTAGGCCTCTTGGTCCAGGAAATGCCTCTGAACTCCCTCTCAAGGGCAGCTTAGACACTGACTTTAAGATAACAGCCAGAAGATTGGACTGAAGCCACATTCTAGAAGGAGGACTCTGCTGTAATTTACTCTCCAGGACTTACAGGCAAATATTTGCTAGAAGAGTGATACAGGACACTCCGTGGTTTCTGATCTCCAGCTTCTCCTTTCTGAGGATTAGTAATGACCTTGCCCAGGACAGCTGAGGACATACCCTTCAAGCTGGTCTGGCCTCAAGTTTCTGAATACATATTATTGTTCTTGGAACAAATCCTGCCCTGGGAGGTATGCTTACTCCTGAGCCCCTGGATCCTGAATATTTATTTGCTTGTCTAGTTCTCAGGGCAGATTCCAGGGACCTCCTGGTCACAGTGAGGTGGCTTTGGAGCAGGCCACATTCCTCTATATCTGAATCTGTGTTCTCTCCTGGATACCAGGCACCAGGGCTCTGCATACTAACCTTGGAGGCCAAATCAAAACATGTGCAGGCTGTGATACTTCCTGTGTGACATCATTCAGCATGCCAAGCCAGCAGTAACTCAGGGCGGATGTTAAGTAGCGAGTTCCCTGTCACTGGAGACATCCAAGCAGATGTCCATCTCTTGTGCATCAGGAATGCCCCAGCCAGTAGCCATCAACTAAGTTAACACTGGGCCTCTGGACCCCTGAAATCCTTCCAGCTCAAGGGGTGTTTGCCTCTGTGAATTTCAAATTTGACTTCCACGATTGCATCTTTAAAAATATCCAAATTCTGCCTGCACAAGCACTCTACTACTCGGACTGGTTTTGCACAAAGTGGCAAAATATAATTTAAATATCTCCTAAGTGTCAGCGCCACGAGAAAGAAAAACAAATTAATCAACAAAGAATCCCTGTTCAATGGTTTTCAAGCCAGCTTGTGGCTGTCACCAAACCACAGGTGAAATGCTAATAAAATTCAGCTGGCAACCGCAGCATCATGATTTAAATACCCTGTATTGTTCCAAAGAAACATACACATAATATATTTGCACGTCTGGCCTTTGTAATGAGTGTGAACTTTTTTGAAAGGAAACCATCAGAGATAGCAGAGGTCTTCTGAGGCACAAAGTGAGGTGGAATGACTGTCTTGTTGCAGAGGGAGTGAGCCACCAGCCTAAAGGTGAGTGCGAAAGCCTTCTTGGAGGAATCTGGCAAGATGGATGCAGCAGAAGGGGGCCGGGGAGAAGAGGCAACCGGAAAACTACCGTAATGAAGTCATTTCCCATTTTTTAGCCTAATTTGAAGAGACAAGGCTGTGGGACCTCGCTCCAGTTGTGCATACTGAGTGCGAGTTGCAACAGGAGGAGCCGTGTGCAAGGCAGACCAGTCCCAGAGGCCAGGAGAGGACCCCCAGCTTCTCAGCACAGCTCTGCACCGTGTGAGACGCCCTGTCTCTCCCAAATGTCAGGCATCTTTCTGTGCTACGATGTTTTTGTTGTTGTTGTTGTGTTTTTTGTTTTTGCATATTCTATCCACCATTCTTTCGTCATGGGCCTCAAACTTGCTCCAAACCCAGATGGATCCATAAGTTACCTCCTCCGTGATCTGCTATGCAATGTCCAGCGATCTCTGCTATAGATCTATAAACCTCCAAACCTGGGCAGAGCCCACATCTGGGCCCCACCCACATTTGGGCCCCGCCTACACCTCGGCCCCGCCTACAGTTGGCCCCGCCTACAATTGGCCCCGCCCAGTCCTAGCACAGCCCTCCCTGCCCTGTATTTCAGGGCCTACCAACCACACAGGAAGCTCTGCAAGGACACATCATGCCACAGGCGTTACTGATACAGCAGCAGAGGGGCTAGAACCCAGCTGATTCCCAGGGCCAATAAATGCTTGTGGAAAGAAGGTGGAAGACACTCAGAGGGAAGACACCACTTTATAAAGCCATTGTCCCCAGTATTTTGGCCACAATTTCTCCTTGAAAGTTCTCACTGGTTGGGGATGTAAAAGGATATGACCAAACCAATGGTTTTCTGAAAAATTCCAGAGATTTGAATAGGATGTTTCCAGTCTGAAAGGCGTGACCACCTGTGATGGGATCTGGGTTGAGCTCTGGATTCCGGCAGAATGCCATGTGGAGCCCAGTTGGCCATCTTGCTGTATATGGCCTTAGGTAAGTTATGGCACCTTTGAGTCTGTTTCCTCAATCAGGATGCAGAAATGGCTGTAACTCCTCCTTAGGGTTGTTGAAATGTTGTGATGAAATTGAGGGAGGCCAAGAGTCTCACTAAATGGCACGCTCTTCTCCTGTAGTCGGAATGTGTTTGTCTCACCACCACCAAAAAAAAAAAAAAAAATCCCCATCTCTTGAAACCTGATTACCAACATGATGGTATTAAGAGGTGGAGAGATGGTTAGGTAATGGGGGCACAACCCTCATGGGTGGGATTAATCCCAGACAGAAGAGGCCCTGAGAGCTGCCTCTCTACTTCCTCCATGTGAAGACACACAAGAAGACTCCCATCTACAAAACAGAAAGGGATCCTCACCAGACACCAATTCCACCAGCTTCTTAATTCTGGACTTTCAAGCCTCCAGAACTAAGGAATAAATTTTTATTCTTTATAAGTTACCCAGCTTGTGGTATTTTGTTATAGCAACTGGAACAGACTAAGAAATCTTCCCTTGCAGAAATACCTACTGTGAGAGTACAGACAACTAGGCAAGTCAGTCTTCCCATCTGCAGAATAGACAGGCATGCTCTCAACTTACAGCACTACTCAAGCAACAAGCTTACATAAAAATATTAATATTCATCATGGTTTATTCAGTGTCATGTAAGTGTGAAATAGTCATCCCTTTCTTCCTAAACAATGTAGGAATTACCATCTGTCATTTCTAAGAGGATTAAGAGATTGTCACCCATTAAGGATGTGGCATTAGCAGAGGACACTGTTGCCTGTAGAAACAGTGTTTCCCCTGTGGGGGAAGCTGTATCTGTACTCTGATCTCTGCTGCCCGGTGGTCCTCAACCTGTATGTGCCATTCCCATGTTTTGGAACCAGGTGACCCCTAAGGTGTCTTCCAGGTGTGAGATTCTCCAGGGCTACAGGAAGAGAAGAGGGACCCAATATCACCGGAATAAGACTCCCTCTACACTCCTCAGAGGAAGGGGAGATGAAGGAGGGGAGAAATTGTGCCCATTGGAAACATGACAAAACTCAAAATCAGACTCACACCACTCTTAGAATTATATGCAGTGGAGTAAAAGTCCCAAGGTCTGCAGAAAAGAAAAAACTATGATCATATACTCTTGGGTAATAGTTCTCAGGGATTTCAAGGTTAAAGCAATGTTACATGCATCTCAGATTGCCTGATACACTACCAGATTCATCAAACTGTTCCAGAAATCATGATTGATCAGAGCCCCACTCACTCTCAAAAGCATTCCAGTGTATATGGTCATCCCATAACCCTCTCATGGCTACCAGGATCACCTGGGAGCTTTGTAAATGTCTTGATTAAATCGAAATCTGTGGGCGTGAGGTACAAGCCATTGGTAGTGTTTGGTTTTTTTAACTTGCCCCAGTGATTTTAATGTACAACCAGCGTTCAAGGTCACTGTCCTAAATGGAAGGCCTAACCCTCCCTGGTGGGCCAAGGTGAATAGGGTCAATGAAGAGTGATTGGCAGGTAGACCCCAACTATCCCTGAGCCACCTGCCCTTGGGGTAGCTGGAGCAGCAGAGGAGGGAACAGGACCCCACAGGTGGCCTGCTGTGCCCACTGGTCACTCTGTTTGTGTTGACTCAGGGCCTGCCCAGGAGAGGATTGGCAGCTCCACAGCAGCTCTCTTCGGGTGCCAGCCCGACAGTGAGCAGGTAATTAGTGTTCCTCCTGCTCCTGGAGAGAGGTAGTGAGAGAAGTTGCCTGTTTCACCTTGAAGCAAGAAGGAGAACCCAGAGAGACAGATTTTTCCACACATTTTGGAGAGGTTCTGCCAGAGAATTCCATCGAGACGCGTGGAGTCAGGTCCCTGGCACAGATCAGCCTCCGAGCCAGGACAGAAACGTGTCCTGTGCAGGGGGACCTCACGAGCAGATTGTCTTCAAAGGCTGCGTCCCCCCTAATCACTGCTGCAAAGTAAATCTCTGGCCTCTCACCTCACACCAGGGAGGTTCTTGAGAATAGAAGGGCCTGCCATCTCCTTGTCCCCGCCACAGAGAGCAGAGTCTGTCCCCAGGCAGCAACCCTGGGTTTTGAATCAGTTCCTCGGGTCTGGCACTTAACTCCTGATTGGAAAGCATTTCTTAGCAGATGGAGGCTGGAGAGAGGTCTCCTTCTGCAGAGGAGCACCGAACGTCCCCACAGCTGGAGCTGGAGAGGTTGGCAGCTCCCAGGTACCTTCTACTACTTCATACCTAGCGCTGCTTTGCAGTCTATACTCCTGAAAACCTCTCCAGTGATCTTTAGGAAAATCTATTCAGGAAATACTATTTGGGAAACTTCGATATATGTGGGAAAACTTTAATCACTTGTGGATTTAATCAGCACAATTTTGACTTATGAATAAGCAAGAAAGATATAGCCAAACACACACACACGCACGAACACACACACTCTGGGTGTACTTCCACCAACAATATGACGCTCACTTGCACACACATCTCCAACATTTTCAAACCTTTTGATCTCTGCCCACCTATAAAATGAAAGGATTATTTCCATGTAATTTCAAATTGCATTTCTTATTGGGCAAGTTTTTCACATGCTTAAACAGCAGTTTTTACCTCTTTTCTGTGGCCTTTTTATATCCTTTGCCTGCTTTTCTTATTAATTTGTAGGAGTTCTTTATATATGAGAAAACCCAACCCTTCCTCTATGACATAACGTGCACACATCTTTCCAGTCTGATATTTGTTTACTAATTTTGCTTATGATGCATTTAACTAAGTCCATTTTAATGTAATTGGATGTGTTGATATTTCTTCTGTGGTTTCTGGTTTTGTATCAGACATTAGAAAGTATGATTTATGAGAACTTAAACAGACAAAGCCAGACCAGAAATCATTCAACAGAAAAATATCCAAAGAAAATTATGAGCTCACCTGTCCCTCTTTCTGCATGTAAAGAAGAGAAGGCTGAGAAACAGATCTTCCATTTTCAAGGATGGTACATGGTAGAGCTTCTCACCTGAGGGACTGATTCTCATAAAATGTCATAATCCAGAACTCCAAACTTCTGTATAATTAAATTCCTCAGCTTATTGAGGTCTTGCTTATTTCTGAACCATTCTGAAAAATCCTTCTAGGATGAGGGAGATTTCTGCCTACCAAACCAGCAGCCCCCAGGTCCATTGGGGTCTGCCAGGAAACTCCATTCTGGTAATAATTGCGTGATTCAAGTGAGACTATAGGTAAAGATACAGCTTTTCAGGTTCCTCAAGGAAAAGGCTTCACGGACTTAAATGAGATTTCTTTCACAGGTATCTAGATGCACTCATCTGTTTCCAAGGATTCCATTGCTTCTCTGGGTCCACAGAACCCTTCCTCACTAACCCCACCATATTAACCCTATCCCTGCAATAAGGCTTTGGCCTCAGTTTACTGCTTGGTCTTCATGTACACCTCTGAGCCTGGATGAGGTACATCATACCTGCTCCTACAGATCCCTCACCATCTGTCTAGCCTTCTCCCTCCAACCAGTCCCAGACTCTGGGTCAGAGAAAAACCAGACTGGAAGCCCATGAAGAGATCCATATTCAGGAGGCAGGACTCTACCCAACAGACTCGGTCTCCAAAGGAGAGGTGAGGAATTTGTCCATAGCAAATGAGGCTGTGGTAGAGTAAGACTGGGGTTAAATGTGGGTCTCCTCTTGACCAATGGCATGGTCTTGGGGAAGTGACTCAGCCTCCCTGACCTCAGTTTCTTTAACTGTAGAATGGGGATAAGACCTTGTCTTAGCTGAACCCAGAGCATCAAACCAGAGACTCCCAAGAAGTAAAGCCCAGCTTTGGTCTCAATCCCAGCACCTGCAGGTCCCCCAAAGCCTCTGAACTCCATCCTATACCCCAAGCATGGTAACTGGACACCTTAAACTTTTTGAAAGTCCTGCAAACAGTGCTGATCCCTTTCCCAGTGTCCTTTACCCAGTCTCCAGGGCCCCCTCCTTGTTTCTCTGATCTCTCCCCCTCAAAAACCCCTGGCCATTCCTGAAGTTCACGTGGAGTATAGAAACACTGCCACAAATCAGTCCTGTGTTGGAGACAGTACGGTTCCTAAACCAGAATGTGCATAGCCTGTGAGATCAATTATTGATGCAGGAGGAAGTCAGAGCTCAGAGAGAGGGTGAGACTCACCCAAGGTCAACAGCTGGTTGGCTGCCAAGACAAAGTGAGAGCCTCTGCTTGGACTCCCTGCCCAGTGCTCCCCACCAACCCGCTGTGACTCTGGACCAACTGTCTCCCACTTCCTTGGGGGAGTCTCCTGGTGAGAAGCCTGCTTTTTAATTCTATCTGGGATGAAAAGAGAACAGGTTGACTTTGTAATGTCATCAAATATTAAGCTTGATTTTTTTTTTCCCAGCTACTGACATCCAAATTGCCAGTGAGCTTGAAAGCCCCAGTGGAGCCTGTTGGCTGGGCTAAATAGAATCAGGGTTTGCAGGAGGGAGGACAGGCAGCCCCTCTCCACCGCAGGAGGCAGGGAGCAGGGAGGCCTGCTGAGCGCAGTGACTGCCAGGAAGCCAGGACAGGGCACCCGCGGATAAAGACAGATGGGAGTAAGGGTCCTCCATTAAAATTTTAAACCACGAGCACTCCATGACCACGCACACTTGAAATGCCGTCCCTGGGAGATGGGAGCCAAGAGGCTGTTGAGGTTATTGTGTGAAGTTGCCAAAAATTGAAGACATAATGTATCACTTGTCCTTTCGAAATTTGTTGAAAGAAAAGTTCCTCGTGACATGGAACACACTGCGCAAATGGAGGCAGAGGGAAAAAAGGAAAGTTTTCTCACCACTTTTTCTGAGTAGCACTGAGGTCCCATTATTCCAGAGGGTGGACAGAGCGCCATCTCTGCGGGTGGGCTACAGCTCAATGGTAGAGCACTCACCTGCATGTGTGAGGCCCTGGGTTCCATCCCAGGGCCAAAAAAAAAAAAAAAATTGGGGCCCAGGGGGCGGGCTCTGGAGTAATTTGGCTTTGGCACTGGTACATTTTTTTCATGGAGCAGGTATGATAACCTCTTCGAACCTCAGTTGCCCCATCTGTAAAATGAGCTGATAACACCTTCCTCAAAGTGCTCGTCTAAAGAGGAAGCAGAGTATGTTAAAGAGCATGTGGCACATACCTGGCCCCAGTGAGGGCCTTATGAGCTCTCTTATAGAGCTTAAAATGGATTCTGTGGTTTACTCATTTCAATGTCTTAAGATTGGGGGGAGGAGTGTTCCGTGCATTGAACTCAGGGGCACTCGACCACTGAGCCACACCCCCCAGCCCTATTTTGTATTTTATTTAGAGACAGGGTCTCACTGAGTTGCTTAGCCTTGCTTTTGCTGAGGCTGGCTTTGAACTCACGATCCTCCTGCCTCAGCCTCCCGAGACACTGGGATTACGGGCATGTGCCACCACGCCCAGCTTTAATGTCTTAATTTTTCTCAAGGAAAAGCTGTGTCCCAGGTGACGTGACTTACCCATGCCCGCAGCAGAATTGAACGAAGTCTTCAACTTCTCTGGAAATGACCTTGCCCCACGTCAAGGACCACCTCCACTTGGGTATCTCCCCGCTTCTTTTCCTCACAAGCTCAATATTCCATGGGAGCTGTATGAGGAGTGGGCTACAAGGGGACCGTGTGTCACTGGGGAAGACACTCAGCACCTCTGCTCTTCAGAGCCACACTGATATCTAATGGCAGGAAGCAAGCCATCGCTGCGCAACCTCCCCAAGGAATCGCATCCTGTGTGGGCAGGTGTAGAAGGAAAAGAGAGAGAGAGAGAGAGAGAGAGAGAGAGAGAGAGAGAGAGAGAGAGAGACACTTTCGAATCATGGAGCCCCTGGCTGGGAATCACAGCAAGATAAAGGGACTTCGCTTTGACATGGTTCTCAAACAATTGCAGAAGGAGAGAAGCCACAGACAGCTCTGGCTACTGTGTGAACCATGAGGGGCAAGAAGAACACTAGGAGCCAAGAGGTGTGAGTCGTGCAAGAATCCACAGGAACAAATGCTTCTCCTGAGCGACAGAGAGCAGAGCCCAGAGGACAGAGGTTCAATACAGTTCTCCTGCATTTGTGTCTTCCCCTTTCTGTTTTGATGAGAATGTTCTGGTCTTTGCATTGCCAGATGCAAACAGACTTTAAGTAGCTGTTTTTCCTGCACTTTTGTATAGATCTGAGATGTTTCCAGCAATTAAAATATTTTCTCCTCTAAGAAGCTGGAGTGTGGGGTGCAGCCTGGTGCCCCCCCATTCCGCCTCACTGCAGACGACTCTGATTTTACTGATACGCAACCTCAGATGTTGATTTCACCTGCTCAGCTCCTCTAGAGCTGTGCTTGGCCTCCAGGAAGATGCCCTCTTGCTGGAAGGCAGGTGTGAGATTCGAAAGGAGATTGTGTATGAATCAAAAATAAAGATGGTAGCAAGAAAATCACAGAAGGAAAGAAAACAGAGTTTTCAGGGAGCATTCAATCCAGTTCTCCAATATGGCAAATAGAGACACCGGTGGGCCAGAGGGGAGCAGTAACTTGCCCAAGGTCACACAGCTGGCTCATGCTGTAACAAGGACTAGAATAGATCCATTCTCCTGAGCAGTGTCCTTCACGATTCATGCTACTTTTAGCTACTTCATGCTGGTGATCAGAAGAACCCGAGGAGGTTTTATCCATCCTCTTATGCAGACAAAACCCTCTTCCTGGGCTCAGATCAAAACCTCCATCAGAAAGAACCAGACCCTGTATCTGGAAATGGCCTTTCTTTTCACTTTGTGCAAAACCCTGGGCCAGTCATTCTATTGCTCCTGGTCTCTGTTTCTGCAGTGGAACACCTAGGGGTTGGCTTCCAGGCCACATATGGGCAGTGTAACAAGAGCTACTGTCCGTAGAATATGGACCACCATATTGTCCAATCCAAACATACTGCATACTGGAGGTCACTATGGGCTGAGTGAGCCCTGCACTCTGTACTTGTGACTTTCCATCATTTTCACAGAACACAGTCTGAGATACTCTTACCTGCATTCTACCATTAAAAAAAAACTGAGGCCCAGAGAAGTCAAATCATTCCCCTAAGACCTACACCTGGCAACGGGCAGGCCTCTACTTAACCCCCATCTCACCCTGAAAATTCCTTATCTTCTCCTTTGTGCCAGCCCATAAGTTCATCACCACGACCCCCATGTGATTCTGAATTCCCAGTTAATTAAGGTAATGAAGCTCAGGAAGAGTTAAGGGACTCACTGAAGAACAGGAAGCTAATATCAGCCACAAATGGGTTAATGAATCTATCTGTGGCACTCTGAGACCTGTTTTGGAAGAAATCTGCCAATTTCAATTTCTGATGCCATGACTTATTTCTAGCTGGGTGGGGGTTATCCGTGGGTTAGTGAAGGTTTGAAGCTGCGGGTTGAGAGTAGGATTGGAAGAGTATGAGCTGGCGGAAATAAAGGATTTGGGGACAGTGGTTTTCACTCTTCTATCATCTGTGGCAGACAAGGGATGAAATGATAAAAGTTCAATTGGAACCTGACAAGATTAAAAGATTCTAAAAGATGCTCAGTGAAGATTACCGCCTTCTCACAGACACCGTGTAAACTCAGTCTCAATGCATCTATGAAATGGCCACATTAAGGGCATTGCTCCCTGATCCTGGCTTTGCTCTTCAGGCTGAAAAGAATTTTGGATGAGGACTGGTGCTGCCCAGGTCACCTTGAACATCACAAACCAAAGCTCTCCAATGTTCAAGCAAACATAGACACTCTTGCAACTTGGCTTCACGACTCTTATCTTTACCTTCAACTGAGTGAGCAACTTCACCCACTATCTGGTCTCCTGGACACTGGCCAAAATGTCAATGAGCAGTTGTAACAAAAAAGAAATCTTACACCTGGAATCAAAGTTTTGCAATGGACCTAGAAGGTATTTCTGGGGCACCATGTCCAGGAACCCACAAAGAATACCCCTTATCAGCTGGGGACAGAGGCAGAGGGTTTTTCCTGCTGGCATTAACCCATGAGCTGCTTGGGCACTGGGGCCCCCTCCCCTGGGGGGTTGGACTTCTACAGCCTCCACTGGTCTCTGCCAAAGGGCAGAAATCATGCTAAAGTGGCCACAGCAGGCTGAAATCCTCCAGAAAAGGCTGCCTGCCAGGGGACTCTGATGATTTGTAATCAAATTGTGTTTCATTAAAGAGGAAGTGTCCAGGGGCTTCCTGTTGGCTGCCTCCTTGCAAATTAAAGATAATAGAGTTAACAGAGAACAATTGGAAGTCAGACGCCAACAGGTGGAAGGAGCCCAGAGAAACTTCATCTCTTTGGATTCTCACATGTGGCATGTGGGTCTTGCCCCTGGGGGAGGGGAGCTGGTTCTATCTTCACCCAGAAAGCCAGGTCCACCTTAACCCAGCTCTGTGCTCACCTGGCTGGACAGTCTCTGGTCCTACCTCTCTCTTTAAGACTAGAAAGATTTGTCAGGTGACCTGCTGTCCCAGTTTGCCTTCTGAGAATTGAGGGTTTCCCAGAATACAGGACCCTCGAAGGCCAAAATCAGGAAAATTCTAGACAAATGGGGACAAGTTGATCACCCTATTGAACTTCCTGAGGTCCCTGGCTGTGTTGACATTCTGTGATTTTTCTCTCTCTAATTTTCCATGAGCTGATAGCAAATGCATGCGTCATGAGCCCAGTAGGATTTCCGGCACACAGAAGGGACTCTCCAAGGGCTGCCCGTGTCTTGTGTTCCTGGCCAACCACTGTCAGCTCGGGCTCTTCCAAGATTATAAAAGTTTGGTGCAGGCGAAGCCTCCAGAAATTTTAACACCTGCAACAATGACCACATCTCCAGAGGCAAATTTCAAACTTCTAGGTGAGGAAATGGGGGCCCAAAGTCGTTCTGTGATTTTTCTTGAGGTCACATGGAGCTAGGAGTCCACCCTGTGTCTGTCTCCTCCAAGCCCAGCCAGCTCCATGGCTGCACTTGCCTTGTATGTGTGTAGGACACACACACACACACACACACACAGTTGTGCCTCCATGGGATGGAGAAAAGTGAGCACACCTCTAATGAATTTGTGCTCCCTTTACCATGAAACACCTGCTCACTACCTGTTCCTTCTGCCCACTTGTAGCTGGTCACCTCACTGCTTGGTGAAGAGAGGGTAGTCAGCCTCGCACACCCCCAATCCAGGCATCAGCCACGCCCCACATCAGGAAACATGATCTCCCGCTCACATTACCAGGGACCCAGTCCTTGCACCTCCTGATCGGTCTCAAAAGAAATGCCCAGGAGGAAGGGAAGGACCAGGAAAGATGGACAGGTAGAGGGAAGGACAGGTTGCTCCAGCCCACCATAGTCAGGGGCTCCCTGAAGCTAGGTGTCCTCAGGGGCCCAAACTGGGCCAGAGAAACCCAGAACTCCAGCCAAGAGGGATGGAGACTCAGGAGGAAATGGGGCCTGGGAGGAGGCGACAGCCTGCGATTTTTAATTTACTTTTTCTTGCCCTGAGACAAAAATTAATTTGACTTGGGAAAAAAAAAAGTAACTTTTTACTTGACTTTTGAAAGTAAAATTTCTGCAACTCTTTTTCCATTTAACAGAACATTTCCTCAACTTCTAAGGCATAATGTTAATATGCACCAAAGATGGGGAATTCCCTGGGCTCCGCTCACATATCACTGAACTGATTTTTTTTCCCTAATTTCCTAGTAATACTGGCTGGGTTATGCTAACAGGAGAGTTAACAGCTAATTTTGCTACAGGGAAGATAATAACAGGAAATGATCTTTAATAATGAATTAAATAGATTCCCTGGATCCTGATTCCTTTTATTAGACAAGGTCAATGGCATCTTAAATGAGCAAATCTATCCTCGGCCGGCAACAACCTATGGAGAAAATTGTCAAGCGGACAGACCTGCAGAAGGCGTGAGCTTGAAGATCAGAGTGCAGATGGTAAGGAGCTTGATGCAGTGACGAGATCATGAACTTCAGGCCCCAAACTGAACACTAACCCACGCTCGCTGTGTGACCTTGAACGTGACCAACTTCTCTGAAGCTGTCTCCTGAATTGTTTGTGGGATGGTAATTCCTGCTCTGTGAAGCTTCCTGGTCGTCACATTGCTCTTCATTACTTGGAGGATACGGTTCACCAATCATTTTCACATTCATTGTTTCATTTGGCTTGCAGAGTAACCTCCCTTAGAACAGCCCAGCTGGACTGGGTTAGCCTCACCTTGGGAGACAAGGAAGGTCTTGCATTTAGCAGGAGGGAGGACTGGGATCCTAAGACTGGTCGTCTGGTTCCACTTTATCTCATCTTTATTCTCCTTTTACTTAGAACTAGTTTTCTCATCCTGCAGATTTTTTTTAGTAACAGGTTTTTTTCAAGACACATCAAAATTTATTACTCATATACATGTTCTCTATTCATAGCAAGATCTCTCTACATAACATGCCCAAAAAGAGAAGAAATGGATACAAACAAAATGTAAACTGAAGATGTAATGTTTTCTTGCAGGACGAGGGAGATGAAGAGGAAGAGGAAGGATGGAGAGAGATGTGGATGGGCATAGAAAAGAGCATTGTCTTGGGGCTGGCACAGCTAGACCTGCCTCCTTTCACCAGAGGAAGCAGAAGCTGGAGAAGATAGAAGTTTGCTCCAAATCATGAGGAACTCACCTCCCCAGGGTCTCTGCCTGGTTCACATTCCGCTGCATAGGATAGAGTTGGAATAGGTGCCAGCAATCCCTAGGGAGCCATTGAGAGTGTCATAGTGAGGGCAGAGCCCGACCACCTGCTTCTGGATGCGTGCTCCAGTAACTTCCACAGGCAGGGAGTTTTGAACCGGCTGCCCCATGTCCTCTTAGCCAAAGCCCATGCGCAAAGCTTCCAGTTCTCCCGTGTTTCCAAGGCGGGGGATGTAATTACGATGTTTTAAAGCAAAAAAACACACACCTGAGTCGGAGGTCTGGCTGTTTATTTGACTAATTAGAGATAATTCACCACAGCCCACTTGCCCCTTTTTGGTAATAAAAAATTGACACTTTCTTTTGATATTTTATTAGTAGCTCATCTTTATTTTTACTGTGATTTCAATAAGGTACCAGGGCGAAGCCTATTCCTCTCCAGCTGTAAACAAGGGTAAGTCATGATTCACGTCCACAGCAGTGTTGGGGGCAGCCCGAGAGGCAGAACACCAAACCTCCACCTGGTGCAGGGAGGACAGGAAAGCAGATCTTCCAGTTTGCCGCCTGGAAAGGGGTTGGTACAGATGCCAGCAAACCCCAGGGAGCCCCCTGAGAGTGCCAAGAGTGCTGGTTCTGCTTGCCTAGCTTCCAAAGAGGCCATGCTCAGCATACCCATGGTCCCAACGAATGCTGTTCCCATCACCAAGAAGAACTGCCAATCAGTTGACCTCCCAGCCTTTCTGCCATTTCCAAGTGCCTGCTGTTCATCCCAAGGAAGAGCCTGGAAACTTTGGTTATCAATTTGATTCAGTGAATACTTGTTTTCTGAGAACCCAGAGTGCATCCCAGCTCCGCACAGCTCAAAGAGCAACTTGGAATCCAACCCATCTGGGTTCCATTCATCTCTCCTAGCCTTTGTCCTGTTCACAAAATAGAGATTATACATACCTTTTGGAGTTGTGCTAATAATTAAACCAGAAAATTACATAATGCACTAATGCAATGTCATGTGTCCCAGGAAGATATATTGAGGAAAGACCAAACAAAAAAAAAATGTATAAAGCTCAAGGAACTTAAGACTAGGACATAGTAGGTACATAGTAAATGCCCCTACGGACACTATAAAAACTCTTCCTTAGTTTTGGAGAGGGAGACATGCAGAAATACTGATTACTGCAATATATGTCTGGCTGCAACAGTTTGGGTACTGGGAACCTCTAAAGATCTTTGAACAGACAAGGGTGAAGTCAAGATTTGTACTACAGGCAGAGAACCACGTAAGCTTTCTTTTTTCTCTTGTCAATATCCCCATAAAAATACAGTGTAACAACAAATTACATAACAATACATTGTATTCAGTATAACAATAATCTAGAGACCAATATGGGAAGATGTGCATAAGTTATATTCGAATACAATGTTCTTTTATTAAAGGGACTTAAGCGTTCTTGAATTTTGATTTGTCCTGGATCCAATCTCGTGTGGATTCTGAGAGATAACTGTATTACATTTAATTTCTTGGATTATTTTATGTTTAAGATTAATTCTACCAATTTCCTTAATTTTTTTTAAAATGTAGTTACTAGAAAATTTTGAATTACATGTATGGTTCGTGTCGTTTCTGTTGGACAGCGCCACCCCAGATCAGGGCAGAGCGCTAGAGGCAGCAGCAACATCTGGGCCATTTCATTCCGGTCAAACTGATGATGTTCTCTAGGCCCGACCCTGCCTCCCCTGCTGCCGTTGCACTGAGTAATTGAAATGCCTTGAAGCAAAGAGCTGGCTCCTAAGTGTGCTTGACAAGGCTCAGAGAGTTTCGCGAAGTTGTTTTAGCAGCAGACACCAGGCAGTGTTCTCAAACACCCATGTCATCTCCAGAACAAGGACCAGGCCAAAGTGCCTGGCTTTCAGCCCTGTGATCTAGTGGCCATAGCTCATGCATGCCCAGCAGCAACTAATTCACAAGGTAAATTAAAAAGCAGCCAGCATTTTCCTCTCCAACTGGCACCAAATGGATTGACTGTGACTATTTCCTTTGAGGAACGCTCTGAAGCCTGCGGGATCTGTCCCAACAGATCCCAGGCATGATGCTTCCAAGGATGGAGGATGGACGAAGCCGATATTGTTTTGATATTATTTGGCTTCGGCCTGCATGCCTCAGGCTCAGACTTGAAATGAACCAGCAGTGCTACTGACCTTCTGAGTGGGGACTTGAGCTTCTTCCTTCCCCTACCAGCAAAATATGGAAACTGGGTTGCATGGCCTGGAACATTGTAGGAGAAAGCATGCAACCAGAGTGAATAAGGCCATGTTTTGCAGTTTGCAGGATCACAGTTCAAGTCCAGGTTCTGCAACCTACCTACTGGCTTATGGCCTGAGGCAAGTCACTTAACAAATTTTAGATCTTTTCTCTGTTGTAAAATGGGAATGCAGATAGTGGCAATCTCATGGGTTGTTGGGGTGATTAGATGATATAATGGGAGGGAAGATGTGTAATGCAATACTTGGTTGGCAACTAGTGAGCACCAAATAAAGTCATCTAATAAATAAAGACTTCACAGTTTGTTTTGGAAATATGAGCCCAAGCCTCAGAAGGCTTGGACCATGCTGGGGTTTGACATCTCTTCCAGCTGCTGCTAAGCGACTCAGGCTGAGGGTTCAGCTGCCGCTTCCAGACACAGAGGGGCTGCCCTCTGCAGAGGCAGAGGGTGGGAATGTTTCTCTGTGGTGATGCATCCAGGCTGAAAGGACAGAGCTATCCCATTGGGCATACTTGGAACTAGAGAGCAGGAAATATGAGCAGGAAGAATTTTTGCATTTTAGTTTAGAAATCCATTATTATTACAGTTTTATCCTTTGTGTTTTAGTAATCCACTGTTTCAGGGCAGGAGCAATAATCCCTCAGGGCTGTCAGCTGTCAAGTGGCCCATGGACTCTCAGCTCAAATCTGCGGTAATTAAATAAGTATTCTCCCTCAACAGAGGTCAAGGGAAAGGAAGATATTTTGGAGGTGGCCTCGTCTTTCTCTAACGCTACTTCTTTACACTCTATATATTCTTTATTATGTCTGGATCAGATTCATCATGAACATTGTATATATAATTTGGGGAGGTTTTTTTCTCCTGTTTTGAGGAAGCAAAGGTGACGTTTCATTTCCAATTCATCTTCTCAGGATACAATTTTTTTTTAATTCCCAAACATTTTCTTGAAATCTTCATGACCTAGATAGAATTCCCAGATAGAATTAAATAACTAAAAATTAAATGCAGTTATCAAAGTTTATTTTGTTCGATGTTATGAATGCAGGTTCTACAAATATTATAATTGTGATACAATCTGATTTCCATCATTCTATTCTATATTATTATTTAAACAGTACACACATTGGTCAACTTAGAAAGGAAATAATATTCCTCCTAAAATTATTGAGTTTATGTTCAATATTTGTATTAACTATCACTTTATCTCCCGATGTGTTTGTCAATTGAAAATGTTTTAAGATGATTTAGTAAATAAAATTAACTTTCATATTCAAAACTAATTATTGCAACATTTTACTCTTGCAGTAATTCATACTTCCAATAGTTGACAAAAAATTTTAAGTATTAACAAAAAAATTCACTCTATAATACTTCAGAATGATTACCTATGTTTAGAAGTACTTAGATATTAACAATAAATCCAAAGGATATGCATTCTCATTTTACTGCATATTGTTATGTTAATTTGATGTGATAATAACTCACATGATCACTCAATCTTTGGGGACTCACCATTTCAGATTCCAGAAATTAACACTGAATTAGGCATTTGGCTCTTCGGCCATTCAAAGTTGGTCAAAACCCAACTTTCTTTTATCCTTGCATCAATCAGGGTCCAACCAAAGAGACAGAACTCACTCAAATGCAACTCATTCTAAGAACTCATTTTGTAAGTACGATGGTTAATTTTATGTGTCCACTTTACTGGACCATGTAGTGCCCAGATATTCAGTTAAACAGTATTCTGGGTGTGTCTATGAGATTCTCCTTTGGACTTGAGCTCAGGGTGAAACTTGTACCATCTCCTGGTTCTCAGGCTTGGGAGCCTAGAGCTATCCCGGTGGCTTTCCTGGCTCTCCAACTTGCCTGTTGCAGATCTTGGGATTTCTCAGCATCCATAATTGTGTGTACCAACTCTGTGTTGTGTGTGCTTGTGTTTCCTATTGGTTCTGTTTCTCCAGAGAACCCAGAGTAATTCACAAAGTAATGGAACAGCAGGACACCAATACTCTAAGCTGAAGGGACAGAGGGAACAGTCAGTGGTACCAAAGTCCTGGGCTGGGGCCACCCGATGCAAGATGGAACCGAAGTAGACCTCTATGGCAGGAGCTAGAATCACAGAGGAGACACAACCACCACCCAGGAACCCATGGGAAGCAGAAAATGAAAAGAGTCACTCTAGCTTCTCCCTTTCTCCCACCCTGTAGTTCCTCAGCCCCTGAGCAAGCTTCCCATTGGCTGAACCCAATAGGAGCCTATGGAGCTCATCCCAGCCCCCTCTACTCTTACAGATTAGAGTCAGGGAAAGGCAGAGAAGGCTTGACCACCAACATTCCTGGGACAAATACCACCCCAAGGTCGTTTCCTTTTCTCACAACCACCCAACAAAGTAGGTGTTTCCCAATTTCCAATAGAGAAACTATAGATCAGAGAGGTGAAGTGACTCTCCTAAGGCAGACAGGAGGTTCAACATCACTGAAACACAAAGACCTTGAAATGAGCCCAGCATGGTGATCCACACCTATAATCCCAGGTACTTGGAAGGCTGGGGCAGGAGGATCACAAGTTCAAAGCCAGTCTGGGCAACTTAATGAGACCTTGTCTCAAAATAAAAAGGGCTGGGGCTGTAGCTTGGTGATAGAGCACTCACCTAGCATGCGCAAGTTCAGTCATTAGTACCGCAAAATAAATAACTTGAACTGAACACTTGGACAATCTGCTCCTCAAAGTACTTTTTCAGCTTCTTGGTCCCCTGCTCCTAACCCATCCCAAAGTCTTGTCCCTTTCTAAGAGATAGCAGTCCTTTCTTGTTTCCCTGCTCCCTCATAAACCACACCCACAGGGCCTCACCTTGCCCTAAAAAGGCCCCTCGAGGACTTGCCTAGGTAAACCAGTCCCCTCTCTAAAAGAAACTTGGGTGTCAGATGTCAAAATAATTTCTTGGCCCTGCTTCAAGAGCAAGACACATTTGAAGTAACCTGCCATTGAGAAAAATGAGGGGAAAGCCGATGCCCTAGGCAATCCTCTTTCCCAAAGGGATGTTGCTTTCTAGGACCCAAGGGAAGTGTGTCCCCAGCTGGTCCCCACAAAGGATCCATATCCCATGTCTGACAACCCTTGGTGTCCCTGCAATCATGGTCAGAGTGTTGTGGGACAGATGATCAGGTTTATTGGCTGCAGCCAGGTTCAGAAGGGGGGCTTTCGTCACCGTTCATCAATCCCTATGCACCCCAAGTTTTAGAAAGTTTCAGAACTTTATACCAAGTGTGTATAAAGGGAGGGGCTCAGAGGCTCACAATCTGCAGAAGTCCACACAAAAGCAGCCTTTTCCAGAACTGCGGAACCCAGGCAAGGATACAAAATCCAGGACACTGTCTATAGGAATCCAATGCCAGGTTGGGGAGAGTTCTCCTCCCCTTCCCTCCTGCCTGCTACCCCCACAGGACCCGACTGTGTCTACTGAAATGCAAAGGCCTCTGTGGAGGCCTTGGGTTGGTCTTTCTTATCCTGTCTTGCTGGAATACACCTCCTGCCTGAAAACTCTGTTGCAGAAATTCTTGTTGGTAGTCTAAGAACAGTTATGGTGAGGTTCTCTGGAGAAGCTTAATTAAGATTTTCGGTGGAAGAGGGGTGCAACCAGAAGAGGGCAAAATACTTCCCTCCTCTCTCAGCAGGCAAGGAATAGCCAAGAGTGAGACTGGGTGGCCCCCTGTATACCCATGGACCCCCACCCCAGGGGGAGGACAGCTGGGACCCTTGCCACTCAGCCAGATAGCTCCCTGTGTCCCTCCCCCTTCTTGTTTTCTCTATCTTTATTATAAAATTAGTACAGCAATGTTACCAAATCCAAGTCCATTTTCTTCCTTCTCTGAAAGGGCCAAGGAATTGAGGTCTAGTCACTGAAGCACGGTTTACTGACATTCAGTAAACTGGCAAGACCGAGAAGATGTTGGGCTGGCGTCCTGAAAGTCCATTGTAGCCTAATACAGGTTTTAAGCTCCTTTTATCTTTAGGAGGAAATGATTGGTGTGGCCTGGTAGCTGGTGACCTGTGGGTCTGCATCAGTCTTGAAGGGGAGGAGCGAGGAAAGGGAAGTTAGCAGTCCATCCATCTCAAGCTGCTAGTTTAAATGATGAGTGAGAGCGTGTGCTCAGGGAGGCAGGCTCTCTCCAGCCAAGGATAACCCTGACCATCGGAAAGAACTTAGAAAATCCAAAAGGAGAAGATAATTTCCCCACATCCCACCACTCAGAGGCTACCACCATTACAGATGGTAATAACTAGAAGGATGAGTTCTTCCAAATTTTGAGTTCGGGTGGTTTTGTTTGTTTTTGATATTTAATAGACTTCTTTGCTGGCAAAGTTGGGATCAGGCTGGACATGTGGTTTTGTGTCCTTAATTCTTCCATCTTTGTGGTCACAGTGAGAGGCAAAGTGACAAAAATGGTCAGAAAGGAGTTGCGGTTCAAGATCCCTCAATGCCACATGGGCAAATAAGTCCTGACTTGTCACCTTCACGGGCAGTCGCTTCCCCCCTTTGTTTTTCTGATATTACACCTGCACTGCAAGGTCAAGGGCAGGGCGGGGGAGGGGTGACAGAGGCATTCTGTGTGAGGTCTCAGAGAAACGCCTGACACCTTGTAAACACTATTCCCATGATTGTTAGGTTTCCATGACAACAAAAATGCACACACATCCTTTTAAAGGGACACATACCATTCCATTGAGTGGATGGGTGGACATAGTTATTTAACCCTATCCCAATTATCGGACAACTAGCATCTTGTTGCTCCTACTCTCTGATAGTGAGACATGTTACGCATAAAGGGTTTTTTCATCTACCATTTAACCAACTTCCACCCTAGAAAGGTAATTGCTATCTGTATCCAAGGGTAGGAATTTGAAGTTCATGCGTGATGTTAAATTGCTCTTTGAAGAAGTTGTGCCATTTTTATTTCACTGTTGTGGGAAGAGCCCCTGGGGCCTGGGCATTATCAAGTAGTTGTGTCATAGTTATTGGTTTTGCATCCATGCCTAAAAGATAGGCAAGGCAGGTCGGGTCATTGTTTGAGTTGCCATGTTTTCCCTCTGGCTACCTCAGTGCTCCCCGCCACCCCCACCCATGGCTTGGCTGTCCACACATCCTGATGCAAATACCAGTTTTCCAGCCATCTGCTCAGATGCTTAAAAACAGCTACTTCCAGGGACCTGGGGTCACCAAAGACACCAGAAACATGACCATCCCCATGCTCTGTGAATTGGTCATCCACAGTGGCAGTAGACAGGGAAGACAGAACCGCCCTGCAGAGAGTTTGGAAGAAAAACATCTGGAACCAAACCTCGAGATCACCAGGAATCAACAGCGTATTCTAGAGGCCAGCAAGGTGCCTGTCATCACCCAGGAGTGAGGGCAGGCAACGCTGGGAGATCCCAGATGACCAAAGCTCTGCAGGGCCAGGCTTCAAGGCCACAGGTGAATAGGAACCAAAGTATGAGTCCCCACGGAGAAGGTAGGTTTCCAGCTGTCGCTACTGGGCTCCCTGAGGCCACCCCACAGGACACTTGGGGCATTTTTATCTCAGGATGAATGAAAACATTGCCTTTTAAAAAGTGCAGAAATAATTAGTCTATTCAAGGTGAAACCAAAAAAACTACACCCTGCAGTGTGTCCCAGGCACGAAGGGACTCTCCGCAAATGTTTACAGAATAAATAAATCAACATAGTAGGGAAAATTGGTTTGGGATTTGTCAAAAGTTCTGATTGAACTGAACTCTCTTGTCAAGACTTAAAAGATCATTAACGGATGCAAGAATCAATATGTTTTAACTGGCTGTTAGGCGCAAGGCACTCTGCTGATACCTGGAGACATTTGAGAAAATAAATGAATGGTCACCGTCCCCAAGCTGCTCCCAGGGGAAGGTTGTGAATAACAATGCAACTTTGATGGCAGAAAGATCTGAGTTTGAGTCTCAGGAACCCAATTCAATAGCTGAGTGCATGTAAGTGATCGCCACCGTTGAAAGTCTGTATGTCTCAGTTTTTTCACATGTGAAATGGGACACCAAAAATAACTGCCTCACAGAGCTAGGTGAGAATAAATGAACTGGTGTTAGCAACATGCCTGACAATGAAGGGACAAAAGGTGGCAGTTGCCATTATTTATTTTCATCAAGAAGGAGAGAAGCGGCTCCATTTCTAAATTTCTAAGCGGTTCGTCCTGGTGGGAATGCATTTTGAGTGATATTTGAGGACACATATTCATGACTCCCATGGAGCCCAGGCCACTGCCCAACGGTTGGGAGTGTAAAGGAGATCAGCTGGCATGATGTACCCAGATGTCTTCAGCGGTGACATCCCGTGGGGTCCAGCCTCTGACAGGTGGCCTGAGCCTAGGAGTAGGGGCTCCACCCCATCTAGATCAGAGAGAGCACAGGAAGCCCCCCCCCCCCCGCCATGCTCCAGGGCCTCCTGCCCAGGCTCCCTGGAGTGTCACAACAACCCAAGGGCAGGAAGCAGACTCTAGCAGAGGAGCTAATATATGCCGAGGAGCCACAGAGCTGGGATTGGAGTGCAGGGCCTGGGGACTCAGAGGCTTAGCACTGGGACACCCTTCAGTGGAGGCAAGAGTCCACAGCGATTGTGAGCTAAGCCACTCTGCCACCCATTCGCGGTGAAGGCATGGGCCTGGGGGCCCCTCAATACCACCTGTCACTGTTCTCCCTGTATGTCTAAAGGCCCCGGTGCATTTTCTAGAAGTCTCAAAAAGAAACTGAGTCCCATCGTCATTTTTTCCCTTACACACATACTTACACACATAAATGCACTCTGTCATATCCACTCACAGATGCACACACCACAGATATGCTCACATGCACTGAGATACACGGATGTACATACATGTACACCTGAAGTCATACACACGTGCCTAGGCACACCCACCCCCACACACACATGCACACATACACACATGCACACGCACACACATGTATAAACATTCACACACGTGCAGGCATCCTCACTGCCATGGACTCCCACACAGACATGCACGCACGCATGCACACACACACACACACACACACACACACGCTCACTCACAGCTGGGCCACGCGGCTGTCCCTGTGACTCACCTGATTGTTTATTCAGGAAGGGGAATCAACCCGGACTATAGCTGAGTCTCCCGGAAGAGAGACATTTTAAAATCCTCAGCTTAACGCCATCTAATCCTGCTCCCCTCCCATCGATTCCCCTCTGATGTGACATCCAGCACATCTCTTTCCACAAATTGTGCATCTGATCTTGGAGAAATTGCAGGATCAGGCACCTGGCCTTACATGCACCCTGCTCCCCTGGCGTGGGGCTCCAGGCTCACCCCACCCCATGATGCCATCCCTCTGAGCATTTCCATGACACATGTAGCACATTCTGGGCTCCTACAGAATGGAGAAGGCTGAGGTCAGGAAGAACTCCCTGCTCCCCTCCTGTAGTCATAGCCAGGATGTCCCCCAGACCTGCAGGATGGAAGTCCATACACTGCCCTCAAGACAGAGGAGAGACGATGATTCAGAGATCTACTGGAATCCAGAGAATAGGACAGAGAATGACAAAAAGCAGGATAGATGATTCTAGAAGGGCTGTGGAGGCAAGGGAGGCACAGAGGTACTTCTGAGTCTGGTTGGTTTTCAGCAGGCTGGGCATTTGTCATCCAGTTCTGAAGATTGGTTCTTAAAGACCCCTCTAGCTGTCCCTGTGTAAGCCACCCTGGGATTGACTCTGGTCTCTGAGGCACTTGCTTGCAGGACCCACCAAGTTATCTCTGCATGGACACAGAGGCTGGTATTTTGGTCAAACCACTTGAGACCCACCCACCCACCAACAAGGTGGAACTCCATGCATCCTCGTGAGATGCAGTACCATGACGAATGATCGAGGCGTTCCTGGCTTGGGGCTGTATCCCCCCAATCTCTGCCTGTTGCCACAGCCACCTCCCATGTCCCCGTGTCTTCTCCTCTTAGGACTCTTACAAGGATACTCATCATCAGATTTAGAACCCACCCGAATAATCTGGGATGATCTCAGTTTGGGATTGGTAATTTAATTACACCTGCACAGACCCTTTTTCCAAAGAACTGTCACATTCACAGGTTCGAGGGTAAGACGTGGATATATCTTTTGGGGGGCCATTATTCAACCCGCTAAAGAGTTATTTACAGAAGGTTTAAGGTAAACCAGCAAAGAGGGTGGGACACCCAGAAGCTCCAACAGCCAAGGAACAGCTCCCCCAGGGCCTCAGAGGCTGGGGGAAGGTGGAGGGGTATCTGATCCCTGGAAAGAGCTGGAGCCCGGCATTGTAGGGACAAACCTTCAGCTCACACAGAGAGGGAACAGGGAACAAACACCCACACCACCGGAGGCCCCCCCCCCCCCGCCCCCGTCCAAACAGAACTAAGGAAAGGGAACTTAGGTGTTGCATGTCACTGCAGCAGTCCCTGGGCACACCGCAGGGAGAAGAATGCTCTAGAAGGACAAAGATCCTGCACAGCCCAGTTTCTGACTTTGATGGTCTTTCGGTGCAGACAGTCGCGTGGTTAGAACAGCATCTGCTCAGGGAGAACCAGATTCAAACCTGGGTTTCTGTGGAGCTGGGATTTTCTTCAAGCTGCTCCACATTTCAGTCTCTTGTGCCCAACTCTCAAGCCCCAGGTCCTGAGTGCACGGTGCCTCCATGCCCCTGTCCTGCACCTCATGGGCCCAGGCCAGACCACCCTGCTTCTCCACCAGGCCAGAGAGGAAAAGACCAGTGAGTAGTGTTGAGAAGTGAGACAACAGAGTCTGCGGTTCTAGACTGACCCTCTACTTCCCACTGTTAACACAGCCAGAAACCAAGAGCCAGAACATAGGCCAGCTCAAACCCGCACCAGCACCAGCACCAGGTGCCCCGCCCACCTCTGCCTGGCACCCGGGAGCAGGGCACCGAGAGAAGCCAGGGGCATGGGATCCACTGGCAAAGGGCTCCAGCTTCCACCAACGCTGCAGGACGTCACCAGAAGCATCCCCTTCTAGCCCACCACCAAGGCCAGAAGCCCACCCTTGGGCTACTCTCCTTGCTACTCAGAAAGCAGACCTGCAAATCACTCCAACAGCAGTACTGCAGAAATCCCACAGCTGCTCAGCCGAGGGGGCCGGTGGCCCTCCAATTCCTGTCGCAAAACCTCTCCTAACTTGACTGTCCTTATCTTATCTGTAGTAGATAAACGCCCAGGCCTGGGGAAGAGGAAATTTTAAAACCTAGTAAAGTAAACCTGAAACAGGCCAGCTGTCACCAGCAGGAAGCAGCGCCCATTAGTGGGCTCAAAGCAATCTTCACAGCTCTCACCAAGCCCCCGTCCAGAGAAGAATGTTCCAGAAGCACCCCACTCACTCACTCGGTTAGTGACATGTATGCAAAGCCCACTCGAGCCAGGGTGGAGGTGAGGAGCTTGGTGCCTGCTGTCCTCCATCAACTCCCAATGTGGGACAGACTGTGTCTGAGATGCTGCCAGCCCAGAGGATGTCCTTGCTGCCCAGAATGTCGTAGGCACCAGCCCTGGATTCTCTCTCTCCGACCTCCTGTCAGCCTCTTGGAAGCGCCTGGGCAGGCCAGCCAGTGGGAAGCTTGGTTAAATCCGCCCTCTCTGCAGGAGCTGCACATTCTAATTTCGCCTTGGCAGAGACATGAGTGGCCAGCAGTCCAGACCATCCTGGGGGAGGGAAGCACAGAGCCAGCAGCAGTGGAGAGAACAGGGGACGAGGCTGCCTGTGGGCCACGCTGCCCCCTGGCTGGGCACTGAAGAACCCACCCCATGGGAACACTCTCAGAGTTAACTCTGATGCACTCTGGCTAGCACCAGGGGCCAGGGCCCAGCAGGAGAGAACACAGGACTCCAGGGGAAAAGAGAGGCCCACTAGAAAAAGCCACAAAGCTTCACCCCAAGTCTGTGGAGCAAAGGACACAGCAGCCAGTGAGAGGGTTAATGCCTGGGTTTGAATCCGGATTTCACATCTAAGAAAAGTCACTTACCCTGCCTGAGCCTCAGTTTCCTCGTGTGCAGAATGGAACCAGCCTGCATAAAAGCATGTGAGGGCCAAAGGGGTGAAAGCTGAATCATGTACGTAGTAAGTGCTCATTAAATGACAAGCGTGGGCTTCATTACTATAACAATGATTTCTAAGAGGGGAACTGAGGGTCCAGGTGAGTCACATCCAATAACGCACAGGAGGGAAGTGTGTTGGCAGAGTTGGCCCAGGGGGTCGAGCCAGGCCTGCTCTCGGCCAGCCCCACCAGTACCTCCCCCATAACACCTGTGCATTCTACACGGATGCAGCTCCATCACAAGTTAGACCTATATCCAGTTGGTCCCAGGAAGGGTGTAAAGTAGCTTTACTGGGCTCAGCAAGTCCCAAGCTTCCTATGACATGTCATTTCAGGATGAATTCTGTGTGACTTGAGACTCCTCACCACCCCTCTCTGGGCTGGTTTTCTCCAGCTGTAAGAGGAGGGCCTTGAACTAGATGGTTCTGCCATCCAGAAAATGATTCATTTCAACCCACTGATCCCTGCCCTCTCCCCTCCCAGGTTCCCCAAATTTGAATGCTCAGGACTATTAAAGGGGGCCCATTGTTGCTTGAGGTCAGAGCAAGAGAGGTCAAATTGGCAGTCATGTCGAAATCATGAAAAAAAAATCAGAGGAGAAGGTGGAACCCAAGCCGAGCTCCCTATGTATTTTTAGGATCCTGCACAGGCCTGAAGTCCCTTTGATGAGTTTAGGAACAAAACGTGTGTGCGGTGGGTCTGTTCCACTTAGACCTGGAGTGACTACAGCAAAGCCAGCCTCCCCTCGGGGTTTCCTGATTTGCTGGGAAAGACCAAAAGGGTCTTCAGAGCAAAAGACAGTCCTGGCCCAGCCTACCACCTCCCCACCCATATTCCTTTCTTTTCTTTCTCCTCAGCCTTCCTGCCCTGCTCTGAGTGGACATCCTGGTCTCTGAGCAAGCAGGGCCCCTGTGAGGTCTCCCAGCCCAGGCCTCCAGCCCCGGACAGCTGCACATGATTGTATCCAGCTGTGCACGCTGGCCAGGAGCTGCCCGGCAGCCAAGGCTGGAGAACCTTGCAGAGGGATCAGGCCAGGGCCAGCGAGCCCCACCCACTCTCCTCCCTGCAGACAGGCCTCCCACACCACATCAGGAAATGCTCCAGAGAGATCAGGATATTCATCCGGGGCCTGCAGCAGGCCCTGAGCACTCCCATCCAGCCCACACGTTGTCACAGGAACCCTCACTGGATCTGATCCCCCTAGAGACTTCGCCAAGCTCAGTGACAGCGTTTCAGCGCCTTCCTGGACTGCAGGGCTTTGCTCACCCACAGCATGGCCAGGTGTGGGCTGGGGGTCTGAACAGGCACAGGCTCTGGCGTTGCAGTCCTGTGGTCTGTTCCCTGCATGCTGGTCTCCACAGGAGGCCAGGTTCAAGTCACAGGAGCACCTACGTGTCTCCTCCCCTGGGAACCCTGCTGCAGGTTAGGCCATTTTCTGTGACTATAACCTAATATCCAATGCAGACTGACTTTATTAAGAAAAGAGATTTATTCAGCTCATAGTTCTAGAGATTCAAGGGCAGGGCACAGCATTAGCTCAGCTCATCTAAGGACCTCATGACTGATGGTGGCACAACAGCATTATCTCATCTGACCCCCCAACAACTTTGCAAATGATAATAATCCTTATCCCTGTTCTACAGAGAGGCCCAGAGAAGCTAGAAAATCACTTGTTTAAGGGCACACAGCTGCCAAATGGTTAAGCCAGGATATAAGAGGGCCTCCAAGAACCAAGATTTTTTCCCATGACTTCATTACAAAGCAAGGCATTTCAAATTTAAACTGTGATTTTTTTTGTTGGGGGGAGTAACCAGGGATTGAACTCAGGGACATTCGATGATGAAGCCACATCCTCAGCCCTATTATGTATTTTATTTAGAGATAGGGTCTCACTAAGTTGCTTAGTGCCTTGCTTTTGCTGAGGCTGGCTTTGAACTCATGATCCTCCTGCCTCAGCCTCCTGAGCTGCTGGATTATAGGCATGAGCTACCACACCTGGCTAAACAGTGATTTTTAAAAATTAAAATAAGCCTCAGGAGGCTTAAGCAGGAGGATTCCAAGTTCAAGGCCAGCCTGGGCAACTTTGCAAAACCCTATCTCAAAGGTGTAGCTCAATGATAAAGCACCCTTTGATTCCATCCCCCCCAAAAAGTAGCTAATTAAAATTAACTTTAAAAAAATCAAAAAATTAAAATTAAATGATGGGATTATCCTAATAACCAACATTTATTGAGCATTTACTACATGTCAGGCCTCCCTGCAGGATGGTATGTCCCTGAATCCTCACAATCATCTCATGAAATAAGTAATCTTATTATTATCTTTACTTTTAAAATAAGGTCACTGAAGCACAGCATGGTTAAGTAATTTGCCCAGGGTCACCAGCCATTCAAGTGCAGGCCGTGTCCCCAGGCACACTCTCTCTTAACCACTCAGCTAAGACACAGCAACCTCATACAGTAATGCTGAACAGTCTCTGAGACATATTTTTAAAATATATTTTTAAGTCAAAAGCAAGGTGTGGAACAGCCTGTATAATGTGCTATATTTTTAAAAGGAGACAGATGGACACACACGTTTGTATCTGCAGAGGATCTGGAAAGCTATGCGGGAAGTTTGTACTAATTGTTGCCTCCAGGAAGAGGAACTAGGGGGCCAGTGTCAGGGGTGGGGGAGAGTCACACTTTCATACTCTTTACATTTTTTATACCTGCCTTTAAGATATGAATGTGCCAGCCCCCAGTTCAGAAAAAATATATATATTTTTTCATTACTTTGTTAGCTTCATGGAAACACAGTGACAGCAGGTCCCTGAGGAGGCCTCCAGAGGAGGCCAGAGCAGGGAAGGAGGCCATGCATCTGAAGACGGACAGCCAAGGGGCCGCCTGTGCTCCTCCCTGGGGCTCCTCTGCATCCAGGCTCCTTCAGAGGCACCAGGCTTCAGGGTCTTCCCTCAGCCTCTGCTCCTAGGCCAGCGCTCAGGTTTCAAAGACAGGCTCACAGGTTAATGGAATCCCCCATGCTCCAGCTGTGAACAGGCCTCTCATCCTGGAGAACACTCTAGAATTGGGGGTAGCTCACTGCTGCAGCTCCCAGATGGAGGTGGGGGCAGGGCTCCGGCCTGGGCTCCTTGCCCTCCCTCACCGCTGATCATGCCAGCTCAGGTTTCCTTCTCTGGGCCATTTTTCCATTAGCTCTAAAAATGTGAAGACCCAAAGACTCCAAACTGCCAGCCCAGACCCCCACAAACTGCCCCTGCACAGGTCCAAACCCTGCCTTCCTCCTCCTCCTCCTCTTCTCTAAGCCTCCCAACCCTCTTCCCCAGCCTCCATGAACTAACTCACCCCTGCTGGACTCCCAGTTCAGATCTAGTCACAAACAGACAGGTTTCAGCCTGACACCTCTACTGCACCTCTCCACACCATTTCAGAGGCCCCCACTTGAAGTGTCCAGGTGCTTTGGAGCCTCAAAGATCAATATCACCCAAAGTGAAATGGTAGGATGCGCATTCAGGGCCCACCTCAAGGAGCCAGACTGAACCAGTGCTCCGAGGCGGCCCCAGCAAGCAGCTCCACAATCCCCTTGGATTCTGATGCTGTTGGCACAGTGGCTCTCAGGGCAGCCCATCTGGTTGGCACTGAGAAGTCCCAAGGTCCTGTTCCCTCCTGGGATGTGGATGCTGTGCCAGGCCGAGAGGAGACTGGAGAGGAGGCAGGTTGACAAGAAGGATGATGAGTCCAGGTTTTGACCCCCTGGAGCCAAAGGCAACTGTAGGGGTGGGGTGGGGTGGGGGGAGGATCCTTGCGACGGCACAAGGGAGAGCACGTCTGTTCTGGAGCGAAGAGACCGGAATCCAGTTGAGTCCTCGGCCCAACCTGCGGGGAAATGAGGAAAGAAGGGAGAGAAGAAAGCAGAGAAGGGAGGGAAGGGAGGGGAGGAAGGTAGAGCAGAAAAAGAAGGGAACGGGAGGAAGGGGGAGGCAGAGAAAAGGGAAGGGAGGGAGGGGTGGGGAGGAGAGAGGGAGGGAGGGAGAAGGGACGGAGTAGCCATCCCTGGCGGGCCAGCTGAAGGGACCTGACTCAGCTGGGCACAGATTCCCAGGGTCAGTGACCCTGAGCTCAGAAACCACGAGGCCTGGGGCCAAGGAGTGGCCGCCGCGCCGTGGGTGGAATGGCGGTGCCACTTCGCAGATTCGCAAACTGAGATCAAAGGGCGGTCTGTCTCCGTCTGGTCCCCACACTGGGCCAGGACAGGCGCTTCCCGCAGTGCTGCCCATCGGGCTTCGGGACGGGGCTGGGGAGCCCAGAGCGGGTCCAGGCTGCGCCGCGTGGGGCCCGGGGAGCGCGGCGCGGGGTCCCGGCGGCCGGCGGGCGGCAGCGTGGCCACAGCGCCCCCTGGCGGCCCCGGGAATCCTCGCGCGGCTGCCACGTCGCTGCGCCCTCCCGGGACTGAAGGTCGCCGCCGCGGGAGCCAAGAGCTTCCCAAATACCGGACTCCATCCCTTGAGCTCCGAAGGGTTGCCACCTGGCGTCACGTCTTAGGCAAACAAGGTGCCCCCCTCTATGCATTTAAACGGGGACCGCAAAGTACCCACTATCTCCCTCCCCCCAAAAGAACACATGCTTCTCTTCCTGAGATGGTACCTCGTGCCCCAAACAGTGGTCCCCAAAAGTGGAATCCCGAATTCCAGTGTAACCCTTCTCCTAAACTCAGGCAGTGGCGGGCACGTCTGAGAGCTCCCTTTTTCTGTACTGGGTTTAGGTCTCAGGGGCACACCCACCCCCTGCCCACCCCAACAGCCCCCCACCACCACCCTCAGCGCCGAGGGCGGTTCTCGGTGTTTTCCAGGAATTAGTCCTCATGATGGGCCAGGGATTCTCCCCATATGGATGAGGTCACTGAGGCACAGAGAAGAGAAGCTAGAATTTTAACCCTGGGAAGTCTTGATTCCAAATGAGAAAATGGGGGTTTAAAAGAACAGAAAAACAAAATTCACTTTTAAGAGAAGGCAGGCAGAGCACCTGGGGTCCCCTTCTGGTGTGAGGGGTGCAGGAAGCCTCTAGGCTTCTCCAGTTTATCCACAGAGCCTGATGTTAAGCCCTGAGGTGGGGGCCTCAGGGTGGGCTCCACTGAAGTGGCTCAGGCCAAGGTGAGGGTAGCCGAAAGGAGGCATAGAGAGGGAGAAGAGTTCTGTCAGGTCCCCCCCTACACACACACACTCTGCACACCTTGACTGCGTGGGGATGGGTCCACAAAGACCAAGAAAGAAGGAGACTTCTGGAGAGAGTGGAGCAGGAGCTCTGGTCTGTCAAAATGACGTCTCTGAGCTTCTTGGGGTGCCTATGGCATAGTGGCTCAATGTGGCTTCAGACTCGGCTCTCCTCTTCCCTTCTCCTGTCCCCTACCTCTGCCAGAGATACAAGGACAGAACCTCCCTGGCTGCCTGATTTCTTTGCCTGGTCTCAAACACAAGAAGTCTGGATTCGGTGCTTCCCAGAGCCTTCCTCCTAGCCGACACCTGAACCCTCCAAGTCTTCCAGGAAAGCCGCTGTCAACCTGCCAGGTCCCTGCCCACTCTCTCCCTTGGCCTGTAGTCAGCAGGCTGCAGAGCTGAGCCCAGTGTTTCTGTATAACAGACAGGCCAGCAGGGAGGAAGGGGGAGTGGGAAAGAAAGGAGACTTCCTTGAGAAGCTCAGGGACCCCAGGACTGAAACAGGGATGAGTCCACACTCGGCTATACTCTCCTCAGTGCTGAAGCCTGGACCTTGGTGCGAGGCATGCTGGGATCTTGATTCTGTGGATCAGCAGGGACAGAAAGAGTATGGAACCTGCACGAACAGGGCTCTCGAGGCTGCTGGGATGGCTTCCAGTGTGGAGGGCTCTGCGGGCAACAGGAGCATGGTCCTGCAGGGACTCATGAGAAGCAGCGGAAGCCACTGGAATTGGACTCCTAAAGGACAGGAGCCGGGAGCACCTATCCTCCAGCCAGCCTCCACTGACTGAGGATTGCCCTGGGGGACTAATGCCAAATGTGGACCAGATTTTCCTATTTGCTCTATTCTTGATTCTCAGGCATATGGGACCTTGATTCTGCAAAGACTGCCCCTCCCAGAGCTAGCCAATCCTTAGATGGCAAAGGACTTCCCTGCAGTTGTGCCTTCAATGTACAAACCAGTCCAGAGCCCACTTTTAACTATCTATTTTATCAAGCTCTCTCACACCAACCCAGTATTGCCCCTGCCCTAAGCCACCTAGGGCCAGGTGCCAGGCCACTAGAGAATACTCCCCATAGATGCCCAGAACCCTCCCAATTATTCAAACCATCTAATCCTAAACTAACCCAGTGTGCCTACCTGCCTTGCCCATTCCTTCCATGAAATCCCCAGGACAGGCTCTAGGCCCTACTCTGCTCTCTTCCTCTTCTGCCCATCTGACCAGCCCTGTGCTTCCCCCAGGTGGCCCCAGGCAGGGTGCCACGTGGCCTATTTCCTTCCTGACCATCATTTCCACATCTGGATGTCTCCCATACCTGATTACAGTAAACACTAGGTTCTTTTTAACACACGTCCCAAACTGCCAGAGTCCTGTGGCCAAGAGGGCACCCCCACCCCCTGCCTGAAGCAGAAAGCCAACAGGCACTGGGTGCTCCTGTGCAGTAGTTGGTGTAAGAACCAGGTGAGTCTGAGCTGCCAGGGAACTCACCACCACGCACGACAGCTGGAGCTGGAGTCACAGCTGGCCAAGCTGTGACGAGGAGGGACCAGGGGCATCTGCTGCATCCCAGGTGCTCGTTCACTTGCCTTTCCCTTGATCCCCCAGTGCCTGGCACACTGCTGCCTTAGTGCAGGGACTTAGTAATGACCTGCTGAGTTAGGAAAGTAGTGAGTGGCTGAATGAATGAATATTCTAAGGCTGAGCTCCAAAGGACAATGACACACAGTCCAAGATGAGACAATCAAAGGGTCCTTGTCAGTTAGGCCCAGTCCATTCCAAGCAGTAATCCAAGACATTTACGAAGGATCCACAAACAGCCCAATCGCGAAGGCACCAGGCCTGATCAGAGCCGGGTCAGGTAGCAAAGCTGTCAGTCCTTTGGGGAAACTGAGGCAGAAAGTCAAAGAAGTTAATGGACAGCTGGGTCTTCCCTCCTCCAATGGCTTGCATTAAAAAAAGAATGCCTCCTGGCCCCAGGGGAAAATCAAGTACGGTGGGCACAAAAATACCAGGCAAGACCAGAGTAACAAATCCCAACAGCAAAGAAAATCCATAAAATTCCTGTCTTAGGCTTCAGAATATTCCTGATTCGTATTCCAAAATGGCTACCCAAAGAAAGTGGCGGAAGTCTGTCACACCTGAGGAGTATCTTCCACACCATCATGTGAAAGTGTATATTGCCAATCATTTCCAGCAGATGGCAGCAAAGAGACTCATGCTAAGGAAACCAGTACACTACAACAATTTTCCCATAAATGGAAGAGTCTCTAGGAGGGAAGAATTCTGCCTAATGTGTTTAATATGTTGTGTGACCTAGAGGCAAATTTTTCTTCTTCCTTGGTGAGGTTTTCTCAGGCTCAGAAGCCCCCCAGATTTCCAGGGCATAAACCAAGAGAAAGGCCAGACAGATGAGGGAGAAAGCTGAGATGGTGGTGGGGCAGGTAGGGAGCAAGATTGCTTCCTCCGAGTCTCTGTCGTGGCAGCTCTAGCTTCATTGGTGCAGTAAGCACTGGCTGAAGTGCTGGGCACAGTGGGAGTGAGTAGAGGATACATATGACCAAGATTGGGTCTGTTTGCCCCATGTCATGTGGGAAGAGGACCAGCTTTGTAGTTGGGTGGATATGGGTTCAAATACAGCTTCTACTGCTCAGAACACAGCTAGTCATATTCCCTTGTCAGGCCTCAATGCCTTCATCTGCCTAATGGGGATAATACCACCTACTTTAAAGAACGTTTTTTAAAAAGCTAAAAGATAATGTAAGTAAAGTGCTTGGAGCAGAGACTGGAACAGAGAAGGAGCTGGAGTCAGAGGAAGAGACTACTGCTTTGTCTTCCTTTCTAGACATCATGGAGCTCACAGTTTAACTGCTAGAATGACTTGTATACTATATATACTTAGTTTACTTTGGACTAGGTAAAAGAAAATACTACAATTATTTCACAATGTCACAGAGTGGCATAGAATATAGTAAGAGATTCTTAGGCCCAGTGCCGTGTGGCACTCCCATGCTGGGGCTACTCCCTCAGGTTAGGGGAAAAAAAGAGAGTGATCCATTCATCCAACATTCTGGCTTCTCTGAGGGCTGCCTGGGAAGTTGGTTTCTGTCTTCTCTGACTTAAGCTCTGGTAGGAATAGCAGAATGGGAAGCCACTGAAAACAGACAAACTCCATGGACTTCAGAAGGGGAGAGATTCTGCAGTTCCACAGGAAGATTTCAGAGGGAGAGAAAGTGTTCCTGAAAAGTAACAGGTGGAATTAGAGAATTTGACATGTTAAAAGCAAGTGTACAAGTTCAGAGAAAACACATCCCTAGAAAACATTTGAGAGGTCCCAAAATGTCCAGCTAAGCTGATTGGTAAAATTTTCCTGGCCACATAGCCAATCCATAAAGACCAGGAGAGGTGGTTGTTTTTTTCAAATGCCCAAATCACAAAAGCTGAGAAGGCACACAAATAAACAGGAAAACATGGCCCAGTCAAATGAACAAAATCTCTTGGAGCCAACCCCAAGGAAGTTCAGATTGTTGAACTTCCTGATGAAGAATTCCAAATAACCACGTTAAAGATCCTCAACAGGCTAAAAGAAAACAAACATAGACAAATAAATGAAATCAGGAAAAGTATGCTAGAACAAAAGGAGAATATCAACAAAAAGAAACTAAAGAACCAAACGGAAATTCTGGAGCTGAAAAATACACCAACTGGATTGAAAATTTCACTAAAGTTGTTCAATAAAAGATTTGCTTGGGCACAGAAAGAATCGTCTAACTTGAAGACAGTTCATTTGAAATCACTGAATCAGAAAAAAAGAAGGAAGAAAAACTGAACAGAGTCTAAGGGACATATGAGACATTACCAAGCATACCAATATATGCATTACGGAAATCCTAGAACCAGGAGAGAAAGAGAAAGAGGCAGAGACCTTATTTGAAGAAATAATGACCAACAACTTTCCAAATCCGAGGAAAAGACATACACATCCAAGTCCAGTGTTTTAGTCAGCTTTTTCACTGCTGTGAGTAAAGGACCCAAATAGCATGACTTCAGAGGAGGAAGAGTTTATTTGAGAGCTCATGGTTTCAGAGGTCTCAATCCATAGACATCTGGCTCCATTCCTCAGGACTCCAGGTGAGAAAGGAACAACATGGCAGATGAGTGTGGCATAGGGAAGCCACTTATGTGGTGGTGATCAGGAAGCAGAGAGAGTCTCCACTCACCAGATACAAATATATACCCAAAGCCACGCCCCCCAATTCCGACCTCCTCAGCCACACCCTACCACTTAAATTGCCACTCTGTTAATCCCTATCAGGGGATTAAATCACTGATTGTGTTCAAAGACTCAACCCAATCAGCTCTTCTCTGAACCTTTTTGCATCGTCTCCCACATGAGCTTTTGGGGGACGCTGCACATCCAAATCATAACACTCAGTTAACTAGGATAAATCCAGAAACCCACACCAAGACACATTTTTATCAAACTGTCAGGAGTCAAAGATAAAGAATCTTGAAAGCAGCAGGAAAAAAGTGGTTCATCACATACAAAGAAGTTTTTTAAGATTATCAGCAGATTTCTCAGCAGTCACTTTACAGGCTATGAGGCAGTGAGATGATGAACTGAAAACGCTTTTAAAAATGGTCACTAAGAATACTGTATCTGCAAAACTATTCTTCAAAACTGAGGCGGAAATGAAATTTATCAAATCGTGTTTTTATGTATGCACAGGTATGCCACAATGAAACCCACTGTTCTGCATAATTAATGTGTACCAATAAAAGAGGAAATAAAATTTTCCCTGATAAACAAAAACTTAGGGGTTTCATTACCACTACAGCTGCCCTTCAAGAAAGGCTTGAATGCTACAGAAAGTCTTTCAAATTTAAACAAAGGACACCAGACAGAAACGTAATGTCTTGTAAAAATATAAAGACATTTGCTGTTCATGAATTGGAAGGCTTAATACTGCTAAGATACCAACACTACAGATCAATGCAATTCCTGTCAAGATCCCAATCCCAATGCAAATTCCATCTTAAAACTTGTAGGGAATTCAAAGGGACCCAAAATAGCCAAAGCATTTTTTTAAAAAGAACAACAGCATCATAGAACTCACATTTCCTGATTTCAAAATGTCTTATAAAGCTGCAGTAGTGTGTGATATTGGCATAAAGACAAAATACAGACCAATGGAATAGAATAGAGAGCCCAGAGATAAACCCTCAAACACATGATCAAATGATCTTTGATAAAGGTGTCAAATCACTCAGTAGGGACAGTCTCTTCAACCAATTATGTTGGTTAAACTGGATATCCACATGCAAAAGAATGAAGTTGGATCCATAATGTATTGGACTGAATTGTGTTCTCCCATAATACGTATGTTGAAGCTCTCACTCCAAATGTTGAAGCCCTAACTCCACATTTCCCCAATTGGAGACAGGTAAATAAGGTTAAAACAGATCATAGAGTAGAACCCTAATCTACTAGAACTGCTATTCACATACCCAGAATATCTCCTCTGCACTACCCTACTCTGTCCAGCACATATACAGAGAAAAGGCCATGTGAGGGCACAGTAGGGAGGAGTCTGAAACTCAGGTGCCAAACTAGTGGCACCTTCATCTTGGACTTCCAGCCTCCAGAGCTGTGAGAAAATAAATCTGCTGCTGGTCACCCTGTCTGTATTATTGTGGTGGCAGCCTGGGAAGCTAATACTCTTGTCTTACACTGTATACAAAAATTAACTTCAATGGATTGAATACCCAACCTAGAAAGTCCAAGACCCAAAACTATAAAATTCCAATAAGGAAACAGAAGGAAAGATTCTTAACACTGAATCCAGCAATGATTTCCTGGATGTGACACAAAGATCACAGGCCACAAAAGAGAGAGAGAGAGAGAGAGAGAGAGAGAGAGAAATGGGATTACATCAAACTTTAAAATGTTGTGCATCAACAAATCCACAGAATAAAAGGGCAAAAAAATGGAATAGGAGAAAATATTCAATAATCACTTATCTAATAAGATATTGAGATCCATAATATGGAGGAGGGAAATTCTATAAATCAACAACCAAAAAAAATCAAATAACCTGATTTTTAAATTTTTTTTTTATTTTTTAGTTGTTGATAGACCTTTATTTATTTTTTTTTATTTATATGTGGTGCTGAGAATTGAACCTAGTGCCTCGCACATGCTAGGCAAGTATACTACTCCTGAGCCACAGCCCCAACAATAACCTGATTTTTTAAATGAGCAAATGACTTGAATAAATTTTCTCCAAAGATGATAAAAAAAAGTGGTCAATAAGCATATTAAGAGATGTTCAGGGCTGGGGCTGTGGCTCAGTGGCAGAGCGCTTGCCTAGCATGTGTGAGGCACTGGGTTCAATTCTCAACACCACGTATCAATAAATAAAATAAAGGTCCATTGACAACTTAAAAATTTTAAAGAAAAAGAGATGTTCAGCATAACACTAATCACCAAAGAAATGCACATCAATACTACAATGAGATATCGCCTCATACCCAGTAAGATGACTACTATTTTTTTTTTTAAAAAAGCAGAAAATAGGTAGTGTTGGCAAGAATCAGAGAAATTGAAAGCCTCGTACGTTGCTAGTGGGATTGTAAAATGGTGCGATCACTACGGAAAACAGTGTGGCAGTTCCTCAAAAAAATTAAAAATAGAACTACCATCTGATCCAGCAATCCTGCTTCTAGCTACTTATCCAAGAGAATTGAAAGCAAAGTCTCAAAGAGATATGTGCACATCCATGTTTTTAGCATCACTATGCACAACAGACACGAGGTGGAAGCAACACAAATGCCCATCAACAGACGAATGGTTAAACAAAATGTGGATCATACATACAGAGGAATATTATTCAGCCTTAAGAAGGAAGGAAATTCTGTCATGGATGAGCCTTGAGCACATTATACCAAGTGAAATAAGGCAGACCCACAAGGGTATAGCAGACCCACTCTGCTGTCCAACAGAGTGAATGTACTTCACACTGCAGAACTAGACACTCGGCAGTGGTTAAGATGGTAACATTTCTGTCATGGGGGATTGCCTAACCACAATTTTAAAAGTGAGAGAGAGAGAGAGAGAGAGAGAGAACTGAATCCACCAATCCTCACCCTCTGATCTAATGCTGCGGTCCGAGAACCTTTGACCAAATCACTGTCCCACCTGACCTCTCGGTGGCTCTCCATGGCTAAAGCCCAACATCCAATGGCCCATCAGGTTGCCTACGTAGGAGTTTCTTCCAGACTCATCTCAGCCATGCTGCACAGCTCACCCTCTACTACAACCAGACTGAACCTCTGACCCCACCCCACAAGGGGCAGATGCCTGACCTTGGTCTTGGGCTGTGCTGCATGTGAAGAACCACACCTGCTTCCAGCAAATGAAAGAGTTCAAATCTCCACCCACACCTCTCCAAGACCCTAAAGAGCTTCCAACTCATAACTTCCCCCCAGCTAACACTTCCAGGATCTCCTTCCTGTGTTCCCCACCCTGCAGCTTCTGGGGACTTCACAATCCTGACTCTCAACTCTCTCCCCAATACCCATACCCTCTGACCGCGCCAGACATTGTAGATCCTACTGCCTTTCACCCTCTCCCTCCACTTCTGTCCCCCTTTTCTCTTTGTTCTTCATAATAAAGCTGTGAACTCTCCTGGAAAGACCCAGCTCTCCTTAGAGCCCTCAAGAGAGGCAGACCCAGCAGGGCCAGAGGAAGTCTCTTTAGCATGGACAAGAGCAGCTCACAAAAATCCATTTCCCCACTGTCTTCACCGTAAGAGCCTTCACTGGGCCTTCCAGCTCATCTGGACAATTTCCAGGGCAAGTGACAGGCCCCTCCCTTGGGTTCCCTTGGGTTCCTCCATCTCAGGTTGTCTCACGCTCACCCAGATTGAAGGCTGATTTCCCTGGAGATGGGAGTGTGATGAGGGCCGGCAGCATCCTGTTCTTGGCCACTATACACACACACACACACATACACACACACACACACACACACACACACACACTTGGTGAATTGGAACTGAGTGTAGACCGATTGAAATAAGACCAAACCCATTTTAAAAACCAAGGCAGGGCAGGAAAGTAAAGTGGCTCAGGGCTAGAATGCTTCCCTGTGGGGTCACCCAGCTTGGGGCAAAGAAGGGTGATCTTCTACCGGGGTGTGGCAGGAGTTTTCAACTAGATTCTTAGCACCAGCAAGTGCTAAGCAATCCAATGGACCAGCTTCTCCCGCTCTTTATCTGAGCTGGTAGGGAAATATCTATCTTTCCTGTCGTGAATCAGAACACTGGGGTGGTAGCTTAGGGAAAAAAGAAAAAGGAAAAGAGAAAAGAAAAGAAACAACAACCAAGAAAAAGATCCTTTCCTTATGAAGTAGGAGAGACTCTTTCTCCTCTGCACTAGTCCCTCTTCTTGGAATGGACTCCTTGCCAAGGCCTCAGTAACAGGAGACATTTGGTCAAGGCAGCAAAGAAAACAGACACTCGTCACAGACATGGTAAAAGAAGATCAGCTTTGGTCAGGTTAAAGGGCCAACCAAGCCAGAGTGCCTGCTCCCCCTCGTCATCGTCCTACCGAGAAGAACAAGACCTACACCAGAGACCGACCTGAGGAAGAAAGGGACCCACAGGGTCAGAAGATCAAGGCATCCTAGAGCAGGAGAAGCAAGACAGACAATCCAAAGGAGAGAAGTGTTCATAAACAAGTGGCCACCAGAGGCAGGGTCGCATGGGGTCATGGGCCTTAGAGCCAAGATCAGAAGATCCACGCTGGAAGATGGTTGAACACGGAGGATAGAAGTATTTTATATTCCTCTCAGCTCTGTGTGTGTGTGCCTGAACTTCTAACAGGAAATACAATTAATAATGGAGTGTTCCACCAGTCCTGTCTCCTGACAAGATGGCGTTACTGGGGCTGCATTTGTACTGATGAAGGGAGCCCATTACAGAGCCTCTCTGTGGGCAGTGGGCTGGCCCTCTCACCATGCTGGGCTTAGTAGAACAGCAGATTGTGTTTTCCAACGACCGCCATCACCCTCTCTCTACATCCTCTTCTACAATGTAGCCTTCACCTCCTCCTATCAAGAGGCCGGCCTGCATCTCCTCGCCTTGGATCAAAGTTGGCACGCCGTCGCGTTGACAATAGAATACAGTACAAGTGGCACCATGTGGCTTCCAAGGCTGGGTCACTAAAGGCCATGCAACTTTCTTTCACTTTATTCCCTGGAACTTCAAGCTGGGAGCTCGGGGGCTGCCGTGTAAGAAGGTCAAGTACTCTAAAGATTATTTGGGAAGAAACCTAGCCACATGGAGAAGTCATATGTAAGTGGTCCAGTTGGCAGCTCACCCAGATAGAAGACCTATGAATGGAAGAATGAGCCAATGAATGAATGAATGAATGTGTCTTAGGTGATTTCAGGCCCCATCATCCTGTCCCTAGATTCAGAGTCTTCCCAACGGAGGCACCAGATATCACAGAGAAGAAGCAAAAGGTCTCCATTGCACTATCTGAATTCTTGACCCATACACTCTCTAAGCACAATTAAACTATTGTTTGAAGCTTCTAAGTGTTACTGCAATTTGTCAAACAGCAATACTGACCGGAAAAGGGATGTGCTATGTAAATCAGAAGGCTGGAAAAGCATTTTGCTATTATTAAAAACAAACAAACATAAGCTCGAATTCAAGTTCACTCCAGCCAGTTGCTTGACCTCTCAGAGCCTCAGTTTCCTTGCCTAGAAAGTGGGGACAGCACCTCCCTCTTTGTGAGGATACAGGAGTTGTCATAATTATCACCATAAACTCTGAGAAAGATGAGGCCCATGCTGGTGTGACAACTGTTTTAATGACACCCCACCAAAAACTTATAGGTGATAAAATCCATTCGGACATTTACAACATATTGACCCAGTTCCATGGGTGATCAAAATTCTATAGTTTTCCAGAGTAAATGAAGAATCAGGGGCATTGTCCTGATGAAGATATTGGTGATATTTAATTTATCTTTTTATGTGGTTACATTGATTGGTCATTTTTAAATAAATATTCACAGATAAACTGAAGAAATAAACATGATATAAAGTTTTTCCAAAATGGTCATTGAATTTGTGCCTCATTTCAACAAAAGGGCTGCGGCTACTGGCGTCTGAAAACACCACTGTGAGTCTGTTTCAAATGGCGAGGAAAGATGGGGGTCCCCACCAGGCCCAGGTGGCATCCAGAGGAAGGACTGTGGTACAGGAGGGGGATGCAGACTAAGAAAACAGGGGAGGAAGAAATGGGACCCTCAGGTGTCCCACTCAGCAGACAAGGCCTGGGTGAGGCCATGTCCTATTTGCATCAGGCATGAAGGGTCAGGCAGCACATCCGGGAATCTGAGAGGCAGGATTGAGGAGGACCCTGCAGGGCTCTGGGATAGATTTGCCACCAAAACCCTCAACCACACACAGCAGGTCTGAGTTTGAAACACAAGAGCTGGTCCCCATGCTGAGAACTGGAGCTCAGACGTCGAGATTCAAGTGAATTTCTACTCCCTTGCTCCCCTCTCGGCCTTGAGGCTCATCTTTTGTTGATGGCTGCTCCTCTGGCCTCAGGCCATCTCACCTCCTGCCTGAGAGGAAGAGGCTGAAGGCCCTGAATGGATAGAACAGTCTGTGGAACTCAGCCCCATGACTTCGGTCCAGCTCCACATCCTGCCCTCTGCCAAGCCCGGGCCTCTTCACCTCCACCTGCAGGCTATTCCCTGGCCTCCCATTCTTAGGACTGTCCTTGACGCACCTCCAGCCTCACTTTGAAGATGCTCAACTTCCAGTCTCCATGGCAATGATGTCAATCTTCCCTTTGGGAGAGGAGAAGAGAAAAATGAAGGAAACTTGGACTAATGGAGCCCTGGAATGCACCTGGCAAGGTGTGTGGGGCTTGCTTCCTTCCTGCTGAAGACTCTCCCCATGCAGGAAGTCTAAGCTCAGGGGGACCCAAGTGAGTCTGCACAGGAGCCCAAGTGACAAATTCGTACACCAACAGGAGGCATTCTGCTGACTTCTGCATTTTACACAGCGTATCTTAGTCGAGCATAGGCCTCAGGGAAGGGGGCCCTGGAGGGTGGGTAGCTGTGGGAGTGTTGGATGAGAGCACCCAACATGGCCACCATATTCCTAGGAGAACCCAAGGACCTTACATCCATGAATGCCAACAAGGGTGTAGGGGCAGAGGGAACAGGGAGGATGCTGTAAAAGGACAGAGGGGGCTCAGGTGAGATACATCTCCAGATAAGGTTTTAATCAGCAGACAAGGCCAAAAGGACAGGTAAAGTAGGGGTGGCTGCAAATATGCCACCCGGTACATAGTCACTCGGGAGATTGATGTGGCATGTTCAAGTCCAAAGGTTTACACAAGGGGGATATTCCAACAAAGGCTGGTGGGGCTGGAGGAGAACCTTCCTTCATCTCTTTGCAATATGGTTACTGAGCACCTGCCAAGTGCCCAGTGGAGAGCAGCACCTGGGAGCAGGGGCAGCCCACAGGGAATGGAGGGCAGGAGTGTTGGGAACACAGAGGGCTGGGCAAGTCTTGGTTTCCTCCGCTCCCCCCCTAGACAGGGTTATCTCCCCCCCAGGATGCAGTCATTCTTCGGAGGATCTGGCCTGCAGTCACAAAGCAGGTAGAAAATCTGTTTCCTTCAATAAATAAAATAAAATCTCCTCGCCCCCGCCTGGCCTCCAGGCTGATTCTGGTAATACAAAGCCAAGCGGGCTTTGTCGGTGAGTATGCTTTAATAAACAAGAACCATTTCCCCAGCTTCATGTTAAACAGAAATCACTTCTTCAAGGTGGCTCTTTGGTATGTTTGGAAAACAAAAATCTGCAAATGGAAGTAACCTTTGATGCCCCCCTCGAGAATGGGAACAGTTCCACTGGAAGCAGAGTCCCGTGGAATGAAGTCGGTCCACCCCCACCCCATCCCTGTGGCTCCTAAATGAGACTTGTGATCCCAGAGTCACCTCCCACAAATCACACCACCAAGGAAATGGTCACTTCCCCAAAGGCACGACAGGATCCCATTGGAAACTGACCGTAGAGAATCCCACTCTCATTTGGGTCCTGGCTGTTCCAGAGTCTTTGAGCTGGTCCCTCTAAGACCTGCAGGTGCCGGAGCCCAGCCTGTGCCAACGTTTGTTGTGATTGTTTTTTAACTAGGTAAATAATATCTCAGAGGCAGATGTGTAAAAAATGAGCTGTTCCGCCTCAGCGCAGCTTGTCGCAAAGATGAGGCCTTTGTTCTTTTCAAAATACTCCAACATCCCAGAGGGATGAAAAATAATAATAATAATCCCCCCTCTACTGATTGACTGGGAGCAGTTTGGAAGTAAGAGCAGTGACCACTGACTGGCCACACACTTCATAAAGGATGCAGTCCCAGCACTGTACCTCTAAAGGGGGCCACACGAGCTCCTGCTCACTAAGGATCAAGGTCAAAGCTGTCCTCAGGGAGAGGTGCTCAGGTGGGATAGCGTCTAGGGCCTCCCAGTCCAACACGCTGAGTGAAGTCAGTTACAGGATATGGGTCTGGGGCACGTCTAATTTCCTGAAGCTGCCCAAGACAGTTTCCACCCCAGGTGCTCAGCACACTGTTAGACTGCATGAGGAGCTCACTTTAGGAAGAGAAAGCAGCCTGGTAGGGATGGGAGGGACAGAGGTCTATGTCCCACCCTGCGCTGATGTCTCTCAGTGATGTCCATCACCTGGCTGTCCAGTCCCTTCCCCATAAGCAGGCGGGGGGAGATGTGGGTGACAGAGACCGTCCTATGCAACAGGTACTTTGTTATCCTTCTTCTGGCATAAGAGGAGGAACAGTGGTGAGTTCCAGGAACTTACCTGGTTCCAAAGCAGCTGCAGCGCATCCTCAGACTGACAAAAGTCAGACACTATCAACACAAGTGATGATTCAGGGACAGCATAACTCTCACAGGCTGCTGGAGGGGTTGGGGAGCTTCCGGGGTTACAATTAGCATCTCCACTCTGGACAGCATCTTCCATTGAAACTGAGAATAACATCCCTTGACTGCTGCTCAAGGTGTCCCAGAGAACCCTGCACATGTGTGCACAAAGGCCCCTGCAGAAGGACACACGCTGTAGCATTGCTTAGGACAGTAAAGAAAAATTAGAAATAACCTGCCTGTCCATTAATGGAATGGGCTTTTTAAAACATCGGGAGCACAGCAGTTAAAAGAAGTGAATGAGAATTGGCAGTTTGGACATAGGCTTACAAATCACATTGTCCAGAGAAAGAAAGCAAGTTATAGAATGATATGAATAGCATAATTCCATTTATAAAGAGGGAAATACGCATGGGGATGTTATTATTTCCTATGGATATGTGAGTGCATGTGAAAGCCTTTTCTTTTCTTTTTTTTCTCCCTCAGGATTAAATACATCAAAATCATTATAGAGTATTTTACTGGAGAAAAGAGAAGGGATTAGGATTTAGAGAGATGGAGACCTGAGATTTGTCTGTTGTATTCTAAATTTTCTCACAGGGTAAAGGAGCTCTGCTGTCGTATAATACCTGTGTAATCAGGGGCAACTATGATAAATTTGACAGTGGAAATAGAAGAATGGCTATTTTTTTTTTTACTTGATGCTCTTCGGAATGTTCTAAGTTTTACTTTAAAATGGCCAGAGGAATTGTTTAATCCACTCTTGAGGGTGTCCACTGGGTAACTGGCCATAGAAGACCTGTGATCGTGAAAAACTCCTTTGAAGACAGAAAAGGAGTAACATTAGGGGGAGGCCCAGAATGGCTCTGTGTCCCGAGACGATGACAACTGTTCGTTAGCAACCTGGCCACCACTGAGGAAAATCTCCACTCAGTGGAAAATGTATTTTCCATTTTAATAGAGATGGAGACTAATCAAAACCAGCTTCAACTCTGAAGTGTATTAAGGACCCAATTAATAACTTTGATTCAAGCAATTGCTTAAAATTGGAATCTGCTAAGTGAGAACGAGGCACTCATTAGTACCATGACGTGTTACCTGGCAGGAGCAGGGAGTCCTGGGGGTGGAGGAAGAGGCAAGGCGAGGGTTCGTTTTTTGCCTCCTAGGAACTTCCTTCTGCAGGGTAGGGAGGCTGCTCCGGGCTCTATCCCGCACCTGCAGAGTTTGCCTCTGGTTGAAGCCCATGGCTTCCAGCCCCGGGACCCAGTTTTGTTTTACTTTTTCACTCCATCTTTCAGTGCAGAGGCTTGTTGGAGGGGCAACCAACAGGGGCCAGAAATGAACCCACGTGGCCGGTCATGCCTCCAATCCTCCCTTCTCACGGCTGCTCGGCCTCAGGCCCACTCCCCAATTTCCACCAGGGAAAGACAATGGAAAACAGAGCGGCCCTCAGCAGGCACTGACTGCATGAAATGCTAGAATTGCTCTGTCCAGAAAATTCCAACGTGGCTCCCTGGCCCTCACCAGAAATCCCAGCATGTGGTGCTTACCTCTCCACACTGGCAGCGACATGCCCTCCAACCACAGATGGAAAATGGGGGACCAGCCATGGCAGTGTGAGGGGTTGGGAGTAGAGGCTTCTCTGGGCGCCATGGGGATGCCAGGCCAGGTGGAAGAGGGCCTCACAGGGCACGTTTCCTGTTTTCTAAAATGAGGATGGTCGCAATGCACAGCTCATAGCACGTCACAGTGAAGATCAGACATGAGCAGCGCACCTCACATGTCAAGTGGCACACTTAGTCCCTCCATAAGTGGCAATGGGGACTTTGAGCCCTGACTCTCTCTCTTGGCACCAGGTGAATTTCAAACTTGCTGCGATGCAGGAGGGAAAGAGCAGGACTAAGTCAGGTGGGTTTGAGTTCTAAACCTGGCTCAGCCTTCCACTGCCTTAATGACCTTGAACTTAAACCTTCTGCCCCTCATTTCTTCATCCATAAATCAAGTATAATCACCCTCTACAGGGAGGGTAAGAAGGACTCAGAATGCAGAAAGCCTGGGGCAATGCCACCAATACAGAGCTGGGACCTGTTCATCACCCTCCCCTCTGCCAAGTGCCATAAGTTTGTCAGGGCCAGGATGACAGCAGAAGAGGCTCCTCAGGGTGAGCACTAGGCAGCCCTCCCTCTGCCCCTCTGCTGGCAGGCAGGTGCCTGTGGCAGAGGTGATAGCAGCAGGAACAGCTGCCAGATGGCTTGTCTTCAGGGGAAGGAGGTCCTTCAGGGACAGCCAAGGGGGCCCAGATGCCACATGGCCACTGACGTGGCACCATGGGCATCAGCAGAGTCAAGGGACTTTCATGGGAAAGAGGTCTATCCTTCTGCCCCTCTAGTCACCCCCCTCCCCCCTACAGTCTCTTTCTCAAGGAAGGAAGCCCTGGTCATCTGAGAGTTCAGCCCTGAGGTGTCCTTGGTGGCAGGTTGCTCTGCATTTTAGAGTCCTGGGCTCACTCTACTGTGCTTCCTGCGTCCAGGTGCAAACAGGAAGAGGCAGGGTGAGGGTGGCCATCCTGTTTTGCAGATGTGACCATGCTGGAGACATTGGGAGGACATAGGAAACTTTCTTCAGGTCTAATGGCCACACAGCATCCCGGTCACCGCCACATGCTTGCCCAGATCCTAACAAGCCTGCGTGCGACTCGCTTCCCTTCGGCTGCCGTTCCTCGTTTCCCTCTCTCGGGAAAAATCCCAGGACAGCTGTAAAAGGTACTCCTCCCGCTAGTGGTGCCTTAAACAAGGCCTCGGCCTGTGTCCCAGGCCACATGGAGGAGCCAGGGACAGAGGAGGGACGGGGAGCTGGGCTCCTGGGCATGTTCAGGTCCATAGCAGCGGATGCTTTCTGGGCTGTCTTGTCACACACCCACTCTCCACCGCTCCACCCTCACTGGGGCCAGGAAGCCCCTATTGCCTAACACATGCGAAGGTGATCTGGTTGGTCCCTGATTCCCATTAGATTAGAGAGTCTCCTGCCAGACATTACTGCCTAGTGGACCTAGGAGAGACACCCAGAAAGGGAGAGAGGGTGGGGTTGGTAGAGCTGACCGCAGTGGGTAGTAATGGTGGCTATAGATGTCCCCAGGGGAGATCTGGAGCCAGGATGGCCCCTTAGAGTTGTCCTAAATTGAGGCCAGGGGGGCAGAACTTTATAACTGCCCCCCACACCATCATCCCATCACTGGCTATCAGAGTGGGCTTACGCTTGGGTGAGGTAGCTCCTTTTTTTTTTTTAATTTTTTTATTAGTTGCTCAAAACATTACAATGATCTTGACATATCATACATTTGATTCAGATGGGGTACGTAGTTGCCACTGAGGGCTGTAGCTAGGACATATTCCAGCAGAGTCCCAAAGCCAGGGTTTGAGCAGAAGCCATGGGGTCCACTCCAGAGGGGAGAACCTGCTGGCCAAGGCAGGCAGAGGATGGAACCTGGTGACCGGGATAGGGGTGTCTCCTTGTCACTTTCAGTCCCAACTGATTGGCTCTTGGTCCTCCACACACCCCCAGAATCCCACAGAGGCTTGCCTCCCTGTCCCCAGGCCTTTGAGACCTGAGTGAGCTGGCCTGTCCCCCACAGAGAAGCTAACAGAGACATCAAAGCCACAGCTTTCCACTTTCAAGCAGCTTTGAAAAGCATTTCGGAGATGGCTGTGTCTGGAAGATGAAAAGCCTCCTACTGAAGCATCGGAGGGTCTTGAGCATCACATACAGGGTGGGTGGGCTCAGGGATATGGAAGAGTGGAGCGCTTTTGTATATCAGGCAGTGGAATAGAAAAGCCGGAAATAGGAACATACAGAATAGAAATATGTGCTGAGTCTAAGCAGTAAAATCTCCGTTCCCCGGTCTCTAAAGCCACAGTGGGAGACACAGCTCCCCAACTGGTGTCAGGGAAGGTAACAGACTTCCAAGAGGATGTTAAAGACCCTCTTGATTCACTTGATCATTCATGCAGAAAGGATTAATGAGCAGCCACTAAGTGCCAGACACTGCTAGGATCCTGGGGACAAAGGGAATAGGGCAGACCTGGCCATGACTCAAGATCGTGGGGGATCCAGACAGAGAGGAGGATGAAATGTGCTGATACAGGGAACCACAGGGACCAGGGAACTCAGAAGGTGTCACTGAGGACTTCTACAAAAGACAAAGCCACAACTGAACCTCAGAGGATGAGTGAATCGGGTAAGCAGGAGTAAAAAGAAGACAATGAAGAAGAGATAGGATTAGATCACTCAAGGCCTTGAAGACCAGGCAGGAAAGTGTAGGATTGATCAGGGCAATGAGGAGCCATGGAAGGATATTGAGTAGGAGCATGACAGAATCCCAGTGTATGTTAGGGCAAGGGGCAGCTCCACCAGCCATTGAAGACTCACATTTTAAATACCTCTGGGTGTCACAGTCTGGAGCTCTGACCTAAAATCAGAAGGGGCTGGACTAGTGAAACCAGAGGTGACTTGAGGAGGGCCCAGGCCTAAGTCCCTTAGCTTGGCAGTCATGACCTTGAACGCTCTTGCCCTTATCTACAAATTCAGCCATCTCTTTGTGATTGGAAATTTGCCAAGCTGCACGCCCATTTAAATTCTTGCATTCTGCCACCATCCTGAGTCACTGAGCTTTTCTGGGCCTTCACTCATGCTACTTCCTGTGCCTGGGATGCCCCATCCCCTGCCTCTTTCGTGTGACAACTGCTTCCTGTCCTCAACCACCAACCACCACTATTATCCACATCCCACAAGTTGGTCAGGTACACTCTCTCTGGTTCACCAGATCAAGTGCTTCTGTACATGTGTGTCTACACCCAGTAAGTCAGGGACCAGGGAGACTCCAGTGGTGGAGACATGAAATGAAGGGAATAATTCTATAAAATGGGCCCACTGGACTGACCCTCACGTGCTTTTTCTTTAAAAAAAAGCAATTTACCTGCAGCCCTGCTAAGTCAACAGGATATGATACATTCTTTAGGAAACTACCTGTTTTCTGCAGGAGAAATGCAGGCCCAAAATAATTCTGATAAGAGGAACACCAGTTTCCCTGAGGGGCGGGGGGCTAAGGAAGACGCTTGTGACCCCTTCACAAACCAAATCCGGGAATTCAGGGAGATAAGAATAATTATTTCCCCTGACCATAAAATCTGTAAGAACAGGTTCCAATTAGAACCAGACAGCATGGGCCAAAGTGACCGAGAGTTGTCATGGCATGGGGACTTGAAAGTCTGATGTCATTCTGCTGTCAGTCAAGGGTAGACCTGGCCAGGACTCTGGAAACTTCCCTGGGACCACTCTAAAGCTGGAAGCAGGAGAGGCATACTGTCTCTCTTCTGAGAGACCCATTCTCTCCCTTGAGAATGTCCCCTTTCCCCCTTTCCTATTTCTTCTAATACATATGCTTGTTACTCTGAGCGACATGTCTGAAATCATTCTGACTTGAGTTCAGGAGACAGGATTTGAAAGAGGGGCCTTCACCTTGCCTCAGTTTCCCAGAAGACTCCCATCCTGAAACACAGGAACTCGTCAATGCACTCTCCAAAGCATACCAAGATTGGCCCTGTCTGTGCCTTGCACCCCTGAAGCATATGCCCCTCCTTCAAAGATCTGTTGTGTTCCGAATAGCCCCTCTATTCTTGTGTTGAAACTTAATTGACCATGTGATCATATTAAGAGAAGGAGTCCTTAGGAGTGGACCCAGTGACCTTATAAAAGGGGCTTCAAGGGGCTGCCTTCTCTTCCACCCTCCACCTTCCACCTTATAAGGAGGACCCAGCCTCCTTTGGAGGACACAGCATCATCCCGGAAACAGAAGAAGAGCCCTCTCCAGACACTGGATTCACTGGTACCTTGATCTTGGACTTACCATCTTCCAGAACTGTGACTCTGTGCATTTCTGCTGTGCTTTTCTGCTGTTTATAAATCACCCATCCAAAGTATTTGTTATGGAGCACAGATGAACTGAGATGAGACCTTTCTTCCAAGCAAGAGGAGAATGGAAGGGGAACCATGGATGTTGGGCTCATACAGGTGCTGGACACCTTACAAATATATCTTGTCATCCTCAAATACCTGGCAGGTATCATGAGTCCTGTTCCAGTTGCTTGCAAATTTGGTACCTGTCCAAGGCCACTGCGCTGGTCAAGAGCAAGGCTGGGCCCTTTCCAAGACTTTGCAAGATTCCTGCCTAAGAATTTTCCAACCCAGTTCTCCCAGTCCCCCAAGGAATGACAAGTGTCACATCCATCAAAACATCTTCTTCAGTCTACTCACTGGAGCCCACAGGTGTCATCTCAGTCCCCTGTATAGTCACACTTACTGGTCTCACAGCCTCCTCAAACGAGGCTGCAGAGTGCTCAATGCGCTGGGCAGGGGACAAAAAGGGAAACGTTACCGTGGCCATCACAGTGATGTCCTCTGAGCTCACACAAGCCAGCTCCCTCCTGGCTCCTTCGTGTCCCATGACCTCCCAGAAACACAACCTATAATCCTCACAGCTCAGCACCATCTCCCTTTCCCCTGGTCCCACTGGGCCTAGACAACTTATGGATGAGAGGCAACCCCAGAATGATGTTTTCTTGGGGCAAAGAAAAGGAATCAGCTGTAGAAGAAAAAGTTGGCTACGATCTACATACTGTGGGGTCGGGCTCCAAATTCCTCAATAGGACACCCATAGCACAAAAGTTAATAACTAGAATCAACAAATGGGACTTACTCAAACTAAAAAGTTTTTTCTCAGCAAAAGAAACAATAAGAGAGGTAAATAGGGAGCCTACATCCTGGGAACAAATCTTTACTCCTCACACTTCAGATAGAGCCCTAATATCCAGAGTATACAAAGAACTCAAAAAATTAGACAAAAAAATAACAAACAACCCAATCAACAAATGGGCCAAGGACCTGAACAAACACTTCTCAGAGGAGGACATACAATCAATCAACAAGTACATGAAAAAATGCTCACCATCTCTAGCAGTCAGAGAAATGCAAATCAAAACCACCCTAAGATACCATCTCACTCCAGTAAGATTGGCAGCCATTATGAAGTCAAACAACAACAAGTGCTGGCGAGGATGTGGGGAAAAGGGTACACTTGTACATTGCTGGTGGGACTGCAGATTGGTGCAGCCAATTTGGAAAGCAGTATGGAGGTTTCTTGGAAAGCTGGAAATGGAGCCACCATTTGACCCAGCTATTCCCCTTCTTGGTCTATTCCCTAAAGACCTAAAAAGAGCATGCTACAGGGACACTGCTACATCGATGTTCATAGCAGCACAATTCACAATAGCAAGACTGTGGAACCAACCTAGATGCCCTTCAATAGACGAATGGATAAAAAAACATGTGGCATTTATACACAATGGAGTATTACTCTGCATTAAAAAATGACAAAATCATAGAATTTGCAGGGAAATGGATGGCATTAGAGCAGATTATGCTAAGTGAAGCTAGCTAATCCCTAAAAAACAAATGCCAAATGTCTTCTTTGATATAAGGAGAGTAACTAAGATCAGAGTAGGGACGAAGAGCAGGAGAAGAAGATTAACATTTAACAGGGATGAGAGGTGGGAGGGAAAGGGAGAGAGAAGGGAAATAGCATGGAAATGGAAGGAGACCCTCAGGGTTATACAGTGGAGCGGGTAGAGAGAGAGGAGGGGAGGGGAGGGGAGAGGTGGGGAGGGGGGAGGGGGGAGGATGGGAAAGGCAGCGGAGCACAACAGACACTAGTATGGCAATATGTAAATCAATGGATGTGTAACTGATGTGATTCTGCAATCTGTGTATGGGGTGAAGGTGGGAGTTCATAACCCATTTGAACCAAAGTGTGGAATATGATATGTCAAGAAATTTGTAATGTTTTGAACAACCAACAATAAAAAATTAAAAAAAAAAAAAGAAAAGGAATCAGCTGGAGATGTGGCTCAAGCGGTAGCGCGCTCGCCTGGCATGCATGCGGCCCGGGTTCGATCCTCAGCACCACATAAAAAGATGTTGTGTCAGCGGAAAACTAAAAATAAATAAATAGATATTAAAAAAAAAAGGAAAATGAATCAAAGTGGTAGACAGTCCTGTATCATCTTGGGGGAACTGGGATGGACCAGTGCCTCACGACTCCACAGACCAGGGGATCAGGCAGACCCTGGGATGGAGAAGAAAGTCCCCTCAGTGCCAGGGGGCTTTAACCCAAGCAGAGTCTCATGGTACATGCCGCTGCTCTACCCATGAGTTTCCATGTTGCCCATTGTGATAACCTTCTCCTTATACCTGCAAAGCCACCGGGTTAAGGCCAGCAGGCAGAACTGCCTGGTCAGCATGAGGAAGCCCATCAAGAGAGAAGATAAGGAAGGCTGACTCGCCTTTCAAATTAGCTACTTTGATTGGGATGCGAATCTACTGATCATGCATGCACGGGGGAACCTGGGGGAACCTAGTATCCTTCCATCAAGGTCACCAGCACGGTGTGTCTGCCTTAGAACATAATGGGCCAGACCTTTCTGCACAGAAGGATTAGAGAAGCAAGGATAGTCTGGTCCATGAAGGGCCGCAGGATGCAGAAAACACAGCATAGTGATGTGAACAGCATCTTCTCTTGTTGTTCTTATTTATATTTTATTATGACTTTATTGAATCTTGTCTTGTAGGTCAACCCTAATCCTTTGGGGAATAAAGCAAAGCAAAATAAATAAATGCTTTGAATTAAAGGCGTAGGAGGGACAGCATTCCAGGGACATGCTGCAGCGTGGGTAATCAGAGGGAGTTTGTAGGTAGACACACACATCCATGAGAGGTGGCAGCAGCACCTCTGAACTAAGAGTAGCTAAACTCACTTAACGCCCACTAGACAAGTTCATATATTCAGTCCATCACCAGGCAGCCCAGGCTTTTGGGAACCATCACTGTATCATAGAGCAGGGCAGGGGGAGCAGAGGAACACTTCAGGTCTCTGTAGCCAGATCACAGCCTTCAAATTCTCATCCTACTTCTTCCTGACGTCTGACTCTGGACTTGCCTCTTAATTTCTTAGAAGAAATGAAGAGATCAGTATAGCACCTGCCTGAACAAAGCAGGTGTAAGCTCAGACACAGAAAGTCTGAGAATGTGGACCCAGCAAATATCAGTCCTAGGAAATGGACCTGAGCCCACGGAGGCTCGGAAACGAGTATGACATAGGACCCGGAGGGCAGGAAGGAGGCTCGGTGAGTGGGCTGCAGGCTGGCTACCTTACCTGAGTAGCAACACAGTGCCCAGCTAAGGTACCTAAACCTGAGCTCTGAGTGTTGGATCTCTCCTGCCTTAGTGACATGTGGGCCACCCATGGAAAACAGTGCCCCCATTCTATCCTGAAACTCACCCACTCCCAGGGCTCAGACCTGCTCAATGGTCAGATTCTCCTTCAGGGTGACCCCAAGTCTCAAGCCCCCAGCCAGTGCCCACCCACACACCTTAAAGTCACACCTGTGTCTCCACCCATCCCAGTGGCATGACCATCAGGGGAAAGGACCCAAACCAGAAAGGGGGGAGTTATTCCTACGTCCTCCTTCATTCCATTTCAACCTGCCTGCAGGTTGAAAAATAAGCAAACAGACCAAAGAGCTCACTCTGCACAAGAGATAACTCAAAGCAATGTGCATGAACACGTGTGTGTGTGTGTGTGTGTGTGTGTGATCTAAATGTTATGTAAATACTTGGAGCAAATAGGGGCTGGGATTGTGGCTCAGCGGTAGAGCACTTACCTCGCACATGCGAGGCTCTGGGTTCGATTCTCAGCACCACATAAAAATAAATAAAATAAATATTAAAAAAAATACTTGGAGCAAATGAACAAGAGAATTCTTGGATTGATCTCAACAACGAGATCCTGGAATTTCTGCTCTTTTCTTGGATTTAAAGAACTGAAATCAGGCCCAGGCCAGAGAGGGAGGCACTCCTGGCTTTAGTGAAACACACAGCACACTCTCCATAAATGCCTACTGAGTGAGTAAATGGATGGAGAAATGGACAGACAAGTTGGAAAGTTTGCTTTTATTATTCAATGCAGCCTCCTGGCCTGTGAGTTAGAGGTGCTGGTGATTCTCATCAGCTGAAGCTACTCTCGCTAGAGTGTTAATATGGAACTTCAGTAGAAGATGTGGACTTCCAGGCCAGGAAGCTCTGAGGCCAACATTACCAGGTTCTCATTATGAGCATTTGTAATTATGAATTAAATCTTGAAGGGAAACCAGGGTGGCAGAGCAGGGGTAGCAAAGCGCTGGCTTGCTGTTCAGGGACTGGATGGGATGAACTCTCTTGCTCCATTGGTTCCCTGGTCCCTTCCTGAACATTCCTCAGAGTTCCCACTTCCTCATATCCTCCATGCCCAAGGAGCACCCTCCCTCACTCCACCAGGAGTAAAAACTGCTTCAGCCTGCTGCAAACTCACCTTTTTTGACAGTGCACAATTATTAAGCACCTACTGTGTGCCCAACCCTGTGCTAAGCACTTTGCATGCACTATCTCATTTGCTCGTCTTAGCAATCCCTGAGAAGGAGTCTTAGCCCTGTTTACAAATGGAGAAACTGAGGTTCAGAGAGGCCCAAGGTCGTACCACTGGAAGAGTCAGAGGCAGGACGTCCAAAGCCTGTACCCTCCACCTCTATAGTCATCCTGGATGAGCATCAGGATTTTTGCCACATTTACATGACCTGGACGGTTGTCGACTTAATATTTTTCTTTAAACTGACTCCTTTTATTTTCAACTTAAATAAATGTATTTGAATGAAGCTGTGGAATGTGTAAAAATAGCATCAATAGTAAGCAGAAAAGAAAACAGTGAGCTAAATTGCCCTCGATACTGTCGCCTGCTCAAGGCACCTGCCTTGGTCCTGCCTGCTCTGCACTCAAGAGCAGGAAAGAGCCGCAGGGCTCCTGGGCACCAACTGCCTCCTTCACCCGCACAGGATGCTGGAGCTCTCAGGGACCCCCTCTCACTCAGGGATCCAGCACTTTAAACACTGTATCTGAGTCCATGGTAATGTGCCCTGCAACCCATCCACCCTTAGTGCCATGTGGGCCACCCATGGAAAACAGTGCCCCATCCTATCCTGAAACTCACCCACTCCCAGAGTTCAGACCTGCTCAATGGTCAGATTCTCTTTCAGAGTGACCCCAAGTCCTAAGCCCCCAACCAGTGCCCACCCACACACCTAAAAGTCACACCTGTGTCTCCACCCATCCCAATGGCATGACCATCAGTGGAAGGACCCAAACCAGAAAGGGAGGAGTTATTCCTACGTCCTCTTTCATCCCAACATCTTACTCTCAGCAGCTGCAATGTTCCCTGAAAAGTACCAGGCAGCTGGGCAGCCATGAATCAGATATATCTGCCATTGCCACTCTATGGACCCCTCAGTGCAGTGACAGGTAAATAATGGCAGTGTGTCCCAGACAGTTCAGACTAGGGCTAGGATGTGGTTTTGGAGGACAGACAGGGATATAATTGCTTAACTTAGGTAAAGGGGATTGGGGGACTTCTGGAGGAGGTGATGTGTCCCCTCTTGACTGAGGTCAAGAAAGTGTCTCTCATCGCCACACCTGATCCTCTATACAGGGCTGCGGGTGACTGAGGGCTGCCTGGCCCCGTTCACAGATGATGAAGTAAAGACCCACAGGTTTCAGTAACACAACATCACACTGGCTCCTCAGGTGAAGCTCCCAAGAGTCCACTTTCTCAAATGGACACTCAGCAAATGCTCCACCCTGAATGCAGGAGTCACTTCTTGTCCTTCTTTATCTCTCTCCCCCACAGTCCTCGGGTTCCTGCAGCTCCAAGCCCAAGTCCCCTGCCCATCACAGGCCCTTCATAAAATGAAGGTGGGGAAGGGTGAGTGTTAATAGGAGAAGCAGGAGGAAGCAAGAGAGCACAGTTCTTGGTTCCCTTGTCTCTGGGGACAAAAAGCCAGCCCTCTGGGGCAGACACAAAGCAGGATCCAAAAGCCCAGGGTTCAAGGATGGAGTGGGGACTCTTCTGGAGGTTTTTCCTGGGAAAGATCATTCTAAAGTATGCTTTTCTTATTGAAGAGGGAGGCAGATCAATGAACAGGGGCCCAGATCCTGAATCTAGAGATCCAGCCTTCATAAACACCGCCCACTCTTCCAGGTCAGTCACCTGCCACTGGGTCCCCCTGCCAGCCCCTCTGTAAAAATCCGGGATGGAAAAGACACCCTTGTCTTAAGGATTTCCTCCAGCCTTATGCTGTGGAAGAGAAACCTTATGCTTCTCTTCCACAGCATAAGGCTCGAGGAAATCCTTAAGACAAGGGCGTCTTAAATCCTGAGAACCCTGGCTCCCCCTACTGGCCATGAAGGGCAGGGGCCCTGCGCAGAGATGCAATTCTAAACAAGAAAGGTGTCTGGCCAGAGAAGAAGGTCAAGTCCCAGGAGCCAGGACAGCCTGGGCACTGCTCCTGGGCCAAGCCACAGGCTGAGACAGCCCTCAGCAGGCAGCAGGGTTGAAGGCCAGGTCTCTGCAGCGCCCTGGAGGCCCGTGGAATTTTCATTAGCTCAGAATCTGAATGTTTATGAAGGTTCTTTTTCCCGGAAGGACTTTGGTAACCCATGTTTTAAATATGATCTTGGAGCTGGAATTAATAACGCTGTTATTGACACAATGTGGGCTTTAAAAGTGCCCCTAAAAGCTTTTCCCCCAAGTTTCCCATATCTAAATAATTGATAGTTTTTAATAGCTATTGTTGAGTCGGTGGCAGCCTTCTATTAAGGCACTTATCAGGGTTCTCAGCCTCCTTTTGCCTTGGAGATAAGGGGGGAAGTTTGCCGATTTTCAGTAATAACAGCATTTTTAAGGCAATCTCGGTGCTATCCACTGGCCCAGGCCTCCCACAACCCCACAGGCAGGGAGAGAAATGTAGTCATGACCCAGCACAAACTGCCCCTTGTCCTCTGAGGCAGTCTGCCTCATTCCCCCTGGTCAAGGAGCCACACAGCATGGGTAATGAGGCAGGATCTTGTGACTCCTGCAGGATGGGGCAAAGGAGACATCTCAGTAACAGACAGCAGGGCAGCAGGAACAACCCATGACTGTTCCTTGGGGGGAAACTGCCTTTGAAGTTTCAGCCACTTAACTGCCTGCACAGCCCTGAAACCCTGCAGGAGGAGGATGTTCTTTTAACTAGAGCAGCAACTGGAGATTCTTACTAAAAAAAAAACACACAAATAACTCTCCTGGGGAGAGGCCCTCCCGGGGACCCTATTGTTGTGGCAGATTGCAGAGGGGGCACCCAGACTCCGGAGATGGAGTTTCCCTAGGAAACAGCTCCCATATCTGTGCCATGTACTAAGGATGCCCCAAAATTGGGTCACGTCCAGAGCCAAGCAGCAGCCATAAGAAGCTTTGGGGATGACTTCAGCGGACATTCCCAGATGCCACACTGGGAGAGTGGAGTCATGTGCCAAGGGCTTTCCTTCCATGCATCTTGGCACGTAAGACCCCATGTGCAACCTCAGCAGAGGCTATTATCCCTGTTAGAGAGAAAAGGAGGCCATGGCTTAGAGAGGTTAAGGGGTTTAGTCAAGAGCAAAGTTTCAGAGGCAGAGGCGAATCCACATCTGTCTGACCACACAAAATGCCAAGATGCCAACCAGGCTTGTCTCCTCACCCCCTACCCCCACCTCCAAGGTCCCTGAGCTGCCACTGAACACCCCGTCTCAGGCTTCTAACCTAGCCTCACCACTGGGTCATCCCAGCGCCACTCTCCGGATCAAGGCAGAACTACATCTGCCCTGGTCAGACACTCTGGGTCCCACACCACCATCTGAAGGGCATGGTGGGCCTTTCCATTAAAGTCACTCATTTGCCCCTTTTAGACAGAGACTGTTACTGCATTCATCTGACACCTGTAGTTGTTTTGTTTCTTGGTTTGTGTTTGTTTGTTTGTTTGTTACTTTATGGCCAGTGACCTATCAGTAGCATCCCTGGGTAAAGGATTAGATGCAGATGTCCCTCTACCCTTTACCTTCTGCCGGGGGCCAGGCCTTTGTCAGCTCTCAGCTGGACCAGCTGCTGGAAGACGAATATCCTGCAGACCTCATTGTGAAGCCGCTTGCCCTCATCCCTGCTCTTCACAACTGACACAGACGGGTCCCTAGCGCTGGCTGCCACGCCCGCCCCTGCTTCAAGTCCCACTACTTTCAGAGTAAAATCTAAAGCTCTTACTTGACAGACCAGGTGTGTTATGATCTCACCTTGCCAACCTCTCCAGACTCACCCCCACTAGTGCCCCCTCCTACCACTGGTCAGGCCAGACCCTACGCTCTTCTCTGCATACGTTGCACCTTGTCATGTCTGGACGCAAGCACATGCTCTTTCCTCACTCTGCTGTGCCTTCCTTTCCAGACAGTGACAACCTGGGAAAATGGCATCTGACTTGAAAGCCCTGGCTCAACTGCTGCTCCCCCAAGAAGGCTTCCTGCAACCCTCCCTAAGCAGGGAAGGCACCTTCTCTCTAGGGCTCCTCCTGGACACCTAATGCCACCATCTGCTGTATGTACACACCTCACCACTTTGTAGTCTGACACCTCGAGGGTACGCATGTCCTTTGGTGAATAGGCCTCCGGTGAGCAGTACAGTGCTTGATGAAGTACTGTGTTCTGGGAACCTACTGAGGCCCTGGCAGTGGGTGACACCAAGAATTTGCAGTGTGTGAGCAAACAGGAACAGGGCTCTGCAATTCTCCCCACAAAGATGAAGCTAGAGATGACGGAGGTGGCAATAGAGCTGCCCGTGGAATTGAAGACTATCATGACTGTGCCAGTGACTGTAGGTGGGTCACCTGATCTTTCTCAAATCCTCAGTTTCCTCATCAGCAAAATGGACTTGATAAGCAACAGCTGCCAATCTATAGCAGCCCCCCCCAAAAAAAATTAAAACACAATGAGACAACACAGGTCCTCATGAGAGAGTCGCTGGTATTTGGCCTGACATTCAGATAGCTCCCATGAGGTGGGTCATTCTAAGGAGCTCAGTGCTGAACGCCTACATGAAGCTGAGCATTTAGGAATGAGTGACATTGTGGGTGGGTGGGAGGATGGAGAGGTGAGGACATCCAACCTACTTGGGAAAAATGGGAGACTTGGAGAGCAGGGAAAAGACAAAGGGAGTGGTCCCTCCGGAGCTCCTACTCTATTCTGGACATCATGGAAGCACATTATGTTCTCTCATGTCACACTGCCAGGGATTGTCTGTAACCAAAAGGGAGGGGGCTGCTGATTTCTTCTCACCAGTGACACCTTTAAGAAAATTCAGAAACAAGCTGTAGGTGCAGGGCAAACTTTATATAAGGACTCTGTAGAGAACTCCTAGAATCAGAAAAAAAACAAGGATAACCAATCCAACTTTTTTAAGTGGGTAAAAGATTTAAAGAGAAACATAACAAAAGAAAATATATGAACGACTTGGTAAGCCTGTGAAAAATAGGCTCAAGATGATTCGATATTACAGAAATGAAAAATAAAACCAAAAATGAGATATAACACACTACTTGGCCCCTAGAGTGACTGAAATAAAAAAAAAGACTGACGTCTCCAAGTGTGGGCGAGGATGTGGACCAACTAGAATGCTCTCACATTGCTAGTGAGTGTGTAAAGTGGCCCTACCACTTTAGAAAACCTTTGTCAATTGCAAAGTCAAACACACACCTGCCAGTGGCCCAGCAATTCCACTCCAACATCAACCAAACATCAATGAAGACGGGTCCACACGCAGCTTTGTACATGAATGAACACTCATAGACACGTTCTTCCTCAGAGTCCAAGATGGCTGTTGACCCAAATATCCGTCGATAAGCAAGGGAATAAACAAATTGTGCTCCATGGTCTCTCTATAGGATGGAAAACAATAAAAGTAATGAACTATGATATATACAACCATATGGATAGATCCCAAAAACAATATTCCAAGCAGAAGAAACAATATATAACGTTTCTCCAAAAACCAGAAACAAAATTTACCCCTGCCGATAGCAGTCAGAATGGTGGGGATAGAAGTGGACCAAGAAGAGACATGAGGAATGATGGGCATGTTCTGTATTGTCCCGGGAGGATGGGATATCTGAGTGAATGCATTTGTCAATCATTGAACTGAACCCCTCAGAGTGTTGCTGTTGTACACGGTCAGATAGTTTGGTTCATATCCTAGCTCCAGTGTAAGTTACCAGCTGGGTGACCCAGGTTAATCCCTGAGACTCCGTTTCCTTCTCTATAAACTGGGAACAATCACAATAACCTGGGTGCATCGAGGCTAGTGAGATAATTAATGTGTGTGAAGAGCCTGGCTCCGCTTCCCAAGACGTGGAAAAGTATGTTATAAATGTTAATTGAATAAAAGCAGCTTACCTACTGTCCTTCAGTGAGGTAGGCAGAGTACGGTGCAGGTAAGGGTGACCCCCAGTGTCATGACCCAGACAGAAGCAGGAAGGAGGCAGGAGGAGGCAGGCAGGTGTGCCACCAGGCCACCACAGCCCCAGGAGAATGCAGCCAAGGCCAGGATCCTTGGGGAAGATCTGGTGCCAGAAGACCTGTGTGGCCCGGCCCCAGACATAAATAGGAGTTGACACTGCCACTTATGAACAGGTCATGATTTCTGGGCTGCTGAGGCTGTGAGAGGAAGATGGATAGGTGCTGCCCAATGATTTGTGGGGGGAGCTCTCAACATGGAGAGCAGGCAGCCAGCCCTGACTAAGCCAGTGGATGGAGAGAATTGGCAAGCAGGTGGAGGGTTATGTGGGGAAACAGAGACGTGGGCCGGGTCATGCATCGTGTGGAATGGAAACGCCTCCTCCCACGGCCTCCCTGGAACTCTGGGCCTCTCCCCAGCCCAGCCCATGGTTGTGACCAGGCCTAATAAACATGCAGGGGCACCCTCTGTGGCTCTAGGTTTGTCACTGACCCTAGGACCCCCATCTCTCGCTGGTGTTAGTGGGACTCACCCCTCGGCAGAGCCATGAGAACCAAGGGCAGACACATGGGGCCTGCTGGAGGGCCTCCTCCTCCACAAACCACACTAATTAATTTGTGATCCCCGGCAGGGGCTCCAATGCATCCTGCATCTGCCAAGCTAATTATAAAATAGCTCTTGCAGGCTGACTCACGGCCTCGAGTGATCCCAGCACAGTCACCAACAGCTGGAGGGAACAAGCACCACTACAAAGGAAATTAAAACTCAGGGCTGCTAATGATGATAATGATAATCATACGAGCCAGTATTTATTGAGCGCCTATGAGGTATCATGTACTTAAAGATGTTAACCTCAGTTTTTCCGAGGACTCTGAAGGTATTATGAGCATCAGGTCCCAAATCAGGAAACTATGGTTCAGAGAAGTTAAAGAATTTGTCTGAGATCACACAGCCAGTTAGCAGCAGGCCAAAGATACGAACACAAAGATATTTTACTCCAAAGACCATGATCTAGTCATGCAGTACACCTCGGGAGGGGTCCCTGGCCCCACTTGGGGGACTTCAGTGCCCTCCAAAGGTGGATAATGTTAAGTATTGTCCATTAGCCCAGTGTCCAGTAAAATGGCCTGGTTTATCATTTAGATGGATGGCCAGCAGGTCTCCAGTGGCCCTTCAACAAGAGCTCACCTCTTAGGGACAGATGCTTGGTTTGTGCACCATGGAAAAACAGCCACACTTGCTTTGTGACAGGAGGCTGTGAGCCCTCCATCCCCCAAGAAAAAGCAATGTTCTCAAAAGCCAGATGCATTGTCAACATGGCCTCTGCCACTGGGAGTAATTGAGCATCTTCTGTATATAGCTGACTACCTTCTGTGTACAGTTCACCTACACATGCCACAAACTATGCTAGACACAGAGGTGAGCAGTAAGGAAAAAAAAACAGATACATAAATGAGCAAAGATCAGTGTGGGGGACATGAAAGGTTTTTGAGACCAGCTGCAGTAGGAGCACTAAAAGAGAGGGGGATGCTCCCAGCCCAGAGGCGGATTGCCACCAGAAGGGACTTGGAGCAGGAGGAGGCTTCCAGTTGGACCTGGGGAGGCAGGTCCACTGCACACTGAAGGGCAGGAGCTCAGAACTGAGAAATCAGCAGGAGCAAAGGAGCAGAGAAGATGGGGCTACCCAAGCCAAGTCTGGAGATGACATCCATGCTCCACAAATAATACATGGAGCCCAGGAGATCAGACAACCTAGGAGGGAGGGAAACTACACTTCCCCAAGGCTAGGCCATGTGACATCCAGGCCCAGGGCAATGGGAGGTATGCAAGGGTACTGAGTGGGTGATTAGGAAGCATCATGTATGGAACAGGTGAGTGATCAGAGAAGCTGATGGGGGTGGGGAGGACCTGTTTGGTGAAGATGATGCTGAGCACCACCTGCAGCCCCACAGAACATCAGTCCTTGAGCAACTGCTTCTTGTAGCACCAGGCTAGAGAGAGGGGCTCACCCTCGAGGCTTTGGAATGATGCTATGATTTGAACAATGAATGTCCTACAAAGGTCTGTGTATTAAAGTCTTGGTACTGAAGGTGGTGCTATTGGGAGGTGGTGGAACCTCCAGGAGGTGGGGCTTAGTGGGAGGTCTTTAGGCTATTGGAGGTGTGCAACTGAGAGGGACTGTGGGACCTTGGCCTCTCCTCCTCCTTCCTCCTCCTCCTCCTCCTCTTCCCCCTCCTCCTCCTCCTCCTCCTCCTTCCTCCTCCTCCTCCTCTTCTCCCTCCTCCTCCTCCTCCTCCTCCTTCCTCCTCCTCCTCCTCCTCTTCCTCCTCCTCCTCTTCCTCCTCATCCTCCTCTTCCTCCTCCTCCTCCTCCAATTCCCCCTCCTCCTCCTCTTCCCCCTCCTCCTCCTCCTCTTCTTCCTCCTCCTCCTCTTCCCCCTCCTCCTCCTCCTCTTCCCCCTCCTTCTCCTCCTCCTCTTGCCCCTCCTCCTCCTCTTCCCCCTCCTCCTCCTCTTCTCCCTCCTCCTCCTCTTCTCCCTCCTCCTCCTCCTCCTCTTCCTCCTCCTCCTCCTCTTCCTCCTCCTCCTCCTCCTCTTCCTCCTCCTCCTCCTCTTTCCTCCTCCTCCTCCTCCTCCTCCTCTTCTTCTTCTTCTTCTTCTTCTTCTTCTTCTTCTTCTTCTTCTTCTTCTTCTGTATCTTTTTTCTCTTTCTCTTTGCTCCCAGGTTCATGAGGTAAGGAATTTGCTCAGCCACATATTCCTCCATAATGTGCTGCCTCACAGCAGGCCCAGAACAATGAGAAACAATAAGACCAACTGATTATGGACCAGAACCTCCAAAACTACAAGCCAAAATAAACCTTTTCTTTTGTATATTAATTGTCTCAAGTACTTCACTATAGGGAAGAAAGCTGACACAGATGGGCTGCCCAAGCTACCTCACAAGGCCTGCACCAGATTTGAAATCTTCCCTTTCTAATTTCTGTAAATTATTGCCACCCACCCCCCCCACCCCATGCCCCATTCAGTTACTTGTTCTCATTGACAAGCTGCTCAACAGAGAGAAAACTAACTTGCAAACTGAATGGCATAGGAGCATATCCTATTTGTATAGTTAACAGAATGAAATAGACTCAAAAAAAGCTTACATCAAGCAAATGTACTATCAGCACACACACCCTCTGCACGGCCCTGTACTCTCTGTGGCAAACCAGCCCCAGCATGGGAAGGCAAAGTCCTCAGTGGTCTCCAAGAGCAGGAAAGGGGTTTGCAAGGTGCTCCCAGGGGAACAGAGCCGGCCTTGTGGCCCACAGGCAGGGGTGAAATTGGGAGGGGTAGGATAGGTGCAGACGCTTGCATTCTCTGTATTTTCCCAGGAAACCCTGGCCCTGGCACTGACTCCCACGACTCTCACGTCTGGTGAGCAGCAGACTTCCAGAGCTCTCTGTGAACCACACATATTTGAGGTGAGGGCTGGGGATCTACATGTTTAACAAGCTCCCCCAGGTCATCTTCAATGCCCATACAGGCATAGCACCACCAGCCCTGTCCCCCCACTTGCCTTCTTTGTCTCACAAGGCCTCATTCTGCAAGTTCTGCTCTGGGGATGAGACCCTGAACCCTGTGCCCTCTTCCATGTCAAGCAGGAACCCCAGGAACCTAGGGGTTCCTGCTTGACATGGACCAGACTGGAACCCCAGGCCTCTCCACTGGGTGCCACCATGATTCCTTGGACCTATTTTGTGGTTAACTATTAGTTTTGCCTTGCAAGAGTAATAAGTATAAATTTTATGCCATTTTTCTTACTGCAGTGCCAGAAATGCTTTAGTATCTTTCTTAACAGCCCATTAGATCCCTCTCTAGACCCTGTAATCCAGAGTGGTGAGAAACTTAATCTATTTTTTTTGAGGAGGGCTGAGATATATCTCAGTGCTATCTGGTGGATGATGTCTGTGGTCCTCCAGGTGTTCTGACTACCTTGAGTTCATAGCCCATGTTTGACCATCTTTCACTCTAGGAAGGGTGGATCTGGTAGACCCTGGGACCAGAATCCTTTGCTTCCTTAGACATTCCACAAGGGCAGTCCCTGTTAGGTCCCACTACCACTCCCCCAAATTCCAGTGGAGACACCAAAACCTTCTGCCCTTCCTGGGGATTTCGTCCCCTGGGCTACACTGACCTTCCCCACTCTACCATTCCAGATCATGCTTCTTCCACCACCCCCCTCACCGTCCCCTCTCCCGGACATGGGCAGGAGAGGCGGGAACCAATCTGCTTCTTCTTACTAACTTGTCCTTACATGGGCATATTTCTATTTCTTTTATTAAGGATTTTTTATAATTAATGAAGTTCTTCTTACCCCAGTGGTTTCAACAAATGAGTGGCTTACCTTGGAATGCCATTTAATACTTTGAACATCATCAACAATAATGAAACAAGGACTCTGATCTGCTAAAGTTCTGCTGCACGCCAGACCATGCCCTAGAAGCTTCCCAGTCACACAGGAGTTGTTTTAAATGCCAATGTCCAGACCCTCATCCCCAGAAATTCTGATGGGACTTGGTGTAGACCCAGGCACTAGGACTTGTTTTAATAGCCCTGGTGATTCTAAATGTGCCACCAGGTTTGAAGGTCTGGTTTTCCTCTCCTGGCCCTCCAGCCACAGACTTGATACTTAGCAAGATGCTTGAAGGTGAGTGTTGTTAGTGTCTCCAGTTTGTTGGTGGTGAATCTGAGGCCTGGAGGAAGAAGTGGAAGTAGGGGGAGGGGATGCGAGCCAGGGGGTACCAGGCTGGGTAACTGGCCTGGCTGCTGGGGCTGGGAGGGAGTATCTCTGCCCCTGCCCTGTCAGTATCTAGACAGATGCTGGCTGGACAGAGGCTGCAGGGGGGAGAGGTCTTAGACTATCATAAGTCACCAATACGTTGCTATGGGGGGAGGAAACAGTCTCCAGTCAATAGCAGAGGAGTAAGCCACAAAGGTCCCTGCCTGCCTCTGGGTCAGCTTCCCAGTGGCCCTGATGAACGTCCCCCAGGCAAGAACTCTGTGGGTTCCTCTTGTTTCCCCAGGGTCCGGCTGTGGCAGGACACCGCAGCTGGCTGGGTGGCTCTGGCCCAGGCTGAGGCCAGACTGAATTCTGCAATTAAAATTTTAAAAAAGAAAAGAAAACATATCCCCATGAATAAAATAACATATGGGGTAGAGAAGGGGGTAGTTCTCCTGGCCCCACATCATCCTGCTTCAATTCCCACAACTAGCGGTAGAGAAATAGCAGAGGTGTAAAATTAGCAGCTGTTATTACATTAACGTGTGTGGCACATGCTGATTAGATCCCATTAACATAGAAGGAACTCAGGTGACTTCCACCCCAACCTCAGCCCGTGAGAGCTTCAGACCAGGAAAGCAGAAGGAAGAGGGCGGAGAAACCCTGGCTGAGTTTTGGACCTTTCAGAGTGGCCAAGCATGCCCAGGATGTCCCCCACCCACAGCCTCCCACCTCTGTGGGAAGGTCTGGTTTTCCTCTCCTGGCCCCCCAGCCTGCTAGACCCAGCATCTACTTCCCCCCCAGAGCACCATTCTGAGGCCAGCAGTAGTGCTTGATGCTCCCCATCCGGCTGTCATCAGGGAGACGTTCTGCCTGATAATAAATTCAGGACACTTTGAGATTCTGAACAGCTGGTTATTTCAAAGTAGCATTTCACACAGTCCAGCAGGCCAAACCTGCACAGGACTGACACCACAAAGGGCCTCGGGTCTCAGAGCAGCTTACTCAGGTTTAGAGAGTTGAGTCTTAGGGCTGGAGGAGGTGTACAGGGTCTCCCTCCAGGTGTCCAAGCCATGATTCTCAAAGCGTGTTCTGTGAGCTTCCTGCCAGGCCTGTAACAATGCAGACTCCCAGCTCCCATTGCAGCCCTGCTAAATCATTCAGGTGGGCACAAACCTGGGGATCTGGGGGATTTGCTTGTTTGTTGTGTTATATTATGTTATTTAAAGGCAGGGTCTCACTATGTTACCTCAAACTCCTGGGCTCAAGTGACCCTCCCACTTCGTCTTTCTAAGTAGCTGAGACAATAGGCATGGGCCACTGCACCCGGCTAAGGGAATCTGTATGTTTAACAAGGTTCAGGTCTCAGCTCAAATGAGTCACTTCCTCACACAGGCCATGGCCACAGGGATTAGCAGATCCCCCAGTCACTCTGCCACAGAATTTTTTCCCTTCAGCACTTGAAACTGAAATTATCTGTTTGGTGCTGAGTTTGTATTTTTCCTCTGCCTTTTCCCTAAGCCTCTTTGTCACCATGACCCCAACACCCAGCACCAAGCCCAGCACGGAACCAACAGGCATTGAGTGATAAAAGGGTTGTGGTCAAGGCTCAGTCCCAGGTTTGGTGACCACGGTGCTGCCCCATGCAGGAGCTGGTCAGAAGCGAAGCCAGGCAGGACGGCCACTCTTGCTATGTAGGTGGGGAGCCTGACCCCAGGAGGGAACAGCTGGCCCCAGGACATCCCACCCCTATGCTGTCCATCTCCCTCCTCCCGTCCAGGGTGGAATTCTTCCCCATCAGTGTTCCAGGGGCCAAATCCTCAGTTGGACCCAGGTCAGCCAACACCCAGACCTCCAGGGTTCTGGAAGGGTCTCCTGAGCCAGACAGGGCAGGATGGAATGTGGGCAGACAGCCCAGTCACGTCCGTGGGCCAAAGACAATTGCAGCTGAGCCTCTTTCTGGGAGAGACTAATATTTATGCTGCATGTTAAACAGCTGCGGCAGCTGGTCCTCGCAAGGCCGTCGAACCCACCCTGCCGGCGCCGGCTCCGCCCTGAAAATGGACTTTTAACAGGCAGCAAATGAACATGTCAAGCCCAATCATTCTACAGCCTGTGGGGGGTTGGGGTGCAGCCGAGAGACGGTGACCCCGTGGCACAGCTGTCCCCCATAGCACCAGGCTCCTTCCTGTGCATGGTAATCTGCTCAGCCCGTGGACCCTTCACATCCAATTTCCATACATCTCCAGCCCGGGCAGAGGCCACAGTGGAGCCGGGAGGCAGCTGTCAGGGGAGAGCTGCAGGCTGACGGTGAAGGGGATGGGAGCTGGGCTGGTCGGCCCTGCACTAGGCATGGCGCTGGACCACTCTGGGGGAGGGGGAGGACAAGGCCTGACTGCAGGCTTCGACAGGCAAGTGTGCAGCCCAGAGCCAGGGAGGGGACAGCCCTTCACCTCCTCTGCCGGACTCCAGATCAATAGGAATCACCTTCCTTGTGTTTTCCCAGTAAAGCTGTGAGGGAAGAGTCCCTGCCTCCAAGGACAGCATCAGAGGTTGTTATGCTGGTTTTAAAAGTCAAACCTGGCCTGAGTGACAATCCTGCTCTTCAGGCTCAGCAGAGGTCACTGATGAGCCCCGCCACACATCCCCAGGACCTCTGATATCCCCCACCTTCTTCCCACAGCCCCTTCTTCCCACACTGGCCTTGGCCAGCTGGGCTGTCTCTTTGTTTAGGCCATGAACTTCCAGAGAGCAGGAGGCAGTGTTTCCCTCCTGGGTCCCCTGGCTGGCCCAGACAGGTTGAAGGAAACTGGACAGAGGCACAGAGGGACACCACTGGGTGGAAGACACTGGGCTGGGGGCCTCAACTTTGCGAGATCTCCGGAGGCCACCTGCCCTGAGAGGTGGCTGTCAGCATCACACTCTCATGGGAACACTGAGGTCAGTGGATAGAGACTCACCAACTTCAGGACACATGCAGAAGACCAGGATGCAACAGGCCACACAGTCTTGCCACACCCCCAGGATCAGAAACAAGGTGTCATGTCTGGTGTCCCAGCTCAAGGCTCATCCACCACCACATGCTCCTGTGGGCACCTCAAGTTTAAGATTTGGTCAGAGAATAGTTCACACACAGGCAAAGTCCTGTGTTTTTGTTTTTGTTTTGTTTTTGGTACCAAGGATTGAACCCAGGGGCACTTTACCACTGAGCCACATCCCCAGCCCTTTTTTATATTTTATTTAAACACTAGGTCTCACTGAGTTGCTTAGGGCCTTGTTAAATTGCTAAGGCTGGCTTTGAACTCACGACTCAAGATCCTCCTGCCTCAGCCTCCCAAGCTGCTAGGATTGCAGGTATGCACCACAGTGCCCAGCTGGCAAAGTCCTTCTAAATCAACCCCTGACCCCCTAACAATGCTCAGATTCCACAGTGTATAATCATCTGGCCTCACCCAGCCTCCTGCCTTGCCAAACCTGCTGGGTCCACAGATCCCAGTTTGACCCTGTCCCACCACTCAAGGCAGTGACCACTGTACACATAATGTCCACATCCAAATCTCCCACCAGGTGGCCACTGCTGGATACTCGCAGGTCTCATACAGGTGCACTGGCTGTGCTTGCTCTCCTGCACAGAGCTGCCTTCCGAAGGAGAGGGCAGGCCCTGGGGCAAGCCCAGAGTCAGGGATAAAGCCAGCCCTGAGGCTTGGGGAAGGAGGCCTGGGGCCAGGGGGTTGTTAGAGAGCCCGGGGAGGAGCCTGTGTTTTCATTTTACAGATAAGGAAATAGGGGAGGGAGAAAAAAGCTTTGCCTGAGGTTTTATAAGGTGGCCCCAACAGAGCTACCACCCAGAGCCCAGATGTGTCCACGCCTGGCTAGTGGACAGGGAGGCTCAAACGCACAAGCTCTAAACGCTCTGCCCACTGCAGTGACAAGGCCAAGCTGCCATCAGACCTGGCTCCGCAGGCCACTGAGCTAACAGGGAGGTTGCAAGGTCAGGTCTTTCATCTTCAAGGAAGAGAGAAACTGCAGTGGTGAGCTGGGCTGCAGAAAAGCTGGGGATTCCCAAAACAGACAAGCAGCACCGCCTCACATTTGGACCCCATCACCCCTGGGCCCTTGGGGAGGGCTCACACCAGGGCCTAGGGGAGCGTGCCTTCGACAGTCTCCGAGGGAAGCAAACCAGTGTGGATTCCCCCGCACAGGGATGCCCGAGGCAGCAAATGAAAATACAGGGCACCCTATTATGTTTGGATTTCAGACAATGAATCATTTCTTTAAGTGCATCTGTTTCCCAGGGCTGCTATAACAAAGTACCACTAACTGGGGACTTCATTTATTCTCCCGTGGTTCTAGAAGCCAGATCGGAAATTGATGTGTGTGCAGAGCTCTGCTCTCTGGAGGCTCAAGGGGAGAACCACTCCATGCCCTTCTCGTAGCTCCTGGTATTCCCAGCCGACTTGGGTGCTCCTTAGCTTACGAACACAGAAGTTCCATTCTCTGCCTCCTTCATTCTGCAGCATGCTCCCTGTGTGCCTCTGTGCCTTCACATGACCATCTTGTCCTCTTCTTATAAAGACACCAGTCCTCTTGAAGAGATACAATGGGACCCACAAAAATCTGCATGTCCCAAATGTTGCAAAAGACATACGTAGAACTAAAAAAGTATTTGTTGTTTATCTGAAATTGGAATGTTTCAGGGTGTCCCGTATTTAATCTGCAACCCTATGCCCAAGTCATACGACCTTCCCCAGAATCTCACAACCTGGATCGTGGTTTGCTGACCCCTCTGGAAATAGAACTGTTTTCTTAAGGGGGAGATGGACTATTTGTGAACAAAAGTTAGTGTCCAAAGGTACATGAAGATGAGAAAAAGATCAGGCAGGATGAAGACTGGGAGTGACAGAAATTTAACACCTACCCGTGTCCCCATCTCTGCTGGACACTGCAGGAGAGACAAAGACGAAGGAGCTTGCAGAGGCAGGTGGGTATTGGGTTACAAATGACCAAGAATGTTGGTGTTGGAGGATGTGTGCCGCCCATCTCTTCTGTGGGTCATTAACACTTTAGACCCTCCAGCTCTGCCTCCCCAGGGCCTCTCTGCACTGGGTGGGGCATCTGCATCTGTAACTTTTTCATTCCATCTCCTGGAAAGTGCACCCCGAACTCCTCAGTCCTGCTTGGTCCTCAGATCTACTGGGCAGGGCCACTGAGCCACACCCATTAGGGTCCCATCCCCTTTGGGTCCCTTTGAGAAGAGATGCTGGCAGGATGTCAAGGAGACCTCCTTGATGGCTGGTTTTCCTGGATGAAGCAAGACTCAAATAACCTAAAGCCTGCTCTGGGCTGAAGTCCTGAATCTCCCCACACTCCCCTTGCTGAACCCCAACCCCCAGGGTGACAGCATCTGGAGATGGGTTCTTTCAGAGCTGATTAGGTCACAAGAGAGGAGCCCTCATGAATGAGATTAATGCCCTTAGAAGAATGACCCCAGAGCCAGCTACCTCACCCCTTCTGTCTCGTGAGGATGCAGCAAAAAGAAATCCCTCTATGAACAAGGCAGAGGGCTCTCCCCAGATACCGGGCCCACTAGCACCTTGATCTTGAACTTCCAGCCCCCAGAACTATGAGAAGTAAGTTTCTGTTGTTTATAAGTGGTATTCTGTTATGGCAGCCTGAAAGCATATCCTGTCCCCTTCTGGGTGGAGGGAGAGGCAGTCTCAGCTGGTGAGAAGGTCAGGTCAAGGCCAGGGAGGGAGTGGAACCACAAGGCAAAATGAAGGCTGCAAGCCAGAAAGTCACCTCACCAATCTCCACCAGCAACCTCAACAGCTTTTACTAAGGACTTGCTGCAAGAAAAGTGCCAGAGAACCTGGTCACATGCATCTGTCTTTAACTTGGGAGGCTAGAGAGAATGAGGGTTTCTCAAGGAGGGGTGTCCAGTGTATCACTTTGCTCAATCAAACTTAAGGACAATTATCAGAGTAACCAAGTGATGACACAGCTAAGGGCCATCCTTGGGCCATGTCCAAAATAGGCCCAGGTGACAGATGGATGTGGCCTGGGCTTGGCAGGAGCTGAATAGTGTGAGTAGGGTTTTCAGGTGCCTCCCCCACCATGGCCTTAGAATGGAGTGTGCAAAGCAGAGGAGTTTTGCAGCCTGGCTCCTGGCAGAAGGACCCATTGGGCTTCTAAGCTCTCAGCAAAGACAGTGTGCTTGAGCCCAGGCCAGTGGCACGGACGTGGATCAGCAAAGAAGCTGAGGAAGTTGGCACATCTGTCTCTAAACCTAGACCCGGCATCTAGCTGACTTGGGCAGCACTGGGCAGGAGAAGCCAGTGTTCATCCCTCAGTGGATCTCCTCTGGGATCTCATGTCCCAGTCAGTACCAGTTCCACTCCTTCCCTTGCCTGGTAGAGACCCAGTATCACTGTCTGTACACACTCACAAGTATATATACACTTACAACTAGTGCACACTTATGTACTCAGTCACACCTACCTGCATGCACAATGACGTGCATACACACACATACATGCACGCACACACACACACACACAAAGTCCACACATGGGGGGTGCACACCTCTCCACAGAAAGATCCACAAAGGCACATACATTTGCACACACCAATCCATAACCATATTTTGAAAGCAGTGGATGGGAATTCGCAGATTTATACACACGCAGAGAGCTCTCACTCACAATGCCCAACTTCCCAATTGCACCCACGGCTTATATTTAAAGCATTTTCCTGGCTCACCAGTGAAAAATAAATTTCTTTTCTCACTTTCCAGATTTGCTATCATCAACCTGGTGCCAATTTCCATTTAAAAATGATACCCAAGAAAGAACAAGAACCTAGAAAGAAAATGAATCTCAGTCCCGACAGGTGGACTGGCGCCAGAGCTTCCCTACAGCGCGGCTGATGCTGGAGAGGCCTGTCATTGTGGCTGGGATGCAAGGTCATGGGCGGAAGGGGATATTTGAATAGGTGTATTGAATGGGTGCTGCGGCTGATCCCAGTGGAAATGAAAGGGGCGAGAGGAGGCAGACATAAGGCCGGCCCAGGAATGAAAGCAGAGGAGAAAGAGGAGAAGTGATGACCAGAGAGACACAGGGACACTTGCTATGATCATGATCATGGACGACCCAAAGGTGGTACCACTCAGGACTTCCAAGACAACAGGGAGCAGTTGATAAATGGTTTTCCAGAAAGTCACTGAGGCAGCTGGGACCCTCGCTAGGAAGTTGCCTCTGCCCCTTTGAAGCAGTGTAGGCAGGATGAGAAGAGCGATGTGGCTTGTCACCCAGAGCACTTCAGGAAGAAACCAGGAAAGCCCCTCCAAGTATTCATCTGCGAGGGCTGTGCTAACAAACTGCCACAAACTGGGTGGCCTTAGCGACGGGAATTGATGGTCTCCTAGTTCTGGAGGCTGGAAGTCAGAGCGTTGGCTGAGTTGGTTCCTTCTGAGGGCTAGAGAGAGGGATCTGTCCCCTGACTCGTAGATGGCCTGCTTCTCCCCGTGTCTCTTGGTCATACAGTCTTCCCTCTATGCACGTTCATCAGGGCCACTGGGAGGATGACCCAGAGGCAGGCAGGGACACCTTTGTGGCTTACTCCTCTGCTATTGACTTTATAAGGTCATATAAGATTAGGGCCGAGCCTAAGGGCCTCACTTTAATCTGGTTACCTGTTGAAAGACTCTGTCTCCAAGTAAAATCTCACCCTAGGGAACTGTGAGTTAGAATCCCAACACATTTTTTTGTTGTGTTTAGTTTGGTTTGGTGGGTGGACAGCAATTCCACCCACAGCACCCCCAGATCAAACTGAATAGAACTGAAAAGACCCTGGGGTTGAACTTAAGCACTGTGGCTCACAGTTGAGCAGGTTGGCAGAAAAACAGACCCCAGATGGAAAGGGGCAATTCATCACTCACAGGCTTACAGTTTTCATGGAAAACTTCGGCTCTGCATTAGTTTGAAGTTTTCCATTGGAGTCGCTTATTTTTCTTGCAAAATAATCTTCCTACAAGGACGAATGGCTTTATTTGTGTCCCTAATTGAGAATCAGCACAGTCTTTTGTGTTGGTTGAGCTCATTAGGACGAGATCCATATGGGCTCATTTTCACAGAGTTGGTGAATAAAGTCAACCTCTTATGAAAATCGTAGTTTACAACTTTAAGTGAACAAGCACGGTTTTCTACAAACATTCTAATAAATTTTGTTTCCTATAACAAATATTCACGGTCTCAAATGTAAAAGTCTACAGTCCTTGGAACTATTAAAATAAACCTTTCAATATTTCAGGAAAGCTCCTTGTCCCCTTAGGAAATTCACTTGGACAGAAAATCAACTTTATGATGACAATATACAGAATAAATACGGATTGAACTTGAATTTCATGGTAACTGGTATGTAAATATTTGCTGCACTTCTCTCGTCTATCTAAATAAAGGCTAATGGCTAATCCAGGGTTTTGCATTCTCAAAAGCGCTGTGCCCTCTCAAGGCACCCGCTGCTCAGACTCGAAGCCTCTGGTCTCAACTTTTAATCAAGTCTGATTTTAAAGTGTTTGGAGTTTATGATTTTTAATTCTGCGTAGTTATTAGGAAACACTCCCAGGGTCTCTAGTGAGGGTCTTGGGGCAGCCCAAGCGAGATGAAGGCTGGTTTGGATCAAAGACTTTGGGACTGGTGAACTTGGGTTGGAATTCCAGCTCTCCCATGCACGAGCCGCATGACCTTGAGCAAAAAAGTAGGCTAACTTCCTCACCCTCAGTTTCTTCATTTGTAAAGCAGAGATGACATGACTACCGTTTTCTCTAGATTGTGCTGAGAATCAAATGAGATGGCTATGGGTGGTGGACAGTGTGACAGTGAAACAAAATCCCTTCCCTCCAGCTGCCAGGAGACCAGCTGCAGCTGTGGGCCCCCTGGGGAATTGCCTCAGCTGCAGAAAACCGCCTTGCCTGAAACACACCTCTTTCCAAGGGTAGCTTATGTCCATGACTGATCAGGGTTCGTAAAGGCCTGGCCACTTTGTCCCCACTCAGGCAACTCTGGAGGACCATCCCAGCTCCAGAGTTCTTTGGGGCTGGCTGAACGGTTGGGACCATGCCACAGTTCAACTTCTCCCTCTGCCCAATTCTGCTTCCCCAGGGGCTGAGGCCAAGACTCTTCCACCCTTCCCAAACATCCTGCATGTTAATCACTGAGGTGTTAAGAAAAGTGCAAGTCTCTGGCACATAGCAAGCATTGTTTAAGTGTTTGTTAAACAGAAAGGTAGAAGATGCAGTGGTTAGAGATGCCCTCCTTGTCGTGGGAGGCAAGTGGTGCCTGAATCCAAATGAGCAATAGAAGGGAGTAATAAAAAAAAAAAAAAAACATAATCAGACTGCAAACCTCCGGGCCAGGGGAGCCCCCATCCAACTTGCTGGGAAGGAAGGAGGGAAGGAAGATTTGAGGGCAACTCTGTACCTCCCTGCCCTGACGCTCTCTAGCAGAGACTGATGGGAAGGTGGAAGATATGAAAATTTCTTCCTGGATTTTTCTAATTCTAATTTAATATGAGATCGCCAGGTGATTTTTACTATTAGGGATCAACGTGTCTCAGAGCAAGAACACCTGGGACAAACAGAAGAGCAGAATCTAGGCCAGAGCAGAATAGACATCAGGGTCAGCTCTTAGTAAAGGTGCTTGAGGCAGGATGTGTGCATTTCATTGAAAATTTCAGATGCAGACCTTTTAAAGGGAGCATCTCTTTCCACTATGGTATGAACTGATCCCCAGCCAGGGAATGAAAGGGCTGGCAGTGCACACCCTGATTCTGATCACTAGTCAACTTGGACTTGTGCCTTTCATTCTCCATCAAAGAGTAGACACCAATGGCATGAGACTAGGCTATACTAATAAAGGGCTTTAGATGTAGTGGAATCCCCAAGGGGACAGCAATGGTTCTGTCTGGAGCAATGGGACTGGGGATGGGCTTCCCAGGGCAGATGATATTCAAAATGGGTCTTGACAGATGAGTAGAAGTTCTTCCACAACACAAAGAGCAGAGGGATTTCTGGGACAAGGAAATAGCACATTCATTGATACCTAGACACAAATAACCAGGGAATGTTCAAGGAAAGCATCCATGATTTATTGGGGCTGGAGCTTGGAATGCCTGAGAACTGGCTTGAGAGGAAGCTGGGATTCACAAAGGATTTTGAATCCTAGATCAAAGAACTTGAATTTTATTCTGAAGATGATGGAGTACCCCTGGAGTTCCTAGGCAGGGGACTGACCCAACCAGATGTTTTCTGGAAATATCCCTTGGGTGTTCCGTGTGGGGGACAAAGTGAAGTCCTCGCCTGACTACAAAGTATGCCTTTCTAGTTTGGGCTGGTCACCTAGGAAACAGAAACCTCAGTTTTGCACTTGTAAGTAAAAACCACAAGACAAACACCACTTCGGAAGACAGAAGGCCCCTCGTTGGAGGGAGCCAAGGAACTGGAGCGGTTTCCTCCTAAACAGCTGTGGTGTACAAGCGTTTGGATTTTGTTTGATTATTTAAATGGAATGTGCTTCTCACTGTCTCTCTTTGTTTTATATCAACATCTGAGGTGGCCACAACAGTATCCAAATCATCCAGGGACTTGCTCAGCAAACAGCAGACGTTCAGCCATGAGCTACAGCTGGAAAGCCCATTTTTTCTATGGAATTTTAAGCCATAAAGGGACCCAGATGTTCTAAGATGATTTTCTTGGTGCTGAAAAGATGCCAGGTCTCAGCACAGAACTGCCAAGAAGATGGGGGTCTTAGAGTGGCTTCCTTGGAAACAGAGGCTGGAAGGAATATTTTG